>NC_065583.1:134172090-134812090 GCF_024542745.1 Macaca thibetana thibetana | reverse complement strand
GACTGTGAAGAATAAAAATAAGCCTGCAGCTGAAAGGGCAATGGTTAGTAAATAATGTATTATGTATTTCAAATAGGAAAAAGAGGATTTTAAGGTCTCATGACAAAGAAATGATAAATACTTGAAGTGATGGATGTGCTAATTACCTTGATTTGATCATTCTGGCACTGGTTTCCAGTTTCTTGTTCCCTGTTAGCCTGGGGCCCCAGCTTTTTGTCTTTCAACCGTCCTGGATTTCTGGTGCCAGGATCTGACCTCACTGATGTGGACTTCCTGCCTTGACTCACAAAACCTCCATTCTACACGGACTGCCTGCTCTGCACTCTCAGAAGTGGCCTTCCTGGACCCGACCTCTGTCTCGCCTTACTTAGGTACCTACTGTGGATACTTCCTTCCAGAGAGTATATATTTATGACGTACATCAGATTGTACACCATAAATACACACAATTATTATTTGTCAATTAAAAATCAAACTTTTTTAAAATAAAAAATTGGGTTTGTTAATTTGTTGTTGTTGTTGTTTAGAGACAGGATATCTGTTGCCCAGTCTGAAATGCAGTGGTGCAATCATAGCTCACTGTTACCTCAAACTCCAGGGCTCAAGTGATCCTCCTGCTTCAGCCTCCAGAATAGCTGGGACTACAAGTGTGCACTTGCGCAGCTAATATTTTATTTTTATAGAGAGGGGGTCTCCTTACGTTGACCTCCCAAAGTGCTGGCATTACTGCTGTGAGCCACCATGCCTGGCCCCTAAAAATGTGTTTCAAACTTCCAAATATACGGCTTGTTGCTTGTTTGTTTGATTTTCTATCTAAATTGCATTGTTATCTGAGAATGCAATCTGCAATCAGGCTAGGGTTAGAAATTTGGGCTAGGGCTTTATCTGTAATTTCTGTTGCATAACAAAAAATAAATATTTTATAATATAAAAAGCTTATATAAGGTAATGAGAAAAATATGCTTTTCTTAACATGAGAAAAGGATAGGAACTAGTAGTTATGGCCTCAAACTAGCCTAGAAACATTAAAAAAATCCAAATTAAAAGCAATACACTGTTTTATCGACAAAATTAGCTAATGTTTATAAAATTCTAACACAGGAGAACATTGTGTTAGAATAGCCAAAATACCAAAGAATAAGAATTCACAAATAGAATAGAATTATCAGCTAATACCATATTTCAGAAAAGCAATTGGGCCCTATATATCAAAGAATGTTTAAAATGTGTATGCTCTTTGACTCAGTAGTTTCATTTTCAACACTTATTCTCTCAAAATAATAAATACCAACAAGAGATACATATATAATACCTGTATTGGGGTAGAAATGGAATACTAAAGTTATAAAAAGGAGGAGGAAGTATATACTTCCCAAAAGGCTAATATCATAAATGAGAGTGATGTCAATTCTATCCGTGCCAACCTAGAAAAGAGTGATACAATGTGTTGCATAACGCTTGGAATGGGAAGTAAAGAAATCAATTTTTTAGAATGAGTTTAAAATAAACTCATCATGTGGTGCCTTATATAGGACACACTGTAGGTCATTTTAATCAATAACCTGAATGGTTTTACAGCAAATCTGATCCTCACATTGTCTAAAAATTAAACTAAATAATGAGTAGGAGAGGACCAAGTTAATGTCACATAAATATATAGCTTTATTGTAATTAATGTAATATAAAGATCTCACAATTCAACACAAAGTAAATGAATAACATATTCCCTAAGACAATCTGGACTAAACATCATTTTCCTCTGCTTAGCTGTTGAAAGTAGTGAAATAATCGATAATTCAAGGTTATTTTCCAACTAGAAAATTTTTGGAGCAGTTATCATCCATTTTGTCACTCAGCTGTAGAAAAAGTCCAGCAATGTTCCTGCGGAGTGGTGGATTCTGAACGGGGTAATTTCCTGATGCACCTGCCAGAATGAATTAGCTACCTATTGCACAGCCAGGCACCTGCACGCCATGATCTGTTGCATGGAGCTATTTAAATTCTGGTGAATGTGAAGGAAGCCAAATTATTTCCCCCAAGATATTGAGGGTTGTTAAGTTAAACACACTGAATGAACTTAGGGAAATGCTCTGCCCCAGCCTCTGTTTGCCCAATGGCAGGACATCAACCCTTCCTGACTGGAGACAGCACTGGCTCATCGGCCCAGAGCAGGTACCGGCAGGTACCAGAGGAATCTGGGAACAGATTTTACTATCTTCCCACATTTCCCCACTATTATTTTATTTATTTATTTATTTATTATTTATTTATTTGAGACAGAGTCTCACTCTGTCACCCAGGCTGGAGTGCAGCGGCACAATCTCGGCTCACTGCAACCTCTGCCTACCTGGTTCAAGCAATTCTCCTGCCTCAGCCTCCTGAGTAGCTAGGACTACAGGTGTGTGCCACCACACCCAGCTAATTTTTTGTATTTTTAGTAGAGATGGGGTTTCACTATGTTGGCCAGGCCAGTCTCAAACTCCTGAGCTCAGGTGGTCCAGCCGGTTCAGCCTCCTAAAGTGCTGGGATTACAGGCATGAGCCACTGCCGCCCAGCCCCTACCCTTTAAAAGACTAGAACTGAGCCAAGCACAGTGGCTCATACCTGTAATCCCAGCACTTTAGGAGGCTGAGGCTGGGAGATCCCTTGAGGCCATGAGTAGGAGAACCACCTGGGCAACACAGAAAGACTCTGTCTATAAAAATTTAAAAAGTAACCAGATGTGGTGGTGCACACCCATAGTCCTAGTTACTTGGGAGACGGAGGTGGAAGGATTGCTTGGGCCTGGGTGATGGAAATGTCAGTGAGCCATGATTGCCACCGCCTGGGTAATATAATGAGGCCCTCTCTCTGACACAAACACAAAAAAAAAGAAAAAGAAAAAGAAAAAGAAAAGGCTAGGCTGGGTATGCTGGCTCACGCCTGTAATCCCAGCACTTTGGGAGGCCAAGGTGGATGGATCATGAGGTCGAGAGATCGATACCATCCTAGCCAACATGGTGAAACTCCATCTCTACTAAAATTACAAAAATTAGCTGGGCAAGGTGGCGTACACCTGTAGTCCCAGCTACTTGGGAGGCTGAGGCAGAAGAATCACTTGAATGCGGGAGGCAGAGGTTGCAGTGAGCCGAGATCGCACCACTGCACTCCAGCTTGACAAGAGAACAAGACTCTGTCTCAAAAAAAAAAAAAAAAAAAAAAGGCTAGAATGCTCTCTCCTTTGTTTTGTCACTATGTGGGATTTATGGCTCTTTGTTAAAATACCATTTAAGCAAAGCCTCTAAGCCACTTTCTTGAGAGAGAACTACTGTTGAACTGAGGCCTCTCCCCCATGTTGAATACAGCACGGGTTAACAAACTTGTGCTTGTTTTTCTCTTGCTAACCTTATTTTGTTTTCAGGAGAGCGTTTCAACTAAAAACCTAAGAAGAGAAAGAAAAGAAATTATGTTTTCTCACCTACAAATACCTAGGGAGGGCAGTAATTGACATTTGAGCCATTCTTTCTGGCAGAAGCTAAATAGTAGGAACATTTGCTTATAGAGACATTAATACATACTAAACTTTATCATAGCCAGGTGAGGTGGCACACACCTATAATCCCAGCTATTTGGGAACCTGAGGTGAGAGAATCGCTGGATCCCAGGAGTTCAAGGCTAGCCTGGGCACTATTTCGCGGTCCCCATCTCAAAAAAATAAAACAAATTAAATAAATAAAACCCTATCATAAGCATATAAAGACATACTTGTGACTTACTTTGGCAAACAGGTTTGGATTCCAGTTACCAAAAAGTGGCCTCCCATTAAAGAAGCGTAAGTTAAAGAATAGGTTAGATAAAACATATATTTACGTTTTATAACCCTAGAGACTGATGTTGGATCTCACCACATTTTCTTGGCTCCCTTGAATTTTGAAAGGGCATCAAAAAAAGGATATTGAAAGGCTTTAAGATTTAGGGGTCTCTACTAAGCCCTGTAAAAGTTAAAGTAAGGATTGTCCAACGAGTGACCAGGTTCTACCTGGTTAGCAGGGTGTAGTGTTATGATATGTATGATATAGACGCATGCATACATATAAATACATACCTATGTATACAGACACACACAGATATATATACACACACACATACATATACACATGTGTATATATATTGGTTTTTCGTCCCCAGCTCATAAGTCCCACAACCCTCGTACACAGTCTTTTGTTATCATGTTCGGTATGTTCGGTCTCAGGAAACAGAATCTCTCTGACCTTCTCTTGCTCCAGCCTTTCTGAATGTGGGTCTCAAGACCAGCCCCAGAGAGGGTCCCACCCTGTAACTGGGAGAAGAAATGCCGACTCAAGAAGCTTCCATAAAACCCAAGAGAACTGGGCCGGGGAACTTCCCAATGGCTGAACACAAGGAGAGTGGTGCACCCAGGGAGGACAGGGAAGCTCAGCGCCCTTCTCCTACACCTCACCCTACACATCTCTTCACTTGGATTTTCTGTAGTATCCTTTATAATAAACCAGTAAACCTCAGTGTTTCCCTGAGTTCTGTGTGCTGCTCCAGCAAATTAATCGAACTCAAAGAGGGGATCATGGGAGCCCCAACTTGACATAGTTGGTCAGAAGTTCCAGGGGCCCAGATTTGTGACTGGTGGGAAAGAGGGGGCAGTCTTGTGGGACGGAGCTCTCAACCTGTGGGATCTGATGTTGTCTCTAGGTAGACGGGTCCAAATTGAATTAGAAGACAACCAACTGGTATCTGCTGCCTGCTGTGTGGGGAAAACTCCTACGCATTTGGTCACAGAAGTCTTCTGTGTTGATTGTGATGGAGCAGAGGAAAAACATGATTTGGGAGAGTTTTTCCAAAACACAGGGCAATGGCATTTTTCCTTTTTTCAGTGGGAGGGACTACCCTCAAACTCAATTTCACACTGGTAATCCCCAACATTTTCAAGTTCTGGACCACTGTCACCTGTGCTCACATTGCTTAGTGTTAAGGCACATTTGTCCCTTAGCCACACAAGATATTCTTACACTTACTGCTTAAAACAAGAAAGCAACAGAGGTTATTGTCCCTTTGCTGGTAAACAGTCCAGTGTGTCCAGGCACATCCCAGCCCAAGCCAGACTCTCTACAAATTCTGGAAACTGAAAGACCGTATGGACAGACTGAGAGACACCCGTTAACCTGCTCAAAAGTGGTGCATCCTTGGGTCTAGCCCAAGCCCATTGTGGGATAAGGCCTTACAAGCCTGGCCCACATCTGAATTTAGTCTATAAAATCAAAAGTGGATTAGATGTCAGGGAATGTTCTAACAGTCATTGTCCTTGCCCCATTAACTGGTCTTTAAACACAAAACACAAAACAACCCTCTGCTCCATAGCTATTGACTGGGGGCAGATAAATCTTCATAGTCTCTAATACATTCTCCTGTAGATGGCTATTAATTCACGTCTTTCGTTAGTCAATCTCCCCATCTCCCTTTTTGGGGAATGGGAGTTGATTATTTTGTAGCTCTCGTAGTTGCTGCTTATAAAATTTTGGTCAGTTGCATTGTCTTAAATACTTGCTTGATTTGGATGCATCTCTTTTATCAATTTATTTATACTGATTTTTAAATGGGCATAAAATTCAAAAGGTACAAAACAATGTAATATAAAACTTTCTTTCTTATTCTATTCTCCCAAATAAGTACCCTGTTCTGATCTCCAGAGGTAGCCATCATTACGAGACTTCTCATGTAATCTTCCTAAGATGTTCCATGCATATAAGTTGATTTTTTAAACAAACAAAAATAGCGTAGCATAGACATATTTCTGCATCTTGATTCCTTTTATTCAACAATATATTTTGGCAATTATTTCTTATTAGTACAAACTTGCTTCATTCATTTTTAAAGTTGCATAACATTTCATTCCATGATTTTACTATTATTTATTTCATCACTCCACATTGGTGAATGTTTAGTTTGTTTCCTTTACAATTATAAATCAAGCTAACATTAACATCTTCATATATTTGTTTTTGCCTCCACTAGTGAGAGAGTATGCATGTATTTCATTTTAATGGCTAATTTTAATAGCTGTTGCCAGATTGTCCCCTGGAGAGGGCTGTAGTAATTTCCTGTCCCATTTCCTGTTTCTCTACACAATTACCAACAAAGTGTATGATCCAACACTTTGATAATCATTTTAATCTGTGTGAATCTGACTGGTAAAACATATTTTATCTTTATAGTTCTAATGAAAAATTAACTCCTTCTTTCCTATTTTGTGCCTTTTATATAATTTCTCTCTGTGTTGTATTAGCTACTACCTCCAGAAAAATGTCAAATAATTACAGTAAGCATGGATATTCTTGTCTTGTCCCTAACTTTAAAATGAAGAAGTTTGATATTTCCCATTAAGGAGCTCTTGGATTGAGCTACAGATATTTTGCCAGTCTCAGAGACTGTTTCCAGGGAACACAGTCTAAGACACGAGCCTGTGAACCACTATGTGATAGGTATTTTCCATTTGTTCCTCCAGGCCTCCACTCTCCCTCCTGACTTTCTGCCTCCGGAGGCTGACTTGTGTGAATTACATGAACTGCTGTTCCTCCCTCCCTTGGATCCTTTGTGGTGGCACTCTTTTGACTACACCCAACAGAAATCCAACGGGAACTGAAGTTATGTGCCCCGTTGGCTTTCTGTTGGGTTTAGTATGTGACATTTGACTTTCTGTTGGGTTTAGTCAAAAGAGTGCCACCACAAAGGATTCAAGGGAGGGAGGAAAATAAGGCTGGGTAGTGTTGAAGTCAAAATAAAAATATGCAAACAAATCTCTGAAATTCAACATTTATTTCAGGAAGAAGGAATTGCAATTCAGAGCATACATGCAGACCAGGTGTTCTTCAGAATATCTGAAGAACAGGGAAGGTCAGAAGTTTTATAAAAAGGAGAAATGTTACATATTGACCACTGAGAAAGTTCATTGGCACTAGTAAGTTTCTGGAGAGCTGGGAAACTGATTTGTGAGCAACACCAATGTGCAAAATTAGTCTTAAAGTTGCACATGTTATCTCAGCAACTATAGATAAAACTGGTTTCAGGTTACAATAGGTAGTTTCAGCAGCTGGACTTGCAGAGAATTACATTATTGGAGTAATATTGTGTGTCTTGAGTGCTTTCCCCACAAGCTTCTCCACCCGGTTTTAGTTTGGTACTACAACAGTGACTCGATTCATATAATCATATAACCATAAAACGTCCATTTTTCAATGCACATGGCAGGTCAATAGCCAGACACTGAGATGCATCAGAGAAAGAGATTCAATCACAAGGCTGGTCAACGAGGAGACAGGAGGAAATCTCAAATCCTTCTCCCTATGGAGTTTGGGGCTAGGGTTTTTTTGTTTTTTGTTTTTTGTTTTTGAGACGGAGTCTCATTCTGTCACCCAGCCTCTAGTGCAGTGGCACGACCTTGGCTCACTGCAACCTCTGTCTGTTGGGTTCAAGCGATTCTCCTGCCTCAGCCTCCCAAGTAACTGGAATTACAGGCATGTGCCACCATGCCAAGCTAATTTTTTGTATTTTTAGTAGAGACAGGGTTTCACCACGTTTGCCAGGCTTGTCTTGAACTCCTGATCCCAAATGATCCACCCACCTCAGCCTCCCACAGTGGGATTACAGGTGTGAGCCACCGTGCCTGGCTTGGGGCTAAGGTTTTTAAAGGTTTTAGAGTGGGACAAAGTATGGAGATCACTGATTGGTTGAAGAGTGCAGTATGGAGTCACAGGACAGAGAGGTGAAGAAACTGTATTCTCATCCGGATTTCATTTCTCTGGTTGGTGTCAGCTATTTTGCTGGAATTCAGGATTTGAAAAACATCTTAAATAATCCTTACACAAAAGTCTTATGATTCTAACATCAGAAATCCTATCTATAGGAAGAACAGGCATGCAAATGGTCAACATCTAATGCTATGTGACTTTTGGTTACAAGGAAATGGGCCAAAGTGCAGCCCAATTAATGCTTAATCTTAACTATATCTCTGTACAGAATTCTTGTTAATCTGATGAGGATGGATTTAGTCAACTTTCACAATAGTTGCTCCGCTGGTCCAGGTTGAATGTGTTATTTCATTGTTTGTAGGTCAATGCTGCTCTCCAACTGGCCTGTTCAACATGACTCTATCCTTCCATATACTGGGGTAGTATCTTTCTTCTTCTGTCCCCTCAAACCTAGAGATGGTGGAAACTCTGTTGCTACTATCATTTGTGGTTCTCTTGCACCAGCCATACCTTTTTAACTAGTCTTTCTTGTAAATAAATCCCCCTCAAATCATTCAGGGTCTAATTATGCCATCTCTTTCTTTTTGAGACCAAAACTAATTAATGTACACTCATTAGGTACAAGTGAAACCACCTTTGTAAAGGTTATGACAGTAAGAGAAGTCTAGCATGGCCAACTCTATCTTGCTTTCAGCTTCACAGGCTAGCTGTCCTCACTCATTCCTGGGCATAGGCCAAACTAACCATAGGAAGAATTCAGTTTATAGTTTAACTTTGAAGCAAGGATAATTATAGTCCCTCCCTTAAACTAACCTCCCTCCTTGCTCAAGGACCAAAGCTGCCTTTGTTAAACAAATGAAAGATCACAAGATTAGGATAATGGAAGGGGCCTGAATTCTGCTAAAATATAAGCATAGTTCCTATAATCCCTTACTGTTCAACAGTCATGTGATCAGAGGTCACAAGATTTGTGAATTCCCCAATTGCTCCTATAGATAATATCACTATTGTAGAACTTAAGATTGGTCTTTTGAGATGTTTTTCAGACTTTTGCATTCTGTCAACTGATTGACTCTACGTAGACCCAGGACTTATGACTCAATCAGAATTGTGGCCCCTACCTAGAGGCAGACTCATTGTACAAGAACTGTTTTCCACACCCTTACGATTTTATCTCCAACCAATCAGCAGCACCCATTCCCTAGACCCTTGATCACCAAATTACCCATAAAATCTCTTGTTCTCAGGGAGACTAATTTGAGTAATAATTCCAGTACTTCTGCTTGGCTAGCTCTGCATTAATTAATTAAGCTCTTTCTCTGCTTCAATACCACAGTCTCAGTGAATCATTTTTGTCTATGCAGAGAGCAGGAAGAACCCATTGGGTGATTGCATAGAAAGCAAGATGAATTCTCCCATTGCTTCCTGTCTATACTGAATAAGTTTTAGCCAGGACGAAGGAAGAGGATTAAGGAAATACTAACAGTGATATCTACTGATACTAACCAGGCATTGTCAAATAAAAACCAAATCTGCACTTAGATAAGGAGAAATTTTATTTTAAAAGATTATTTCAAGAAGTAGAGCTGAGAGGAAAGAAGGAATTTTGCAATGGAAGGAGGGAGACTACTGCAACAGGGAGAAGTCTTCAACAAGATCTGCAAATTCAAGAGTTAGGCAAAATGGTAGGCCAAGCATGGTGGCTCATGCCTGTAGTCCCAGCACTTTGGGAGGCCAAGCTGGGAGGATTGCTTGAGGAGTTCAAGACCAACCTGAGCAATATAGTGAGATCCTATCTACACACACAAAAAATAATAATTACCTGGGTGTGGTGGTACATGCTGTAGTCCCAGCTAACTGAGCTAACTCGGGGGCTGAGTTGGGGAGGATTGCTTGAGCCTGGGAGATCAAGTGCAGTAAGGTATGATTGTACCACTGAACTCAAGCCTGGGTGACAGAGTCAGAGACTTGGCTAGAAAGAATCTGGGGTAGGACAGAGAAATGAAAGAGTGAGGTGGCTAATCTGATAGTAGTAGGTCAGAGACTGCTTGACCCTGGAGCCAGCCTATTTTCAGGAGGGGCTGTTAAGAGGGAGTTATATGCTAGCTCAGGTTGAGGATGGATCAAATTCTGGGATTTAGGGGAAGGAGATAATTTTAACCAAAGTTTGATTAACAAGCACTTTGTTCAGATTTAGATTCCATGGGCACAAGCAGTTCAGCTAGTCAGTTACGAGGCAGAGAATAGGAATTTAGAGGATCTTTGTCTGGCCTTGTCAAAGGTGAAGGAAACCAAATATTTCACCTGAAAATATTTCTCCTGGGTATGATGAATATTTTAAATTAAAGGCCCTTAAATATCAACAGAGATCTAGACGAGTCTTTTTCCCCTATGTACATAAAGACCCCACAGATCCGCTAAGGAGAACAATTATTTTTCTTTTCTCTCCCTGTTACCTCATTACCCACTGGGGGAAAAAAAAATGATGAAGATGCAGAGTAAAAAGGAAAAAAAAAAAAAAAGAAAGAGAGAGAGAAAGCAAGATTGAAGACTTGATGAATGTAACCACCCTGAATGCACCCTTTCACAAGATAGTATCTTCTTTTAGGCTCATTGAATTCCCAAAGAGAAACATTTACAAGTTAATCTCTGTTCCCTCATCCATTCAATCTCCCTGATAATCATTTATTCCTTCTACCAGAATTACCATATTCCTCAGTTCCCCCTCCCCTCTGAAATAAGGGTATGTAAGCTTCTGTACCCCACTGGGGAGTTCAGGTAATCACTCTGTGATTCTCTCCCCCTCATCTCTGTACACATTAATAAATTTGTATGCCTTTTTTCTTAATCTGACTTTGGTCAGTTTTCCCTTGGCCCTACAAAGGTGAAAAAGAGAGGCAACTGTGCATCCTATCTAAGTCATATGGGAAAGTATGGTTCTTGGCAATAAAGCAATATTGGGAGCACAGATAGTGGGGGGTATCTTTAACCATGGCTGTTTTCCAGGATCACAGGCCCCAGGTAAAATTCAACATTGTCAGCACTTACCTTAGAGTTTTATTTATTTATTTATTTTTAATTACCTTTTATTTTTAGAGATGGGGGCCTCACCATGTTACCCAGGCTGCTCTCAAACTCCTAGACTCAGTGATCTGCCCGCCTTGGCTTCCCAAAGTGCTGGGATTACAGGTGTGACCACCACACCCAGACAATCTAAGAGTTTTCAGTGGTGATCTTGGTAGTGGCAGAAGGCAGTCAAATGCCTAGGCAGATGGGAGTGGGTCCCTGGTGAAACCTGACCTTCAAGCTGAAGACGGTTTAAAGTCTGAAAACCAAGCTATGGGTCAGAGATAAATCCACGGACTGGATTGAGAATCTGTCTTCCCATTTGGGGCACTTTCCTCTGATTGATCCCCACCCTTCACCTATTTTACATACACCTACCCTTCCCTAACTGTTTTTTTGTTTTGTTTTGTTTTGTTTTGTTTGCACTGCCATGCCTATCTTTGAGTGGTGCCTTTTTTTTTTTTTAATCCTTTTTTGCATACTCACAACCCAATCAGCATGCACTCTCCCATTCTGAGCCACACTGGGAAACTACCTGCCTTCGGGTGGGGGACTACCGGGGTCCTTGAGTCGGCTCTCCACTGAGAGCTGTTCCATGTCTCAATAAAACTCTTCTCTACCCTTCTCACCCTCTGGTTGTCTGCATAACCTCATTCTTCTTGGATGCAGGACAAAAACTTGGGACCTGACAAACAGCAGTGATGAAGGAGCTACTGTAACACTGTAACTCTCCACCCTCTGCTGGTGTCCAGCAGCCGCCCCACGCAAGGGGAAGCAGTGGCAGGGCCAGGCCATCCCCAGAGCCGCCAGCCAGAGTGGGGCAGCAGGACTGAATGAGCTATAGTACAAACAGGCTGAAACACTGCCCTGTTCCCCATTCGCCGTGCTGTGAGCAGCAGGAAGGAAAGAAGAGCTACAACGCTTTTGGGGACCTAGACTTTGGGGCTCCCCAAGCCAAAATTGTAGCATGCTGTAACACCCACTTTGGGGCTTCAGGGTTGCTGACATCTCCAAGTGTTTTGGGCACCACCACGTTCCCCTCATCCAGACGCTGGCACCCAAAGTAGAAGTAGGTCCCGGCATGTCCAGCCCAACTGCAGGCTGAGAGCAGATCCCATGGTGAGTGAGGGATCAGGGCTGGAGAACAAGCCAAGCGCAGCCCACTGAGTCGAGTGGGCGGGGTACCTCCAGCAGCAAGCCCAGAGCCCAGCAAGGCCCAGGCAAGGGTGTCACTGGCTGTGGAGGTCTCTGGCTGGCGAAGCAGCACTGAAAATTCCTGCATCGATCTTATTTAATTCTTTCCCCATATCTACTTGTAAGTACAGTAGAGTGAGTAAGGGAGTGCTAACAAGACAAACATGGGCAGGTCATTTAATGGTATTTTCCTCTAGTAAAAGGGCATTAATAACAGTTCTGGCCTCAGGATTGTTGTGAGAGCTCTAAAACTTCATACACACAAAGTGCTTAAAACAGACCTGGGATGTACTAAGTATTCAATAAATGATCCCAGGAAAAGAATCTTTATTTTTCCCAGTTTACAAATGAAGGCCCTGAGGCATAAGGAGGGTAAATAATTTACCCAAGTAAAGATTAAAACTCACCCAGATTACAGGCTTTTATCTACAGTCTTCCCTCCTGCACTTCCCGAGTGGAGAGAAATTAATGGATAAATAGAAGCTAGGCATGGTGGCTTGCACCTGTAATTCCAGCTACTCAGGAGGCTGAGGTGAGAGAATCTTGAGTGCAAGAGTTTGAGGCCAGCCTAAGCAATATAGTGAGACCCCATCTATTAAAAATAAAAGTAGGCGGATAAAATGGAAGAAATGTTGGACAAAGCTTTGATAGGTTTTCCAGAGTTACCGCATACAAAAAAAAAAAAAAAAATTTGAATCTTTTTTGATTTTTTTTGTTTTTTCTTTTTAATACAGAGTCTGGCTATGTCGCCCAGGCTGACGTGCGATGTCCTGATCTGGGCTCACTGCAAACTCTGCCTCCTGGGCTCAAGCAATCCTCCCACCTCAGCCTCCTGAGTAGATGATACCACAGACATGTGCAACCACACCCAGCTAATTTTTGTATTTTTGGTAGAAATGGGGATTTTCCATGTTGCCCAGGCTGGTCTCAAACTCCTGAGCTGAAGCAATTCACCTGCCTTGGCTTCCCAGTGTTGGGATTACAGGCATGAACCACCACACTGAGCCCAAATCACTTTTTTTTATTTTTCTCAAAACTTAAAAGATTCTTGAGGAAGTCAGAGTAAGAGAACATTCTTATTTCCATCAACCTGAAATAATCAAAAGGATCAGAATTCAGTTTTAATGAGTTTATTTGAGTAAAAAGCTGGAAATTACCATCCAGGAAACACGGACTCCAGAGAAACAGGGTCAATGCTCTGAAGTTATGATCTTGCTTATATAGGCAGAACACAAAGAAATTTACTGGGATTATAACATTTTCTAAACAAGCCTGGCTTATAAACTATAACAATTTAATTAGTTACAATGTGTTTTCTGTACAGCCTGTTTTGTTTTCTTTACAGCTTGTTTACATTTTCTTTCCAACTGAAAGAGTGTACTTGACATTCTATCCTAGACAGTGTGTTAGGAAGTCTGTGTGACACAGTGAAGAGAAAAACTGGGGACTTAGTAGGCACAATGCTCAGAAAATGGTTAGTAAATGACTCTTTGGGAATGTGAAGGGTGGAACTGCACAGAAACAAAGATTGTCTTATTATGCAGATAAGGTACCCCAGGCAATCTCTAGGAGCTTCACTCAGAAGAATAGATGAAAAGTCTGTCTGGGAGTAATGAGGACTCCCAGTCTCTTCTTTCCTCTGGGTAGTTGATCTTGCCTGGTTATTTGATGAGATTTTTAGGGAGGGGTCTTAAGACAATTGCATGTTATTTGGAAAGAGGGAAAGAGGCTTTCTGAGTCAGATAAGGAAATTCCAGAGAGACTCTCCACCTGCACTTGAGAGGGGGACCAGGGAAGGTTAGAGGGGCTTTGATTATAAGGCAGCTCCTAAGGCTTCTTAGCAAGTCAGAGAGCCAGTCTTTGAGGTATTGCTTTCTGAGCCCCAACAAAGCTTATATGTCATTCAAGAGTATGCAGCAATTTTTTACAGCCTGAACAACAACAAAATCTTTTTTAGGGAGAGGTATTTTATCACTAACGTTTTCCAAATTGCTGGTGTATGGTTGGTTTTTATTATGGTTTTAAAATTCTTCATGGAAAATGTACCTAATTATTGCCTGCACCAGGAGCAGACCATTTCCACTGCCTCACTCTTAACTGGCATATGGTCAAATACACAAAGGTCCTTCTTTTAGAATGATACATGTTGAAGTATTTAAGCATGAAGCTTCACAATGTCTACAACTTAATCTCCAATGGCTAAGACATACACACACACATACACCCCCACACACAGAGCGCATAGAAATTGATAGGGAAAATACAGACACTTCTCACCATACGATGAGACTGCGTCCCAATAAACCCACCCTAAATCGAAAATGCATTTAATGTACAGTCCTTTCAACATCATAGCTTACCCTAGCCTACCCTAAACACTTATATTAGCCTATGGTCAGGCAAAATAATCTAACACAAAGCCTATTTTAAAATAAAGTGTTATTCATTTATTAGAATTGCAGAGTACAAAATAAATACGAAAAATAATATTAAATAAAGTATTGCTGGGTGCAGTGGCTCTCATGCCTGTTATCCCAGCTACTCAGGAGGCTGAGGCAGGAGGACGACTTGAGTCCAGGAGTTCAAGGCTGCCATGCACCATGATTGTGCCACTGCACTCCAGCCTGGATGACAGAGCACAGTTCTAATAGAACTTCAAGACCAGGCCTGATATTATGTCCTGCAGAAATGCCTCTCCAGGGAACAGAGGTAGAGAAATTGTAGGTTCAGTATTTTAAATGAGCACCTGTAATCCAACTCCCAAACCTCACCCTCTTCAAAGTGTACATATAAGTAAGTTGAGAGTCTACCGTAAATTGAGATAGTCACATTACTTACTGCTCTCAGTAATGTCTGCCTCACTATGGAGCCAAGTTAGATTAGGAGAGTTTTACTGGAAGGAAATCAGAGAGCACACCCACACACACACACCCACATACACACACAGCCCTCACGCTCATCTTGGTTTTCTTTTACCTCTCTGCCTTTGGCAGGAAGAGTTTGAATAACACCTCCTGTTTTTTCATTTTTGTTGTTTTGTTTGTTTGTTTGTTTTTAGACAGTCTCGTTCTGTCCTCAGGCTGGAGTGCAGTGGCATGATCTTGGCTCACTGCAACCTCCATCTCCCAGGTTCAAACGATTCTCATGTCTCAGCCACCCGAGTAGCTGGGATTACAGGCATGCACCACCATGCCCAGCTAATTTTTTTGGCATTTTTAGTAGAGACAGAGTGTTGCCATGTTGGCCAGGCTGGTCTCAAACTCTTGGCCTCAAGTGATCCACCCACCTCGGCCTCCCAAAGTGCTGGCAATTACAGGAGTGAGCCACTGGGCCCAGCCACACCTCCTGTTTTTAACCCAGACTGCTTTTGATGAGACAATTCAGGAAATCGTATATTTATCTCTTTGTCTGCTTTATCATAAGGGGGATAAATAAAGTCCTGAAGGTTTTATTTAAGTCCTAAGAATAAAATAGTCTTGAAAATATTTTATCTTTCCATTAAACCTATTACTTAAAAGAAAACACTTTCTAGAAATAAAGACTTATTAAGAGTCAAGTTGCCCTTCTAAATGACATATGCAGGAGGCTGGAGAGCTGGGTCAAGGATCTCTTTCAACTGCATTTGATCAATTACTTTCTTTGTTCTGCTAGCTACAAGTAATTGTCCATACTAGCCATTTGGTTAGAATGTCTTCACAGAACAAATGGCAATCTTTTGCATATTCTTTTCCTTATGTTCTGTTTGAAGACTATAATCAATTCTAAGCAACAATGACCGTTGTAAATTCAGGTCTCCCCTCAACCCCTGAGCTAGGGCTGGGACCCTCCCTTCTGATTCTTTGAATTTGCTGGTACCTTCCATTAGTCCTGAATGACATAAACCATTACAGCCCACCTCAATTCTATCCCATGCCCTAATCTACTTCATCTCTTTTGCCCCAGACTAGTTTTCACAGCTTCCTGTTCATTTGTTCATTCCACCCTGGGTCTCTAAGGAGAAGAAAGAAATCTACCTGATCTTACCTCTTTCCCTCTACAACATGCTATGAACAGGGGCCTTGGCGTCCCAAAACCTGTGTGCAAAATTTTAACACTTATTAGTTACTTCACAGTATAATAATAATACTGTCCTCGTAGAGTTATTGTGAGGGTTAAATTAGTTAATACATGGAAAGCATGTAAAATAGTGCTATTCAAAGGATATTCTTTGAATCTATACCATCCAAAAATTGCTTGCTACTAGCCTGCAACCAGATAGGTATAAAAGTATAGAATGTTTACAAATGAACTAATCAAATCTTCATTGGATTGATAAATTTATAAATCAAAAAAAAAGTTCATTGGGGGCATTAAAAGCTTTAAATGTTGATATATACAGCATTTATTCAAAGTGTATATAAAGGGCTGGGCATGGTGGCTCACACCTGTAATCTCAGCATTTTGAGAGGCCGAGGTGCGAGGATTACTTGAGGTCAGGAGTTCGAAACCAGGCTGGCCAACATGGTGAAACCCCGTCTGTACTAAAAATACAAATAATTAGCTGGGCATGGTGGTGCATGCCTGTAGTCCTAGCTACTCAGGAGGCTGAGGCAAGAGAATCGCTTGAACCTAGGAGGTAGAGGTTATAGTGAGCTGAGATTGAGCAACTGTACTGCAGCCAGGGCAACAGAGCAAGACTCTGTCGCAAAACAAAACACAAAAACAAAAAAACAAAGTGTACATAAAGGCCCTTAAAATGGGGAATCATTATTTAACTCATAACTTTTTGTGAAGTTATGATTGTTAAATAATATGCAGATGTTTTTAGTATAATAATTTTCTATATTAAACACTTTACATCCACTTTCAATGTACAACATATACAAGTTTTGTAGTTGTTTTTCTTTTTTTCTATGTCGTTTTCTAGGAATTAAGTTTTTTTTACTTTTTTATTTGTTAAATATTTATTGAAGTGTTTGTAGTAATTTATAACCAATCACTAATTTATACAGTGATTTCAATTTTAAGGCTTTTTTAAAAAATGTTCATTGGTCACTGTAAAAGCTCATAGGAAGTAACTTTTAATGTACTTTGCAGAAATATTGATCTGTGGCAAACTGGAAATTCAAGAAAAAAGTTAATCACTTACCAGAGAGTTTGAGAAGCACTGACTTATTACAGAGCTCTGCCTGGCACATTGTAATATGAAACACATTAAAAAGTGCTAGCCAAATAAGAAGTGTTCAGTGAATACTTGCTATTACTACTTTCATTTGATAGATGAAGAACCGTAGGCAGAGAGGAGTTGAAGAACTTACCCATGTCCGGTGTCCATGATCCTGGTCCACTGAGGCACACTGCACTGGACTAGAAATACCTGCCTGCCTACCCCGGACAAACTGATAAAAGGAGTTTTCTTTATTGAGACAGGGGGCCCTGCAGAAAATCAAAAGCCAAAAAGCAGAAGCCAAACACATATTTCAGAGTGTCCCCAAGGTGTTGATGTTGCCATCAAGAGCCAGATGAAATGGAATTGCCCAGAAAGCACCTGCAGGTGCATTGCCCAAGCAATAGTCACAACCCTAAGTAATAACCACCCAGAAGTTGGCATTGGAGACCAACAAGGCACCTAGCAACCCAGCAGAAAAGAAACATTATCCAGAAGCCAGGAGATCTACTGGGGACCCCAGCTTCCCCACAAAACAAAAGGTCAAATAAGCTATATCCTTTCCGGATTCTACACACTCTTAGAGAAACAACAAAAGAAAAGCTGTACTTTTGGCTAACAGAAATTGAACCCTACTAAAAGGGAATAAACTTCGGTTGTGTTAGAGATGTCGTTAATTGTCTCCTCGTATCCCCTAAGGGAAAGGGCTCAAGAGAAAGTTCCAGTTACAGAGGAAAAATCTCCTTTTCATTGTACCTCTGAGTTGTGAGATGAGTTGAGTTTTTCTGTCACTACAGTCACATTGGGAGAAAACTAGAGAATGAATTAAGGAACCTGTGAATCTCATGCTTCATGATTCATTTTTTCCAACTCCTTCCCTCCAAGCCCCTGTGAGAGCAGAGTTTGCAGTGCCTCATGTCTGCTGGCCTTGGAGCAAAGTGTCAATCAACGTGTCCCAGCCCATTAACCAAACTTGAGGACAAGGGAAGTTAAGTGCCGCAGCCCACAGGGGAGCATGTAAGTGGATTTAGATTCCCCAGGGAGCATAACACCTTAAGGACTGTGCCTGCAACGGCTGGGGAGACAATGAGACAGGTGGGCAGTGATTCTTCGAGAGACTAATGAGGCTTTTCCTGGCAGAAGCACATCTCTGCCTACACTGCACTAATGCAGCATTAATGGAGAAAGGAGAGGAAATGCGAGCATTTTCTTCTGCGGAGGACAGATCTTGTGTTACGTCTTTTTGTTTCCTTGATTTATTATAAGGTTTTTAACCTTTTTTATGAGTTAAGTAAATTTTAGTATTACATGTTATATATCTGTATATTTGAAAGCTAAATGTAATAACAGCTTTAATGTTTACACCTGTAAAATAAAAGAAAACATTTCTAAAAACCCAATTAATTCCTTAACAGTTTTAAAAGTAAGAGGCTTTTGTAAAGTTTCCCTACATTGTTTGTAGTGGTTACATGACTGTATATGTTCCTCAAAACTCATTGAACTAGGCCAGGGGCAGTGGCTCACGCCTGTAATCCCAGCATTTTGGGAGGCCGAGGAGGGCAGATCACCTGAGGTCAGGAGTTCGAGACCAGCCTGGCCAACATGGTGAAACCCTGTCTCTACTAAAAATACAAAAACTACCTGGGTGTGGTGGCAGGTGCCTGTAATCCCAGCTACTCTGGAGGCTGAGGCATGAGAATCACATGAACCTGGGAGGCAGAGGTTGCAGTGAGCCAAGATCTCACCAAGCCACCGCACTCCAACCTGGGCAACAGGGTGAGATTCTTTCTCAAAAAAAAAAAAAAAGATATCACTACACACCTATTTACACACCTATTAAAATGGCAAAAACAAACAAACAAACTAAAACCTCACTGAACTATATATATGTTCAAAAAGCCTGAATTCTCAGCATGTTAATTATTCTTCCATTTGAAAAAATATATTAATTTATTAAATCCCAAAAGCAGTTTTAAGGAAACATGTGAATATTATAACAGACTTTTTGGAAATAACTTCAAACCTACGGAAAATTTTCAAGAATAGTAGAAAAAACCTTATTTTTTTCCTAAACTAAATATTTGAGAGTAAAATGCCTATTTTACTCAATCTCACCTTGTGTTATTTAGAAAGAAAGGAAGAGAAGGGAAGGGGATGAAGAGGAGGGGAGGGGATGCAGGGGAGGGGATGAAAAGGAGGGGATGAAGGGGAGGGGTAATGAAGAGGAGGGAGAATAAAGGGGAGGGGATGGAGGGGAGAGGATGAAGGGGAAGGGGAATGAAGCGGGGGATGGAAAGGAGGGGATGGAGAGGAGGGGATGGAGAGGAGGGGATGGAGAGGAGGTGATGGAGGGGAGGGGATGGAGGGGAGAGGATGAAGGGGAAGGGGAATGAAGAGGGGGATGGAGAGGAGGGGATGGAGAGGAGGGGATGGAGAGGAGGTGATGGAGGGGAGGGGATGGAGGGGAGGGGATGAAGGGGAAGGGGACTGAAGGGGAGAGGGAATGAAGGGGAGAGGGACTGAAGGGGAGAGGGAGTGAAGGGGAGGGGATGAAAAGGAAGGAGATGAAGGGGAAGGGGAGTGAAGGGGAGAGGAGGGGAGGAAATGAAGGGGAGGGGATAAAGGGGAGGGGATGGAGAGGGGATGAAGAGGAGGGGAGGGGATGGAGGGGATGAAGAAGAGGCATGAAGTGGAGGGGTGGGGATGGAGGAGAAGGGGTGGAAGGGGAGGGAAGGGTGTCAGGACGGATTTCTTCCTGGAGGCTCTAAGAGAGGGTCCACTTTATTGCCTTTTCTGGCTTCTAGAGGTGATCTGCTTTCCTTAGCTTTTAGCTCTTTCTTCCATTTTCAAAGCCAGCAATAATGGGTCCAGTCCTTCTCACATCACTCTGATCTCCTTTTGTGCCTTCCTCTTCCACAGGTAATCCAAGGTAATGTCCCCATTTCACGATTTTTAGCTTAATCACATCTGCAAAGTTCCTATTTCCATGTAAAGTAATGTATGCATGAATTCCAGGAATTAGGATATGAACATTTTTAGGGACTCACTATTCTGCTGGTGTTTTGGGGTTTGTTGTTGTTGTTGTTGGTTTTTGTGTGTGTTTTTTGTGACTGTCTCTCTCTGTCACCCAGGCTGGAGTGCAGTGGTGAGATCTCGGCTCATTGCAACCTCTGCCTCCCAGGTTCAAGCAATCCCCACCTCAGCCTCTTAAGTATTCTCACCACGCTCAGCTAATTTTTCTTTTTTTTTTTTTTTCGGTTTGCAGGTAGAGATGGGGTTTCACCATGTTGCCCAGGCTGATCTCAAACTCCTGGGCCTCCCAAAGTGCTAGAATTACCAGTGTGAGCCACCGCGCCTGGCCCACCATTCTGCTGTTAAATCAGCCACCATGCCTGGGCAACTATTCTGCTGTTTAGCCTAAAGTCGTCTTCTTCCACATTTTAAGTTCAGCCTAAATGTTTCTCTGTACATAATGAACTATAACCTAAATGGAAGTGCAAACAGACTGTAACCTACTCTTGTGCCAATCGGAAAAAGTTTTGGCCAATCTAAGGGGGCTAACTGATCAAATCGTGTTCAAATAAGGTAGACACCCAGCTGTAATCGATCCATGTTTCTGTCCCTCTGTTTTCTGTATGCCACTTTCCTTTTACTGTCTATAAATCTTCTACCCTGTGGCTGCATTGGAATCTCCCTGAACCTATTCTGGCTCAGGAGGCTGAGCTATTCATAAGTCATTTTTTACTCAATTAAACTCTATTAAATTTAATGTGGTGAAGGTTCTTATTTTAATAGTGCCTACCACAAAAAGGAAGGATGGAAGAAAGGAAAGGAGGGAAAAAAGGACGGAAGAAAAAGCCTTACCCAAATGTTCATATATGGGTTTTTATGGTCTTACTAAATCATCCAGAGGATACCTAGAATTCATTGCCTCCTATCTTGAAGTTCCAGCACTAGAAGGACCCTTGCAATGGCTTCTTTTCCTCCCCTCACTCATCAGTTTTGCTGTTTCATAGCCACCATCTGCACCTCTAACCCTAGCAGCTGCTGCACAAGTCAGGCCCACCACAAACAAGCTCATGGCTGAGGGCTCTTAGTGTGTCCCCGTGGTTTATGGACCAGGTGCCTTCCTGCGTTCCCATTTCTCCAGAGGAAAGGGGTACTTGCAGGGTCTTGAAATGGCACCTCATGGTTAACAATTAGAGGCTGAAAATATTTATTTAAACTAAAAGAAAAATGCTTCTTGGAGGGATTTCAGGTCCTGTGGCTTGTCACTGAGGAAAAAGGATGAGGAAGGCTATTATTCCCTGAGGCCCCTCCAATGCTAACAGCAGGCCCTCTTGCACCCATTCCCAAAGTTGCCTTCTTGCGCCTGTGAGTGCCTGGTTATGGGAGGATCAGGTGTCAATCCAATGCCACATTTTCATCCCAGGTGAGGAGAGGCCCCATCGTCCTCTCCTCTTCCCTGCCCCCTCTTCCCCTGACCAGCTGTTGCCAGCACCTGAGCTCAGAGGCTCCCTAAGAACCAGGCACGAGCCTCATCTATTCACGCTGGTTAACTGGTTACAGCTTGAAGACAAGAGAACATTCGTCCATTTTTGTTTGCTCTCTGATATGCTGGTGACCCTTGGCAGCTTTCAGACTAAGATTCAACCCCAGAAGGATCTGGAAGGCCTGGGATGTGCTGACTTCCACCAAGCCATGAGCTCCAATGGACGCCCTTGTCACCTGTTTGGGTAACACCAAGTTCTTCCTCAGCCTAGTTAGTAAATGGTTCTGCTGTCATTCCGAAGGACTGGCAGAATGTCCAATCAAAGACTTTTGCTGCTTCTGGTCTAGAAGTTTTGGACATTAGCCCTCAGGTTATGGGGATCTGGTCCTGACTATCTAATGGTGAGATTGTGTAGGTGGGGATAGGGCAGGAGGTGAGGAGTAGTGGGAACAGGTGAGGCAAGACTCTAGCTTACCAGTTAAGAATTGGGTGCTGAACTCTGACTACCTTGTTTGGAATTCTAGCTCTGTTGCTATATAAGCTTAAGCCCTCTGTGCCTCAGTTTTCACACTTTAAAATGGATATATACCTTCCTCATACTGTTACTGCTGTTTCTGTGAGGAAGGTTTTGTGGGGCCAAGGGAAACTTCCTATTTGCCCTCTTAAGGTTTACTGAAAAATCAACTCACAACAGTCTGTTTAACTGGAGAAAAGACACAAATTTTATTAACATGTACACAGGTTGAACCACAGAGTGATCACTCACCCCTCAGCAGTGTTCAGAAGCTTAGAGACCATCCTGGCCAAACAGGTTACGGGAGGGGAAAGAAGAGGAACTATGTTGCTGCGGGGTGGGGGGAGCAATAAAGGATTACTAGGGAGAATGAATTGATTCAGGAACAGAGATGAACTGGTACATTATCTTGTAAAAGGGTCTGACCAGGTGTGATGATATTCTTTGTCTTACAAAGAGGTAAAGAAAAAAACAATTGTTCCTTTTGGTGGGTCTGGATCTTAGGTAGATAAGGAAACTTCGACTTCATCTTTGGGAGAGTCAGTTGCGGGCAAAGTCAGACAATTTGGGGAAACCTCTTTCAGGAAAAAAATATACAGAATCACGAGTATAAAATGAGGCAGTAGCACATGAACATATTGCTGGGATGCTGCTGGAGGAACAGCCCTGAAGTATTATCCTCCTTAGCTTTGGAGTGAGTTCACTCTGGCTGATATGGTTTGGATGGTTTTCCCCTCTAGATCTCATGTTGAAATGGGATTCTCAGTGTTTTGGAGGTGGGGCCTGGTGGGACGTGATTGGATCATGGAGGTGGATCCCTCATGAATGGTTTGGCACCGTCCCCTTGGTGATAAGTGAGTTCTTGCTCTGTTAGTTCATGTGAGATCTGGTTGGTTAAAAGTCTAGGACCTCCCCGCTCACCCCCACCACCCCATGTCTGTACTCCCTTGCTCCTGCTTTCTCCTTGTGATGCCCTGCTCCCTCCTTGCCTTTCACCATGATTGTAAACCTCTTAAGGCCCTCACCAGAAGCAGATGCTGGCCCCAGACGTCTTGTACACCCTGCAGAACCGTGAGCCAATTAAATATCTTCTCTTCATAAATTTCCCAGTCTCAAGTATTGCTTTATAGTAATGCAAATAGACCAATACACTGGCTAATTTTCAAGGTTCCTATGAGGAGCTCTGTAAGTGTCCCCTCTGTGCAGAACCTCAGAGATTCTATCAGCCCTCAGACGGATCTTCAACAGAATGCAGGCCCCGGGCGGGACAGCTCCCAGAGAGGTTTGCCTGCCCTCTTGGGAAGACTGAAAAGTGTTAGGGGTGGGGCTGTCTCTGCCCTCAGAAACTGCCCCAGGACATCCTGGGAGCTACCCAGCCTATTGGGTGAAGGCTCCCCGGCTTCGGTATCCTTCCACAAAGAGAGAGGCTGACTGACCATGATGTGATGGAATGCGCAACCTCTTCACTCTGTGATCTCGGGAAAGCCAACCTCTTTGATCTTCAGATCCTTTAAATAGGGTAATAATAATAATAATGCCATCCTCACAGGGTTGTTGTTGGGAATAATCACAAGTACGAAACTCTAAAGCCCTATGTAAAAGTTGGTTCTATTTCACTGCCCTCAGCAAGACTAGTCCACAGATGAGAAATGATGGTGAGCAACTGGGCGGTGGGAAGGACTTCATCTCCTCCTCCACAGCTCACTGCATCTGCATTCTTCGTGAGTCTGATACTAATTTGTTACCATCTTTCTTAGGCAATTGAATTATCTTCATCATGATTATGGCAGAAGAATAACCACAACATGAGGAGCTAGGATTGCCCAAGTGGAGTTTGAAGCGTGGTCCTTGTGAGAGACAGGACTAGCTGGATTTCCTAGGCCAACTAAGAATCCCTAAGCCTAGCTAGGAAGGTGACTGCTTCCACCTTTAAACACGGGGCTTGCAACTTAGCCCACACCTGACCAATCAGAGAGCTCACTAAAATGCTAATTAGGTAAAAACAGGAGGTAAAGAAATAGCCAATCATCTATTGCCTGAGAGCACAGCGGGAGGGACAAGGATCAGGATATAAACCCAGGCATTTGAGCCAGCAACAGCTACCCCCTTTGGGTCCCCTTCCCTTATGCGGGAGCTCTGTTTTCACTCTATTTCACTCTATTAAATCTTGCAACTGCACTCTTCTGGTCCGTATTTTGTTATGGGATGGAGCTGAGCTTTCGCTTGCCATCCACCACTGCTGTTTACCACCATGGCAGACCCTCTGCTGACTTCCATCCCTCCGGATCCAGCAGGGTGTCCACTGTGCTCCTGATCCAGCGAGGCACCCATTGCCACTCCCGATCGGGCTAAAGGCTTGCCATTGTTCCTGCATGGCTAAGTGCCTGGGTTCCTCCTAATTGAGCTGAACACTAGTCACTGGGTTCCATGGTTCTCTTCCGTGACCCACGGCTTCTAATAGAGCTATAACACTCACCGCATCGCCCAAGATTCCATTCCTTGGAATCCGTGAGGCCGAGAACCCCAGGTCAGAGAACATGAGGCTTGCCACCATCTTGGAAGTGGCCTGCCACCATTTTGGAAGTGGCCCGCCACCATCTTGGGAGCTCTGGGAGCAAGGACCCCCAGTAACATTTTGGCAACCACGAACCAACCTCCAAAGCGGTGAGTAATATTGGACCACTTTCGCTTGCTATTCTGTCCTATCCTTCCTTAGAAATTGGAGGAAAATACCAGGCACCTGTCAGCCAGTTAAAAACAATTAGCGTGGCCACCGAACTTAAGACCCAGGTGTGAGGCTATCTGGGAAAGGGCTTTCTAACAACCCCCAACCCTTCTGGGCTGGGGATGTTGGTCTGCCTGGAACCAGCTTCCACTTTCAGTTTTCTTGGAGAAGCTGAGGGCTGACTAGAGGCAGAAAGCTGTTGTCCCGAACTCCCAGCATTAGCCGGTTGAGATCATGGCACAGCCAGAAGTCTCTACTCAACAGTCGCCCATGTGTGTGCCCCTACCTGTCCTTCTGACCCATACCTACTGGGTCCCTACCATGACTTTCTTGAAAGTGTAGCCCCCAAATTCTCCTTACCTCTGAATCTACTTCCTCCGATCCCTGCCTGCTACCTACAGACTTTCATTTCCTCTGGCAAGTTGTATCTCCAAAGGGATCTAAGGAAGCTCTAGGCTGCGTCCTTAGGCATCTAGGCTATAAACCCAGGGAGTCTTATCCCTGGTGTCCCTCCCGATTTAGGTATACAGCTCTCGACGTGGGCAGTTATGTAGGATCCATTCCCCACCACCCTTGCCAGGGTCCCAAGTTTGTAATGGCTGAGAGAAAGACACGGAGAGAGAGACAAAAAGGGAGTCAAAGAGAAAAAGAAAGGAAAAGATAGAAATAGTAAAAAAAAGTGTGCCCTATTCCTTTAAAAGCCAGGGTAAATTTAAAACCTGTAATTAATTATTGAAGGTCTTCTCTGTGACCCTATAACACTCCAATACTACCTTGTTGTCAGTGTAAACAAGGGCGTAGCCTGAGAACACTGAGGCCACTGACAACCTGGAGCTTTCCTATCAAAAATCCTTAACCCAGCAGATTTCCTAACAGGGAATTTAAATCTTAATTACCATACAAAAGTCCAACCAGACCTAGGAGGAACTCCCTTCAGGACAGAATGATAGATGGCTCCTCCCAGGTGATTGAGGAAAAAACCCAGTGGGTATTCAGTAATTGATACGGAGACTCTTGTGGAAGCAGAGTTAGAAAAATTGCCTAATAATTGGTCTCCTCAAACGTGAGAGCTGTTTGCACTCAGCCACGCCTTAAAGTACTTACAGAATCAAAAGAATATCTCAATCCTGACTCAAAAGGTTAGCTACACCCTCTCTGAAATGAATTTGCATAAGAATTGTTGTTTATAGGAATGCATCTTGATGGGGCAGCTGGGTTGTTATGAAATACTCAGGAGCCCAGTCCAGCCCTAGGACTCACCTCTGAGCACACAGGCAATATTGGGCACGATGGTAAAGGACCACTAGAATCCAGCAGCCCAGACCCCTTTCTTTGTGGTCAAGTAAGGCGGGAAAACAGGCGCAGGACTGATACATCAGTGAGCGTAACTCATCCGATAAGCAGAGGTCCATGGGTGGTGATGCACCCTGGAAAGGAATAAGCATTAGGACCATAGAGGATGCTCCATGACTAACGCTCATAGGAAAATGACTAGGCGTGCTGGCTTCCCTATGTTCTTTTTTCAGATGGGAAACATTCCCCACCAAGGCAAAAACGCCCCTAAGATGTATTCTGGAGAATTAGGACCAATTTGACCCTCAGACGCTAAGAAAGAAATGACTTATATTCTTCTGCAGTACCACCAGGCCACCATATCCTCTTCAAGGGGGAGAAACCTAGCCTTCTGAGGGAAGTATAAATTATAACACCATCTTACAGCTAGACACTTGTAGAAAAGGAGGCAAATGGAGTGAACTGCCATATGTACAAACTTTCTTTTCATTAAGAGACAACTCAACAATTATGTAAAAAGTGTGATTTATGCCCTACAGGAAGCCCTCAGAGTCTACCTCCCTACCCCAGCACCTTCCTGACTCCTTCCCCAACTAATAAAGACCCCCCTTCAACCCATACAGTCCAAAAGGAGATAGACAAAGGGGTAAACAGTGAACCAAAGAATGCCAATATTCCCTTATTATGCCCCCTCCAAGCAGTGGGAGGAGGAGAATTCGGCCCAGCCAGAGCGCATGTACCGTTTTCTCTCTCTGACTTAAAGCAAATTACAATAGACCTGGGTAAATTCTCAGATAACCCTGATGGCTATACTGATGTTTTACAAGGGTGAGGACAATCCTTTGATCTGACATGGAGACATATAATGTTACTGCTAGATCAGACACTAACCCCAAATGAGAGAAGTGCCGCCATAACTGCAGCCCGAGAGTTTGGCAATCTGTGGTATCTCAGTCAGGTCAATGACAGGATGACTACAGAGGAAAGAGAACAATTCCCCACAGGCCAGCAGGCAGTTCCCAGTGTGGACCCTCAATGGGACACAGAATCAGAACATGGAGATTGGTGCCGCAGACATTTGCTAACTTGCGTGCTAGAAGGACTAAGGAAAACTAGGAAGAAGCCTATGAATTATTCAATGATGTCCACTATAACACAGGGAAAGGAAGAAAATCCTACTGCCTTTCTGGAGAGACTAAGGGAGGCATTGAGGAAGCATACCTCTCTGTCACCTGACTCTACTGAAGGCCAACTAATATTTTTTTTTTTTTTTGAGACGGAGTCTTGCTCTGCCCAGGCTGGAGTGCAGTGGCCGGATCTCAGCTCACTGCAAGCTCCGCCTCCCGGGTTCAGGCCATTCTCCTGCCTCAGCCTCCCGAGTAGCTGGGACTACAGGCGCCAGCCACCTCGCCCGGCTACTTTTATTTTTTATTTTTTTTAGTAGAGACGGGGTTTCACCGTGTTAGCCAGGATGGTCTTGATCTCCCGACCTCGTGATCCGCCCGACTCGGCCTCCCAAAGTGCTGGGATTACAGGCTTGAGCCACCGTGCCCGGCCAAGGCCAACTAATATTAAAGGAAAAGTTTATCACTCAGTCAGCTGCAGACATTAGGAAAAAACTTCAAAAGTGTGCCTTAGGCCCAGAGCAAACTCAGAAACTCTATTGAACTTGGCAACCTCGGTTTTTTATAACAGAGATCAGGAGGAGCAGGCGGAATGGGACAAACGGGATAAGAAAAGGCCACCGCTTTAGTCATGGCCCTCAGACAAGCGGACTTTGGAGGCTCTGGAAAAGGCTGGGCAAATCGAATGCCTAATAGGGCTTGGTTCCAATGCAGTCTACAAGGACACTTTAAAAAAGGTTGTCCAAGTAGAAGTAAGCCGCCCCCTCGTCCATGCCCCTTGCGTCAAGGGAATCACTGGAAGGCCCACTGCCCCAGGGGACAAAGTCCTCTGAGTCAGAAGCCACTGACCAGATGATCCAGCAGCAGGACTGAGGGTACCCAGGGCAAGCGCCAGCCCATGCCATCACCCTCACAGAGCCCCGGGTATGCTTGACCATGGAGGGCCAGGAGGTTAACTGTCTCCTGGATACTGGCACAGCCTTCTGAGTCCTACTCTCCTGTCCTGGACAACTGTCCTGCAGATCTGTCACTCTCCGAGAGGTGCTAGGACAGCCAGTCACTAGATACTTCTCCCAGTCATTAAGTTGTGACTGGGGAACTTGACTCTTTTCACATGCTTTTCTAATTATGCCTGAAAGTCCCATTCCCTTGTTAGAGAGAGACATTCTAGCAAAAGCAGGGGCCATTAGACACCTGAACATAGGGGAAGGAACACCTGTTTGTTGTCCCCTGTTTGAGGAAGGAATTAATCCTGAAGTCTGGGCAACAGAAGGACAATACGGATGAGCAAAAAATGCCCATCCTGTTCAAGTTAAACTAAAGGATTCCTCCTCCTTTGCCTACCAAAGGCAGTACCCCCTCAGACCCAAGGCCCAACAAGGACTCCAAAGGATTGTTAAGGACCTAAAAGCCCAAGGCCTAGAAAAACCATGCCATAGCCCCTGCAATACTGCAATTTTAGGAGTACAGAAACCCAATGGACAGTGGAGGTTAGTGCAAGATCTCAGGATTATCAGTGAGGCTGTTGTTCCTCTATACCCAGCTGTACTTAGCCCTTATACTCTGCTTTCCCAGATACCAGAGGAAGCAGAGTGGTTTACAGTCCTGGACCTTAAGGATGCCTTTTTCTGCATCCCTGTACATCCTGACTCTCAATTCTTGTTTGCCTTTGAAGATCCTTCAAACCCAACATCTCAAATCACCTGGACTATTTTACCCCAAGGGTTCAGGGATAGCCCCCATCTATTTGGCCAGGCATTAGCCCAAGACTTGAGCCAATTCTCATACCTGGACACTCTTGTCCTTTGGTACGTGGATGATTTACTTTTAGCCACCCGTTCAGAAACTTTGTGCCATCAAGCCACCCCAAGTGCTCTTAAATTTCCTCTCTACCTGTGGCTACAAGGTTTCCAAACCAAAGGCTCAGCTCTACTCACAGCAGATTAAATACTTAGGGCTAAAATTATCCAAGGGCACCAGGGCCCTCAGTGAGGAACGTATCCAGCCTATTACTGGCTTATCCACATCCCCAAACCCTAAAGCAACTAAGAAGGTTCCTTGGCATAACAGGTTTCTGCTCAATATGGATTCCCAGGTACGGTGAAATAGCCAGACCATTATATACACTAATTAAGGAAACTCAGAAAGCCAATACCCATTTAGTAAGATGGACACCTGAAGCAGAAGCAGCTTTCTAGGCCCTAAAGAAGACCCTAACACAAGCCCCAGTACTCAGAAGAAGTAGAATAGGGAACCTCACGAGGACATAGTTTCCTCCCCTCAGGATGGCTAGCCACCGAAGAAGGAAAAATACTTTTGCCTTCAGCTCACCAATGGAAATTACTTCAAACCTTTCACTTAGGCATTGATAGCACCCATCAGATGATCAAATCGTTATTTACTGGACCAGGCCTTTTCAAAACCATCAAGCAGATAGTCGGGGTCTGTAAAGTGTGCCAAAGAAGTAATCTCCTGCACTGCGGGTCACACATTTCCATCCCTGTATCTTTAACCTTCTTGTTAAGTTTGTCAGCCACTGGGGCAAATGTTCAAAGTGCAGGTCACCCATCCCAGCCCATGCTGACTGAATCGGAAAACCTGCAGATTCCACAAGCATAGATTTCTCTGACGCACACTGAAGTTTGAGAAACACTGGTTTCAAAACATTACCTAATAGGAAAAGCTGTGGAGTATTTTCTTGGAAAGAGAATGACTTAAATTTCAAGAAATAAGTGACAATTAGAGGCTAAAGCCCAGTAGGGGGGGAAATAAGCCCTATTTCCACTTCTAGCAAAGATAATTATTTAGTGGCTTAGGTAAGAAGCTGTGCCCTGATCGTAGCCATCAGCTTAGAGAAATGAGCACTAATAAGTGCTAGGAAATGTTCGGCATATGAAATTCAAATGTGCTAACAAAAGTAAAATGCTTTCCCTTTAGAATTTGTGGACTAGAATGTATGTAGCAGACATTATTCCAAATCAACAGAGATTAAATATACCAATGTGAACATCACCTTATATATTAAATAATTAACTTTAATTTTTAAAATTAATATTCCATCAAGTTATCTGCATTTCTCACATAAAACAGTAGCTCTCTAACTCCAATGAGTAGAAGAAATCACTTAAGAAGCTTGTTAAAATGTATATGTTCTAGACTCCCTCTCCTCCATTGATTTTTTTAGGTCAGAGATCAGCCTAGGATTTTAATGAGATTTCCAGATGATTTAGAAATGGTGTTAGAAATGGTGTTAGAAAGGCTAACCTGACTGGGCACGGTGGCTCATACCTGTAATCCCAGCACTTTGGGAGGCTGAGGCGGGTGGATCACCTGAGATCAGGAGTTCAAGCGATCAGCCTGATCAACACGGAGAAACCCCATCTCTACTAAAAATGCAAAATTAGCCGGGCCTGGCGGCTCATGCCTGTAATCCTGGCTACTCGGGAGGCTGAGACAGGAGAATCACTTGAACCCAGGAGGCGGAGGTTGCAGTGAACCGAGATCAAGCCATTGCACTCCAGCCTGGGCAACAGAGCAAGACTCCATCTCAAACAAAAAAGAAAGGCTAACTTTTGAAAAACAAACACTTAGGAAGAGTCTGACCAACGACTCTCTCTTCCCCCACCAAAAAAAAAAAAAAAAAAAAAAAAAAAAAAAAAACCCTCAAGACAATTTATTCAACCAAACTTCCTACTTAGCTGCACATTGAATTAATACTCAGTGACTAATTTAATATCATATACCCATTTCCAGAGCCATGAACACAGTAACAATTGTAAGTTCCCAGAATTGAATTTTTTTGCACGTAATTATTACAAGAAGAAACTTAATAGTAAATCAACTTAGGGTGGTACTCTGGTCCTGTGATGTGTGAGTACACATATGTAAATCAAATGCATTAATACATTAAATTTCAGTTTCCTGGATTTCTGCATACAGGACAATATAAGTGGAATGGATGTTGGTCATGCTTTTTGGTTACTCAATAGTTTTTGAGCTCTGTTCCCACTGAAAAGGTAAAGAACGTACCATCCCAAAATATGCAAAATAGGTATATGATTATTTCGAGTTGAAAATATTAGAGAAATTGTAGTTTCAGAGAGAGCTAGCTGATTCTTGTCTTCCTGCAGGCTTGGTCTTCCTGCAGGCAGCAAGCCATGAAGGGGTACACTTCTCATACCAGGGTGAGAAAATAGCTCTTATTATCAGACTGGGAACTGGGCACTACAATAGACCTGAATAAATATACTTATAGAAATAACCCTTATCTTCCACTAGTTTCACACACACCCACACTCACATATTTTGTAGTGACTTCCCTAGAAACTTGCTGCTCCAGGCTGGGCACGGTGGCTCACGCCTGTAATCCCAGCACTTTGGGAGGCTGAGGTACATGGATCACAAGTTCAGGAGTTCGAGACCAACCCGACCAACATGGTGAAACCCCATCCCTACTAAAAATAGAAAATTATCAGGGTGTGGTGGCATGTGCCTGTAATCACAGCTGCCCGGGAGGCTGAGGCAGGGAATCGCTTGAACCCAGGAGGCAGAGGTTGCAGTGAGTCGAGGTCATGTCACTGCACTCCAGCCTGGGTGACAGAGTGTCACCAGAAAAAAAACAAAACAAAACAAATTTACTGCTCCTAGCCAGGTCCCCTTTGTTCTGTCATTACCTCTCAAATTTATCATTCTTTATCTGGTAAGTATAAAAGCATTTTTCTTTGACCACTTCTTCAGACTCCACTTTCTTGTGAAGATATCCATCTATAATTCCCTGACAGGTTCTTCCTGCCCACTGCACAGACAAAACCAATTCACTAAGACGATAATATTGCAGTAGAGAAAGCGTTTCATTATTGCAGAGCTAGCCAAGAAGGACTAGGGTTATTAATATTACTCAAATCAGTCTCCTTGAGAACTCAGAGGATAGAGTTTTTATGCACAATTTGGTGGGCAGAGGGCTAGAGAATCAGTGCCACTGATTGGTTGGAAATGAAATCATAGGGGTGTGGAAAATGATTTTCCGTCAATCTTTGGGTGAGGGCCACAGGACTGGCTTGAGTCATGAGTCCCAGGTCTGGGTGGGGTCAGTTGGCTACCAGAATGCAAAAGTCTGAAAAAAGTCTCAAAAGATCAATCTTAGGTTCTACAATAGTGATGTTATCTATAGGAGCAATTGGGGAAGTCTTGAATCTTGTGACCTCTGGCCGCATGACTCTTAAGCAGTAATGAAGATTATAGAACCTGTGCCTACCAGAATTGTAGCAGAATTCAGGCTCCTCCCATAATCCTAATTTCATGGCCTTTCATTAATTTACAAAGGTGGCTTTGGTTCCTAAGAAAGTAGGGAGTTAGTTTTAGGGAGGGACTATTATCATCCTTGCTTCAAAGTTAAGCTATAAACTAAATTCCTCCCATGGTTAGCTTGGTCTATAGCCAGGAATGAGTGAGAACAGTCAGCCTGTAAGCCTAGAACCAAAATGGAGTCAGCTTTTCTAGACTTCTCTCGTCATAATTTTTGCAAAAGCGGTTTCACATCCATATACATGTAAAGCTAATAAAATTTATGTGCTTTTCTCTTGTTAATCTGCTTAGTATTAATTTGATTTCTAGATCCAGCTAAAAAGCCCACTAAGACCTAAAAGGGGTCCCCTAAACTACATTTGGGGAATTTTCCCCATCATTCATCTTCTCTTCAAGATGGAAGCCCTCCACCAACTTCCCTTAAAACTAGTGCACAAGGAGCATTATTTTCACAGGAAGAAGGTGGTACTGGGTGAGTCCAGTCAGCAAAGAGATGTGGCTGGATCATGATGGAGAGATGCCAGCTTTCATAGGTAGCATTGGCAAAAGCGCGAGGGCAGAGAGAGATGCCAAATGCAACACAGAGGATCTTTGGTCTTTGGCAAGCACCATTTGAATGGTGTGGTGAGACCTGAAATCAGAATATCAGGGACACAGAACACACTGGAATAGAAAAGATGTTGGTGCGTTTAGGTTTACAAGTAGAAAGCAATTAGGGAAGAAGTTGATGATACAAAGGGGATAACTGTTGAATCAGGTATGGGAGCAGATGCAAATAATAGCATTACTCTTCTTACACTTTATACAAGGCCCACTGATTCCTACTACTGATTCCATGAAAGAGGAATGTGTTAGTCCATTCTCACATTGCTATAAAGAACTGCCCAAGACTGGATAATTTATAAAGAAAAGAGGTTTGATTGACTCACAGTTCTGCATGGCTGGGGAGGACTCAGGAAACGTACAATCATGGTAGAAGGCAAAGGGGAAGCAAGGCACATCTTACGTGGTGGCAGGTGGAAGAGAGAACTAAGTGGAAGTACTATACACTTTCAAACAACCATCTCTCATGAGAACTCACTTTAACAAGAGCAGCAAGGGAGAAATCCACCCCCATGATCCAATCACTTCCCACCTGGCCTTTCCTCCAACACTAGGAATGACAATTCCACATGAGATTTGGGTAGGGACAGAGCAATAACCATATCAAGGTTTTATCTACATTTTATGGGTAAGTAAAGAGGCTCAGAGAAATTAAATAATGGGTTATCCAACTGAGAAGAGACAGAATAGCAACTCAGCTGGCTCCAAAGCTCATCACCTTGCTTCTACACCAGAAGACCAAGAGGTCCAGTAGAATGGTTGGACTTAAAAGGAGGGAGAAGACCTCATTTACTGGAGGGAAGAAGGGAAATACTAACATAAGTTTCTAGATTTAATGACGTAGGAGGAGAGCAAACAGTCTGCTGTTTAGTAGGGGAGTAGACGAAAGTGAAGTGACATTTGAAAATATAAAGTTATGTGCTTTCTATAGGCTCTTAGGGAAATTCAATCTTGGGGAGATGTAGGTATTTGAAGAAAGTAGTGACAGTTACTGAGGGACTTGAAGGACTAGATAAGGAAACTACATATAGAGATAAATTATGGTGCAACTGAAGTTGGAGATAATTAACTGGAAGTAGCTCCAGTTCTTAAAATTCTAGACTGTTTTCTTTAACAGCGCTCAGTCTCTTAACTGTAAATTTGTAGAAACATTCAGCATTTTTTCAGTGAATCAAGCAGGACATGGATGCATGGAAACTGGGATTACTGGAAAGAGGTTTATAAGTGATTGGCCATGGAAATTAAGGTTTAGTGAGGAAGAGAAACAAAAGGGGAGACAGAGCAGGAGACAACCAGGGGTGGAAGGTTGGGGAACAAAGGAATTAAAAGACTAGACATGGCAGAGGACCTTTGATATGGTTTGGCTGTGTCTCCACCCAAATTTCATCTTGAATTGTAGCTCCTATAATCCCCACATCATGGGAGGAACCCGGTGGAAGGTAACTGAATCATGGGGGTGGTTACCTTTATGCTGTTCTCATGATAGTGAGTTTTCACAAGATCTAATGGTTTTATAAAGGTCTTTTCCATCTTTTGCTCATTTTTTTCCTCCTTCTTGCTGCCGTGTGAAGAAGGACGTGTTTGCTTCCCCTTCCACTATGATTCTTAAGTGTCTTGAGGCCTCCCCAGCCCTACGGAACTGTGAGTCAATTAAAACTCTTTGCTTTATAAATTACTCAGTCTCATATATTTATTCGTAGCAGCATGAGAACAAACTAATACAACTTTTTAAAATTTTAATTTCCAATTTTTTTAAGAGACAGGATCTCTGTCACCCAGGCTGGAGTTCAGAGGTGCAATCATAGCTCACTATACCCTGGAACTCCTGAGCTCAAGCAATTCCCCCACCTCAGTGGTCTGAGAAGCTGGGACTATAGCTGGGAGCCACTGGGCCCAGCTGTGGCAGAGGAATTTCAATCCTGTTTGCTCAAAATTAATCTTGAAACAAAGACAGAAGCAGCTGTCCATCTTTGGACCAGAAATCTGACCACAGTAATTCAATCTAATTGGGTTTTTTCTGTCATATAAAAATGCAGAATTAGGCAGTCCAGGTAGGTTCAGTGCATCTACCACATCATCAATACTCCAAACTCTATCACCCTGTTCTTGTCCACTAACCTGTGGTTTTCATTTTCATGGTTTTGAAGGTGATTAGAAGTTGTGCATAGTTTGGTTCTTCCCAAGAACCCTACCCCAAAATATTGTTTTTTTTCTTTTTTGAGAAGGAGTCTGGCTCTGTTGCCCAGGCTGGAGTGCAGTGGCCGGATCTCAGCTCACTGTAAGCTCCGCCTTCTGGGTTTACGCCATTCTCCTGCCTCAGCCTCCTGAGTAGCTGGGACCACAGGCGCCCACCACCTCGCCCGGCTAGTTTTTTGTATTTATTAGTAGAGACGGGGTTTCACCGTGTTAGCCAGGGTGGTCTCGATCTCCTGACCTCATGATCCACCCGTCTCAGCCTCCTGAAGTGCTGGGATTACAGGCTTGAGCCACCACGCCTGGCCTATTTTTTATTTTTGAGACAAGGTCTCACTCTGTCACCCAGGCTGGAGTGAAGTGGCATAATCTCGGCTCACTGCAACTTCTGCCTCCTAGGTCCAAGCAATTCTCCTGCCTCAGCCTCCCAAGTAGCTGGGGTTACAGACATGCGCCACCATGGCCTGGCTAATTTTTATATTTTGGGTAGAGACAAGGATTCACCAAGTTGGCCAGGCTGGTGTTGAACTCCTGACCTCAAGTGATCCACCCACTTTGGTCTCCCAAAGTGCTGGCATTACAGACACGAGCCACCATGCCTGGCCTAAAGAAAACATTTTAAAAGAAAAGAATAATTATTAACTACAATAACACATACAGAAAAGTACTAAAAAATGTAATCATAGAATACTATGTGGCTTATTAGAGCATAATATTTATGGTCATAATAACAAAGACACCTAATATGGATTTCACAAAAAGTTGACATATGACATTAAAAGGATGGAGGGAAGAAATGGATTGTGAAATAAATTCCTCATTTTCTGAAACAGGAAGTCAAGAGAGGGGTTCTAAGAGTAATGAAGGCCGGGCGCAGTGGCTCACGCCTGTAATCCCAGCACTTTGGGAGGCCGAGGTAGGCGGATCACGAGGTCAGGAGATCGAAACCATGGTGAAACCCTGTCTCTACTAAAAATACAAAAAATTAGCCGGGCCTGGTGGCAGGCACCTGTAGGCTCGGGAGGCTGAGGCAAGAGAATGGCGTGAACCCAGAAGGCGGAGCTTGCGGTGAGCCGAGACCACACCACTGCACTCCAGCCTGGGTGACAGAGGAGACTCCGTCTCAAAAAAAAAAAAAAAAAAAAAAGAGTAATGAAAAGAGACAGCAACAATCAGGTGTGGTGGCTCACGCCTGTAATCCCAACTATGTTGGGAGCTGAAGTGAGAAGATCATTTGCGGCCAGGAGTTCAACACTGGCCTGGACAATACAATGAGATCCCATCTCTATAAATAAAAAGTCAAAAAAATTAGCCAGGCATAGTGGTATATACCTGTAGTCCCAGCTATTTGGGAGGCTGAGGCAGGAGGGCTGCTTGAGCTAGGAGTTCGAGGTTGCAGTGAGCTATGAGCTACCACGTTGTGGCCTGGGCATCTCTATTAAAAATCATGAGATTGCAATAGTATTTAGAGATAGGAAAAGAGATATACACCAGCGTGTCTGAAAGTGGTTGCCTCAGTAAGAGGAAGAGAGATGGAGGTCAAAAGGACAAAAAGTTGGTTTCCTTATAAGCCTTTTTTCCCTAGTTGATCTTCTTTTTTTTTTTAAAGGCAGAACAGAATAAGGACAGAGTGGGGATGAGAGCCTTCTATTCAAAGTATATTTCTCAACATCAGCTGGGAGCTTGTTAATGCAGTGTCTCCAATCCAGCCCAGACCTACAGAATCAGCCTGCATTTTAACGCCATCTCCTGGTGATTCATATGGCCGTTGTCATTTGAGAAGCATTTGTCTACTAGTCACAGAGCCGGGGACCTGAGATGAGGTGCAGGTGTCTATCGCTGTAGTAAAGGTGAGGAACTGAAACAAGATTCATAAGTACACAAGATTCTGAACTCAGCCCATCATTTGAGGTAACTTCACCCTTTTCCCTTATACCTTCTTAACATCACTGCTCTGTATTTCTGGCAAGTCTTAATCTTCTTGTTTCCCAAATTTCCTGCCCTGATCATCACTTTTGTGACAATCTGGTTTCAGTTTGACCTCTTTACTTCACAAAATCTATCTTTACAGATTTTGTCACATGGCAGTTGCACGTATTATTTTTCTCAAATTGTTCCCATTTATTTAATTACCAAGACCATATAACTCACAATAGATTAGATGCTCAAGAAAGCTTTAACAATTGGGTTCTTTCAAATCTTCAAGTTATATGCCAGAACAGATGAATGAAGAACTGTAAGTAGACCAGTCTCTGCTCTCCAGGAAAGGAAAGAAAATAAAATTACAGATAAGAGCTTTGATGGGGTAAACCCACAATTATAATTGCTCGTAAGAGAGTGGTCCCTGGGTGTCGTGGCTCACACCTGTAATCACAGCACTTTGTGGGGCTGAGGCAGGAAGACTGCTTGAGCCAACGAGTTTGAGACCAACCTGGGCAACATAGTAAGAACCTCATCTCTACAAGAAACAAAAAAATTAAGTTAGCCAAGTGTGGTGGCATGTACCTGCAGTCTCAGGTACATGGGAGGCTGCCGTGTGGAAGACCACTTGAACCTGGGAGTTCAAAGCAGCAGTGAGCCCTGATTGTGCCACTGCTCTCCAGCTTTGGTGACACAGCAAGACCCTGTCTCAAAAAAAAAAAAAAAAAAAGAAAAAGAAAAAAACACAAGAACCCTCCCATCAAGACAGTGGCCCTCTAATGATTCCACTAGAAGTGAGGACTAAGCTAAGTAGGTGTTAGTTAGATCAAAAGAAACCTTTGATTTCCAGTTCCACTAAACTATGCCTTTATTATATTTTTTTTATCCCAAGTTTTGAAAGATCTGTAAAGCTTCTCTAAATGTTGAGTCTGGTTTAAGTATAAAATTAAGTTTCCTTCAGACACATAAAAATTACAACTCTATCAAAAGCTAATTTTGAAGCTATTCAGAAGCAAGGCTTAATTTCAAAGTTTCAAAAGAAAACCCCTCTATGATTAAAGATCTTAGCTCCTTTATTAAAGTGAAAATTAATCTATGCAAATTAGCTTCTCTTGGAAGTGACCCTTGTGTTAGTCAGGGTTCTCCAGAGGCACAGAACTAACAGGATGTATGTATATATGAAAGGAAATTTATTAAGAATTGACTCACACAAGCACATGGTGAAGCCCCATGATAGGCCGTCTGCAAGCTGAGGAGCAAGGAAGCCAGTAGTGGTTCAGTCCAAGTCCAAAGTCTCAAAAGCAGGGAAGCCAACAGTGCAACCTCTGGTCAATGGCCAAAGGCCAGAGGGCCCCTGGCAAACCATGGGTGTAAGTCCAAGAGTCCAAAAGCTAAAGAACCTGGAGTCTGATGTCCAAGGGCAGAATCATCCAGGACAGGAGAAAGATGAAAGCCAGAAGACAGCAAGCCAATTCCACCTTCTTCCACCTGCTTTGTTCTAGCTGTACTGGCAGCTGACTGGATGGTGCCCACCCACATGGAGGGTGTGTCTGCCTCTCCCAGGCCATTGACTCAAATGTCAGTCTCTCTGGCAACACCCTCACAAACACACCCAGAAACAATAAAGGCATCCTTCAATCCAATCAAGTTGACACCTAGTATTAACCATCACACCTTGCAAACAAGCTCTTTGAGATTATAGCACTGATGAGATGTTGCTTTTCAGGCTGGGCGTGGTGGCTCATGCCTGTAATCCCAGCACTTTGGGAGGCGGAGGCAGGTGGATCTCTTTTATCTAGGAGTTTGATACCAGCCTGGGCAACATGATGAAACCATCTCTATAGAAAATACAAACATTAGCCAGGCATGGTGGCACATGTCTGTAGTCCCAGCTACTGGGAGGCTGAGGTTGCAGTGAGCCGAGATCGTGGCACTGCACTCCAGCCTGTGCGACAAAAGATCTTGTCTCAAAAAAAATTAAAAAAAGATGTTGCTTTTAAAACATTATATCAAGGAGGAATGAACATTTATCCACATAAGAAATTATTTACTTTGTGCTGTCCTCTCAATCACCATTTATTGGTAGAAGATTTTGAAAATGATCCCACATGAGGAAACAGGGAATTTGTAAAACAAGTGATTCTATGGTCCAGAACAGTCTGCCATAAACAGGTATTTCTCTGAAGACCCATGTTTTATCTTAAACATTTGTCAAATCTACTTTATAATAGATCCATGGTAGTTTTTGTTTGAAAAGATGTCCAACATTAAGTAAAAATGACACTCCCAAAGGTGTTTATCCTCTGAGAAGCCAGCACCCAGCTCACATCCAGTTTATGAACAGCATTATGATGCTGCAGACCTACCCTGTCTCCACCCACCCTGCAGCATATTTGCTGTAAAACTGTGAAGATAAATACTGAACCACATGATTTGTCTTAGGCATGTATGTGTACATGACAGGGACAGAGCAGTCTTGAAACTGATATGAATAATTTTTTTTTATTTTTATACCATAATCCAATTCTAGTTATCTTAATTGAATTTAAAACTTTTTCAATTGCATTAAATTTACAAAAAAGTTCTCCCTCATTATACTAAAGCATTTCCAGTACTCAGATACTGAATGAGTAAAATCATTTTATTGGCTCTTTTAATTAACTCCTTCAAATGCACATTGTTTAAAAACTGACTAGGTCAAAAATAGTTACGCCTGCAGGTTGACCTACTCGGACTCTGCCAAACTCCTTCAAGTTCAACATAAATTGACATTTTCAGAGTATAAAGTCAATGTTATGGAAACACTGCTCCTCCTTTTCCATGGGGCCAATCTGGGCAATTTTTTCATTAAAATTCTTCTTCTGCCTGTTTGCTGCGGGACTCCTTGAGCTGCTGTAGCCGCTCCATAGTTTCAGAAATGGTGCGTTCCCCGTGGACCTTATTGTCTCTTGTGCGGATATTAACAGTGCCACTGATTTTCTCTTTTTCACCAACAACTAAAACAAATACACAAAGCTTTGTCAGACTTAATCTAAGATATGGAAGGATTCACACTGAACATCTGAAAAGAAATCCTAGGACCCAAAAGCTACCCCATAGCTTCTGACACATTAAAAGGTACAAGTGACCAAGTATTAATATTTAAAAGAAACTCTTTGCAATATCTAAAACTACTACTGTGCTTATTGAGTCAATCTAGACAACTTAAAATAATAATAAAACCCTAAACATCATGAATATCTTTTTCAAGTAATTCCACATGAGGAATTATCTTGAGAAAGTAATCAAACAGATGTATTTAAAACAATGTGTCTTCATCCTTGATATAATAGCAAAATATTTTTTCACAAACATCCATGATTATTTAAGTGAAAAAAACCAAAAAAAACCAGTATGTATGCATGAGCCTATTTTTATAGTTATTATGTATTAAAATATATAATAGAAAAAAATCAGGACTGGAAGGAACTAAATTCTTGATTACAATTCACTTAAGTCTGTCTCAAGGTTTCAGTAGATTTTCCTGATGTCTGGCAAATTTTCTTTGTTAAGTTTCCATTCTTACCTAAAATGAAGTTATACTGTGCTAACTGTGCATTTCGAATCTTCTTATTCAATGTACAACCTGGATCCAGATCAATGTCTGCCATGAATTTGGCATCATGGAATTGTTGCCGTACCTATTGTAACAGAGATACAGAATTTGTCAGATCTAAAATTAGAATTATATTTTGATCTTACATGATTTTACTGAACATAGGGATCAGGACTTCCTGGGTGAACTTCCAGCAATTTAAAGCTGGCAAAACTGTCTTAGATAATATTATTCACTGCCATTTTCCCCCCCCTTTTGAGAAAAAGGCTAGCTCCTCTTTATTACCTCAGGTCATGTGTATTAAGTAAACAATATCTTCAGTGTTCTTCTTTTCCAAAAAAGCAATACACTAGATTACATTTTATTAATTTTACATTAACTAAACTTCCCATTAACATGATAACCTATTAACATGACAAAAAGACCTAAATGAATAATTTTATTTCACTATCATTTCATATGAACCTCAGATTACAGATATGAAAAATATCACATGATCAACACCTGAAAAAAATGATCTTCAACTGAATAAATCTTAACTTCTGAGTATCAGAAAGTTTATCAGGTTATCATAGGCATTAGTCCCTTAACTTCAAAATAGAATAATATTTAATAGTCTAAAAGTAATTTAGATTAGAACAAAGTAACAATGAGTATAAAAAATGTTTCGCCGGGCGTGGTGGCTCATGCCTGTAATCCCAGCACTTTGGGAGGCTGAGGCGGGCGGATCACCTGAGAATTTCATAAGAGTTATCGTGGGGTTTTCTGAGGTAAAAAATGTAGCCCATTTTTTACCATCTCATGGGCTACACCTTGACCTAACGTTTTTGCGGTGGAGGGCATTTGCACTCACTTTGTGACCTTCATCAGGGTTTGCTGAAGATGACAGTATATAGGCTGAGCAAGAGAGGGTGGGGTGGATCGGGGTTTATCGATTACGGAACAGGCTCCTCTAGGGGGATGTAAAGCACCGTCAAGTCCTTTGAGTTTTAAGCTGTTGCTTGTAGTATTCTGGCGAGTAGTTTTGTTATTTAACTATTGAGTTTTAGGGCTAAGCATAGTAGGGTGTCTAATCCCAGTTTGGGCCTTAGCTATTGTGTGTTCAGAAGTCTTAAAGCCACTTTCGTAGTTTATTTTACATCAGCTAGGGTTTTACAGTTTAGATGGAGTTTAGCTTTATTGTACCAGATCTTAAACACCCTCTACGCCGGTCTCTATTGGCTAGGGTTAATCGTATGACCGCGGTAGCTGGCACGAAATTGACCAACCCTTAATATAGCATAGCTTAGTTAAACTTTCGTTTATTGCTAAAGATTCGTCACTGCTGTCTCCCGTGGGGGTGTGGCTAGGCAAAGTGTTTTGAGCTGCGTGTGCGTGCTTGATACTTGCTCCTCTTTATCATGGTGATTTATAGGGCGTCTTCACCGGTGCGGGGATGCTTGCATGTGTAATCTTGCTAAGGGCCAATAGAAAGGCCAGGACCAAACCTATCTGTTTATGGGGTGTGCAAGCCCATCTAGGCATTTTCAGTGTCTTGCTTTAGGCGGGTTTAAGCTACATAAACGGAGATGTGAGTGTGATTAGGGGAGTGGCTTCTTTGGGGTGAGAGGGAGTTATAGGTTGGTGTAAAGAGCGTTTTATGAAGTAAATATTTATTAGTTGAGGGAATGGCAGTTGAAGTTGTGCACACCTAAAAGATGAAAATACAAGCTTTGGCCGGGTAAATTGAAGCTTTTGTTTTTGGGGTTTGGCAAAAGCGGGTTTTGGATGAAGGTCAGAGATGGGGGTGGGGGGGTTTGATGGGATTTTTATTGTGGTTTTATAGTATGGTGGAGGCGTTATTGTGGAGTCGATAATTGGTATGTCTTACAAGCATGAATTAAATAGTACCTTGCTGATGTTTGCGTGGAACTAGAATATTGAACGTAGGTGCGATCAACAACTGTACGTACTAGGAATCAAAGACAGGCGCATTCAGGACGGGATGTGGTGGGAGTCAGCATTCTCCGATGGGGTTGCGTGCGGACCAGAGATAAAAGATACCAAATGCATGGAGAGCTCCCATGACTGGTTAATAGGGTGATAGACCCGTGATCCATCGAGATGTCTTATTTAAGGGGAACGTGTGGGCGATATTGGTTGTTATGGCCCTGAGGTAAGAACCAGATGCCGGATACAGTTCAGTTATAGCTACCCCCACGAGTTATGGGCCTGGAGCGAGGAGAGTAGCACTGCTCGTGCGGGATATTGATTTCACGGAGGATGGTGAACAAGGGATTCCTAAGTGAGGGGGGGCATCCGTAGTGAGGAGGATTGTTTAATTAGTATGTGCTATGTTCGATGAACGACTTAATGTCTCATGGACGACTACCATGGATTGGTTTGGTTGATATTCGTAGGGAAATACTTGGACTTTGGGGTGTTGCAGTTATGTACTATTGGTGAAGTACTCATTAGGGTCCTTGCTTATAAGCATGTCTTTCGAGGATGGTTGGTAAATATGTAATGGCATGTGCTATGTACAGTTAAACATATATAGTACTATATATTATGCGTGTTGGCTAGCAGTAATGCACGAATTACATAGTAGCATTGGAAGTGGATTAATGCTAAAATTGCATTGTGAAGTTTGTACAACATAAAATACAGAAAGTAGTTTAAGTTAGAACGCCAGTTTTGGGTGTTGGTGGTGGAGTTAAGTACTTTCTTTCTGATTGCCCTAGGGAGAATGTTCCATTTCTGGTTTACAAGGCCAGTATATTAATTTATACTACAAGGGCAAGCTCATTTGAGTAAGTTGTTTTCGATTAGGGAGGTCAATGGTATTAGGATTAGAATTGTGATGAAGTATATTGCGGATGCTATTTGGCCAATGGTGATAAGGGGCTGGATTATTGGTTGGCTTCCAATTCAGGTTAGGGTTAGTAGGATTGTGATTAGGAATCAGAATAGGAATTGGCTGAGTGGGCGGAATATTATGCTCTGTTGTTTGGATTTGTGGAGTATGGGGATGACTGCTAGAATGAGAATTGATAGGAAGAGTGCTAATACGCCCCCTAATTTATTGGGGACAGATCGTAGGATTGCGTATGCGAATAGAAAATATCATTCTGGTTTGATATGTGGAGGGGTGTTTAGTGGATTGGCTGGAGTGTAATTGTCTGGGTCGCTTAGGAGGTCGGGTGAGAGTAGTACTAATGTTATTAGAATAAAGAGAAGGAGGACTAGGCCTAGGATATCTTTAATTGTGTAGTAGGGGTGAAAGGTGATTTTGTCTGAGTCAGAAGAGATTCCACAGGGGTTGTTTGATCCTGTTTCGTGTAGAAATAGTAAGTGTATGGTTGTGAGGGCGACGATGATGAAAGGTAGGATAAAATATAGGGTGAAGAATCGTGTAAGGGTGGGGCTATCAATGGCATACCCACCTCAGACTCACTGAACAAGGTTAGTTCCGATATATGGTACTGCTGATAGTAGGTTTGTGATTACTGTTGCCCCCCAGAATGACATTTGGCCCCATGGGAGTACGTAGCCCATGAAAGCTGTTGCTATAGTTATGAGAAGGAGTGTAATGCCCATGTTTCAGGTTTCTAAGAGAAGATATGAGCCGTAGTAGAGGCCTCGACCTACATGTAGAAAGAGGCAGATAAAAAGTATAGAGGCGCCGTTAGCATGGAGGTAGCGGGTGGTTCAGCCATAATTTACGTCTCGAGTGATATGTGCGATTGAGGAAAATGCAGAGGAGGTATCTGGTGAGTAGTGTATTGCTAAGAATAGACCTGTGATAATTTGTAGAATTAAGCAGGTTGCGAGGAGTGAGCCAAAGTTTCATCACATGGAAATATTGGATGGGGTAGGTAGGTCAATGAGGGAGTGGTTGATTACTTTTATGATTGGGTTGGATTTACGTATTGGAATCATTGGAGCTTTTATAGTTGAAGTACAACGATGGTTTTTCATATCATTGGTTATGGTTGGAGTCCATATGGAAGCAATGACATATTTTATTTACATTAAGTGTACTATTGGTTATGGGGTTTGTAGGTTTTTCTTCTAAGCCTTCTCCTATTTATGGGGGTTTAGCGTTGATTGTTAGTGGTGTGATTGGTTGTGTGATTGTTTTAAGTTATGGGGGGGCTTATATGGGTTTAATGATGTTTTTAGTTTATTTAGGAGGTATAATGGTTGTTTTTGGTTATACTACAGCAATGGCCATTGAAGAATATCCTGAGACATGGGGTTCAGGGCTTGAGGTTCTAGGGGGTTTTTTAATAGGGTTAATGATGGAGATGGGGTTAGTTTTATGGGTTTTAAATTTAGATGAAGTAGTGGTGGTGGTTAATTTTAATGATATGGGTAATTGGGTGATTTTTGAGGGGGAGGGGTCAGGGTTAATTCAAGGTGATTCTATTGGTGCTGGTGCTTTATATGATTATGGGCGTTGGTTAGTGGTGGTTGCTGGTTGAACGTTGTTTGTTGGTGTATATATTGTGATTGAAATTACTCGAGGTAATAGGTTATATTATTAGAAGTATAGTCAGGATAAGGGGAATGAGGAAAGAGAGGAAATAGAGCTTGATTATGCCTTTTTGGGTGGTTATAGTTATAGAAGCAGTAATATGTGTGTGTGAGATTATTTTAGGTATAGATTTCTCTAGTCATGTTGAGTCTAATAGAAGGAGGGCTAGGTTTTGACTTATAAGTAGGTTTTGATAGGGAATCATACGGTGAACTGTGGTGGGATAATATCCTAGTATGTTGGAGAATTTGAATGTTTGTGATGGGTTTTTTACTTTTAGTTTATTCGTTATAAGAGTAAGGTCTAGGGCTATTAGGAAGCCTAGGGCAGTTGCGTATAGGGCTGAGAGTTTTAGATGGAGAGGTATTGTTGGTTGGGGGAGTAAGGTAGGGGGGATGTTATTGGTAATAAGGAATCCTGTAATTATACTGCCTACTGTGAGGCGTTTAATTGGGTTTAGCAAGGCGGGGTTGTTTTCGTTAATGTTTATTAAGGCTGGGAAGTGTGGTTGTCCTGTTAGGGTGAGGAGAATAGTTCGAGTACTGTAGGCGCTTGTTAAGGAGGTGGCAATGAGAGTAATAAATAGGGCTCAGGCGTTGGTATATGACGTATTTGTGGCTTCGATAATAAGGTCTTTGGAGTAGAAGCCTGTGAGGAAAGGTATTCCTGTGAGTGTTAGGTTGCCAATAGTTAGGGAGGTTGAGGTGAGGGGTATTATTTTAAATAGACCTCCTATTTTTCGGATGTCTTGTTCGTTGTTTAGGTTATGAATGATGGATCCGGAGCATATAAAATGTATAGCTTTGAAGAAGGCGTGGGTGCAGATGTGTAGGAATGCTAGGTGTGGTTGGTTAATGCCAATGGTAACTATTATTAGGCCTAGTTGACTTGAGGTGGAGAAGGCTACGATTTTTTTAATGTCGTTTTGTGTGAGGGCGCAGATGGCTGTGAATAGGGTAGTAATGGCTCCTAGGCATAATGTAAGGTTTTGGATTAATGTGTTATTTTCTATAAAAGGATGGAAGCGAATGAGTAGGAATACTCCGGCGACGACTATAGTGCTGGAGTGAAGCAGAGCTGAGACTGGAGTTGGGCCTTCTATGGCAGAGGGTAGTCAGGGGTGAAGGCCGAATTGAGCTGATTTTCCTATTGCTCCTAGGAGGAGGCCAGTCAGCGGAAGGAGGTTTGAGTTGGAATTTAGGATTAATATTTGTTGAAAGTCTCATGAGTTGTGGTGCAGAAGGAATCATGTTATAGCTAGGATAAGACCAATGTCGCCAATGCGGTTGTATAGAATTGCTTGGATGGCTGCTGTGTTGGCGTCCGTTCGAGCGTGTCATCAGCTGATTAGGAGGAAAGATACGATTCCTACGCCCTCTCAACCAATGAAGAGTTGGAAGAGATTGTTAGCAGTAACTAGGGTTAGTATAGCAGTGAAGAAAATAAGGAGATATTTGAAGAATTGGTTGATATTTGGATCCGAGCTTATGTACCATAGTGAGAATTCTATAATGGATCAGGTGATGAATAGTGCAATTGGAATGAATATTATGGAAAAATAATCTAGTTTAAAGCTTAGTGTTAGATCCAATGTTTGAGTTGCTACTCAATGTCAGCTTCAAATGGTCGTTTCTTGGTTTGAGGAAATGTATAGAGTTGTTGGAAGGAGGCTGGTGATGAAAGCATATATTACAGTTGTTTTTACATAGTTTGGGTATGAGTGTTTTTTGTTGGGGTTGATGAGGGTGGCGAGAATTGGAAGAATTAGGGAGGCGAGGGTTGTTATTATAATAGGAGTGAGCATGTTTATTACTTTTATTTGGAGTTGCACCAGTGTTTTGGCTCCTAAGGCCAATGGATAGCTGTTATCCTTTAAAAGTTGAGAAAGCCGTAATTTTAAGTACGGGGGCATGGATTAGCAGTCCTTGCAGGTTTTCTCGGTAAATAAGAAGTGGTGAGCTTCTAAAGTTAGGTTCACAATCTAATGTTTTGATTAAACTATATTTACAAGGAGTGAATCCTATGATGATATTGGGGTTGAGGTATAGAAGAATAATTGGGGCGAGGTGTATGAATATTAGTGTATTTTCTCGTGTGAAGGGAGGTTTTATGTTGGTTATATGGTATGTGAGTGTTCCTCGTTGCATTGTGATAAACATGTGGAGAGAGTAGAGGGCTGTAATTAGTATATTGAGTACTGTTAGTGCAATAGTGATATGGGATCAGGAAAATGAGGCTGCGATTACGAAGAGCTCGCCTAGTAGGTTGATGGTGGGGGGTAGGGCAAGGTTAGTAAGGTTTGCTGTGAATCATCAAAAGGTTATTAATGGGAATAGGATTTGAAGTCCTCGGGACAGTAATATGATACGGCTATGGGTGCGCTCATAGTTTGAGTCAGCGAGGCAGAAATATATGGAGGAGGTGAGTCCATGGGCAATTCTAAGAATAATTGCGCCAGAGAAGCTTCAGGGGGTTTGGATGAGAGAGGCTATGATTACTAGAGCTATATGGCTTACAGAAGAGTATGCGATGAGTGATTTTAGGTCTGTCTGTCGGAGACAGATTAAGCTTGTTATGATTATACCTCATAGGGATAACATGAGGAATGGGTAGGCTATGTATTCTGTTAAGGGGTTAAGAATGGAAGTAAGTCGTATTATGCCGTAGCCACCCAGTTTTAGGAGTACTGCGGCAAGGACTATTGAACCTGCAATGGGGGCTTCAACATGGGCTTTAGGAAGTCATAAGTGTAGGCCATATAGAGGTATTTTTGTCATGAAAGCTATTATGCATGCTAATCAGGTAAAGTTGTGAGATCAGGTGGTTGTTAGTTTTTGGTCTGTGAGTGTTAGTAGTATAATGTTCAATGAGCCTGTGTTGTTGTAGGTATAGATTAATATAATGAGTAGGGGTAGAGAGCCGGTTAATGTATAGAATAGGAAATATGTGCTTGCGTTGATACGTTTTGCTTGATTACCTCATTTAGTGATGATGATTAGGGTGGGAATGAGGGTAGTTTCAAATAGGATGTAGAATATGATTAGTTCTGTAGCTATGAATGTCAGAATTAAGGTGATTTGTAGGGAGATTATTACGGAAAGGTAAAGTTTTTTTGTGAGGAGGGTTCGTTGTATAGGTGGTATTGACTTGCTATGATTATGAGAGGCAGAAGTCAGGCAGTTAGCATTAGGAGGGGTGTTGTTAGTGGATCAGAGGATAAGTAAGTTGAGTAGTTAAAGAGGTTGTTGTTGGTTTGGTTGAAGAATAGTAAGGGAATGAGGCTGACAGTTAGGCTGTGTATGGTTAAGTTGATTCAGATTGTATTATTTTTGGAGAGTCATGTTATAGGTAGTAATATAGTTGTGGGGATGATTATTTTTAGCATTGAAGCAGGTTTAGGTTGTGAATGTAATCTAGTCCATATGTGTTAGAGATTGAGATTAGTAAGGCAAGACCTACTGCTGCTTCGCAAGCGGCAAATACTAGTAGGATGATGGGTATAATGTTGACTAAGGGGAAGTGTATGTTTGAGGCGATAAGGGCTGTTATGATAAAGAGTGATATTATCATTCCTTCTAGACAAAGGAGAGAGGCTATTAGGTGTGAACGGTAGGTTAATATGCCTAGAAGTGAAATAGTGAATGCTAGTATAATGTTTATGTAGGTGGGGGTCATTTGGTTAGTATGGTTATCATAATCTAATGAGTCAATCATTTGTTTTATTTAAACTACTTACCAATTCGGTTCAGTCTAGTCCTTTTTGAGTTCATTCGTAGGCTAAGCTAAGAATTAGGATAATAATAAAGGCAATAGATGATTTGATTATTACTGGGAGATTTGTTGTTTGAAGGGCTCATGGTAGGGATAGCAGTAAAGAGATTTCCAGGTCGAATAGTAGGAAAGTGATTGCGACTAGGAAAAACTTTACTGAGAATGGGATACGAGCAGGACTTAGGGGATCAAATCCGCATTCGTAGGGGTTAGTTTTTTCTGCATAGGAGTTAAGCTGGGGCAATCAGAATATGATAATTATTAGTAGCAGGGTCAAAAGGGTGTTGATTGTTAAGGCTAGTACTAGGTTGATTACTCTTTTTTGAATGTTGTCAAAACTGATTGATTGGAAGTCAATTGTACTAGTTATACTAAAAGAGTAGGATCCTCATCAATAGATAGAGATATAGAGAAATAGACAACGTCTACGAAGTGTCAATATCGGGCGGCGGCTTCAAAGCCAAAGTGGTGGTTTGATGTGAAGTGGTATAATAGTTGGCGAATAAGGCAGATAAAGAGGAATGTGGATCCAATGATAACGTGGAGTCCGTGGAAGCCTGTAGCAACGAAGAATGTTGAACCATAGATACCATCGGAGATAGTAAAAGGTGCTTCAAAGTATTCTGAAATTTGTAATAGGGTGAAGTAGATGCCCAGTGAAATTGTGATAAGTAGGGCTTGAATTGTTTGTTTTCGGCTACTATTTATGAGGCTGTGGTGGGCTCAGGTAATTGTAACTCCTGATGCGAGTAGTACAGAGGTGTTTAGGAGGGGGTACTTCTAGGGGACTTAAAGGGGTAATACCTGTTGGTGGTCAGTGGCCCCCTAAGTGAGGTGTTGGGGCGAGGCTTGAGTGGTAAAATGCTCAGAAGAAGCCAATGAAGAAGAAGACTTCTGAGATGATAAATAATGCTATTCCATACCGAAGGCTTTTTTGGACAGATGTTGTGTGGTGGCCTTGATAGGTGCTTTCTCGTACAATGTCACGTCATCATTGATATAAGGTTAGTGTGTTGGTTAGTAGACCTAGTATCAACAGGGTGGTGGAGTAAAAGTGAAATCATATGATTAAGCCGGATGTTATCAGGAGAGCTGATAGGGCCCCTGCTAGTGGTCAGGGGCTGGGTTTAACTATGTGATAGGGATGGAGTTGGTGGGTCATTAGGTGTTGTTATGTAGATAAAGACTAACTAGGAGTGTAAAGACGTAGGCTTGAATTAGGGCAACTGCAATTTCTAGAATAGTTAATAGTATTAGGAGCGTGGAGGTTAGTAAGGTAGCAGAGAAGCTAATGGTTGATAGTACTAATACAGCGCTTCCAATCAGGTGTATTAGTAGGTGGCCAGCCGTGATATTGGCGGTTAGTCGTACAGCTAGGGCTACTGGTTGAATAAGTAGGCTGATAGTTTCGATTATCACTAGTATGGGAATGAGTAATGTGGGCGTACCTTGTGGTAGAAGATGAGCTAGAGAATTTTTGGTTTTGAAGCGAAGTCCTATGATTACTGTGCCTGCTCATAGAGGAATTGCTATAGCTAGGTTTATAGAAAGTTGGGTAGTTGGTGTAAATGAGTGGGGTAGAAGTCCTAGGAGATTAGTTATGGTAATAAAGGTGATTAGAGATATTAGTATTAGAGATCAGGTTTGTCCTTTAGCATTATGAACTATTATTATTTGTTTTAGGGTGAGTTGAGTTAGGTTTTGTTGGATGGTGGTTAGTCGATTATTAATGAGATATTTGGAGGTTGGAATTAGTAGTATGGGGAATAGGATGATAGGAATTGTAGCGGGTTGGCCTAGCATGATTGGAGTTGAGAACGGGGTAAACAGATTTTCGTTCATTTTGGTTGTCAGTGGTTATAGTGGATTTGTAGGTTGGAGTTTTTTGTAAGGGGGGGTTGGTAGTAATTTGTGTTTAGCAGTTTTAATTGTATAATAAGATATAGTGTAAGAAGTATAGTTATGATAGTAGTGAATCATGTTGATGTATCTAATTGGGGCATTTCACTGCAGAAGGTATGCCCCTCAATCTTTAACTTAAAAGGTTAATGCTAGGATAGCTGTACAGTGGGTTTGTAAAGTATTTTTAGAAATTTGTAAAGTGGGAGTACGGGGGGAGGGGGGAAGAAAGAGGGCTGTTTATAGGGTGAATACAGGTCCTATTTCAAAGATTTTTAGCGGGATTAATTCTGCGACGATTGGTATGAAGCTGTGGTTTGCGCCACAGATTTCTGAGCATTGTCCGTAGTAGACGCCTGGTCGTGTGGCGGTGAATACAGTTTGGTTTAGGCACCCAGGCACTGCATCTGTTTTTAGGCCTAGTGTAGGGATGGTTCATGAATGTAAGACATCTTGAGATGTGATTATTATACGGACGGGGGCTTCAATTGGGAGTACTACTCGATTGTCAACTTCTAGAAGTCGAAGGTCTCCTGGGTTTAAGAATAATGGGGGTAACATATAAGAGTTAAAGATTAGGCCCCCATAGTCCGTGTACTCATAAGTTCAGTACCATTGGTGTCCGATTGATTTAATAGTAAAGGAGGGCTTGTTGACTTCGTCTGTTAGATACAGGATGCGCAGGGATGGAAGGGCGATCAGGACTAGGATAATTGCGGGTAAGATGGTTCAGATAATTTCTATTTCTTGGGCGTCTGTAATATTGGTGTGTGTTAGTTTTGTCGTGAGTGTCGAGAACAGGGCGTATAAGACTAGGAGGCTAATTAAAGATATAGCTATAAAAGCATGGTCATGAAAAGTGATTAGTTCTTCTATAACAGGGGATGAGGCATCTTGTAGGCCTAGTTGAACTGGGTAAGCCATGTAAGATATATAGGGTTTGACCTGTAATTTAGCTTTGACAAAGCTATGAAATAGTTTTTCTAATATCTTGTTGAAAAAGTTATAGGGGCTATAGGATTGGCTTGAAACCAGTTTTAGGGGGTTCGACTCTCTCCTTTTTCATTTAGTTTAATATAGGTTGGTTCTTCAAATGTGTGGTGAGGTGGAGGGCAGCCATTTAATCATTCTAGGCTAGTGGAGGGTTGTTCGATTAGTAGTACTTTACGTTTTGAGGCGAAGGCTTCTCAGATCATATAGATTATTAAGATTACTGCTGCTAGTGAGATAAAGGAGCCTATAGATGATAGGATATTTCATGTAGTGTAGGCATCGGGGTAGTCAGAATAGCGTCGGGGTATTCCGGACAGGCCAAGGAAGTGCTGTGGAAAGAAGGTTAAATTTACACCTACGAATATAATAATAAAATGGATTTTGGCGCAGGTTTGGAGTTCGAGACCAGCCTGACCAACATGGAGAAACCCTGTCTCTACTAAAAACAATACAAAATTAGCGGGGCATGGTGGTGCATGCCTGTAATCCCAGCTACTTGGGAGGCTGAGGCAGGAGAATCGCTTGAGCTGAGGAAGCGGAGGTTGCTGTGAGCTGAGATCGCGCCATTGCACTCCAGCCTGAGCAACAAGAGTGAAACTCCGTCTCAAAAAAAAAAAAAAAAGTTTCTGTTCAACCTGCTATAAGAGTTGGGCATTTTACATTCAAATCACCCCACACCTGGCAGAAAACTGTTTCCTTACAGTGGCCATTAACCCAAAGGAAGAACAGAAGAGTTGGAGGAAGCTGGTGTTCCTTCCTCATCTCTGCCATAGGGACAGTATCCTTGGGCTTTCACAAAAAGCCAATGTGAGCAGTGACTGTCTATCATCTTTTTGTAGGCACAGAAGTTATACTGTCGACTAGCAGAATCACCACAATTCCACCCAGCCCACTTAAAAGAAGGGTCAGAGTTTCTGGAAATCCTGGTCAGAAAGCAGAATGAATTTTTCCAGGAAAACATCTTAAGTACAGCTGAAGGTGAAACAGTAACTACCATACTCAAGAATCACCAGTAAAACCAGCATTCTCCGGTTGACCTAGGTGACAAAATATTTCTTTCAATTTTTGATTGAAAAGGATTCTAAATGATCTACAAGACATTCATTTCTCAAATGCGAGTTACGTGTAAACCAAGGGTTATTTATGTATGTCAAATGTTTATTTCTATAAGGTATACTTTTTGAAACAATCTAGGTGACTTTGCCTATACTGTGCACAAGCTTTAGCATATTAACTAGTAGATTTTTAAGCCATAGTGATCACAAACCAATTAACCTGTTGAAATTTTGTAACACCCATTTCAGAAGGGTCGTTACAGAATTTTAGAATGCCAAGATAGGTCTACATCTTCAACTGATAACTACTTTAAAGAATAAAGCATCAGTTTTTTTCATTTTTCTCAACATGGGTCCTGTGTGTGCCTGTGAGATGGGCAATTCTGCAGTTGGGGAAGTGGCCTGATAATTACAGGGTGTTTAACATGTCTACTCTACAGTTATTAGGTATCGGGAGTACTGCCCTGTCTTCTCTCCCCACAAATGAAAAACTTACCACCACGTAATCTGGAATGTCACCCTACCCCCAAAGGGAAGTGGGGAAGTCAGTGACGTCTCCAGCTGAGAACTCAGTTAACCAATACAGAACTTTTTCCTACTGTGTGAGCTTTCACATACAAATAAGACAGAGTGCACTCAACCATGGAACATAACTTTGATTCTCATCATTTGTAACTAAAACTACTGTGTGCAGTAATAGTAATAGGAATAGTTTGAATGGTTTATTATCTACTAGACGGTTTAGTGTTCACTTCATTTTTTTTTTTTTTTAAGAGATGGGGTCTCACTATGTTGCTCAGGCTGGAATGCAGTGGCTACTCACAAGCACAATCATCACACCCTGAACCCTCAAAGATCCTCCTGCCTCAAGCCCCCAAGTAGCTGGGACTACAGGTATGCATCTCCACGCTCAAGTTCATTTATTTCTTAAAGGTAATTAAGACCTGAGTGTGGTTTATTCTGATGGTATGGAGACAGGATGGCTTTGATGTTATAGTATTGTTCACTGATCAACTTTTGATAATTTGAAATTCCTTAGTATGGAATTTTCACTATGGCAGAACAGATTGTTATATGCTTTAAAGTGAAGTTATGAATGGTTATACATTTGTTGGTTAAGTGTTTTGGGGGTAAGGGCAAGACACTGGTCTGCTACGCTACTAACCTGGAAAAAAGTTTCAAATAGCTGAAGAAATTTACATTAAAATGAAGCAAAATTACTCTTTGAGTCAAAGAGCAGCTTCAACTGTATTTTGAACTGGAATTTACCTATCATACTGAAGTACCTGATATTTGCTAATTTGGTTTTTTAAAATACTAAATACTAAAATATACAAGCGTAACTGGGTATGGCGGCTCCTGCCTGTAGTCACTGCTACTTGGGAGGCCGAGGTGCGAGGACTGCATGAGCCCAGGAGTTTGAGGTTACAGTGAGCCAGGCATTGTACCACTGCACTCCAGCTGGGGCAAAAGAAAGATCCCATCTCTTAAAACGAATACAATAAAATATACAAGTGTACCTAAAACACTATCCAAATATGTCTTCTGATTATGGAATCATGTAGAAAAGCATTACAGAAGAAATATAATCTATTCAGGCTTAACAAAGATTAAAAATAGTAACATTTCTCTACATCACAACAGCTTGATTCACCAAGAATATAGGGCTTATGTGATCTGAAAAGCTTAAAAGATTTTAAGTTGAAAGAAAATTCACATCTAAGGCTTACCTTTTGGGCATATTCATCACAGGTTGGTCCCACTGGAACTACCATTACCTGGCGAGGGGACAGCCAAAAGGGCCTTTGAAAGAGAATAAAAATACTCAGTATGGATGTGGGCACATTCACTAAACAGGGACAGCATATTTCTTAGTCTACTCTTATCTTTTCCTGGAACATGTAAGGACTACTTTTAAAACTTGGCTTAGAAAACCCCAAAATGAAAAAACCTGTCCAATAAAGATTAAGGCAAGGAGATGCAGGAGAAGAAAACTAACCCTACATAAGGAAAGTCTGTAACTACGATTTGTCTTGCTAAGCAGATAGCAAAACCAGTTGAGGATAGGACTACGCCTCATACTTTAATACATCACAAAACACTGTGAGAGGGGGTAACAAATTATTTAATAACTGCATGTAGTGATTAATTGTTCGAGTATTTTATTACTTATTCTTCATGGGGACACAGTGTCCTCAGTTTATTCAAAATCCATTTTGCACCACTCAGCAAATTGTAACTGATAATAACTGGTTATGGCACTTGGTAAAAATGAGAGTTTTCACTACTTATTAAAAAATAAGCCCATCCAATTCTCCTTTTGAAGCAATTCAAGTGTCAAATGCTTCTGATGCTGCAAACATCAGGCTAATGATTCTCTCCATCATTCCTCTATTTTCAGTTGTTCTGTTCTATCAGGCAAACATCAGGCAAAAGGCTAAAGTAGGCACTAAATTCTACCCTAATCATGGACTTTTCCCCACCTACAACAAGTTTAGCAGAGCAATTAGCTGAGGACTCCCTTAATTCTTGAAGTACCTTATAGAGCATGTGTCTCACATTTTATCTGACTTTGAAAAATCTAAAGAGATAATTTTATATCATTGACCAGTATGAAAAACTGTTCTAATTTCTGAAGTAACCAAGTTCAAATAAAACTGAAATGACAGTAATGTAAGATTAAACCAATGTACATCATTCTACAAAAGTTTTAAATCAATATGATTAATATGGAAGGCTCTACACATGGGTGCTTTTATAACCCTGTGCTGCTTTCAAATGCATTGTGGGTCCAGAAAAAAACTGCTTAAGAAGTAAGATTAAAGTTATGTGGCCATGTATCTTGCCAACAAAAACGTAACCTCATAGAAATGAATCACAAAATGTTGATCAGTTTGGCATCTGTTTTAAAAAACGCTTGGCTTTTAAAAGATGTCAAAATACTTGCTTGTTATGATTAGCAAGGCTAAATGAAAAAAGCCATAAGCCTCCTCATTTATCTACGTAAAACCCAGCAAAGCCATCTAAATCCCAAAACAAAGTTACCAGAAAAGCATCCAAAACAGTAAGTATACTTCTTAACAGAATACTAATTCCTAATTAGAAAGTATTACACAACATTCAAACAAACCAAGTTCTGGAATTAATTACTACTAGCATAAAAAGTTTGTGTTTAGATTATGATTCCTTATTTTTTAGTGAACACTTGTCATTAGTTAGAAGCAACTGACTGCAATCATTCTCCCTTTCCATCTGATAATTAAATCAAAAAGTAGACATTTCTTGTAGCCAATTTATACTAATCAGAAAAAAAAAAAAAAAGACAAAAATTACCATTTGCCCCCATAGTTTTCCGTGAGGATAGCAATCATTCTTTCCACTGACCCCAAGATGGCTCGATGAACAATCACTGGCCTTTTCTTATCATCACCATCGTGGCTACAAAGAAAAAGAATTTGTTTTGCCTTATCATATATATATATTTTCCCCTATATATCCCTGGAGAATATTCAGAGCAGACACCAGAAACTCACCTTACATAAGTAAGATTAAACCTGATGGGCAACTGAAAATCCAGCTGGATGGTCGCACACTGGTGGTAACGCCCAATCGCATCTTTAATCTGTATGTCAATCTAAGAGGCAAAGACTGGGTTATTATAAAATGCCAGTGATACTAACGTGGAGTTCAATAGTTGGATTAGGGCTGATTTTTCTTTTTCCCAACTTCTTTTGAAGCCATATCTTCTTCATCCACAAGAGAAAATCATATTATCCAAATACACTTCAGTGCTCACCTTTGGACCATAGAAAGCTCCGTCTCCAGAGTTTAACTCCCACTTTTCACCAAATTCATTCAGACTGTTTTCAAGTTGCTGAGGATAAAGCAAATTTTTTTTTTAATCGCAATTTCCCTTCTTCCAGCCTAATTTGAGACTAAAAATACAGTAATTACTTTCATAGATCAATATTCTCTGCTTTAGAATTTTGTCCACCTGAACATATGCTCACATCAACCCCTTTTTAAAGCTTATAGCTTGATAACTGAAAAAAGCCATTAAATTCAACCATTCCTAAAATACACAAAGAAAAAAACTAGCTTACTCAATCCTAGGAACCATTTCCAATTTCCTTTTATCCATTTAAAGAGGCTTGGCTTTCTTACATCTCGGAACAAGCCAATTTCAAACAGTATTCAAAAGCATGCTTAAAAATACCACTTACTTTCTCAGCTTGGTCCCATACTTCAATATCTCCAAGGAATTTTTCCGGGCGAGTAGAAAGGTTCAGTTTAAAAGAAAATCCAAATACGCTATATACCGTACGTAGAAAATCCAAACAACCTTTTATTTCATCTTCAATCTTTAAAATAAAAAAAAAAGAAAAAAGAAACAGTAGTTATTTTCCTTGAGTTTCTTGACACTTCTTTCAAAATATTTTATTCCCCAGGGTCTCATACCTGCTCCATGGCACAGAATATGTGAGCATCATCCTGCTGGAATCTTCGTACCCGGGTGAGTCCTGTGAGTGCTCCAGACAGCTCATTTCTATGAAGTACCCCAAAATCAGCCAGCCGCAGAGGCAGTTCTCGCCAGGACCTTGGCCGATGATCAAACATAAGGCTGAAGAGAAAAAGAAAAGTCCACGGACACTTAAGAATAAAACTGCTTGTGTAATGTTATATTTAATTATATGAAATGTTGTCAAACAGCCACTGATTCTAGCTGTCCATCCAAGCAACATTTCTCAAATTCTGGGCTTCATACAGCAGTAAAAGCATCTGCATGAATAAAATAGCAAATAAGTTATAATTCAATGAACCACAGTGAAGAATAAAAAATGTATTCCAACAACTGAAGAATCTGGGAAAATTAAGAAGGAACTTAGTTGATTTCCTGGCCTATAATACAGCTTCTTCACAAAGATTCTTCTCTCACCTCCTCTGCCCTCCATGCCTGGCTAATAGTTGCTGCGGACACTGAGTTACCTGTATCCACAGCTCTCCTGTGTCTTCCCTTAAGCTGTTCTTCACCCAGCTTTCAAAGATAGAAAGCAGAGCGGCCTCATGACAAGGAACATTTTCCAAGAATGCTGAGTCATTAGCAGGTTTTGACAGAACAAGTTTCTTTAAAAACAACAACACACTAGATAATTTGTTACACCCCCATATTCCATCTTCCTCTTTTATATTCTGCCTTGGTCACTGCTGTGATCCCAGTACCATTACTGAATGCCCATAGATCTGGAGATCTGGTGGGACACAGTGGCTCATGCCTGTAATCCCAGAGCTTTGGGAAGCCAAGGTGGAAGGATAGCTTGAGGCCAGGAGTTTGAGACCAGGCTGAGCAACATAGCAAGACCTCATCTCTACAGAAATAAAATTTTAAAAATCAGTTGTGCATGGTGGCATATGCCTGCAGTCCCAGCACTCCAGTTGGAAGACCTCTTAAAAAAAAAAAAAATAGATCTGGGGATCTAATGAGGCGGCCGGGCGCGGTGGCTCAAGCCTGTAATCCCAGCACTTTGGGAGGCCGAGACGGGCGGATCACGAGGTCAGGAGTTCGAGACCATCCTGGCTAACACGGTGAAACCCCGTCTCTACTAAAAAATACAAAAAACTAGCCGGGCGAGGTGGCGGGCGCCTGTAGTCCCGGCTACTCGGGAGGCTGAGGCAGGAGAATGGCGTAAAAACCCGGGAGGCAGACCTTGCAGTGAACTGAGATCCGGCCACTGCACTCCAGCCTGGGCAACACAGCGAGACTCCGTCTCAAAAAAAAAAAAAAAAAAAATAGATCTGGGGATCTAATGAGGCACAGAAGATGTAATACAACAATGATGTTGCTTTTAAATGCTCTTCTGATCACATAATTTGTTTTTAATGAAAATGTTGTTAAAGGAGAGAAGAACCCAGGATGAATTGTAGCATGTGAAAATCTTCAGTAGAAATTCAAAGCTGCCAATTACCAGTGCCCTGGGCAGTTCATGGGTTTCAAAGCAAACAGCTCCTTCTCCACCTCAAAGGAGAACATGTTCTCGCTGTAGTGCTGCCAGTGACCCGAGGTCATCCAGAGTCGGCTGTTGAAAATGTTTGGGGTGACTACCTCCTGGAATCCTCTTTTCCTATATTCACTCTGATAGAAAATAAACAGAAACATGTGTAGGCAAATAAATGCTCATACTTCAAGTGGGAGTAAAAACTTAAAAGAGAGATTTTATACTCTCTCATGAGAAAGATGCACACATGCCATGATTGAGAAATCTCACTTCTAAGTATATACCGAAGAGAAAACTCTTGGCACATGTACATAAGGAGGCTTATAAAAGCAATGCTACTGCAGCATGGCTGATAATAAGGGACAATTATACATCAGTGTCCATCAGAAAAGGGTTGAGCACATTGTGGTAGTTACATAACAAAATAACATGTAGCACGTGAAAATAAACTGGATTTGTATGTCTCTAAAAATAAATCACAAGGCAGTCTGATACACAATGAGGCTTCCTATATGTAACACATAAATACATAAATAATTTAAGGGTACACATACACAGGCTAGATGTAAATAACATGGACAAAAAGAATCCATGCCAACTTCAAAACAGTAGTTTCTTCTACAAAGCTGGTATATGGTATACCAGTATATGGGTATATATAGCAGTATATGGAGGTATATGGATCAAAACTGGGTCCTAATGAGAGGCTTTTTAAACAACTATTTTTTTTTTAATATCGTGAACAAAAAAAAGCAAATATAGTTCAAAATGAATCTTTGTTAAATTTGGGTAGTAAGTACACAAGATATTGGATATACTATTCTCTATAAAGTTATACTTGAAACATTTCATAATTTACAAAGAAAAAAAGCAATGTAAAAACCGTTTTTTCAAAGAAAATAGAAATCAATGATCAAAGTCAAAGAGGGCACAGAGCTCCTGTGTCAAGGACCACGGGTGCCCCTTCAAGCTCACCAGCTTCCATATGCATATGAGCAAAATCAACTACTAGGGATGATTTATGAGGCCACAGACTTCTACTTTTACTGTTTTATATATTTCTTCTCAAATAGAGATTATCTTCCTTTTTAGTAGACCTTATTTAATAAAAATGATCATATACCCTAAATCTAAAGAAGAAAGCAATAAATATGACTTACCCTAATGAATTCAATAAGTGCATTATAAATGTAGGCTCCCTTTGGCAGAAAAAAGCAACTTCCAGGGCTGAGCTCATGGAAGAAATATAGTTCTTGGTCCTGGGTAAAAGAAAAGCAAAAGAATATTTATGTATGTCATGTATATGTGTGTGTATATATACATGAATTTCAGTGTTCTTGAGCTCAGAATATGGTCATGATGTCCCATATTTCAATCAGTGCCAACCCTGAATCAAAGAAACCATGTCAGTGTTTCTGGTGGTACAGAATTGCAGCTGATCTACAATTTGGCAGACGTGTAACACATGCCCTGCTTGTTATATTCCTCAATCCAGTCAAGTTTCCCCAACAGTGGCAGGGAGGAAGGGTCCCTCAGTTCTCTATCCACTGCAGTACCTCTTATGGTTCTTAATTCCTTAAAGCTCCAAGATCTGAAAGTTTTTTCATTTTATTTATTTATTTTCTTAATAGGAGTGTCAGGAAGGAGACTGGGATAATGAAATAGATGATGGTAAAGTTGGCTGACTTTGGGTCACGGTGAAAGAAACACACCCTCCTACCTCCTTGCCCAACATCCCCCTCACCAAGTGCCCAAAAGCCCTCAGGGAAGGGCCCACCAATCGTTGCTGGCTGCCTCATGGCTGGAATGTCAGGTAGTCAGGGGTGCAAGGCACTGGCTGCTAGCTTCAGCTCAAGCTTCATAACCTAACAGCCAAGGACTCCTGGCACAGAGTGCCTATTTTAGGGAGGAATGTTTTATCTAGCCTAACTTCCAGTTTAGAGGACATTCAGCAGTAACAGAGATAATGGGTAGAGGAAATGACAGCACAGGATCTATGTGTGACACGCTGTGTTACCTTGGGCAACAAGTAGGTTAATCTTTGTGGGACTCTGTTTCCACATTTTAAATGAGTCAGTGAGACTAGATGGTTTCCAAAGTCTAGTTCTCCCAGCTCTACGAGAAGCTGTTATACTTCTTTTACAGAAAACTGTAGATCATCAGCGTTTGTTCTGAATAAAAGTAGTTCAAATGCATTTTTGTGTGGTACTGAGCGCACTCCAGGCAGATAATGTGGACAATCAGCAAGTATTTATAGTTCGTACAGGACATAGCACCAGTTACTAAAAAGCTACAGCATCTCTTCAAAACAAAATTCCTAGTACTTCATACAGCTAAATTTCAAACTTCAAATGAAGTTCAAAAAAACTCAGTCTAGACACATCATTGTTCTTGAACATACCCTGCCAATTTTCCTATGATCTCGGTTTTTAGCTTCCTCTTGGAACTTCTCCCACTCTTTCAACATTTTAGGATCTGGGAATGAAATGCCATAAATTCTCTGGAGAGTCTCCATATCTGCTTTGCCTTCCCAGTATGTGGAAGAATTCTGAAAACAAGGATTAACCATGAAACAACATTCAAATTTGTAAACATCTCACTTATTTTAACTCCCAATTGCTTTGAGGCCTTGTTAGAGTAGTTACTCATTCTGCAGCACAAAGTTGGCTGTTTACTTCCCTCGAAAATGCCCCTCCCCCAATCTGCAGGTGGGTGCAGTGGCTCACGCCTATAATCCCAGCACTCTGTGAAGCAGAGGCAGGAGGATCGCTTGAGCCCAGGTGTTCGAGACCAGCCTCGGCAACACAGGGAGACCCTGTTCTTTACAAAAAAAAAAAAAAGGAAAATTACCCAGGCATGGTGGTATGCGCTTATGGTCGCAGCTACTCAGGAGGCTGAGGCGGGAGGACCGCTTGAGCCTGGAGTGCAGTGGCACAATCTCCGCTCACTGCAACCTCATTTCCCAGGCTCAAGTGGTCCTCTATGCTGTCTTTTTGGGGTAACACAGTGAGACCCATTCTACACCCCAACACCCACAAAACTGCCCACCCCTCAATACTTAACCACAATTCCACAAACATTACTTTGCCTGCAAAGGCATTTCTCACAAAATGATTGAGCAAAAATAGAAATGAGCCAATAAAAAAAATCTTGAAATGACTCAATTATTCTCTTGATTTAAAGTGCATTTTAATAACCTCCACAAAATGTTTATGAAATAGTATAAAACTGGGTTCTGTTAAAAAGAACAACTTGGGAAATTATTAATTTAGACATACAAAGGGCAAAAGCACATACTCCTAGTGAGTCTCAAAGCTTTTATAGAGCCAGGATGGCCCATGCTGTATGATTTTGTAAAACCTGGGCTTGCTCTGGTAATGACAGCAAGTCAGTCACCCCTTGAGGGATTTCAATTATAAAAACCTGATGGCATACAGCTCCCAGTTAATAGACAGCATGAGAAAACATCGTTTCATGTGCAGCAGAAAATGGTAAAGAGAAATCAGTGAAAGTTTAAACACATATCTATTCTAGACAGATACACTCACATAGTCTTTAAAGTTACATTGCTTACTTTGTGTATTTTTAAAGCCTTAATTTTGCCCGTGTGTCTGACATGAGGACCCCGGCAGAGATCTATCAAAGGGCCACACCTAAACATAAAATGAAAGGAGTTTTAACAAACACAAAATGACATACATACCAGATACATTTAATGACATCTAACATTCTCACCTATAGACTGTGGTAGTTGGAGTATTCACCTTTTCATTCAATATCCGACATTTGAACTTGTTGTACTGAAAACAGGAAAAATTATTCTTTTAAAAGACTGTCCTTTAATTTTTACTTCTAAGTACTATAGGTAAAATGTAGCACTGTATGAATATAAATGTTGATATTTCATGTTTTAAAAACGTGTTGAAGGAATGGTTTGCTAGGGAAAAAAGTGAAATAAAAATAATAAGAATACTTAATGTTTTCTAAAGAACCAAATACGCTTCAGCTTAGTACACTGAACTCCAGTGCTGTCACTTCAACTAACATGAATAAATGATATTAACGGTGGGGGCCACACATTATGGTTCAATTTACCTTAAACATTGCCAGTAAAGTTTCTTTCTTAACTTCCAGTCTTTCAAAAGCTTGTTTTTCTTTAATGATTTTCTTACATAAAGACTCCAGAGAAGAGAAATCATTGCTAGACACACCCCTGAAGGAGAAGAAAGTATAATCTTTTCATTCCATTTGAATCACACCATGGCTTCAAAAAATGTTTATTTGGAAAAAATATTTGGAATACTTCAAGGGTTTTAATATCAAAAAATTAGACTATTGCATCATATCTTAGAATTCTAAACAAAACATTTTTCATAAGTAATTTTTACATTTTATATTTTCAGTGGCTTCTACCTTGGTCATCCATGGAGACCTTTCTCACTAGTGACCCCTTCCCACAACTCTATCACCAGGTTTTAAAGGAGAGGGGAGGACCAGTCTCCCTGAATTTCCCAAAACACCTTAGGACTCTACCTCCATCAATCTATAACAGAGGTCTCATTATTACTTCAAGGAAATTGCAACATTTCAAGTACTCATAATGGGCATATGTGATGAAGAAGCAGCGAGAGCTATAACATTTCTCCTTTACTGAGAACTCTAAAAATAACTTATGGATCCATAGTCACTGACTTCAGTTTTCTTTATCTAGTTGACAGCTTACCCTTCCTCGAGGTACATGTCATAATAGAATCCATTTTCTATTGGCGGTCCATAACACAAACATCCACCATAGACTCTTTCCATGGCTTCACCCATTATGTGAGCACTGGAGTGCCAATACACCTGAAAATTTAAAGACAAATGGCATGGTCTGAGTCTTGGCATACAAGTTGTCAATTAATGTGATTGTCTGAAAGAGACATAATATTTATTACAAGTAAACCCAATATATAAAATCCTAAATTTCTAAATCTATAAACTACTGTGTGTTTCTATCCATAGCCAAAGTAATTCAAAAGGCTTCCAATTACTAAAGTGTATTTTTATTTTGGAAATCATCTGGTTTAGCTGTTTTCAAACAAATGAAACTAAACTTGCCATCACTAATTAAATAGCATTGATTTTGCTCTCTGAAAACAACTGCTCTCACAACGTGACTATCTCATTGACTGCAATGGCCCAGGTTCTAATGAGTCAATGTGCCCACAGCACCATGTCTCAGACACTGTGATCTGGTCTTTAGCTGGCTATGGAACATCACTTAGAAATTATATGTTGTTATTGGCCCAAAACAAAGGTGGTACAACCCGACCCCACAACACAACGACAAAACATGAGGACAAACATCTGTACACTGAAACCAAATGGCAGTACTTGGTTTTAAAGTAATCACTGGGATGAGTCAGAATACACCCAAAGCAATGTTTTCAAGATTTAGTATTAAGGTACCAAAGTGACATTAAACAATTCTCATAAGAAACTTGAGGACTCCAAAATACATTTGAAAACCACTAATCCACATACATAAGTGAACAATCATCACTAAAACAAAATACTTTGTTTCCCCTTATATGATACACAGCCATGAAGAATTAAAAAGAAAATCTTGTCATCAAATGCAGGTTGACTTTTATAGTGTTATCCAGCAGATTTGCATCTTAAGACGAAAAAGATACAGAAAAAAATACAGAAATTGTCCAATAAAGGGAGTGCTTTGAAGTAAGGTTCAAATTTATTTGTCAAATGTATGTATCTTGCTAAAATGTTCATAGCTTAGAGGCCAGGCGCAGTGGCTCACACCTATAATCCCAGCACTTTGGGAGGCTGAGGTGGGTAGATCACTTGAGGTCAGGAGTTCGAGACCAGCCTGGCCAACATGGCAAAACCCCATCTTTAGTAAAAATACAAAAATTAGCCAAGCGTGGTAGTATGCTCCTATAATCCCAGCTACTCGGGAGGCTGAGGCAGGAGAATCGCTTGAACCTGGGCGGCAGAGGTTGCAGTGAGCTGAGAGCGCACCACTGCACTCCAGTCTGGGCGACAGAGCGAGACTCAATCATTTAAAAAAAAAAAATTAAAATTAAATAAAATAGTGTTCACAGTTTAGAAAACAATTTTTACTTGTTTAATCAATGTTTAACAAAATTCCCAAAACATTTTCCCTATTGAAGTGTCTAGTAATGAAAAGACTTATTCAGCTTCACCTCTTTATTTTCTAAGGCAAGCACTTTTATTCTGTTCCCTAAATGAAGGACAAAATGAAGATTTCAAATATGACAATGAGACAACAATAACTGTTTGCCACCCAATCGCAGCAGGACTGAACTGATGCAAACATGAATCTGCATCCTAAAATTCAATGAATACTAAATCAGCTACTTACTGCCTGAGCCTCCTCATCCTCAAACTTGAGAAGCTCCAAGGTACAATCTTCTTCCAGAGGGCGGTCCAGGTCCCACACAACATTATTTACTTTAGCAATAACGGTGTTGTCGGCCAGGCCTTGACTTAAAAGAAAAAAAATGTCCATACATATATAAGAACACAAGAATCTAATTTGAAAACAGGAAAATAAACACTATTTTTATTATGTACTGATTCTTTTATTGATGTATCTCTATTTTTCTGAAATATAACAATAAAAACAACAAACTCCAAAAATGTACCTAAGAATGTAACTGGAAGATCCTGAAAATGCAGAACATTATCATTTGACAGTGAATGCCTCCTGTTTAAGCAGATATGGCAACTCTGATAAATAAGCACGATCAATTGCCAATGGTTTGATTAATCTTAATTTCTCCAATAAATAAGTTTTTTTTTTTTTTTTAAATTGTTTAGAGACAGGGTCTTACTATGTTTCCCAGGCTGGCCTCCTGGCCTCAAGCAATCCTCCAACATCAGCCTCCAGAGTAGCTGGGACAACTGGCACAAGTCACCACACCCAGCTTTCTCTTAATACACCCACCTTTCTCTTTCTACAAAGGTAAGCTATTTAGACTCCAAAGGTGGGGGGGCGGGGGAAAGGCCTACTAAATAACTTCTCTGTTCCTCTTCTTGCTTAAAATGTACACCGGTTCCTTACTTTGACAGACAATGCTAACCTCAGAATAAATTCTGCAAATGCCTAAGATGATAATATTTATAATATAGAGGTAAAATGAAAGACTATTTAATAAAACTTTTCATAATGTGAGTAAAAATATTACACACCCAATATACAATATCAAACATAAACTATCAAGTGATGAAATATCAGAGCACACAGAGTGTAAAAGCCACAGGAGTTCTGAGGAGGCAAAGCAGCACAGGACAGAGTCATCTGGAAAGGCTTTGAGGATAAAGCACTCACAGGAAGAAAGCTGGGGGGCCATGGCATTCCAGATGAGGGAATGGCCACAGACACAAGCAGAGGTGCAAGTGAAGAAAGATTTATGCAGGAAGCTGTGTGACTAGAGCAGAGTTGAGTAAGGTGAGCCAGATTATACATCTAAATGCACAGCTAGAGAAATAATAGTCTATAACAGCCTGGACATCTCAACGAAGGTAAGCAACATTCTACGCTGTGAAGAAAAAGTATACACCTTTTACACTGTAAATCTCAAAGAAACCTACCACTAGAAGGCTTTAAGCTAGCTGGGCTTGCTGTGTTGGTGGTTCTCTATGTGTAAAGGTTTACAACCAATTGTACACAACTTCTCCCATGTAAGGATCAAGAAAGAAGAACCAAACAGAAGGTAAACAACAAACTCCTTTCTCTTTTCAATGCTCCTACTAACTTTACCATGGGTTATAGACAATGTTTTCTTTCCTCCTGAGATCAGATGGAGCCAGTAACATAAATACATGCATTTCACAAAACATAACATGAATTTGGCAGACAGAAATATATTTCATCATATTGGTATAAAATAGTTTTCAGGAGATTAAAGAACTGATAAAAAGGTTACTCATATTCTCTAGATTCTTTGGGAAGAACATGACTTATATCTTACGATCCAAAATGGAGCCCCAAGATTCTAAGAATAGAGTTACTTTGAAAATGTAGATTACACATGGGGCCATACTGGATCATGTCAATTTTTCAAAGAAGGGTAAAATAATCTGTAAGATTTGCAACAAAATGGCCGGGTGCGGTGGCTCATGCCTGTAATCCCAGCAATTTGCGAGGCCGAGGCGGGCAGATCACGAGGTCAGGAGATTGAGACGGGGTCAGGCGAAACCCCGTCTCTACTAAAAATACAAAAAATTAGCCGGGCGTGGTGGCAGGTGCCTGCAGTCCAAGTTACTTGGGAGGCTGAGGCAGGAGAATGGCATGAACCCAGGAGACGGAGCTTGCAGTGAGCCGAGATTGTGCCACTGCACTCCGGCCTGGGAGACAGAGCAAGATTCCGTCTCAAAAAAAAAAAAAAAAGATTTATAAAAAAACAAAACTTCAAAGAAAAACCTTTTGACACAAATGGAACATGTCTTTTTTGTCCTTCCCTTTCATATTCACCACTAATTATCTGAATCTTTAAATAGCCTGTTATCAATGTTATAATTTTTCACAGAACAAAAAGTTATTCTAGACTTTTGTAAAAATTTCCTAAGGTATTCTCAGTGCAGATCAGTGACAACTCCAGAGCTAAAGCCCATCAATGTTTTACGTAATTCAACCTTCTTTTCTTTCCGTCCACGACGGAGTCTCGCTCTGTCACCAAGGCTGGAGTACAGTGGCTTAATCTCCACTCACTGCAACCTCCACCTCCCCGGTTCAAGCTATCCTCCCACCTCAGCCTCCAAGTAGTTGGAACTACAGGTGTGTGCCACCACGCCTGGCTAATTTTTGTATTTTTAGTAGAGACAGGGTTTCACCATGTTGGCCAGGCTGGTCTTGAACTCCCGACCTCAGGTGATCTGCCTGCCTTGGCCTCCCAAAGTGCTGGGATTACAGCTGTGAGCCAATGTGCCCAGCTATGTAATTCAACTTAGAATTTTATAGTTCTTGAAAAATATTTTTCAACTGAAGACTTGATAAATTACAACATAATCTAGATAAACGTTGTAGAAGGTAGGGGAAAAGGTTCCCAGACTAACAGAAGCCCAAATTTTAATGACACAGCTACAATCTCATTGTGTGACAACAGAAGAATCTTTTAATCAACCTGACCTTCCAAATTATCTCTAAAATGAAAGGTTTAACTGATACTTGAAGGTCTATCCAGTTCTCTGTGCTCTCACATAGAAACTTGCATGGTATCACAATTGTTTACTTCCTTTGGAGTACGGTAGAAGTACTTGTAGGTAGAAGCCCTTCTCAAATGAATGGAAATACTCTGTTCACTTTGTAAAAAGTACTAACCAATGTCTGTGGTACAGTAGAGGCTCATGGCTCATAGGCCTAACTGGTTCTGCTTCTACTAGTTGTATAATAGGCTTACCAAGAATCAGCCACGCTGGTTCCCCAAACTGTTTTTGTGCTTGTTCTTTTACGTGTTTGGTTCAACAATACAAAACTGATGACAATCAACCATATGATAATTCATGTGGTGAGATCAAAGGGTTCATTTCAATACATAACAATTATAAATAAACTTAAAAATACATAATTATAAAATAATACAATGAGGGAATTATGGTTTCTATGAAAACCAAGTTGAATGTTTGAAAAGGCTTGATAAATCCAAGTCACACACACAAAAATATTGTCAAGTTAGGTGTGACTCTACAACTACATGAAAATCTGCAAGGATTCTGCGCTCAGACCACTTCTCAAATGTGTTAAGATAATGTAAGAACTCTAATTAGCACTCGCTATCCCCCAAAGCTTTGCCATACATATATATATTCACTGTTTTACGTATGTATATAAAGTTAGCAAATACATATACAGTCACATATTTAAAGTTGAAGTGTTTAAGACCAAGATTGGCAAGCTTTTTCTGTAAAAGGCCACACAAATATTTTACACTTTGCAGGCCAAACATGGTTTCTGCTGCATATTCTTTTTAGTTGTTTTATTTTTTCCAACTATTAAAACATGTAAGAATCATTTTTATTTTTGGCTTTTAGGACGTACACAAACAGGTTATGACCATAGTTTCCCAATATCTGGCTTAAGACATATATATATATATATATGTTTTACCAATTATTATTTTGATAAACTGACCAATTACTGATCCCAATCATATCAGATTAAGAAAACTTCTCTCCTATTACAAAACATTCATCTAATTCTCAGTTAATTGAAATAACTTCTTCCCACCCCAATAAAAGTTTTAAGACTAGGAATAGTCCTTCGTTGAATTTATAAAAACAGCACACTTTTTTCATGTGTCATATAAAGTTTCTTAACCTTTCCATGTCAGATTATCTAGCTCATTTTTAACTTCAAAACCAAGGCATTTAAGTCAAAATAGGTAAACACTGTTTACTCGGTTTTGTAACATTTATAATCATAGTAAGACTAAAAATATATAAAGCCCCGTAAGACCAAAGTGAACTCTTTCAGAAATTAACTTTCAATTTTGACTACATAGCTCTGTATCATTTTGATTTTTAAAAAATCCCAAGTAGGCCAAATTAAACAGATTAAAAACACTGAATAGCAACATAAAAATATTATAAGAATAAAACATGGCAGGATAATAAAATGAAGTTTAGTTAGGCCACAAACTATAGAATGTCATGATGGGTGTAGCTTATACCTAATTCCACAGGCAATTTGATATGGTGTAGTTTTCCAAGATTCCGCATCAACCTGTTTACCATCAGGCAAAGTGACTTTAATTGGCTTGCTATCTTTTTCTGCTTTTTCTGCCAGAAGGGAATCATGTTCTGCTTTTAGTATATTATACATCTCAAGACGTGTGTAAATATATTCAGGCCAAGGATTCAACTGTAAGACAACAAATCAGGAAATAAACAATCAGTAAATATTGCTTTCCTATTTAGAAATGGGAAAGAAATAGTAAAAACAATACAGAAACCCACGACTATTGATTCAATGTAGTAAATAAACACACTGCCAAAATCACCGGCATTACCTCAATTTGTTCCTAAATGAAGGTAAAAGAAGGAATTAAATGCCCTATTCTTGTTCTTTTTTGTTTTTTTGTTTTTTTCAGACAGTCTCGATCTTGTCCCCCAGGCTGGAATGCAATGGCGTGATCTTGGCTCACTGCAACTTCCGCCTGCTGGGTTCAAGCGATTCTCCTGCCTCAGCCTCCCGAGTAGCTGGAATTATAGGAGTAGCTGGGATTATAGGAGTGCACTACCACGCCCAGCTAATTTTTGTATTTTTAGTAGAGACGGGGTTTCACCATGTTGGCCAGGCTGGTCTCGAACTCGTGACCTCAGGTGATCTGCCCGCCTCGGCCTCCCAAAGTGCTCGGATTACAGGCGTGAGCCGCCACGCCAGCCTAAATGCCCTAGTGTTATGCTGAATTGACAATTACCATTTTGCTATTATTTTACAGCAAGTGGTCTTTTCTCTTTTAAGATGCCTTCTTAAGATCTTTTCTAACAAAATTATTTTACAAATAGAGCTATAAACAATACTGGAAATAAAAACAATAAACTGGCTTTTCCATTTTGTTTCAATCATATCCAGGTGATGGTCTGTGTGGCTGGTCGGCCTATATGTCCACTCACAACCAATCACAAATGTATTTGACTTAAGGTCTCCCCTTCAAGGAAAGTATTTACTGAATTCAAAGATGCCAAGATCACCCTGAAATATGTAATTAGCAAATATAATAAAACAGCATACTACTACTTTCTATAGTAGATAAAATTAACAAAAATATTTTATATACAACATCAATTTAGGTTTCTAAAAGTTTGGTAAAGAAAAAAAAAGAGACAGCAATCAAAGAGCTGACTTCCTCTACTGTCAGAGACTCTATAATTTATGGAACATTTCAAAAAGGCAATGAATCTGTGGTAACAAAACAGTCGAACTAACATCTACAGCATTTATCATCTTCAAATTACAAGAACATTAACACTGCATACAAAAGTGAAGAGGAGATTGCTTAATTTTGCCATGACTTTCTATCTTCAAATGAATTTCAATTTTTCAAATATAAAATGACTCACTACAATACAGATTTTTAACATTTGTTCAATGTTGATAATGCTATCAAAACATCTCCATATATGTCAACATACAATTTGAAAGGAGTACAAGCTAATATCTAATCCTTAAGAAAATGACCAGGCTCATTCCTGTAATCCCAGCACTTAGGGTGGCCAAGGCAGATGGATCACTTGAGGCCAGGAATTTGAGACCACCCTGGCCAACATGGTGAAATCCTATCTCTACTAAAAATACAAAAATTAGCCAGGTGTGGTGGCGCAACCTGTAGTCCCAGCTACTTGTGGGGCTGAGGCACAAGAATCACTTGAACCTGGGAGGTGGAGGTTGCAGTGAGCCAAGATCGGGCCACTGCACTCCAGCCTGGGCAACAGAGTGAGACCCTGTCTCAAACAAAATGAAACAAAACAAAACTGACTGGAGATAATAGAAAATAATATCAAATGAAAAAGATTCATTGTCTGCCCAGTAATTCCTTCCTTCCCTCCTTCTTTCCATTCTTTAATGACAGGGTTTCACTATGTTGCCTAGGCTGGCTGGAGTGCAGTGACAATTCACAGGCACATTCACAGCACATTTCGGCCCCAAACTCGTGGGCTCCAGTGATCCTCCCACTCAGTCTCGAGTGGTTGGCTCCCACCACTGTACCAGGCCCTAATATCCTTGTAATTCCCACCCACAGGGGTCCCTCCCTTTCTTTAGTCATTCAGTTGTTCTTTGGGAGCTTTTCATCAAATTGCCACAACGGTCCATAATCTTCAATGGTGAAGAATCCATGAACTAACTAAAAGCTCAGAGCCTGTCATTCTACAACCATAATCTGAACCCCTCAGACGAATGCACAGTACCTGCTTCCATCCACTCTAAAGCATCATTATACACCTCCCCACCAGCACTACCCTCTGTATCTTAACTGTGGTTTATCATCATAGCCACTTGGCATGTCCCAATTAGAATTTTGTGTCAAAATTTCTTCAACATTCATTCAGCAGATACCCTCTGTGTCAGGCTCTGTGACTGCAGAGATGAATAAAACCTGCATGTTGCCCTTGGAGGGGAAGGCCAAGGTCTTGGACAGTTCACTGTACACTCTTTTTTTCCAGACCAATCGTTAAACATAAATAATCACATGTCCCACTTAAAATTCTCTGTTCAGAAGAGTCTTCTAATTATACTCTTTGTCTTATTTCCAGGTCAATTCTCAAGCTGTGATGGAATAGCATGTATGTTTGTATTGAAAGTATAAAAAATAAATTAGGGAACATACGCATTTTTCCATTTGCTTGCAAATTTTTAAATTCACAATCAACAATTTTCTTCACAATTACAGTGGGGTATAATGGTTGGAAGACTGATCAACTGATCAACCGTAAGAGCAATGGTTAGGTAGGGTTCCAAGCAACACTACACTTGATCATCTATAAACTTACCCTAAAGTAAATGACGGCACTATACATTTAGTAATTGCAGCGTTTGTAAAAGTGGCTCTTAAAAGCCAGCTTATTGTGCTACTTCGAAAAAGGCTGTTCCTTTGTGCTTCTTCCTTCTGGTAGCTTTCTAAAGAGTCTCCAATAAAACAGCTCTAATGACTAAAGCAAAAAGTGAAGCACAGTTCACAGCAGTAAAAATATAGTAGAAAGACAAGCTTAACTGCCTCTAAAAGCAAAATACTCAGGAACCAGGTTGATTTAAGGTTGGCTTTTGATATGCCAGTTCCTTTCAGTGTGAGCCTGGGGAAGGGAAAGCATTTTCTCCAGACTTGAGAGGCCTTAAGGGGAATCTGTCCTGGCTTAGAAGCCAACCCTAGGGCAGGTCCAGATACAAAGGGCAAGGAGGCGGTCACAAAACTGGCTTTCTTTGGTTTTTGTTGTATTCAGTGTAAGCCCAAACACCAAGCCTCTATTCCTTAACATCTCATTTAATGAAATAATCAGAGAGCTAGCATCACGTCTGGCAACTGAATAATTACCAGTCTCCTCTTCAACTTTTGTTCTCTGATTTTTATATTCAACCCCACAATCAGATCACCTTATACAATCATACGCCAGTTGCTTCCTTTTACAGTAACAAGACTGAAAGTCTTTTTTCCCCTCTCAGATTATCCTTTCCTAATTCTTCTTCCTGATTTTTCCAACCAGTACCATCTTATAACACCATGTAAACCATTAGAATCCTTACACATTCAGAAAGTCTCAGAAAGTTCCCTGTGATTTGCCAACCTTTGAAAACAGAGCCCTCTGCGATAACTTTTACCTCAGCTCGACCTCCATCTCCAGATCCTTCTTTGTTCTTCTTTTTGCCTCCTTCCTTTCGCTTCTCTTCACCAGCATCAATCTAAATAAGCAAAATACGTTTTATATTTTAATCTAATGTGACACCTCCACCCTGCGATGCCCCAGCAAAAGTGTTGAGAATGTTATTTTAGTATTTGTTATTGAATTTTTAAAAAATGGAAATCTGATATTGAAAGACTGAACAATTTCATCACTGGCAAAGACAGGTTAACAACTACAATAAAGACGAGTCTTCAAAAAGTAAGGAGTTACTAACGATGTTTAACTCCTCAAATTTCATTTGTTTTATTTTAACTATTCCCGTGACTCTCGCTTCAGGTTTACTTGGACCACATACCAAACATATGGCCACAGGGAAGCATGCAGTTGACTCAGTAAGCATATTTCCAGGAAAAACAAACAAACAAACAAACTGAATACAAAGTGTGCCCATGAATTCCACCAGTGTTACCAAAAGCCATGGAAGAAGCAAATATAAGGCCCAATCCCTACCATGTGTAAACCTAGTCTCTCCAGGGAAAGTAAGGCATACATGTGTGAGAAACTCCCGGAGAAGAAAAGAACAGTAGTAGCGCTATGATTAGACGTCAAATAAGCTAGGACTAGTGTAAGAACTTTAAAGGATGGAATGCATTTCAACAGGTGGATTTTGAGAATAGAGGCAATGTGTCCTACGTGTACACATAAACTTGTTGTCAGAAACGTTAAAATTTAAAGAGAGAAAAAATGACTAAACCAGGCTGATTAATGAAGGATTGTTTTAGAAAGTAATACAAGGTAAGACAGACTAATGCTCACAGAAGAACTAAAAGTTACCGTAAGGAATACAGGCTTCAATTAGAAGTAAGTGAAGTCATACAAAGTTTTAAAGTAATAAATCCTGTGCCAGGAATGTAAAGGGGGGGATTTTATTTAGTTTGCATGTTTGTGACCTTTAGTTTTTTAAAGTTTTAAGATACAATCCATATATCATACAAGTTACCCATGTAAAGTATACAATTCAATGGTTTTTAGGTATTCACTGTTGTGCAACTATCGCTACCATCAATTTTAGAGTATTTTCATCACCCTCAAAAAGAAACCTTGTACCCATTAGCAGTTCACTCCCTGTTGCCTTCAACTCCAGACCCTGGCAACCATTAATCTAGTTTCTGTTTCTATGGATTTGCCTATTCTAGGAATTTCATATAAATAGAATCACACATTACGTGGTCTTTTGTGACAGGCTTCTTTTAGTTAGCATAATAATTTCAAGATCATCAGGTTGTAACATGTATCAATACTTGTCATTGTACCTTTTTATTATCAAATAATATTCCATTGCTTACTTATCCATTTATCAGTTGATGGACATTTTGGTCACTGTCTTTTAAATCCTATAAAACGTGTTACTTGTATAATTTTTAAAAAAACTAGTTTTAAAATATGACTCCTAATTTCATGCTGAGCTAAAATTCCCCCCTACTCCACGAGTCTGGATTTAATAAACTTTAAAGGTTCATTTAGATTCAACAGATCCTTTGTCATACAGTAGAAGTGAGGTAACTAATCAAGTATACTGGGTAAAAAGAAAACTGCAGGTGTGTGCAGGTTTAAAGTTGAAAGATAATAAAATAAGTTTTATATTTCTGATAAGATTATTTGGGTTTTGATCATTTGCCAAACGAACAGGGGTAGTGACAGAGAGAGAGAGAGAGACAATCACCACAAAGTTTTTCTGGTTCTAAATACGGCTCCGTTTTATAAACAAGAACATTGGCTCAAAGAAGCAACTTGCCCACTTGTATCATTAAGTAGTAGAGGTGGGACATTACGACAGGTCTCTCTGGAACCCTGAGGCCTATTACCTCTTTTCTACAACACTGGGAAGAGAGTGGGCAACTGTTCTCTATTTCCCTGAGTATATATGTTATGTACATCTACATACAAGTAATCTAAAATTTCAACCCAAAAATTGGGAAGCAGAACTGGATTGTTAACAGAAGCTACAGAATTACCTTTCTCAGGAATGATCTGTCCCTGACTCACTCAGAACAGCACAGGGGTTATTAGTATTTGCTATAGGATACTGGGTTTGAGAAAGCGGAAAAAAAGGGATACTTGGTTTGAGCAAGTTACTGTTCCTATGCCTGCTTTCTCATCTGTATGATGGAGATAATAACAGAACCCAGTTCATAGCGTTATTAAGAAGATTGAATGAGGCCGGGAGCGGTGGCTTAGGCCTGTAATCCCAGCACTTTGGGAAGTCGAAGCGGGCGGATCACGAGGTCAGGAGATCGAGACCATCCTGGCTAACACGGTGAAACCCCGTCTCTACTAAAAATACAAAAAAAAAAAAAAAGTTAGCAGGGCGTGGTGGCGGGCTTCTGTAGTCCCAGCTACTCGGGAGGCTGAGGCAGTAGAATCGCGTGAACCCGGGAGGCGGAGCTTGCAGTGAGCCGACATCGCACGACTGCACTCCAGCCTGGGCGACAGGGAAAAAACAAAACAAAACAAAACAAAAAACAAAAGACTGGGCCGGGCGCGGTGGCTCAAGCCTGTCATCCCAGCACTTAGGGAGGCCGAGACGGGTGGATCACAAGGTCAGGAGATCGAGACCATCCTGGCGAACACAGTGAAACCCTGTCTCTACTAAAAAAAAAATACAAAAAACTAGCCGGGCGAGGTGGCGGGCGCCTGTAGTCCCAGCTACTTGGGAGGCTGAGGCAGGAGAATGGCGTAAACCCAGGAGGCAGAGCTTGCAGTGAGCTGAGATCCAGCCACAGCACTCCAGCCTGGGTGACAGAGCAAGACTCCGTCTCAACAAAAATAAATAAATAAATAAATAAACACAAAAGACTGAATGAGTTAATTCATGGAATACATTAATACACTGCCAAACCCGTACTTAGTACTCAAAATAAATATTAACCGTTGTATAACTATTACAGGAAGGAAAAAGTACATATTTGTTAACCATACATATTAAGTCCAATTAAGAATAGTACAGGAGAATATTTATGGACATGGAAAGTTGTTGACCACATCCTATTAAGCAAAAAAAAAAAGTTACAAAATAGTAAAAATACCATTTTATGTGAACAAAAAACTATGTATTGTCACCATTTATCATCTAGAACTAAATTTACTTGGTTTAGAATGTGCTCCATTCAATTCCGAGTAGACAACCAAGAAAAAGTTTTGGCTTTTAAGCGACTTGTCCTGTCACAGACTTGGGATAGAGGCTGCCTTAGCTCAAGACGCCACCACTTCTCACTTGGACTATTACAACAGTTTTCTGCATGTGGCCTCACCTTCTACCCCAATGCCAGCGTGACTTTTACAAATTCAATCTTCCTGCTTAAGATCCTTCATGTATAGAATACAAGTAGCAAACATCCTTGTTGCCTAAGATCTTTCTGACTGCTGTTCCTTTAACCCTTCTGGCATATCTCTTGCAAACAACCCGAAAGACAATTCACCTGCGTGCCCCTTTTCACTGCCTTCCCTACCTTTATGTGGGAAGCCCCGTTCTGCCTGTTTTCCTGGTGAAATCATTCTTCCAAACTCAATTCGAAAGAGCCCTCCTAAGCTTCCTCTTCTGTAATACCACACAGCTGATCACAAAGCACTAGGGCTGTTTTCCTGTCTCTTACACATCAGCCTGTGAGGCCCTCAAAGTCGGGGAACTGGGCCCTACTCATCTTCCCACCTCCACCGCCCAGCTCAGTGCCGGGCAAAATGTATACTTAACCACCCAAACTTGGACAAGTTGGGTCAGATCTCAGGGACTCGGTTTTCCTTTCCTCAAAATGGAGCTCTTTACCCCCGCAGGATCTTAGGAGATTGATTAAATAAGGCTCTGCAATATGTTTCCCGCTTACAGTAAGCCACAAACCCGAGTTTGGAAGCCCCAAGCCTAAGATTCTGATTCTGTCTCCGCGTCTAACTACTGTAGATGTGAGGCTCTGAACAAGTCGCTCAATCAAGGTCTGTTTCCTCATTTGTAAAGAGAATGGACCCAGAGATGAACTGCAAGGCCCCACCCTAATTTATGAATGGACGGTTCCCAAAGGGGGTTCCGACTTTCCATGAGTCCCACCGTCCCCCACTCCTCCGACCCACGCGGTACCGGCCGCTTCCTGCTTCCTGACCCCTGCCCCCGCCGCGAGGGAGCGTCTGCACCCACGAGAGTCCCAGGCTGGTCTCTGGGTCCCACCAGGTCTGCTCACCGGCTTCTCCTCGCCTCCCATCTTCCCTGAAGGACTGCTGGCTTTCTCCTCAAACATTGGCGAACGACGAAGCGATCAGAGAACCCGAAAGCGACGGCCTAGAGGAGAAGAGCAAAGAGGCGGGTCGCAGGTGGGCTAGGGCCCGGGAACACTGCGCTTGCGCCACTTGGCCTCCACTGGACCAGCTGATGCAATCGACAGGCGCCCTAACCCCGCCCCCAACTTGCGGCGGAAGGGGCAGCCAATGGATAACGGGGGAAGACGGGCCCTGCCTCCTCTAAGCCAATGGAAAATCTTTTTGGATGACAGAGCCCTTCTAGGAAATCAGGTTGTGGCGGGTGAGGAGGAGCTACAGGCCTACTCTCCGCAGACCTTGGTCTGGACGCTTTTCAGAGTCAAGTCCCCAATGCGCTTGCGCCTTCCTCCCTTCTGCCTTTATGTCGCACAATCATGGACCTTCCCGGACACCGTAGATAATAAGTCGGTCTTGGCATAAACTTCGGCGACCTGGATACCATCTTCGACACTGGAACAAATCCAGGGATGGAGTCCGGGATTTCCTGCGGCTTCGGCGCTTTCTGACCTGGCGCGACTGCCGACTTCTCGGCACTACTCAGGTCTCTGGCTCCCTGTCTGTAGTGGTGAATCGAGCCTTCCTCATGGCAGTCCAGGCTCCCCAAGCCCCGAGTCCTAGTGATCGGGGACAAACCCTTCCTTGAACATTCTTCACTGCTAGCCGCTGCTGATCTGTACTGCCTGGGGGAGCATTTCTATAGCGCCCGCAAAAATACAATAAAGCTCACCCAAGGAAATAACCATGGATTTTCACTCCTAGGTGTGTTTGGAATCGACTGGGCTTTTAAAATTTGTGTTAGTAGGCAATTTAAAACAATTACTTATTTGAAATCAGAAGCGCAATGGGCACAACTTCACGTACGTACTCCATCACCACGTTTTGTGGATTTTTCTTTTTAAACATCAGTTCTGTTCTCTACAACTCTCTGCCTTCAGGGAACAAGGGGTTAAGAGAAGCTGCTAGAAACAATGTTACATAGCAGTTAAATATAATTGTTAACCTATAATTTTCTGCATCTAGCAAACTCAGTAATCTTGAGCTCTCTGGTTTTCATTATACTTAGTTAAAATTAAGATACAATTCAGGCAAACGTGTCTAATGAGCATAATTAAATTGTTTTACATTAGAAGGTAAGAGTAGATCCCGTTGATTCTCATTCTAATTTAAATGTGGGGAGTTAGTTTGGTCTATCTAAGCCTATTAAAATTGAATATAACTCCTGGAACATCAAGCACTACTAATAATCTAGTCTCATTATAAACTTTCTTCTAGGTCTAGTTAGTAAATGGGTTTTGACTTCTTTTATAATACAAATTAAGAGGTAATTTTGCAAACCTTGATTGAAAAATTAAGCAAGTTTTGTCTCAACACTCGACATTTATTGAACATCTGCTGTGTGATAGGTTTACATCTTCCAGGTGCTGGCAAAAATACACAAAGTGTGCTTTCGTGAAGTTTTCAATCAAGGAGATAAAATACATTTTTTAAAAACTGTAAACTTGCAAGGTAGGAGGAGAGCTTAAGCTCAGGAGTTCAAGACGAGTCTGGGTAACATAGTGAGACCTCGTGTCTACCAAAAATTAAAAATATATATATATTAGCCAAGCATGGTGATGTGCACCTGTAGTCCCAGCTATTCAGGAGGCTGAGGCGAGGGGATCACTTGAACCTGGGAGATCAAGGCTGCAGTGAGCTATGATCACATCACTGTACTCCAGCCTGGGCAACACAGCAAGACTGTCTCAAATAAATAGATAAAATAAAAAATTAAAAAATTAACTGGGTTTGGTGGTGTGCGCCTGCAGTCCTACCTACTTGGGAGGCTGAGGCAGAAGGACTGCTTGAGTCCAGGAGTTTGAGTCTGTAGTGAGCTATGATTTTGCCACTGCACTCCAGCCTGGGTAATGGAGTAAGACCTCATCTCAAAGAAAAAAGAAAAGAAAACGACTGTTACTGAAATCAAAGTGTCAGCGACAGAGCAGTAAAAAAATATAGATAGATAGATAGATAGATAGATATAGATAGATAGATACAGTAAACTTGCTTAGCTCTAAATACACACATAGTGAAAGAACAAGTTGAACCAGTAAGTTCTACCAAGAACTACATGAAACTACCAGCACATACTATTGTAAGTGCCAAGAGGAGAGGTCCCCTTAGCCCTCTGAAGTTTGGCTGAAAATCACTGACATGAGGTAAATTAATAGAAAAAACATACAAATTTACTTAACATGTATACACAGGAAGAATCACAGCATGATTACCCACCCCTCAGAGGGCTTCAGAAACTTGTGTATACAATCCCAGAGACACAGGTTATGGTAGGGAGAAGAGGAATTCTGTTGAGAGGATTACAAGGGAGAAACAGTCCTCATTTAAGGATGGCAAAAAGAAAAAGCAGAAGGCATTTCTAACAGGTTGACTGTGGTGCAGGAACATAGGGGAAGCTGTAACGGAGTTGCTAGTGTGGGAATCTCGCAGAGGTATCCCTGTAGCACAGTGCCCTCTGGTGTTAGGAAGATTTTTTTTACTATGTGTGTATTTAGAGCTAAGCAAAGATCGCGGGAGCCTCCAACACATCTCAGACCTAAAGCACAAAACACGGTTATGCAACTTTTGTGTATTTGCCAACAAAAAAGAAACTTCTGATTTATTCTCAGTGTTATAATTTATGCCCACTGTATTAGCCCATTCTCTGCTATGAAGAAATACCTGAGACTGGGTAATTTATAAAGGAAAGATGTCGAATTGACTCACAGTTCTGCGTGGCTGGGGAAGCATCAGGAAATTTACAATCATGGCAGAAGGTACCTCTTCACAGAGCAGCAGGAGAGAGAATGAGTACCAGCAGGGAAAATGCCAGACACTTATAAAACCATTAGATCTCATGAGACTCACTCATTATCACGAGAACAACATGGGGAAACCGCCCCATGATCCAATTACCTCCACCTAGTCCCACCCTTGACACATGGGGATTATGGTGATTACAATTCAAGATGAGATTTTTGGTAGGGACACAGCCAAACTGTATCACCCACTACCCTACATACTTTAAAATTTTTTTACATTAATTTATTATTTTTATTTTTATTTGTAGAGACAGGGTCTTGCTTTGTTGCCTAGCTGGTCTCAAACTCCTGGCCTCAAATGATCCTCTCACCTTGGCCTCTCGTGCTGGGATTACAGGTGTGAACCACCACACTGGCCTCCTACATACTTTTTAGGAAAGTGGTTGTCAATAGCTCTGCCGTGAGAGGTGAATCAAAATTCTGTGATATGCTACAAATAGTGTTACAAATAGTAGAAGTTTGTACATAACCATCTCTCTATCGGTTCAGGGGCAAAACAGTCTTCTTCATTATCAATCCTTAATTACTCATTTGAATAATTTTTGCTTCTGGTTCCTACAACCTTGGGCTGGATGGTTTTGAAGAAACTAGTCCCTGAGGGAAGAATGCTTCTATCAGGGAGCACAGTCATGGTTCTGATCAGTTGGCCTAAGAGTACACCCTATGTGGGGCTTCACGTACTGCTGCACTCACAGGCAGAATTGGGGGTTGTATTTCTGGCCAAAGTGATTGATCCTCATTACAAAGGGACAAATGGGTTTCTTCTACCTAAAGGACAACTTTGTCAAGAAGGAGATTTTTTTTGTAGAGACAGGGTCTTGCTTTGTTGCCCAGCTGGTCTCAAACTCCTGGCCTCAAATGATCCTGTCACCTTGGCCTCTCGTGCTGGAATTACAGGTGTAAACCACCACACTGGCCTTGTACATACTTTTTAGGAAAGTGGTTGTCAATAACTCTGTCATGATTGAGATTCACTGAGACATTTTTTAGTACTTCCTTGTCTAATGTTCTGCTGTTGGAAACTCTGGGAACCCAACAAAGACAAGGAAGGAAGGAAGGTTTGGGCTATCCTTCTAGGTAAAGAACCCAGTCTAGCAAGGTCCTGACAAAGGTTAAGGGTAACTTGAATAGGTGCTGGGAGAACAGAGTTATGCAATGTTAGCTACATAATTTGAAGAACCTAATGCAAAATAAAAATGTAGGGCTCCTTGTTAATTTCAGTCTATTTACTAGGCACAGTGGAGCAGCAACCAAGTGCAGAGCGCTTCTAAGTATTGAGCCCTGTGTGACTGCCCAGGTTGTACATCCATGGAGCTGGTGCTAGTGCTATGATTGCTAAATTAGCCCTCATGACCAGAAAGAAGTATGGCCTGTAGAAGTTATGTTTTTTGTCACTTTTTCCACTCCCCCAACTTTTCCTTCTATATATATCATATATAAAGAGTACTAGAAGTGGCTAACTTTTTAGTTCTCATGAGGGAGTATGATTGAATCAAGATCACTCCATGATGATACACATTCTAAAGGGACTTCATGTGTCCCTTGTGTTGGAGGCGCACACTTTTCATGTGGATGAAAAGCTATAGAGGATGTTGAAGGGGAAAAGGTGTGGCCTGTACCAATGTACTTCTGGGCCATTGGCCTCCCGTTGCTTCCAGCAGGAGTTGGGAGGGAAGAAAACAAAATCAGGACATGTATACCCCTGGTCCTTCCCTGGGAGGAGGTTGCCTTGGGCTGTTGATGTTTCACAACCAAAGGTCACTGCTGATCTCATAGCAATCACTACACAACACTTCCCTTCTGGGTTCCAGCAAATGCAGGCTACCCTCACCCTGCCTGGCCTAGATGTGGTTACAGATTTCCCACAATTACTATTTGTAGGATCCTGACTCCCTATACTTCTCATCTCTTTTAAATAAACCCTCTTTAAATTACTCTAACTCAAGTGTGCCCTCTGTTCTTTGTTGGAACCCTGTGTGATATAATCATGTTCCTCAGCTATAAAATGGTGATAGAAGTAAAAAACCTGATTCTAGAACTTGTTGGGAGGATAAAATGAAAGTACATGTATACAAAGTACTTTGCAAATTCTAAAGGGCTATAAAAGTTAATTATGTTTGGGGGAATGAATGCTCTAGCCAGTTACTCTCTCTGGTTTACTCTAGCTTTATTTGGAATCATTCTGAATAATATCCCTCAATTTGTTTTCATTTTTGTCATATCTCTTCCTTGCTGAGAGCTTTTGCTATGATTTAACTGTGTCCCCTAAAGTTCATATGTTAAAAACTGAATCCCCAATGCAACTGTTGGGACGTGGAGTCTAGTAAGAGGTGATTATGTCATGACAGCTCTGCCATCATGAATGGAGTAATGTCATTCTCTTGGGAGTGGGTTAGTTATTATGAGAGTGGGCATGCTATAAAAGTGAGTTTGGCCGCCTCTTGCTCTTTTTCTCTCTTGAGCTCTCTTTCCCTTCTACTTTCCACCATAGGATGATGCAGCAAGACAGCTTTCACTGGGTATAGGCCCCTTGACCTTGGACTTCCCAGCCTCCAGAATTTAAGAAAGAAGTTAATTCTCTTTGTAAATCTCCTAGCTATGGTATTCTGTTACAGCAATACAAAATGGACTAAGACAGATTTAAAATAGCTTTGAGAGGCCTAGCATATGAGGAATACATTCTGGATAGCTTTTAGGAGGTTCTGAACCTCATCTCCAAAGGGTATACTTACCTCCAAAGTAAGTTGTTAAATGTGTAGAATTGTGCATTTGCCTCTGGCGTTCCTCCCTTCTCATTTCTTTGCAGAGTATCTGTGCCATTCCCTGAAGGTACTTTAGGACCTCACACTTTTCTTCATCCTACCTCCCTCTATAAAAAACAGTTTCCAGGAAGGGCTGTGAGTTCATCTTCACTAAAAAAATGGCTGCTAGACTTTGATATGTGGCCTTACTCAGATATCAAAAGTGTTGTCTGAACCAGGATTTTTCACAACCTCAGCACTATTGAAATTTTGGGGCTAAATAATTATTTGTTGAGAGAAGCCACTGTTCTGTGTACTGTAAGTGCTTAGCAGGATCCCTGGCCTCTACCCACTGAATATCAATAGCACTCTTCTCCCAGTTGTCATGACCAAAAATGCTTTCAGACATTGCCAAATGTCCCATGGGGCAAAATTACAGTTAGGAATACTGGTCTAAAAAATGAAAACCCATCTGTACAACCTTTTGGGCATCATCAAATCAAAAATAAAAATGCATATAAAGGCAGTAACTGGAAAGTCTTTCTAAAAATACAGAACTTGAGTGCTTGCTGGTAAAGAATCGCCTAGTTCTCTGAGTTGTATAGTCTGAGAGTTTTTCCTCCAAACAAATCTGTACATATCCATGTTGTTTCTGAGTACTTCCCACCCAATAATTCAATTATGGTGACATGTGATTATGAATAAAAACATTTTTTCAAGTCCTGTTTCATATAGCAATATATGAGTAATTTATGTATACCTAAAAAATATTCTGAATATTAGCTGAAGTTCTTCAAAGACACAAAATCATCTATCTACTATCTATCTATCTATCTATCTATCTATCTATCTATCTATCATCTATCTATCTACCAACCTACCTACCTACCTATCTGAAGATAGAGAAAGAGGGGAGGAGAGAGACAGACACAGAGACAGATAAAGAGACAGAGAGATTTCTTAGAAGGAATTGGTTCACATGATTATAGAGGCTAAGAAGGCCCAAGTTCCACAGTTGGAAAGCTGGAGATCCAGGAGAGCCCGTGGTGTAAGTTCCAGTCCAAAAGCCAGCAGGCTGAAGATTCAGGAAGAGCCCATTTTTCAGTCAAGTTTGAAGGCACAATGTTCCAACTCAAGCAATCAGGCAGGAGGAGTTCCTATTACTCAGCCTTTTTGTTCTACCCAAGTCTTTAATTGTTGGATGAAGCCCACCTGCATTGAGGAAGGCACTTTACTCATTCCACCCATTCAAATGTTCATCTCATCCAGAAAACCTCACAGATACAAGCAGAATAATCCTTAACCAAATGTCTGGGCACCCATAGTCCAGTCAAGCTGACATGTAAATTAATTATAATATCTTCCCATTGACTATTTTAAATTATCTCTCAAGAACTGAGTTTGGAAATGTTGATACCAGTATTTCAATCTGAGACACTATGCTAGTTCAAGGATACATATAGCCAGCTGCATTTTTCAGTGAGAAGCATCTTGGAAGCTTAATAAAATTGGAGTCCTCTGCTGGTACAACCTACTTAGGAGCCAACAAGACCATGGTGCCACATTTATGCTTTCCCCTAGCCATCATAAGCCCCTATTTCTATCAATTAGATATAAACAGAAATCCAATTAATAAGATATAATAGTTACAGTATGTGCTAAATGGAGGTAGAAGAGAGGCTCCAAAATACAATGACAGTAAGCTAGATGTTTACTTATTTTTCTGTTACAATCATGTAGGGACCCAAGTTCCTTCTATCTTTTTGCTCTAGTGCGGTAGTTGGCAAACTTTTTCTGAAAACACCAGATAGGAAACATTTAAGGCTTGCAGCCCAACATGATCTTTGTTGCAATTACTTAAGTTCTCTGTCATTGTGGTGCAAAGGCAGCTATATATACTTTCTAAACAAATGGACATAGCTGTGTTCCAATAAAACTTTATTTACAAAACCAAGTGACTGGTCTATGGGTGATAATTTGTTAACCCTTTCTCTAGAGAGTTCTCATCTGCATGGTTGTACTTGGGTTGCTGGCACTTCTGCATTTCAATTTGCAAAAAAAGAGTGGAATTGCTTATTCCAAGTGTTTTAAGGCCCAGACACAGAAGTGGCACATAGTTACTTCTACTCATATCTCACTGGTCCAAACTGAGTTGCATAGCTTCTAGGGAGGCTGAGGAATCTGGCCTCTAGCTAGAGAGTCATGTACCTCACTTAATTTCTGTTACTGAGGGGAAGAAAATATTTTGGTGGAAAATTAGTAACTACTGCCACATGACACCAACCACTTGGGATAATTCGGCAAATTACATGATTCTCTATCTTTTTAATTTAATTTAATTTAATTTTAAGTTCTGGGATACATGTGCAGGAGTGCAGGTTTGTTACATAGGTAAACATGTGCCATGGTGGTTTCCTGGACCTATCAACCCATCACTGAGGTATTAAGCCCCACATGCATTAGCTATTTATCTTGATGCTCTCCCTCCCCGCCACCCCCGACAGACCCCAGTGGGTGTTGTTCCCCTCCCTGTGTCCATGTGTTCTCATTGTTCGACTCACACTTATAAGTGAGAACATGTGGTGTTTGGTTTTCTGTCCTTGCATTAGTTTGCTGAGGATAATGACTTCCAGCTTCATCCACGTCCTTGCAGAGGACATGATCTCATTCCTTTTTATGACTGCATAGTACTCCATGGTGTATATGTGCCACATTTTCTTTATCCAGTCTATCATTGATGAGCATTTGGGTTGATTCAATGTCTTCGCTATTGTGAATAGTGCTGCAGTGAACATATGCATGAATGTATCTTTATAATGGAATTTTTTAATACTCCTTTTGGTATATACCCAGTAATGGGATTGCTGGGTCAAATGGTATTTCTGGTTCTAAGTCTCTGAGGAATCGTCACACTGTCTTCCACGATGGTTGAACTAATGTACATTCCCACCAACAGTGTAAAAGCATTCCTATTTCTCTACAGCCTCATCAGCATCTGTTATTTCTTGACTTTTTAATAATTGCCATTCTGACTGGTGTGAGATGATATCTCATTGTGGCTTTGATTTATACTTCTCTAATGGTCAGGGATGTTGGGATTTTTTTTTTTTAATGTTTGTTGGCCACATAAATGAGAAGTGTCTGCTTATGTCCTTTGCCCAATTTTAATGGGTTGTGGGTTTTGTCTGTGTGTGTGTGTGTTTTTTTTTTTTTTTTTTTGACAGAGTCTCACTCTGTCACCCAGGTTGGAGTACAGTGGCACAGTCTCCACTCACTGCAAGCTTTGCTTCCCAGGTTCATGCCATTCTCCTGCCTCAGCCTCCTGAGTAGCTGGGACTACAGGCGCCCGCCACCACACCTGGCTAATTTTTATTTTATTTTATTTTTATTAGAGACAGGGTTTTACCATGTTAGCCAGGATGGTCTCGATCTCCTGACCTCGTGATCCACCCGCCTTGGCCTCCCGAAGTACTGGGATTACAAGTGTGAGCCACCGCGCCTAGCCCATGCCTGGCCTTTTAATGTTTTTGTTTGTTTGTTTGTTTGTTGTGTTTTTTTTATAATAAATTTTTTTAAGTTCCTTAATCCTAAGCAAAAAGAACAAGGCAGGAAACATCATGCTGCCCAACTTCAAACTATACTAAAATGCTACAATAACCAAAACAGCAAGGCCCTGGTATAAAAACAGACACATAGACCAACAGAACAGAGAGTTCAGAAATAAGACCACACATCTACAACCATCTGATCTTCAACAAACCTGACAAAAACAAGCAATGGGGAAAGAATTCTCTGTTTAATAAATGGTGCTAGAAAAACTGGCTAGCCATATGTAGAAAACAGAAACTGGACCCCTTCCTTACACCTATACAAAAATTAACTCAAGATGGATTAAAGACTTAAATGTGAAACCCAAAACTATAAAAACCCTAGAAGAAAATCTAGGCAATACCATACAGGACATAGGCACAGACAAAGATTTCATGACAAAAACATCAAAAGAAATTGCAACAAAAGCAAAGATTCTCTCTCTTACTGCAGATAGTGTGTTTTTAGTGTGTTTAGTTAGGAGTTTTTTTTTCCCCCTTAGGAAATAACTCTTATAAACTATTTTCTCAGAATGTAATGCATAATCTGGATAGTATATACAACTTAGACTTTATATTCCTGAAGAATATATCTACTAATGCCTACTTTGTTTTAGGGTGTTCTGTGATTTGTGCCTTTAGAGAGTTTACAGTATGCTTGAAGAAATAAAATATCCCAACATAAAGATTAGCAATATAGGGGATATATTATAACACATATAAAAATTGACTCAAGGTAGATTAAATACTTAAATGTAAAACTTAGAAGTATAAAATCCTTGGAAGATTACTTAGGAAATACTATTCTGGACATAGGACTTGTCAAAGATTTCATGACAAAGATGCCAAAAACAATTGCAACAAAAACAAAAAAAAATTGACAAATGGAATCTAAACTAAAGGTATTCTGCACAGCAAAATAAACTTATCAACAGAGTAAACAGGCAACTTGCAGAATTGGAGAAAATACTTGCAAACTATGCATCTGACAAAGGTTTAATGTCCAAAATCAATAAGGAACTTAAACAAATTTGCAAGCCAAACCCCAACAACCTCATTAAAAAGTGAGCAAAGGACATGAACACTTTTCCAAAGAAGAGATACATGCAATCGATAAGCATATGAAAAAATGCTCAACATCACTAATAATTAGAGGAATGTAAATCAAAACCACCATAAGACACTATCTCATACCAGTAAGAATGGCTAATATTAAAAAAATTAAAAAAAACAGATTCTGGCAAGGTTGTGGATAAAAGGGAACGCTTATACACTGCTGGTGGGGATGTAAATTAGTTCAGCCATTGTGGAAAGCAGTGTGGTGATTTCTTAACACTCTAAAAACAGAAATACCATTGAACCTAGGAATTCCATTATCGGGTATACACCCAAAGGAATATAAATCATTCTACCATAAAGACACATGCATGGTATGTTCATTGCAGCACTATCCACAATAGCAAAGATAGAATCAACCTAAATGCCCATCAATAGTAGACTAGATAAAGAAAATGTGGTACCTATACACCATGGAATACTATGCAGTCACAAAAAATAATGAGATCATATATTTTGTGACAACATGGATGGAGCTGGAGGCCATTATCCTAAGCAAACTGATGCAGGAACAGAAAACTGAATACGCATGTTCTCACTTATAAATGGGGCCCAAACAATGAGAACACATGGATCCACTAGGATAAGAACAACAGACACTGTAGCCTCCTTGAAGGTAGAGGGTAAGAGGAGGGAGAGGATCAGAAAAGTACCCATAAGGTACTGTGCTTATTACTCAGGTAACAACATTACCTGTGTGCTAAACCCCCAAAACACACAGTTTGCCTATATAACGAATCTGCACATGTACTCCTGAACCTAAAATTAAAGATAAAAAAAAGATTGAAACAAGACAGCAATACATTTTCAATAGCTGAATCAGATGCTGCAATATAAGCATTAAGAGAAAGAGGAAGACATAATTGATATCTCATATTTGGATATGATTTCCTATTTTCAAGCTGAGTTGATAAAACTGCCTTGTTTTGCATGGAAATAGTTGGGAACTGAAAGACTTGTCCTCAAAAAATTGTTTTTTTGAGTCATATATTTTAATTATTACTATTATTTTTGAGACAAGAGTCTTGCTCTGTCACCTAGGCTGGAGTGCAGTGGCATGATCTCAGCTCACTGCAACCTCCGCCTCCCAGGTAAGCAGTTCTCCTGCCTCAGCTTTCCAAGTAGCTGGAATTACAGGCACGCGCCACCATGTCCAGCTATTTTTTTTTTTTTTCTAAGTAGAGTCGGGGTTTCACCATATTGGTCAGGTTGGTCTCAAACTCCTGACCTCAAGTATCCAGCTACCTTGGCCTCCCAAAGTGCTGGGATTACAAGCATGAGCCACCGCACGCAGCCTTTCAGTGATATATTTTAATATTATCAGCACTTGATTTCAAGAGACAGAAACCCACTCAAGCAAGTTTAAACAAACAAAAAATGGCATGGCCAGATTCAGAGGCTTTAATGATGAATTCAGTCTGTATCTCTGCTTCCCTTCATGTGCTAGCTTCAATTTTACGAAAGTGATTTCCATGTGCCAGGAAAAAAAAGGGCCACTAATTTTTCTATTTTATCTTTACATCTTTACAGCTCAAGATCCCAGAGGAAGAGGAGCCATCTTTCCCAGTGACTTTAGCAGAAAAGTCCCTGAGTCAGTCACTGTGCCCACTGGAAGACAAATGGAGACTCACCAAGCTTTGGTCATGAACTCACTGGGACTGCAAGAGACTGGGTCAGCCCCACCAAAATAATGCAGAAGGGAAATACGTGGTTTTTCAAAGGAAAGGTGGGAAAAACCAGTCCGATAAATGTGTTTTCCTTTTGGTCACACATATCATATACAATATGTGCTCATTTTATAAAATTACCGCCCACTACATTTTAAAAAGGATATATTGACAATGTACTATTAATTCTTGCTTTATAGAGATGATAGATAGATGATAGATAATAGATTAGATGATAGAGATAGATTAGATAGATAGATAGATAGATAGATAGATAGATAGATAGATAGATAAAGGACATCAGTGATAGGGTCAATATAGGCCTGGGTGCTGGAGCTACAAAGATGAGTGAGGCCTGGAGTTTCTCACCTCATGAAACTTAGGGGAAAACTTAAATAAATAAGTAAACAAACATTACAAAACAGTGTAATTATCACTAACAGATTTGATATCAGAAAATACTTTTGCACAAAGGAATAAAATTCTTTAAAGTATTATTTCTTTCCTTGTTTGGCTTTTGAGGGTACAAATGTAAATGACAAATATGCTGGATTGGGAGTCAGTAGGCTTTGGGCAACCTCTACCTCTGTGGCCTTAAGCATGGACAAAAATGACCACTTTGGTTCTCAGTTTTCACTCGTGGAAAATGAGAAGGTTGAAGTATATGATCCCCTAGATTCCTCTAAGTTAAAAATTCTGAATATTTGCATGCATGAGATTATAGTAATCAATGGTGACTTCCTTGGAATTCTTCATACATCAGGATGTATATAAACTGAAAAGCCACTAGATGTCACGCTTGTCACAGATTTTTGCTATTCAAGTTTTTTTTTTTTTTTTTTTTTTTGGTAAATATCAAGATCTGGGAGTTGAGCAGGACTTTAAAAACTGTATTTGTTCAATCATGGCTGTTAATTAAAAAAAAAAACTATTTGGATTAGATAGATCAAATTACTTAGCTAAATTCACACAGCTAGCTAGCATTAATACCAGACCTCCTGATTTCTATTCCAATGGAGCCGTCTCTTTTTAAAATGAATGATGTTTGAAATGATGTTTTTACATCAGCTATCAACTTTGGTAATGATAATTTTTTCTTTTTCTTCTTGAGCTATCACTCAAAGTAATTTGGGGAACCAATTGTTCAAAAATTCTGTGATTCAATATAATATCAATAACAATAGATAAAAAGTAGTTATTACTCATAGATTACTAGACTGCCTTGAAACCCTGTTTGAAGATAATTTACAGGATGCTGTAAGAAATTGAGTAGATGTGAATAAAAGTGGAAATTAAAGTTCACACACACCTAGCTTATCTGAATTTCGGACTTTGAGAATTTCAGGTTTTCTTTTCTTAAGATGGCCCTGGATGGAAAATAAGTTTTTTTAAAACAGCTTTCTTTGAGAAGTGAAATAACTTTTAGGTTTCTGAACCAAACTAATTAACATTAATTTTTATGTAATCCCTTGAACTTTATCTAACATGCAGTTTTTAATAAACGTGGTTCTCTAATTTATGATTCCTAATACTTAGTTGTGCAAGAGGATTTGAGACAGAAACAGGGCTGTAAGAGGCAGAATTGCAGCAGATAGCCTGATGAGAGGGGAGGATTGCTAGACTCCAAGAAACAAAACTAATCTACATCATTGCAAAATAGCAGATGTTTCTAATTACAACCTTGTGTCTTCAAGAACCGGTTAAATTATATCGACAGTCCTTTGTGACATAAAGCTTTTTGAGAAGGATTTTCTACAAAATGGTCAAAATGAAGCCTTGGTGTCCAAAATCAGTTAAATATTGCTTATATAGGGAAGTCATTTATGTAATTCTTATAACTGTGAAGTTACAATAAATCCTTTTTCCAGAGTGAGGGTAATGTTGGATTATGGATATAAATAGTGAGCCTGTTAATACTGGCTCTGCTGCCTCAGTAAACTGAGAAGAATAATACTACTGCACAGAGGTGATGTGGGATATTTGAAGGAGTTGTGGAAAATGGAAAGTCCTATATAGTTGTAAGCTATCAAGATGATGACAGTTAGAAAACATGAATGGCTACATTCTCCCAAGAAAAGCTCTCCCTGTGGAGATGAGCTACAGAAACTGGAAGAGCTCAACATTAAAGAACTAGAAGAACATATGGGAAGGCCAGAGGTTAACTTCTCTGTGGATGATGAGGTAGCTGGACTGATCTACTTTCCAAAAGTTAAGAAGTGATCACAGAGATTCTTCCAGGGATGAGAAAATGGGACCACTCTCTGAATCAATACTGAGATATGATGTGTCATGAATGCAGGTAAAACCACGGCTGTCCAAATAGGATGGAGCTTTGCGACCGCAAGGGACCAGCTGTTGCATTCGCTCTCCCCATCTTTGTTCTGCTTTCCCTGCTCACTTCTAAAATGAGGGAAAGCCAGGATCTGTGTAATATCTTTCTTGAGCTATTTTCAGTTGTATTTTATATCTATTCCTGGGTTGGAAAATTGAGGCCTTCTGCTGTTTTTCCTGTTTTCTGTGGTCAGGCTTCAGTATTTTTCTACCTCTTTTTAAATCCCCTTGATGAACTTATACTTAAAAAACAAAAGTTGCTTGTTGCAGGAATATTCCAGTTGGTTTCAGAGAGGGAGCAAGACAAGTTGGATATCACGTGCCCATATCTCTCACGTGTGTGCTAACTGAATTTCTACATGCCCTCAAATCACCTCATGTTTTGCAAAATTGTTATGTTGGAATCAGCAAACAGTTAGAAAATGTGCTATATTTCAGTGTGGCAATTTTATATTCTCTTGTCTATTACTGAAACAAATTATTTCCCACACATTTTGATCACATTATAGTGGTGCTAGTCACATTGTTGTGTTAAGGTGGCCTCAGCATTCCCACGATAAATTTTGTTTGTCAAGCTCTTGTAACTTGGCTACAAAACTCTACCTCGAGTTCAAGACTTGCTTTAATCCCAGAGCCATCTAGGAAAGAAAATAAATTTATCTTAAGTTGGATACAATGTTAGCAATAAAATAATTAACAGTGTAAACCTCCTCCCATTGCTCAAATCTTGTTGCTATTTTTCAACAACTCCAATCCCGAAAACATCATTTTTTGAATTTAATAAATTCTCTCATTCTGTATGAAATTTCATATAATTTGGAAGTTCATCTTTAGGTCAGAGAAGGATATTTTATCTCTGCAAATAAACCAATTAAATATCGGGGTGAGAAAATTCTATTTTTTTAAAGTTTCTTATTTTTAACTAAGTCATTTCCTAAGGGTTACACAATGGAAGGACAGAGAGGGCCGCCAAGAGCCCTGGAGGCACCATTTGTTCTGATGCTGTCTTTTATCAATTTAAGAAATAAAGCCACAGAAATCCTGCTTCACTTGCCTTTCCTCTCTTGAGTTGATTATTATTATTCTTTTTCCTTTCTAAAGTTTTAGTTCAAATTCTTGTTATTTTGATAGAAAGGGAGTTCTGGTGATAAAAGTGCATAGAAAAGTGCATAAAAAGTGCATAGCTACAGATCAAATTCACTTTGTAAAAATGTCTCTTTAGAGATTATCAGTAAGTGAGCCAAGGTGCTGTAGAAGTGAAATGCTTTCTCAGTTGAACTGTCTTTCTACATAAGTTTAATTTTTGAACTGCCAATTTGTCTGCACGCCTCCATTTTTTACTTACCCACTTGATGATAACTTGGGTGACCCTGAGGCTTTTGTTAAACTTACATTCAGAGACCAAGGCTCCAGTCAGGGACTCACTCGGCTCCACTGGGGTTGTTTCCTACTCTCACGGACTTCAAAGAAAACGGAGCCCGGAGAAAGATAGCACATTGGGGTTATCTGAGCCAATTTTTAAAAAATCAAGAATATCATGCAATATACCCAGGTAACACATCTGCACCAGTACCCCCCTGAATCTAAAATAGAAGTTGAATTTAAAAAAAAAAATGTCCGGGTGCAGTGGCTCACGCCTGTAATCCTAGCACTTTGGGAGGCCAAGGCGGGCGAATCACGAGGTCGGGAGATCGAGACCATCCTGGCTAACACGGTGAAACCCCGTCTCTATTAAAATTACTATATATATATTATCCGGGCGTTGTGGCGGGTGCCTGTAGTCCCAGCTACTCGGGAGGCTGAGAGAACCCTGTAAGCGGAGCTTGCGGTGAGCTGAGATCGCGCCACTGCACTCCAGCCTGGGCGACAGTGCGAGACTCCTTCTCAAAAAAAAAAAAAAAAAAAAAAAAAAAAAAAAAAAAAAATATTTTGGGGTAGGGTTCTTGGGAAGAACCAAACTATGCACAACTTCTAATCACCTTCAAAACCTTTAATGAGAAAGTTTCATTTTAGTAAGTTCCATCTGAATTGAATGCCAATCAGTTGGAAAAATAGCAGATGTGTTATGAGACCTCTAAGCTAAATGTGCTTCCTGAAAAAATGCCCACATTCGAGGCTCTGTAAATGTAGTAAGGAATACGCAGTGAGAAGAGCAGAAGAGAAGCCCTGTCTTCACCTTGTTGGGTCATTCTTATTAAGTTGCTATATTTCTCTGAAAAACAGTTTGTGAAAGTTTCTCTCTACATAAAATAAGAAAAGGAAGCTATCATAATAATATTTTTAAAAAATTGTTTAATACAGAGACTGGCAAACATTTTTCTGGAAAGGGGCAGACAGGAAATATTTTTGGCTTTGCAGGCTGCATGGTCTCTGTCACGACTACTCCGTTCTGCCGATGTAGAGTGAAAGCTGCCGTAGACAATATGTAAATGAATGGACGTGGCTGTGTTCCAGTAAAACTTTATTTACGGAAAGAACCAGTGGCTCACAAACCAGTTTGGTGACTTTGGTTGGAATGTTTGCATTCTTATTATGTGACAGGTACCACTTCACTGCTTTACATACATGAATATACCCAATAAGGTGGATACTATTATTGTCATCAGTTTATGAATGAGGAAGCCAAAGTTCAGAGAAATTGATCTACTTGCCCAAGGACATATAGCTAGTAAATGACAGAGCTGAGTTTGAGCATGAAGTGTACCTCTGTCAGCCTCCAATCTCTTACATTTTTCTTTTCTTCTTTTTTTTTTTAGACAGATTTGCCTTCCCACCTAAAAGCTAAAAGCTTCCACAAGGGACTTGTAACAACCTAGGAGTATTAGCCGGGTGTGGTGGTGCATGCCTGTAGGCCCAGCTACTCAGGAAACTGAGGCAGGAGAATCGCTAGAACTCGGGAAGCGGAGGTTGCGGTGAGCCCAGATCGCACCACTGCACTCCAGCCTGGACAACAAGAGCGAAACTCCGTCTCAAAATTAAATAAATAAGTAAGTAAAAATAAAAATAAAAAAAGACTCAGGAGTAAATACCAGGAAATTTGATGTAAATCTTACTAACTCCAACTGGTGAGTGATATAGAATAGCATTCAGAGTAATTTGTCACAGAACATATTTTCCAGATGATTCTTGGAATTTAGCTTGGTAATATGGATAATTTGCTTTTTCTGATATTTGATTATACTTGTTCCACTCATATTTTAGCTTAAAGGGGTATTCCTCTTCTCTCCAAATATATTTACTAGCTTTCCCACATTTTCCCCCTCCCTTGAAAGCAAGAATACTACTATTAAAATGCACTACTTACTTGAACTTCTCTTTTGTAAGTGAAAAAACTCAAAGCATTTTTTTCTTTTACCCCTTCAAGAGGTAAAATTAAAAAGCAGTGTTTCATAAATGGAAACAAAGAGAAAACCTTGGCAAGCACCACTGAGGTGATGAATTGTAATTCAACATGAATGTCATTCCCATCCTCTTGTGTGATTTGACAGTTACTGAAGGGCTTGCATCTTTAATTGTATGGCGTTTGTGATAATAAAAGTGTATGCATTTTTACAATAAGATTGTTGGATTGTTACTCAGGCAGAACAGTTCATTTGATGAGACTTAGCAGTATACTGAGATTCCAAGTTGGTTCATCTCCATTAAGGAGAGGAGAGCTCCCCCTATACCTCATGTTTTCTATCTGGCTCCCAGGGCAGGCTAAGACTGAATGGAAAAATAGTGGAATATTGACTGACAAACATTTTCTGGGAAGGGGCAGATAGCAAATATTTTTCACTTTGCATGCTACACGGTCTCCATCACAAATAATCAACTCGGCTGACGTAGCATGAAAGCTGCCATAGACAATACGTAAATGGTGGATGTGGCTGTGCTCCAATAAAACTTTACCAGAAACCTGGTGGCTCACAATCCAAAGTTTGGTAACTTTGGTTGGAATGTGTGCATTCTTATTTTGTGACAGGTACCATTTAGCAGCTTTATATACATTAGTATGCCTAATGTATGTAAAACGTAAATATAAAATGTAAAACTCTCACATTTTCAGTGTAGTAGAACCAATGATCACACTTTTCTTTAGGCTGCCTGTAGTTTATGATGTTCTTCTCAACTGTTCTCTTAGATTTCCAAGAAGATCTTAGCACAGGGTCGCTGAAAGGGAACATGGACTCCAGAGAAAGTCTTGTAGTGCAGCAAATATTCCCAGTGAGCCTGACCTAAGCAGTGTGAAGTTTCCCAATTGAAAGGTTACCTCTTAATCAATCAGATCTAGAAGGGCGCAAAACAGACCCCAGGATTTGAGCTTTCAGAACAAAACCATCCACTCATGTATGTGCAGTGCTATGGCTAGAACTCTTGGGCTATCTTTTTGTAGGATGGAGCCATTCTGGCTTCTGAAGCTTGCCCTTGTATTTTGATTGGAGTCATGAATGTTTTTTGGACAATAAACGTCCTTGACAATTCTCTGGAGGTCTTCTTGGATTATTAACTCTGTTGAAGGTCTGATTAAGCCAAATCAGCATTTGTAGTTCATTTTCTGGGAGTAGCAATGCAGTGATGCAGGTGTATAGTTGCCACTAATATTATCATCATCAAGTGGTCATTAGTGACCCATTGGGGACAGCACTATGCTAGGCATCAGTGCTATCCAGCTGTCTTTCCAGAGTCTCTCACTTCCAGAAACCTCCACATTCTGGTGTCCCCAAGCTAATCTCTCATTTTTATTCTCTACCTAAGCCTGGCCCCTCCAGGTTTGTTACGGGGTCTCTGTCTTTTCATTTATCTAACCCAGATATGCACGTGTTGCTTGTGTTGGAGTAAAGTCTCATCAGGTTGTTTTTAGGAAAATTAACCTTACTTTTTAAATCATAATTAGGTCTGAAAGAGGGAAAACGAGATTACGTTTCTTCTTCTTTTTTTTTTTTTCTAACTAAGAATGCCAACTATCAGACACTAGGTTGAATTATAGTTCTCCAGGACAATCAGTTAATATATGTATAATATTAAAGTACATGGTTACAAAGGGGTAACAGTAAACTTTTGAACTCTTAATGTTTCAAGAGGAATTCTTTACAAATGAACTAGAAAGTACATGTTTATGATAACAGGATATTTAGAGACACCAAGGCAAAGATGTGATATTTGAATTCCTGAATTGTCTGGAGAGTTCTCTTAATTATCTACTTATTGATGTAGAATTGATCTTCTAAAAAACTACATAGCTTATTTTTAGAAGCATTACTAGAGAGAGATAATTATACTCGTGTTTTTAATTTCTGGTAAAGTTGGCTGGAAAAGGATGCAATAAGAGTGAACATTTAATTACAATCCAGCAGCATAAAAATTTGTCATTTCAACTATCTATATGTTCTTTAGAAATACATTTTATTTTAATCTAATGTTTTGGTATGTTTATCATCAAATACATTTCTTCTAAATATACAACAGGGTCAGAGTTTTCCCTAGGACATTATACTATCCAGGGAAAATTAATGACAGAGTAACACAACCTCTGCCTCCTAGACCAAAAAAAAAAATTTTTATGTTTATGAAAGTAACATATGCAGTACTTCTCCCTTATTTACAGTCTTGCTTTCTATAGTTTCAATTACTCATGATCAACTGTGGTTCGAAAATATTCAATGGAAAATTTCAGAAATAAACAATTCATAAGTTTTAAGTTTTTCAGCATACTAAGTGGCATAATGAAATCTTGCATCATTCTGCCCTGGAAATGAATTCTGCTTTTGTCTGAATTCATCATGTAGACATGACCTGCTCATGAGTCAATTAGTAGCCATCTTGGTTATCAAATCCACATTCACATAGCTTTATTACAGTGTAAAGTTATACTTGTTTTATTTTATTAATAGTTATTGTTCTTAACCTCTTACTGTGCCTAATTTATAAATTAAGCTTTATCACAGGTAGGTATACATAGAAAAAAACGTAGCATATATAGGTTTTGGTTCAGGTATCCACTGAGGATCTTGGAATGTATCTTGTGAGGATAGAGGAAGACTACTCTATTCACTCTAGAACATTTGGAAATAGATTTTATATGAAATTATATTAAAATATCATTCATAATCCCACTGTCCATAAATAATCACTGTTACCATTTAATACATTTTTTTTCCAGTCCTTATCTATGCAGGCATAAATCAGTGTGCATGTATCAATGGGGTCACAGTAAGAATTTTAACCAGAATTTAACTTGTTTATATACTTTTTTTTTTTTTTTTGAGACAGAGTCTTGCTCTGTCGCCCAGGCTGGGGTGCAATGATGTGATCTCGGCTCACTATAACCTCTGCCTCCCAGATTCAAGCGATTCTCCTGCCTCAGCCTCCTGAGTAGCTGGGATTACAGGTGTGTGACACCACGTCCAGCAAATTTTTGTATTTTTAGTAGAGATGGGGTTTCACCATGTTGGTCAGGCTGGTCTCGAACTCCTGACCTTGTGATCTGCCCGCCTCAGCCTCCCAAATGCTGGGATTACAGACGTGAGCCACCGCGCCCGGCCAACTGGTTTATATTCTTATCTGTACAGCTTCAACCTCCAATTGCAGCCCGCCAGCTCCACTCCCTAGTTATTTCTGGGAGTTCCTGGGATGTCCCAGATGAGTTCATAAATAGTTTTTCATGTACTTCTTTATTTCCCTTGTTGCCTTCTTCTGCTTCTTGTTCACTGCTGTATCCCTTAGCATCTAGAATAATGGCTGGCACAGAAAGCCACTGATACATATTAACTGCTGGGTGCATTTGCACATGCCTGTAATCCCAGCACTTTGGAAGCCCAAAGCAAGAGGATGGCTTGAGGCCAGGAATTCAAGGCCAGCCTGGACAACACAGTGAGATCTTGTCTCTCCAAAAATATTTTAAAAATTAGTTGGGCATGGTGGAGCGCACCTGTCATATCAGCTATTCAGGAGGCTGAGGCAAGAAGATTGCTTGAGCCCAGAACTATGAGGCTGCAGTTAGCTATGATTGTACCATTGCATTCCAGCCTGGATGACAGAACGAGACCCTGTCTCGATAAATAAATAAATAAACAAACATTGAGGTTCTCAACAAATAAAAGTTTAAAAAATACTTCCACAGTGTCCCAACTGCTGGTGCTCTTTCAGGGGACACTGTTGTCCCACAGAGGGTGCAGTGTCCTCATGCTCTTCCTAAAGTTCTCACTCGGATGGACCAGTGCTTCACAAAGAGGTGTGAAGACCCCACTTCCCAGCTCTGTGCTTTGTCTCTCAAAAGAGCAATGCACGGTGTAGGCCCCCACACCTCACTTTCTTTGGCTTCTGCCTGCAGTCCTCTCTGCATTGGACTCAGACCTGAGTCTATAGGGTTGGGAACCATGTCTGAAACATGGTGTCTCCTCCAATTTTGTGTCTGTATTCCCTCCTCTCCAAATGTTTTCATATAAGTGAAATTTGATTACAAGAGGAAAAAGAAATTACATAGTTGGTGCTCATTGAATATTTTTAAAAGGTGTGAACAGTGGACAAAACATTCCAATGACTCTGAGGTGTTTCGCCTGATAAATGTCTGAGAAAGTGGGAGAAGGATAGTCCTATCTCATTTACCTTGGAAATAATAGTTGTAGTAGTAATAATACTAGATGTTTCAAGATCTTTTCCAGGTTTTGATGAAATTTTTATGTTTTAGGTTTTTAAATGTATTTTTGTTTGTTTGTTTTGGCATTGGATTAATTCAATTTCTTGGCTCATATAGTCACATTCTTTTTTTATGATTTATATAATCTATTTACTGATGCCAGATTTATCCCTTGATACAGAAGGAAAATTTAGCTTATGCAAGACAAAAGGAATCAAGTCCATTTTGATTTTCAAGGTCAATACTAAAGGGAGAAAAGTAATAAAAGTTTCAGTATTAGAAGCACAACAATTATTTCTGTTCCTAGGACTTTGAAGTGTGGTTTCCTAATTAGAACCACAAAGTCGATGTCTTTCATAGACTGAAGACTTGGGGATGCCTTTCACCTTTAGAAAGCTGCTCCCATGGGTCCTCTCTGGGTCAGTGGAGTACTTTGAATAGAGCAAAAGTGAGGACGGTACTCAGAAAAGAAAGTCATCTGGGATTCCTCAGAATGATTTTGAAAACTATCCCGAATCTTCTTTTCCTTCGTTCCCAACATGAACTTAGTTCCTGGTTCATATCAGCCACTTTTCTGCTGCTCTGTGTCCTCTCATATTATTCCCAAGTTGGCACCAGGGCCATGGGAAAGATACCAGAATGGCCCTCCAGACCCTTTTCCTGAAGCTGCCGGTGCTCTTCGGAGCCTGGCTTCAGTCCCTCCTCTTCCTTGTTTCTGTCTCTATTGCCGCCCACCTCGAGTTTCCTTTCTCTCTGAACACCTCCAGCACTCACAGTCTGTCTCACATTATTTGGCAAATAGCAAATATTTGTTATTGGTCAAAGCCATTGCCTGGGAGTCAAGATATTTTTGTTTTAGTTCATAGGTTATATCGCATTTTCAATTTGGGGAATCTTATTTTTTCATATAAAAAATATAGGAGTAGGTAAGCTATGTCTAAAACGGCTTTTAGTTTAATTCCATTACCTCTGCTGCTCAAGCAGATTTGAATTGCACATAGGACCATAACTGAGATTTCTACCCTCTTCATGCCTAACTGAAAGCGGGGTGCAAAGAAGAGCACAGAAAGTGAATACTTAGTGACTGATTCAAATCCTCAGAAAGTGCAAATATTTTAGTTTTTTATTCTCCTATGAATAGGAACTATAATGTCAAACATTTATTGCTATGTTTTAGACTCATTCTAAAATTAGCCCAAGGTTTCCTATATTTCCTGCATCCAATGGAACTGGGTATTACTCTGTTTTTACACTGCTGACAAAGGCATACCTGAGACTTGGAAGAAAAAGAGGTTTAATGGACTTACAGTTCCACAGTTGTGAGGCTGGGGAGGCCTCACAATCATGGCAGAAGGCAAGGAGGAACAAGTCACGTCTCACATGGATGGCAACAGGCAAAGAGAATATATCAGCAGGGGAAATGCCAGATGCTTATAAAAGCATCAGATATTGTGAGAACTCACTCACTATCATGAGAACAGTATAGGGAAAACCTCCTCCATGATTCAGTTATCTCCATCTGGCCCCACCCTTGGCACATGAGGATTATTACATTTCAAGGTGAGATTTGGGTGGGGACACAGAACCAAACCATATCAAACTGTAAAATGAGAATTCGTGGTCATAAGATGACTCTGAACTCCTGTTAAAATTTTAAGTATCTTTTTCTTCATTACAGAGGTTCTCAAAGGGGCAATTTTATTCCCCAGGAGACATATGTGGCAATGACTGGACATTGTTTTGATTGTCACTACTGGGGAAGTATCACTAGCATCTAGAAGGTAGGGGCCGGGGATGCTGTTAATCATCCTGCAATGTATGGGACAGCACCCTACAACAAAGAATTATATAGTTTAAAATATTAATAGTGCCACACTTGAGAAATTCTACTATATAATACTCCTACTGGTGGTGGATATTTTGTCTTATTTGTATTTGTTTTCTAGCAATCAATGCTTGTTTCTCACGTTCTCCAAAAACTGATCTAATCCTTTCAGCTTAACATTACTGTTAGGTACATTTCATGGAACTAAAATTATTTGAAAATTGATAATGTATGTGGAGATTTTATTTTGTAATTTTTTTAACAATTAGAAAATTTAATTAACCAGAACAATCACCGTTCTAACCAATAAGTTTCAGAATTAGAATCCATAACACCATAGTTTTCTGTACATTGAGCCTACAAAATGTTATTCATAAACAGTAATATAATCGCACCCTAATGGACTCTCTGAAATTGACATTTTCCTCTGAAGTCAAGTTTAATTATGATAAATAAGTTGCATGAATACCTGAAGCACATTTCCAGATGCGAAGATGAAAGAGTGATGATATACTGTTTCTCAGAAACTGAATTAGTGAGTGAAGAGAGAAGGAAAGGGGAAACATATGATGTTTACGTAGTCACTGTTAATATTTTAACTTTCTGAACTTCAGCTTTGAGTATAGCATGGGTTTTAAAAATTTATTTGAAGATTTAGTTTTTTTTTCTTTTTCTTTTCTTTTTTTGAGACAGAGTCTTGCTCTGTTGCCCATGTTGGAGTGCAACAGCACGATCTCTAATCACTGCAACCTCCACTGCCTGGGTTCAAGCAATTCTCCTGCCTCAGCCTCCCAAGTAGCTGGAATTACAGGCGCCTGCCACTATGCCCAGCTAATTTTTGTATTTTTAGTAGAGACGAGGTTTCACCACATTGGCCTGGCTGGTCTCAAATTCCTGACCTCAAGTGATCCACCCAGGTTGACCTCCCAAAGTGCTGGGATTACAGGTGTGAGCCACTGTGCTCAGCTGAAGATTTCATTGTTATTTGCCAAAGATGGTATAGACATTTAAAAGCTGCCAGTTCCTAGATTGATTGATCCATTCAATCCATCTATCATTCAATCAACCAACCAAACATGTATAGATTGCTCTCATGTACAATCTTTTTTTATTTTTTTTTAGCAGAGTCTCACTCTGTCACCAAGGCCAGAGTGCCGTGGCGGAATCTAGACTTACTGCAACCTCCACTTTCCAAATTCAAGCAGTTTTCCTGCCTCAGCCTCCCAAATAGCTGGAATTACAAGTACACACCACCATGCTTGGCTAATTTTTGTATTTTTGTAGAGACAGGGTTTTGCCATGTTGCCCAGGCTGATCTCCAACTCCTGACCTCAAGTGATCCACCCACCTTGGCCTCTGAAAGCATTGAGATTACAGGTGTGAGCCACTGCCCAGCCTCTCATGTACAATCTTCTATGATAGATAAAGACTAAGGAACAAGGATTCTGTTCTCTAGGAGTGTACAGGCAATTGGGACAGATTTAAGACATATCTGTGTATATCTCTAATACAAAAAAGAATTTTTTAAAGTTTATGCAAATAAGATGCAAATAAGTGTTCTTGTAGTCCAGAGGAGGAAAGGTAATTTCCAGCTGGTGATTTTGGTGGGGGAAGATATGTTGAGGAAGAACTTTGAGATCAGAAAATATGAACAATATATAGATATATGAAATGTTCCTTTGGCCCAGTAGTCTTTGCTCTTCCTGACCAGTATCAAAACCACTATTAACTGTGTGTGGAACTTCTCAGAGCCTCCGATATGCTAAGTAAACTTCAAGAGAAGGAGATATTATGCAGCACATCTCAAACGTGTTAGTAAATGTATCACTTTATTTATTTGTCAGGATGTAAGTTCCACAGGCCACGTTTCAGAAAATGCTATTTTACTCTATAGAAGCTGGGTGAATGTGGAAGAAAACAGGCCTCTGGATAATTTTGAAATCACATTCAGGGAAGAGGAAAAGATGTAACAATTTTCATGTGACTGAAATTGTGCTGCGTCCTGTATGTAACCACTTGCATGGGCTACCAAAAAGCTCCAGCCCAAGGAAGGGGTTGGTTTTGAGACCAAGGATGAGCAGGCTGTTGGGTGTCATGGGGGCTATGTTGTTTCATGTGACAGATACACACCAAGAATTCATTTAGCTCCATAGTAACATGGAGACTGGCTGCCTCACTTAGCCGACTCATTTCCTCTTATGAAACTTGAACAGTACACGAAAACCAGGTTCCAGGCATCCCCCCAACACCCCTCCTTTTTTTCCATTTTCAGGATTAGAAATTTGATCTTTGGAATTATGCTTTTTTTTTTCTTTTTAAAATAAAACAATGGTGGCAGGTTTGGTATGGAATGCTTCTGTAATTGTAAATAATTGTTTCATATATTGGCAATGGGGCATACTTAGAATTGAAGGGTCCCTAGGTCAAAATGTGGAACCCATTCAGACAACATCAAAGCCTTCTCTGTTCTCTCCAGAGGGCAGAGAGCAGATACATCTGCTTGATCCAACACATACTTTTCTTGCAACCAACCAGTCGTTTATTGCTTTAGCACACACTGACAAGCAATGAGACAAGACAGGGACAGAGGAGGCAGCTTGCCAAGGGATAGGGCCCTGAGCATCTGTAAGGGAGCATTACAAAATCACAGAACACTAAAGCTGAAGGGAACTTACTGATTCCCATAAAAGAATCAGCTTCCCTAGACAAGATGGGGGGAAACTGAGGCCAAGAAGTCCAAGTGATGTTCCTTAATTAATCAAGCAATAAAATCAGATTCTGGGCTCAACATCTCAGTCCTAAATCAGTGTCCATTTTTCTGCATCACAAATTAGTTTGGATTTCATTATGCAATACATTATCTACTCTTGGCTTTTTTACTTTTAGTTTGTTTGAGAGTAAATTGGGATTCCCTGCTATCCTTTCCTCAGGCATGACCTTTGGAGGTTTCTAATTAGAAATAGTAGATGGTTCTGGCATTTGGATGGAGTGGAACACAAACAGATCTGCAACAGAGATTCAATTTTGTTGGAAACTCACTGAAGTTGCAAAATGAAAGACGAAATTGCCAGGTAGAAATGTGTTTGGTGTTTTAGTGAATCCAGAATGCTGAGAAAGAGTTGAAAAATTTGGACCAATCTCCTCATTGCTTGGCTTGCTCAGCCCTGCTCAGTACTACAGGAAAGTTTGGTGGAAAAAACTGGAAAGAGGCTTAGTCTATAAATATCCCAGCCGAGTCCACCAAAACAATCTTGGGCTCATGCTTTTATTCTCAATATATCCATGACCCAATTAGCAAATGTTTACTAAGCAACTACTGTGTGCTAGGCAGTGGGAATACAATGGCTTTAGAGATGCTCTCTCCCCTAGCAGGTTGTCTTCTAGCATGGAATTTCCAGGGGCCTGGCATGGTGGTTTGTGCCTGTAATCCCAGCACTTTGGGAGGCTGAAGGGGGAGGATTGCTTGAGCCCAGGAGTTCAAAAGTAGGCTGGGTAACATAGTAAGACCCTATCTCTACAAAGAATATAGAATTAGCTGAGCGTGGTGGCATATGCCTATAGTCTCAACTACTCAGGAGGATGAGGTAGGAGGATAGTTTCAGTCTGGGAGGTTGAGGCTGTGGTAAACTGTGATAGTGCCACTGCATTTCTGCCTGGGTGACACAGTGAGACCCTGTCTCAAAAAAAAAAAAAAAAGAGGCATTTCCAGGGGACTTCTAGAAATCATCCTTGACCTGCAGTTCAAGGACACTATAGCAGATGTTCAGGTACATCCTTCACTTGCGGAAGGGAACTTGAACTCAGCTCACAACAGAAGTTCAAACGTCAGTACTCTGGTCTAGTGCACTGGGGTGCCAGGGGTGGAAGTTGGGAGTCAGAGATCAAGGATCCCCTGAGAGAAAATCATCATGAGTGAAGACAGTGGGCCCAGCTGTTCAGATGGAACAATGTGATGATGGTCCGGATGTTGGAGAGAGTAGTGGTTTCAGTTTTGGTGTGAAACTACACTTGACCCAACCAATTCTCCATTCCTCAAGGGTGCTTAGTCCTTCCCACCAGGTATTATGTTATTTACGTGTCTCTTTCTCCAACTAGACTGTAAGCCTCTTAAAGGCAAGGTATATATTTTAAATAATAGTAACTTTTGTTGTTTTTTCTCTTCAAAGGAAATGCACATTTATTATCAGACACTTGGAAAATACAGATAAGCAAAATGAAGCAATACAATGTTTGGAAAATTTCCATATACCTTCTGTTACTGATTTCTAAATAAATTACATTGCAGTTAGAGAACATGATTTGTATGACTTTAATATTTTCAAATTTATTGAGATTATTTTAAGGACAAAAATACAGTCTGTCTTGCTGACTAGCGTATGTGTACTTGTAAAGACTGTATTCTGTTGTTGAGTGGGATGTTTTATAAACGTCAATCAGGCCAGATTGGTTCATAGTGTTGCTCAGGTCTTATATTCCCTTACGGATTCTCTGTTTACTTGTTTCGTCAATTAATGAGAGAGAGGTATTGAAATATACAACCCAAGTTGTGGCTTTGTCTATTTTCTTTTCAGTTCTTTTAGTTTTTGCTTCATGTACTTGAAGAAGCTCTGTTATTAGGTTCTAGTTCTTACTTTGGTGCTGCTGACCCCTGGGGCTGCACAGTTCAGGGTCTCATGGATCAGGGACAGGCTTTGAGTGTCTTGGTGAATACTATTGCTAATAAGAAATAATAAAGTAGGAAGCAGCACCTGATTTTGGTGCCATTCGATACCTTGTTTGAGGAGCCCCTCCCTTATTTTCAGAACCCCATCTCTGACTAACCCCTCCATGCGTTTGCTCCTCTCTGTGCTACATAGAAGCTCATTTAAGATTGTTCTGTTAGATTTATTTAAAATTTTCCTTTCTTTTACCCCTCTCCAAAATGTCTGGTTCTATAGGGTTCAGATGAATGGCAACTGTAACTACTGTAATGAGATTAACAAACTCTAGTTCAAATGTTCTGTCAGACACAAGTCTTGAATCTATCTCAAGCAAGAAAGAAATACACTGAAAATATATACTGAGTAACACAAAATACAGAAGGAGAAGGTTTCTGAGCTCAGAAATGACAGAAACTAAGGAAGGCCAGTGAATTAGTCCATTTTCACGTTGCTATAAACAGCTACCTGAACACTGATATAAAGAGCTACTTGAGACAATGTCATTTCTAAAGAAAAGAGGTTTAATAAACTCACAGTTCCACGTGGCTGGGGAAGCCTCAGGAAACTTATAATCATGATGGAAGGTAAAGGAGAAGTGAGCACCTGTTTCAAAAGGCAGCTGGAGAGAGAGAGAGTGAGGTGGGAACTACCAAATCCTTTGAAACTATCAGAGCTCATGAAAACTCACTCACTATGAGAACAGCATGGGGGAAACTTCCCCCATTATCCAATCACCTCCCACCAGGTCCCTCCCTTGACACATGGGTATCACAGCTTGAGATGAGATTTTGTTCGGGCCACAGAGCCAAACTATATCAGCCAGGCAGCAGGTACATAATTTAGAACATGTCACAGGAACAGCTGGTTGGAGTATGGCCACTGACCTGACTGCCCCTGAGCACACTGAGCTACAGCTGCTGGCCTCCTGCCTTTGAGCCACTGTCTCTGTCCTTTACATCATTCTTTCTCTATTCAAAAATCAAAGGAAGAAGCATCCAATTATCCAGGCTTAGGTTTTACACCTGTCCCCTTTACCAGAAAGTTGAGGAAGAGAATAATTTGTCCCCTAACTCCAGCTTCTGTAGTTGGATATGGGCCCAAGTCCTCAAGCAGAAAGCATGTTTACTTCTTGTGCTGATCCAAACCAGAATAATGTAGTAATTGAATAATAATTTAACCTTCCTCCTGATAACATATTTTAATAAGTGCATTCAAAACTTTAATGCAAAGTAGGGCCTAATACAATAACAGCAATGACTTCTCACAGCACAGTGGCTATCACACTTATTGACTCCTCTTTGACCATATCAAGTAATAACAATAACAATAAATTATAATTTAAATAATTTTTGCATAGTTTAAAAAGCATTCTTGTAAAAATTATCTCATTTCACCTTGATAATTTTCCTGAGTAACAGACAGTCTAGAATTTTGAGTCCTATTATACAGATGGAGAAACTGACACCTAAGGGGGTTTCACCTAGCCTGGAAGGGAGTAGAAACATGGTTTGAACCCATGATTCCTTTTGCTACATTCTGTTGTCTGTCACATGGAGCTGCCAACTTTTGATAACCCTAGTTCACACTAAGAACCAGAAAACAACTTCAAAAAACTCAGTGTCTAAAAAGTTGGTCTTGTTTCTAGCAATGGTTCTCAAATATTGGTCCATGGACCAACGGAGTCAGGTTCACCCGGAGCTTCTGCTGCACCCCATCTTCAGTCCTTCTCCCAGGTGTTTCCCTTGAGGCCACCATTTTTAATACTTTTAACTAAGTGTCTTAGTCCATTCATGCTGCTATAACAAAGTACCTTAGACTGTGTACTGTATACACCTTGTAAGTTTATTGCTCATAGTTATAGAGGCTCGATAATCCAAGATCAAAGTGCTGGCAGGTTCAGTGTCCAGTGAGGGCCTGTTCGCTGCTTCCAAGATGGTGCCTTGAACACTGTTTCCTCTGGAGGAGACAAACACTGTGTCCTCAGATAGTAGGAGGGACAGAAGACAAAAGGGCATAGCTAGTTCCCTCAAGTCCTTTGATAAGGGCATCATCCCATCCATAAGTGCTCTACCCTCATGACCTAATCACCTCCCAAAGACTGGCTTGCCAGCTTGCTTGTTTTTTCTTTCTTTCTTTCTTTCTTTCTTTCTTTCTTTCTTTCTTTCTTTCCCTTTCTTTCTTTCTTTCTTTCTTTCTTTCTTTCTTTCTTTCTTTCTTTCTTTCTTTCTTTCTTTCTTTCTTTCTTTCTTTCTTTCTTTCTTTCTTTCTTTCTTTCTTTCTTTCTTTCTTTCTTTCTTTCTTTCTTTCTTTCTTTCTTTCTTTCTTTCTTTCTTTCTTTCTTCTTTCTTTCTTTCTTTCTTTCTTTCTTTCTTTCTTTCTTTCTTTCTTTCTTTCTTTCTTTCTTTCTTTCTTTCTTTCTTTCTTTCCTTCTTTCTTTCTTTCTCCTTCCTTCCTTCCTTCCTTCCTTCCTTCCTTCCTTCCTTCCTTCCTTCCTTCCTTCCTTCCTTCCTTCCTTCTTTCCTCCTTCCTTCCTTCCTTCTTTCTTTCTCTTTCTTTCTTTCTTCTAAAAAAATGTGCAGAACGTGCAGGTTTGTTACATAGGTATACATGTGCCATGGTAGTTTGCTGCACCTATTTATCCATCCTCTAAGTTCCCTCCCCTCACCCTTCATCCCCCACCAGGCCCTGGTGCATGTTGTTCCCCTCTCTGTGTCCACGTGTTCTCATTGTTCAATTCCTACTTATGAGTGAGAACGTGCAGTGTTTGGTTTTCTGTTCCTGTGTTAGTTTGCTGAAGATGACGGCTTCCAGCTTCATCTGTGTCCCTACAGAGGACGTGATCTCATTCCTTTTCATGGCTGCAGAGTATTCCATGGTGTATATGTGCCACATTTTCTTAATCTAGTCTATAATTGATGGGCATTTGGGTTGGTTCTATGCCATTTGTATTGTAAATAGTGCTGCAATAAACATACGTGTACACGTTTCTTTATAGTAGAATGATTTATATCCTTTTGGGTATATACCCAGTAATGGGATTGCTGCGTCAAATGGTATTTCTGGTTCTAGATCCTTGAGGAATCGCCATACTGTCTTCCACAGTGGTTAAACTAATTTACACTCCCACCAACAGTGTACAAGTGTTCCTATTTCTCCACAGCCTCGCCAGCATCTACTGTTTCTTGACTTTTTAATAATTGCCATTCTAACTGGTGTGAGATGTCTCATTGTGGTTTTGATTTGCATTTCTCTGATGATCAGTGATAATGAGCTTTTTTTTCATATGTTTCTTGGCCGCATGAATGTCTTCTTTTGAGAAGTATCTGTTCTTATCCTTTGCCCCCTTTTTAATGGGGTTCTTTTTTTTCTTGTAAATTTGTTTAAGTTCCTTGTAATTCTGGATATTAGACCTTTGTCAGATGGGTAGATTGCAAACATTTTCTCCCATTCTATAGGTTGCCTGTTCACTCTGATGATAGTTTCTTTTGCTGTGCAGAAGCTCTTTAGTTTAATTAGATCCCATTTGTCAATTTTGGCTTTTGTTGCAATTGCTTTTGCCATTTTTGTCATGAAGCCTTTGCCCATGCCTATGTCCTAAATGGTATTGCCTAGATTTTCTTCTAGAGTTTTTATGGTCCACGTTTTAATACTATCACTTTGAGTCTTAAGTTCCAACATATGAAATTTGGAAGGACACATACATTCAAACCATAGCACTGAATCTGTTTGTTTATTTCTTTCCTATTCTTCTGATGGTTATCTTCATGTTTACTGCTAAATTATGAATTATATACTTTAGCCATTCTCTACTGTCATCCTACCATATTAGGATTTAGCTCATAAATATTGCCTTTGATCTCCTTACCTAATACAAAGATATGACTATTTTTGTTATTTAATTGATTACACTTGTAAATGTTGACTGATAATGACACTTGAATCCACATTTTGTACAATGAAGAAAATTGTGTCCTTTCTTAACAGTTTTCCTCTCCCGCTTTCAGCTTCCAACTTTTCAGAGCTATACTTTTATGTTCTTAAGGTTGATAGTATTGGTATTTGTATCCTGTTTCCTAATCATTATTAAGAACTTTTTGTTTTAGCTATAAACTAGTTCTAAATATTTAAAATTAGAAAACAGTGTCTATATCATAGCAGTGTAAATATTGTTTACCTTGCTACACAAGAGATCCACGCAATCTGTTATGATAATGGTTTATTTCTTGTACAGCCTTCTGTTTGCATAGGACAGGGGTTCACAGAATGTTTCTATAATAGATAGTGAATATTTTAGGTCTTGTAGACAATATGTCCTCTGTTGCAATTCCTTTTCAATATTGCTACTGTGGTGTGAAAGCAGCCAGAGACAATATATGAATGAATGAACATGGCTGTGCTCCAGTAAAACTTTATTTACAAAAATAGGCAGTCGGCTGGATTGAGTCAGCAGGTCATAATTTGCCCACCCTGAGTGCAGGAAACTCTAGTTGCCTTTCTATTTTCTTTAGCATTCACCTTATCCCATTCTTAACTTTGTCAGATGTCTCAAAGAAACTATTAAGTCTGTGAGATTCTCTTGTTTAATCTGTCTCTGCAGCATCTGCTTTAAATTCTGCTAGGATTGGGACTTACGGCTTTCTTTGTGCTTGTTGTCCAGCTATCATTCATTCAATTATTTATTTGGCACCTTCTTTTGGAGTACCTACAATATATTAGGCAACATTCTAGCTCAGAGGTAGCCTTGGGTCAGGTTTAATATTACTTTGTAAAGATAATGCAATATGGTAAGTTTTATATACTTGTTTTTGTGTGAATATCAGCTGTAATAAAGCAAAATAATTATATCTAAAACATATACATGTATAATAACAATGGCTAGCATTTATTAGGTTTTGATTATAGTATAAATAAGTGTTTTACATGAATTATTATCCTATTCCCTCTCTTAAGTCCTCATCACACTTCTGGGAAGACATTGGTATTTGGGAGGACAGGTAGTTACTTCTAATATTTTTTAGGATAATGGTCAACCAGTTAGTATAAAATACATAATTTCGGAATTCTTATAAAGTAAAGAAATTAATAAGATGGTCTCTGCAAGGAAATTGGACCGTTAGCAGCAGGAACTACAAATTTGGTGGTCCAGGAATAAGACGATGATATTAGTTTGTGACTTTAATTTCATCTAGATGGCTATAGGACCTTTAAGGAATGTATTGACATTAACAGCAAGAAAATAAAATCACCAGCCATGATCTGTAAGCTCTATCCTACTACTCAAACATTCATTCCCCTGCTTAGTCATCTTTTCATTTGGCTTTATCTTAAAAGGTGAGTGTCATCCTAGACAATTGTTTTATAGGTCACCAATTCTTGTTTTTTCATCAGACCAACTCCACAATTGTTTGATTGGGGAATCTGATAATTTTTTTCATATTTTCATGCAGACCAACAATGGTTAGTATCAGAGCTGATTTTATCCACAGTGGGATGAGTCTCTCATTACTCAGTTGCTTGTTATTGGTGATTATAACTCCTCTTTCCTCCCTCTTCTTCCTTAAATTTAGAGATCCCAGTACTTAGGGCAACTCTGGTCACTCCACTTGCATTTTTGAACTTCCTCCAGCCAAATTACTAAAAGAATGTATTCCTGAAGCAATTGCTCTGGTGATTACAACGATTTTGTCTTGTTCTAGCGACAGGTGTTAGGACCAGGGCAATCATGACTCACTGGAAAAAAAAATCCTAAATTGAATGCTGCCCAGGACCTAGGCATTCAGGCTCTCTGGGATTTGCTGTTCTTATTAAGGCTGCAGGAAGGAGGTTTTGTTATACTTGTCACCACCTGTTTAACTACACGCTCCCTCCAGATTGTTTGTCTGTCTGGCCTGCCTAGACCCCATCTCCTAAGCTGGGGAATTGATATGTTCATTTAGATCCTTCTTAATCGCTGAGGAAAACAGAGCCCCTGGGTTCTGCCTGGTTCAGTAGCCCTGCAGAGCAGCATGGCTGGGCTTGCATTCAGGGGGGATCTTTCTGTTAGGGAGGTTAGCAATTCTGTGACCAGAGAGCAAATAACACTAAAACTGTAAATACCTTAAATTTCTCTGACTTCCACAGACAAGATATTTTGGAACAATGTACCTTCAAGAACTTACAATCCCAATGAAAAGATAAGTAAAAAACTAACTGTAAAAGAGGTTCTCAGTGTGAATTAAGAATCCTTAGGTGAACAGTTTATATATATAATAGTATATAAATTTATATATATAAATAAAATAGTAAAATACTAAGTAATAATACATAACAAAATAATAAAATGATAATCACTAATATTTCTTGAACACCTAATATATTAGTCCATTCTCACACTGCTATAAAGTATACTACCTGAGACTGGGTAAATATAAAGGAAAGAGGTTTAATTGACTCACAGCTCTGCAGGCTTAACAGGAAGCATGGGTAGGAGGATTCAGGAAACTTATGATCATGGCAGAGGCAAAAGGGAAGCACGCACCTTCTTTACAAGGTGACAGGAGGGAGTGTGTATGAGAATGAAGAAGTGCCACACTTTAAAACCATCAGACCTCATGAGTACTCACTCACTCTCATGAAAACTGTATGAAGGAAACTGCCCTCATGATCCAATCACCAACCACCTGGTCCCTCCCCTGACACATGGGAATTATTTATACAAGTCTAGATGAGATTTGGGTGAGGGCACAGAGCCTAACTGTATCACCTATCATATGCCAGGCTGTACCAAGTACTTTAATAGACTGTTTCATCATTGTTCAAGGTAGGTCCTAATACAATCTCTATTTTCAGAGGAGAAAACTGCATAGATGTCTTCTTTAGAGAAGTGTCTGTTCATATCCTTTGCCCACTTTTTGATGGCGTTGCTTTTTTCTTGTAAATTTGTTTGAATTCTTTGTAGATTCTGGATATTAGCCCTTTGTCAGATGGGTAGATTGCAAAAATTTTCTCCCATTCTGGAGGTTGCCTGTTCACTCTGATGGTAGTTTCTTTTGCTGTGCAGAAGCTCTTAGTTTAGTTTGATCCCATTTGTCTATTTTGGCTTTTGTTGCCATTGCTTTTGATGTTTAGTCATGAAGTCCTTGCCCTTGACTATGTCGTGAATATTATTGCCTAGGTATTCTTCTAGGCCTTTATGGTTTTAGGTTTAACATTTAAGTCTTTAATCCATCTTGAATTAATTTTTGTATAAGGTATAAGGAAGGGATCCAGTCTCAGCTTTCTGCATATGGCTAACCAGTTTTCCCAGCACCATTTATTGAACAGAGAATCCCTTCCCCATTTCTTGTTTTTGTCAGGTTTGTCAAAGATCAGATGGTTGTAGAGATGTGTTTTTTTCTGAGGCCTCTCTTCTGTTCCATTGGTCTGTATACCTGTTTTGGTACCAGTACCATGCTGTTTGGTTACTGTAGCCTTGTAGTATAGTTTGAAGTCAGGTAGAATGATACCTCCAACTTTGTTCTTTTTGCTTAAGATTGTCTTGACAATGTGGGCTCCTTTTTGGTTCCATGTGAACTTTAAAGTAGTTTTTTCCAATTCTGTGAAGAAAGTCATTGGTAGCTTGATGGAAATGGCATTGAATCTATAAATTACTCTGGGCAGTATGGGCATTTTCATGATATTGATTCTTCCTATCCATGAACATGGAATATTCTTGCATTTGGTTGTGTCCTCTTTCATTTCATTGAGCAGTGGTTTGTAGTTCTCCTTGAAGAGGTTTTTCACATCTCTTGTAAGTTGGATCCTAGCTATTTTATTCTCTTTGCAGCAATTGTGAATGAGAGTTCACTTGTAATTTGGCTCTCTGTTTGCCTATTAATGGTGTATAGGAATGCTTGTGATTTTTGCACATTGATTTTGTATCTTGAGACTTTGCTGAAGTTGCTTATCAGCTTAAGGAGATTTTGGGCTGAGACGATGGGGTTTTCTAAATATACAATCATGTTATCTGCAAACAGGGACAGTTTGGCTTCCTCATTTCTTAATTGGATACTCTTTATTTCTTTCTTTTGCCTGATTGCCCTGGCAAGAACTTCCGACACTATACTGAATAGGAGTGGTGAGAGAGGGCATCCCTGTCTTGTCCCAGTTTTCAAAGGGAATGCTTCCAGTTTTTGCCCGCTCAGTATGATATTGGCTGTGGGTTTGTCATAAATAGCTCTTATTGTTTTGGCTACATTCCATACCTAGTTTATTGAGAGTTTTTAACATGAAGGGCTGTTGAATTTTGTCGAAGACCTTTTCTGCATCTATTGAGATAATCATGTGGTTTTTGCTGTTGGTTTTGTTTGTGTGATGGATTACATTTATTGATTTTCCTATGTTGAACCAGCCTTGTACCCCTGGGATGAAGCCAAATTGATCATGGTGGATAAGTTTTTTGGTGTGCTGCTGGATTCGGTTTGCCAGTATTTTATTGAGGATTTTTGCATCGATATTCATCAGGGGTATTGGTCTAAAATTCTTTATGTGTGTGTGTGTCTCTGCCAGGCTTTGGTATGAGGATGATGTTGGCTTCATAAAATGAGTTACAAAGGATTCTCTCTTTTTCTACTGATGGAAATAGTTTCAGGAGGAACGATAGCAGCTCCTCTTTGTACCTCTGGTAGAATTCAGCTGTGAATCCATCTGGTCCTGGACTTTTTTTGGTTGGTAGGCTATTAAGTATTGCCTCAATTTCAGAGCCTGTTATTGGTCTATTGAGAGATTCAACTTCTTCCTGGTTTAGTCTTGGGAGGGTGTATGTGTCCAGGAATTTATCCATTTCTTCTAGATTTTCTAGTTTATTTGCGCAGAGATGTTTAGAGTATTCTCTGATGGTAGTTTGTATTTCTGTGGGATTGGTGGTGATATCCCCTTTATCATTTTTTATTGCATCTACTTAATACTTCTCTCTTTTCTTCTTTATTAGTCTTGCTAGTGGTCTAGCAATTTTGCTGATCTTTTCAAAGTACCCACTCCTGGATTCATTGATATTTTGAAGGTTTTTTTGTGTCTCTATTTCTTTCAGTTCTGCTCTGATCTTAGTTATTTCTTGCCTTCTGCTAGCTTTAGAATTTGTTTGCTCTTGCTTCTCTAGTCCTTTTAATTGTGAGGTTAGGGTGTCAATTTTAGATCTTTCCTGTTTTCTCTTGTAGGCATTTAGTGCTATAAATTTCCCTCTACACACTGCTTTAAATGTATCCCAGAGATTCTGGTACGTTGTATCTTTATTCTAATTGGTTTCAAAGCACATCTTTATTTCTGCCTTCATTTCGTTATTTATCCAGTAGTCATTCAGGAGCAAGTTGTTCAGTTTCCATGTAGTTGTGCAGTTTTGAGTGAGTTTCTTAATCCTGAATTCTAATTTGATTGCACTGTGGTCTGAGAGACAGTTTGTTGTGATTTCTGTTCTTTGACATTTGCTGAGGAGTGCTTTACTTCCAATTATGTGGTCAGTTTTAGAATAAGTGAGATGTGGTGCTGAGGAGAATGTATATTCTGTTGATTTGGCGTGGAGAGTTCTGTAGATGTCTATTAGGTCTGTTTGTTGCAGAACTCAGTTCAGTACCTGGATATCCTTGTTAACCTTCTGTCTCATTCATCTGTCTAATATTGACAGTAGGTGTTAAAGTCTCCCGTTATTATTCTGTGGAAGTCTAAGTCTCTTTGTAGGTCTCTAAGGACTTGCTTTATGAATCTGGGTCCTCCTGTATTGGGTGCATATATATTTAGGATAGTTAGCTCTTCTTGTTGAATTGATCCCTTTACCATTATGTAATGGCTTTCTTTGTCTCTTTTGATCTTTGTTGGTTTAAAGTCTGTTTTATCAGAGACTAGGATTGCAACCCTTGTTTTTTTTTGTTTTCCTTTTGCTTGGTAGATCTTCCTTCATCCCTTCACTTTGAGCCTATGTGTGTCTCTGCATGTGAGATGAGTCTCTTAAATATAGCACAGTTTTAATTGTGATGTTAAGGTGTCAATTTTAGATCTTTCCTGCTTTCTCTTGTGGGCGTTTAGTGCTATAAATTTCCCTCTACACACTGCTTTAAATGTGTCCCAGAGATTCTGGTACATTGTATCTTTATTCTAATTGGTTTCAAAGCACACTGATGGGTCTTGACTCTTTATCCTTTTACATGGCTGGAAAAGAAGCAAGGCAGGGGAAAGTGCCACACACTTTCATTACTTACATTTATAAAAAATAAAAAACAGAGTAAAAATGATAATGAGCTGTATCTCATTAAAATAATAATTATTATTTGGTGAACTAATTGAAAAAAATTCTCATCTTATTAAAAGACGCGTGTCCAATAAAATTTTACTTTTTATGTTCAGTTTAATTATTCATTGAACTTTGTAATATATATGTTGTTTGGAACAATTGTATATTACCATTAATTTCAATGGCTACGTCAATCTAGAAGAAATTATATGGATAAGAGGATTATGGATACAAGCAATTCAAAATAAATTCATATTTCAAATAACACGTATGTTAGTTGCAGAGCGTATTATAGGGTGATTAAAATAGCATAAATATATATTTATTTTGGCAAATTATGTGAGGGGCATTCTTTTTGATGCCTAAAAAAAGCAACGATGTAGCATGTATGTTAAATGTTCATTTATGTGTTTTTAAATAGTTGCATATCAAGTTGCTAGGGTATTTAACTTTCATTGGGCAAATTTATAAAAAGATGCAGCAGTTTTGATTTTAAATGTTGTTATTTACAATACACCGGAAACATCACCCTTTGCAATTACTTAAATTTATGATGAAAAACTTTAGAGGACATTTACAAAGTATGTGAATGGGTACTTAGCTTTCGATCTTTTGGTGAGTAAGCAAACCAAAAGTGGGAAGGTCATTGTTACAGAGAAAATGAAAAGTGCAATTTGGATAAGGTTGATGCTTTACTTACTGCAGGTAGCAAAGAGTAGTTGGGGAGAAGGATTAGCATAGGTAATTTGCAGTACAACAGAAGTACCATAGAGGGGCGCTGGAAGACTGAGGGACAGAGAGGTACTTGACTGACCCAGCTGGAAGGGAAGTGGATCTTGGGTCAAGCACGGGTAAAACAAAATGGCGACGGTTCGTCAAAGATGTTCAGCTGCACAAGGATATGATTGGATTCGTGACAAGGAATTGGTTTGGGGCAACAGATTTCCAGCGAGTCGGAACGGGAAGCTGTCCCAAGCACAGTTGGTGAGTTGGAGTGAGTGCCGATGGAGAGCAACCATGATGATTTCACTTGGGAGATGCTATAAGTCCATTCTGACAACTCATGTTTGACTCATGCAAAGCAGTCTGTGTGTCTTACGCATAGAAGTGAGAGCACCTCAGGATTTCCCATGCCACTTAGGAAGAGGAATGCAGTGTTGGTTGAAAATGAATAATGGGTGTGCTTACTGAAGACACCCAGGATCTCTTGGTGATTGTAATGATGCCTGTGTAAGCAAAAATTTACTTTCCAAAGGCAATCAGTATTTGGTTAAATCAACTACTGAACTTTTTAGAAAGAGTACTTTGTATTTCAGAGTCGCCTGGGTTTCTGGAAAGTAGGAGCTATCGTCCGTGAAAGTAGCAATTTAGGAGAATTCCTCCAGGATTTCACAAATGATGGTGCTGCAGAGACGATTTTCCGTCTTGACAATTTTCCGTCTTGACCATTCAGGTCAAGTTGCAATTGTATACTACCAGCTTGTTTATTGGATTTGAGGCAGATCTGGCTAGTCAAATGCAAATCTAAAAACATCTCCAAGACAAAAATAACTGTTTAGACTCTCAATCATTTCACATTATCTAAACCCTGATTTCTACTCCACCTTCTTCCTTTCCTTCAGAAGCACAAGTGTTCATATCACTAATTTCTATTTTGTAAATATTCCAGTTTTCCCAGCAGCTACTCTTGCCTGTAGAGGAAAATCTAATTTTTTTTAATCTGGCATTTAGGGACCTTCACAGTTTACCTCAATCTATATTTCTTATTTTATTTTTATGGTGTCCTTATGTGGAGTCTCAGCACAGTCCATCTGCTTCTTTGCCATCTGAATATGACTTCAGGATATAGCATGTGCCAGATTGAGATACAAAAGATGATTGGCGATCACTTTTAATAGGGCAATCAAGGAAGTTTTCAGAAAGAGATGACGTTTGAACTGGTTCCTGATTTGTTGGATTTCAAGGTATGGGTTTAGAGTGAAATACTGAGCTATTGGTGAGAACTTAGATGTGGCCCAGCTTTTTAGGAAATTTATTCCAATAAAAGTCACCAGGAAGCCAGGGACTATTTGTTTTGGTCTTTTCTTATTATATTCCATGCCGGTCAGGTAAAAGTGCCTCCATTAAATGTGTACTTAGGTGTCTTTCAACACATAGAGTTGTGAAGTAGGAACTTCCTGAATTTTGATCCATTAGTAGTCGGAATTTGATACAGGGGCACTTCTGTCTAGTATACTGTTTGAAACTAGGCCTCATAATTCCTAAGCCTCATAAAATTTAGAAAGCTTGGCCATCATGAAACTTAAACCCCAGATGGCCACGGATAGCCCCCCGATGTTCCCAGAACCCAAACAGAAAGACAATTCCGGGAAATAGCCTCATGGGGTCCCACCCTGATAACCTCATGAGGTCCCACCCTGATAGCCTCATGAGGTCCCACCCTGATAACCTCAATGGGGGTCCCACCCTGACTCAATGTCCCCGATGTTCCTGGAATCAGCAATTCCAGGAAAGAACCTCCTAAGGTCCCGCCCCAACCAATCAGAACAAGATACCTTGCTCAGGCCATAGACAGACCCAATTACCACGCGCCTAAAGCTTTGTTTGAATTTCGCGCCCTAAGCTGTGTTTGAACTTGTGTTTGCCTATATAAACAACCTGTAACAAGCACTCGGGGTCCCAGGGCCAACTTAGAGCTTGGGACCCTAGCGCGCTAGTAATAAATAACTCTCTGCTGTGAATCTCGTGTCGGTGATCCTTCGCGGCGACCCCTGCCCAGGAGGGAATCGACAGTTCAGTTCCAACATGTTCATGTTGTATTATAATCAGAGAATGACTACATTACTATATCTTTCACCTGGAGCATTTTCACACAGGAGTTATCCAGACATCTCTTAGGCAAAGTGGTGATTCAGATTTTTTTTTTTTTTTTTTTTTTGAGACAGAGTCTCACTGTGTTGCCCAGGCTGGAGTACAGTGGCGTGATCTTGGCTCACTGCAACCTCTGCCTCCCAGATTCAAGCTATTCTAGTGCCTCAGTCATCCCAGTAACTGGGATTACAGTCATGCGCCACCACGCCTGGCTAATTTTTGTATTTTTAGTGGAGATGGAGTTTCTCCATGTTGGCCAGGCTGGTCTCAAACTCGTGGCCTCAAGTGATTCACCTGCCACGGCCTCTTAAAGTCGTGATTCATATCTTTATTGTCAATCTGGGATTCAGAAAAAAAAATCTTTAATCAAGAATCTGAGCGTATAGATCCTAGACCTAGCAGTGCCACTTAATGCTAATAAAAACAACAACAACAAAAACCTTCCCCACCCTGGTTTTCCCACCTGTGAATTTATATAGTAATAATTTTTTTTATTTTTAGGTGTACAGTGGAAATTAAATGTTAATATAGGCAAACATTTTTCCAATATATAAAAAAGCCTTAAAATGCAAAGGATCAAATTCCGAGCCTTTTGTTCTCTGTGAAGGTACAATTAAGAAAAATGAAAAAATATAAGTATGCAAATATGTTAGACGGTACAGGTGAAGTTCAGGACAGTCAGGACTTTGTTTTGCATTATATGTTCAGTTCACTTTACCGACATATAGAGAGTATGTGAACAGTGCAAGTGTATCTGTCACATATGTCTGTCACATACTGACATTGTTCACATACTCACTATATATTGGTAAAGTGAAGGGATGAATGATTGACCGGAGGCATTTAGGAGCCTTCTGCTAGCTGGCTTACCTGGCTGCCAAAGCTCTATATCTAGGTGACCGGCTGAGTGAAGTCTCCAAACTGTGTGTATTTTAAGGATATCTTGCTTCCACCTGCTTTTCTCCCTGTTTTGATAATACTAACAGTTAATGTTGCTTGAAGACCAAATATGTGCTACTTCTTTACATAAACCATTGGTAATCCCCACAACCCTGAAAAAGTGTTTATTCCTATTTAAATATCAGGAACTTATTCTCAGAGAGGCTAAATAACTTACTAAAAATGGTATAGCTAAGGTATCTGTTTGGATGTGTTAGATTATGCTGTAATAATAAACAATCTCTAAATCTCAGTGTGACGGTTAATACTGGGTGTCAACTTGATTGGATTGAAGGATGCAAAGTATTGATCTTGGGTGTGTCTGTGAGGGTGTTGTCAAAAGGAAATTAACATTTGAGTCAGTGGGCTGGGAAAGGCAGACCGACCCTTAATCTGGTTGGGTACCATCTAATCGCCTGCCAGCTCGGCTAGAATATAAAGCAGGCAGAAAAATGTAAAAAGATGAGACTGGCCTAGCCTCCCAGCCTACATCTTTCTCCCATGCTGGATGCTTCCTGCCCTAGAATATCGGACTCCAAGCTCTTTAGTTTTGGGACTCAGACTGACTCTCCTTCCTCCTCAGCTTGTAGATGGCCTATTGTGGGACCTTGTGATCATGTGAGTTAATGTTTAATAAACTACCTTTTCTAAATAGATCTATGATGTTAGTTCTATCCCTCTAAGAGAACCCTAATACACTAAGTAACTTAAAATATAATGGTTTATTTTTTGTTTGTAATACATATTCACCGGGAATCAGCAGGACGGCCCTGCTTATTATACTTAGAGATCCAGGCTGCAGAGCAGCAACCATCACAAATACTCCTACACCAGAGGGAAAAGCATCTCTGGAGAGTGTCATACCAAAAACAAATGCGCTTTACTTAAAAGTGACATCCATCCCTTCTTTTCATCATACTTTGACTAGGATTAGTCATATGACACCACCTATCCACAGGTGGGCCAGGAGATATAGCTCTGCCATGTGTCTGGAGGATAGAGCCAGACATTTTGGAGGTGATGCAAATGACTACCAGGGCAAGTAAGTCAAAGACATGGTTTCTGAATCCAAAAGTATTTTACTCCAAAGCCAGGTTTATTTCACAAAACCATATGGCTTTACTCAACTTGCCTAGAGTTCTGGGTCTGGGGAATATCCTTTTGACTTTCTGTTGCTTTTCAGTGAGGATTGTCTCCACCCTAAATTTTCATAGGCTGAGAATAACCCTTCCCTCTCAATTGTCGTACCAGAAAGTATGACCCCTTTGGCCTAAGGCAGATGAGGGCTTGAAAATCAGACCCTGGTGGGATATGGTACTTGTCCCTGTTCCTGCTATCTTCTGCCTCTGTATCTATGCACAAGTAGCATCAAACCACTTTCTGCTATTCCAGTCCCAGAGGTGCTAGAGTGACTTCTAGTACCAGAGCAGCTGGAGTGACCTAACAATTGGCTAGGTACATCCTGACCTATAGAAGATGTGTCCTGGGCCAAAAGCAGGACTTTTTCCTGCAAACTTGAATGGAGCTGATGACAGTGACCTGTCAACAGTGCTGTGACTGTAGTTTAGGGTCATTCACATTTCTCTCTTTATAGGAAGCCCATGGTAGGAGTTTAGAGTAGGCTGTCCAGCAAACAGCCCTGAATCAGAAGTCAGGAGCTTTGAAATCAGTCCTGACTCTGTCATCACTAGCTATGTGACCTGGAGTAAATAACTTAATCTCTGTGAAGTGTGAGTTTCCTTATCTGGAAAAAGAATGACCATTCCAGCATTCACATTTTTTTTTTTTTTTTGAGACGGAGTCTCACTCTGTCGCCCAGGCTGGAGTGCAGTGGCCGGATCTCAGCTCACTGTAAGCTCCGCCTCCCGGGTTCACGCCATTCTCCTGCCTCAGCCTCCCGAGTAGCTGGGACTACAGGCGCCCGCCACCTCGCCCGGCTAGTTTTTTGTATTTCTTAATAGAGACGGGGTTTCACTGTGTTAGCCAGGATGGTTTCGATCTCCTGACCTCGTGATCCGCCCGTCTCGGCCTCCCAAAGTGCTGGGATTACAGGCTTGAGCCACCGCGCCCGGCCTCGCATTCACATTTTTTAAATGAAAATGCCAATCTGCAAATAGCGTGAAAGGCTAACATCTAAATAGTGCTTAATACTTTACAAAGGTTTTCAACTGCCCTGCTGTGTAGTCGTGATCACCGTGATTTCCCCATTGAAGAAACTAAGTCTTGTAGGATTAGTTGAGTTGCCTAAAGTCTCACAATTAATAAATAACAGAAGTGGGACTTGAATATAAGTCCTTGTCTCCAAATATGGTATTCTTTCCCTTGTCTCCAAATCTGGTATTCTTTCCCTTGTCTGAGTCTTTAACTAGGGTGGTCCATAGGATGTGAAAAAGGAATGCACAAGTAAAGAAAGTGGGAGGCAGAGAGAAAGCAGTAGAGGATTTGGATCCTTGAAGACCAGATTTGAATTCCAGCTTTTCCATATACTGGTTTGTAGTCCTTTAAAAGCCATTTCATCTTTCTTTTTCTGTTTGGCAAATGTAGACAGGGCTGATAGTCATGTGGTATATACTGGTACGGCCATATTGCTTATTAAAATACTGAAATCCTGCCATACTATTTAGTGTATTTAGGGGGTTCCAACTGATCCCCTCGTTTGAGGTCCCCTCTCACCTCCTCATACTTTAGCAACAAAAGGGTTGATAGGCTTAGCAGGGGATATTAAGGACCCACTTCACTCCAGGGCTATGGCTTAGCAGAGGATGTTAAGGACCCACTTCACTCCAGTGATTAGGAATAATGGCTACACAGATGAGAGGGTCAACCATAAACCTTAAAGCACTATTTTCTAAAATGTCATAGCAATGCCCTCTGGAAAAATAATTCTGTTGTGTAAAAAACAGTACATAGAATTTTACCGAGGAGAGACTTACTGTACATTAGCCTATTCAAGACTCTGAGATGGCCTGTTGTAAAGGCACTTATTTTACATTTTTAACTTTGATTTTTCTAATATTTGAGATTGTAATTCATTTTCCCCCATATCATCTATCATATCTTCTGCTCATTTTGTGAATCTTAGATTTTGATCCTGAGCTTATTATTTTCTGTCTACTCATTCTCTTACAGTACATCTTTTTATGTGGTGGCTCACTTAGTTTGTAACCCAGATGCTCTTTAGTCCAGGGTGGAGATAGTCAACTTCCTATGGTAGGTTTATTGCAGGTTATTCTAGAGTTCAGCTATCCTAGAATGACAGGAACAAGAAAAAACAATAGTATTATTAACAACAGTGGCAGCTAGTACTGATTGAGTGCTTTTGATAGACTCAGCTGAGTGCCATACATATTATGCTGGTTATGGTGCTTAACTCTGTTTCATTTCAAATGATCGGTCTAAGCCAAGGGGTAGTAAACTATGGCCTGTGGGCTATTCAGTCCTAGGCCTGTGATTGTAAGATACATGAGATAATGATTTTTAAAAATGTTTTTGCAAGGTTCCAGGAAGACTGGTGTGTTACAGAGACTGTATGTGGCCCACAAAACCTATGTTATCATTTTGCCCTTTATGGAAAAAGTGTCAATACGTGGTAATCCCACCTTGTTTTCTAATGGCTAGAATAAGTTTAGACATGTGGTCCATTCAAACAACAAATAGTCATTGAGTCCTAACCACTATATGAATGTTAGGGGCATAGCAGTAAACAAAACAGACACAAAATCGTATTCTTGTGTATCTTGCATTCTAATTTATTAGACTTAATGAGATATAAATCTGTTACTGTTTGGTTGAAGCTTCTCACACCTAAGTATGCAATATTGCAAATGATATTTCCTTTTTATGTTTAGCTATTTCTGTCTTTAAATGTGGTAGTTCTAACTTATAATTGTAAAGGGAACCAGTTCAAGAAAGACCCAGCACATTAAGGGTGACAGAGAAGAAAGTTGAGAATTAATTAATTAAGCTACTGAGTCAACCAATCTTGAATTCTGCCATATCTTAGGACTTCCTAGTATATTAGATAATAATTTTCCTTATTAAGTCCTTTTAAATCAGTTTTCTGTTACCAAAATTAACTAAAGGTATATGTATACACAAGTATTGCCTAATATAATCCTTATGACAACCCTATGAAATATTTATTATTCCATTTTGCAGAGGAAGAATCTTAAGATGAGAGAAATTAATTAATTACATAGTCAACATATTATGTAACATAACCAAGATGAGACTTCAGGTCTCTCTGACTCGAGTTCAATTATCTCCTGCTTACAGAATTTCTGAGCAGAGAGATTGTTAGAAGGAAAGGTAGGAAGCCAATATAGAGACAGTGTTTCATGTCCTGTGCCTGTGTATATGACTGTGTCATTGAGTTTCATCCTCTTTCTTAGATTAGAGTATGTTTCTTTCTTTCTTTTTCTTTTTTTTTTTTTTGAGACACAGTCTTGCTGTGTTGCCCAGGCTGGAGTGCAGTGGTGCAGCCACCTGCACCTCCTGGGCTCAAGCAATTCTCCTGCGTCAGCCTCATGAGTAGCTGGGATTACAGGTATATGGCATGGCTAATTTTTGTATTTTTAGTAGAGATGGAGTTTCACCATGTTGGCCAGGCTAGTCTTGAACTTGTGACCTCAAGTGATCCACTGGCCTCGGCCTCCCAAAGTACTGGGATTACAGACATGAATCACCACACTTGGCCGAGTAATGTTTCTTGACTCCTATCCCACTATGAGAAGACAGCATTTTCCCGTTTGTTGGGCATTCATTGTCCTAAGACAATTGAATAACATACATAAAGAATGAGGGAGTGCCACATCGCCCAGGGAGGGACAAATCTGTCAGTTTCTTTCCCTCTTCTCTACAACCATCTGATCACTTTTCACTTTGTCTACTCCAGCAATACATTCCCATCTGGTCTGTTTATTCACTCCGGCCTTCCAATTCAATCTTCACGTTGCAACTAGAAGATAAAAACAGATTTTTCGGCCAGGCGTGTTGGCTCACGCCTGTAATCATAATACTTTGGGAGGCCCAGGAGGGTGTATCACCTGAGGTCAAGAGTTCGAGACCAATCTGGCCAACATGGTGAAACCCCATCTCTACTAAAAATACAAAAATTAGTCAGGCATGGTGGCGGGCACCTGTAATCTCAGCTACTTGGGAGGCAGAGGCAGGAGAATCACTTGAACCTGGGAGGCAGAGGTTGCAGTGTGCTGAGATTGTGCCTCTTCACTCCAGCCTGGGCAAAAGAGTGAAAGTCCGTCTAAAAAATAAAATAAAATAAAAAGACAGATTTTTAATATGGTCTACAAAGCCTCTTCAGCTTCATTTTTCCTCAAGTGCCGTCCTGCTTTCTCTGTTCTTGTGTACTGACTTTTATCAACCATTAGTTTCTGCCTGGAATGATGTTTCTTCCCTTCTATGCCCAGTAAACAACTATTTGTCCCTTTGATATCTGTTCAAGTTTTTCTTTTCATACAAACCTTCTCTGCCCTCCCTGACTAGATTGACTCCTATCATAAGCTCTTAGTGGGCCATGTGCATTTCCTTCAAAGCACATGGCACAATTGTAGTTTCTCATTAGTGTGTGTGATTACCCATTTATATCTGTCTACCCTACTATATTATATGCTCTAGGAGAGCAGTAGCCACATCTGCTACCCAGTGTGTGGCACACAATAGTTTCTCAGTACATATTTGTGGAATGAATGTGTAAATGTATACAGAAAAGACATTTTACATTTCATCAGTGATTTAAAACAGATTTCAGAGCTCAGGTTGTAGCAGTCTGAGTCCCTGCAGGAAATAAGTGAGATCCTCAAATGGAACAATTTCCATTTTGAACAAGGAAAGTTCAACCTAGGGACTATTTACATAGTTGTAACTTCGTTATAAGGGAAAGTAACAAGGGATGAAGAAGCACCCTGGGGTTAGCAACAGTGAGTTAGAAGTTGGTACCCCCAAAACCGAATGGGCAACTGAAGGGAGAAGTTTGGCCTTAAAGAGAATAGCCATGGTTCTAGAAGAGAGCCACAGGATAGGTGCTGTGGCCATTGTAGAAAATCCCAGCCAAGCCAATGAAGCTCTGCAGTGTCCAGTCATGTCAGAATTATAAAAACAAGAAAAAACATTGTTATCGTCAGCACTCTTTTCCCTTCCTTGACCTCCATCCAGTGCCTCCCATTGGCTAAACCCAACTGAAATCCAGAGGGAAGAGAACTGAATGATGTTCATAAAGGCCTGGACTTTTAGAGAACAGAGCTGGGTGGAAAATGAGTAAATGGATCTAGCAGGAGAAGTGAAAAATCCCAGCCATTGGTCACTGGGACAATTTCCTTTTTTTTTTTTTTTTTTTTTGAGATGGAGTCTAGCTCTGTCAGCCAGGCTGGAGTGCAGTGGTGCCATCTCAGCTCACTGCCACCTCCACCTCCTTGGTTCAAACAATTCTCCTTTCTCAGCCTCCCAATTAACTAGGATTACAGGTGCCCGCCACCACGTCCAGCTAATTTTTGTATTTATAGTAGAGATGGGATTTCACTGTGTTGGCCAGGCTGGCCTCGAACTCCTGACTTTGTGATCTGCCAACCTCCGCCTCCCAAAGTGCTGGGATTACAAGCGTGAGCCACAGCGTTCAGCCGACAATTCCTAATTTTTAAAGAATTGCTAAGATAAATAATGCAAAAAGGTAGCTTGGAAAGTTTTAATTTAATACAATAGGAAGCAGTTACTAAAGTTTGAGAGTTATATAGGTAATGGTAGCTACAAAAAGTTTTCTTATTATGGAAATGCCATGATTAATGAAATGGATTAATGAAAAGTCCATGGGATTTTAAGTTATATGTGAGATAGAATCTTAGCTCTACCATATCCTGATTTGTTAGCCTTGGTTTCCTTATTTATAGGGTGAAGATTATAGTGCCTCTCTCATAGGATAATTGTTAGAATCCATTGTCTGGCACATTGTAGGTGCTCATGAAATGGTAAGTATTGTGAGAAAGGCACGTAGTTATTGTCTGCTATGGCCTAGCACTATAATAAGGTCTCCTCCTGGGAGCTTTTGATGTAATTAGGCAAGCAAAGTCACCAGGAATGGAGCAATTAGAAACTAACAGAACAGGAAATAATGGAAATAATCAAAGACTCAATGGTATATTAAGATCCACAGGAAAGATGCAGGTCACAAGCTCTGACAGATCTGTAGTGAAACTGGACCACTCCTCACCTTTGACGCTTCCCCACTCCTTCTGCCACTCCCTGCACCCTGGATCTTTAAGGAACCTTCCAGTCCTAAAAGCTAGTGCATTGTAGATAATGAGGATAGTGGACGTCAATGAACTCTACCAAGTCACTCAGCTACATGCAGTTAAACCACAGGCTATCCAAGCCAGTAAAAACAGGAGCAGTTTAGAACTCCTTAGTGGGTAGTTCTACCTTAAGACTTTAGTGACATTACACAGTCCAGCTCTGATGCATTGTTTGAAAGTGCCAGGTTCCCCCCCACCCTCCACCCCCTTGCCCACTTCATAAAACTGCTCTTTGCTTACTTGGTGCCAAATGGCTCATGTGTTTACATGAAGGACAGATTAAAGACCACATTGTACTTTTCCTTGTCATTGTGTAAAGGGCATTATTTTCCATGTTGATAAGATCTGGAGGGAAGAATAAAGCACAATGGACTTTTATTTTAATCACTAACCACTCACCCTATCCCACAGAAAGCCCAAAGTTTTTTATGCTTCTCCTGGTTTCAAGGAATCTGCCATTAGGAAAAGTAAAGTCCAGTGGCTCAGATTTTATCCAACGGAGACTTAGCAGTGTCCTTCCCTCATTGGGAAGGGGTTGAGAAAAGAGATAAAGAAGCAGAATGTAATGACCCAGAGGAAAAGCTGAAGTGACAGTATTTATACCTGGAGTTTACTGCCTGCAGCTGCTATGGGACCTGATTAAAGAGTCAGAACAATATGATTCTTGCTCTCAATGGCTTGAGACATTTTGGCAGAGAGGAGCAGATGCCACCTGTGTTAAGTAAGTCAGAGCATATTAGCAACGGACTTGGATAATTCCCACTTCACCCACATAGCCTTCTGTCCTGTGATGCTCTTTCTCTCCTCCATATTTTCTTCAAACAAGGCTAGCAATTCTTCTGTTGCCTCCTCTCTTTTTTCAGTAATATTTGTGCTTTATGTTGTCTCAGTTTGCTCTTGTATTTGAAGTCACATTGGACCAGAAATCAAGAGACCTACTTCTTCCATTAGCTTTGCCATATATCAGTGAACATACCCTTTTAGAACTTCCAATTTTCTCAACTCTTAAGTAATATCTGTTTGCTGCAGTTAACAGTGTTGAGAAACCAGAGAAATACATGTATGTAGAAGTAGCTTTTTTTAAAATTTGAGGTAATATTTACAAATGATTGAATGCATAGATCTTAAGTGTACAGTTTGATGAGTTTTAGAGAATGTATATAGGAATACCTCATTTTATTGTGCATTGAAGATACTGTGTTTTTCACAAAATGAAGGTTTGTGACAAGTGACAACCCTGCATCAAGCAAGTCTGTGGTGCCATTTTTCCAATTGCATGTGTTCACTTCATGTCTCTGTATCACATTTTGGTAATTCTTGCAATATTTCAAACTTTTTCATGATTATTATATCTGTCATGGCGATTCATAATCAGTGATCATTGATGTTACTATTGTAATTGTTTTGAGGTGCCACAAACCGTGCCCCTATAAAATAGCAAACTTAATAAATGTGTGAGTTCTGACTGCCCCACTGACTGACTGTTCCCCTTCTTTCTCCCTCTCCTCAGGCTTCCCTATTCCTTGAGAGACAGCAATGTTGAAATTCGGCCAATTAATAACCCTATAATGGCCTCTAAGTGTTCACATGAAAGGAAGAATTGCATGTCTTTCACTTTAAATAAAAAACTAGAAATGACTAAGTTTTGTGAGGAAGGCAAATTGAAAGCTGAAACAGGTTAAAAGCCAGGCTTCTTGCACCAAACAGTTAGCCAAGTTGTGAATGCAAAGAAAAAGTTCTTGAAGGAATTTTAAAGTGCTACTCCAGTGAACACATGAATGATAAGAAAGCAAAATACCCTTCTTACTGATATGGAGAAAGGTTGAGTCGTCTGGATAGAAGATGAAACCAGCTACAACATTCCCTCAAGCCAAAGCCTAATCCAGAGCAAAGCCCTAACTCTCTTCAAGTCTATGAAATTTGAGAGAAGTAAAGAAGCTTCAGAAGAAAAGTTGGAAGGTAGCAGAGGTTGATTCAGAGGTTTAAGAAGCCATTTTTATAAAATAGAAGTGCAAGTGGAAGCAACAAGTGCTAATGTACATGCTTTAGCAAGTTATCCAGAAGATCTAGCTAAGATCATTGATGAAGGTGGCTAAACGACATTTTCAGTGTAGGTGAAACAGCCTCATATTGGAAGAAGGTGCCATTTAGGACTTTCATAGGTGGAGAGAAGTCACTGCCTGGCTGCAAAGTTTCAAAGGACAGGCTAACTCTCTTGTTAGAGGCTAATACAGCTGGTGACTTGAAGTTGAAGCCAATGCTCATTTACCATTCTGAAAATCCTAAGGCTAAATCTACTTTGCCTGTGCTCTATAAATAGAACAACAAAGCCTAGATGACAGCACATCTGTTTACAGCATGGTTACTGAATATTTTGAGCCTACTGTTGAAAATTACTGCTCAGAAGAAAACATATCTTTCAAAATATTACTTCTCATTGAAAATGCACCTGGTCACCCAAGAGCTCTGATGAAGATACACAAGGAGGTTAATGTTGTCTTCACACTTGGTAACTCAACATTCATTCTGCAACCATGGATCAAGGAGCAGTTTTGATTCTCAAGACTTATTATTTAAGAAATACATTTCATAAGGCTATCGCTGTCATAGATAGTGATTTATCTGATGGATCTGGACAAGGTAAATTGAAAACCTTCTGGAAGGGAGTCACCATTCTAGATGCCATCAAGAACATTCGTGACTCATGGGAGAAGGCCTAAATATCAACGTTAATAGGCATTTGGAAGAAGTTGATTCCAACCCTTGTAGGTGACTTTGAGGGATTTACAACTTCAGGGGAGGAAGTAGCTGCAGATGTGGTCTAAATAGCAAGAGAACTAGAATTAGGAGTGGAGCCTAAAGATGTGATTGAATTGCTGTAGTCTCATGATAAAACTGGAATGGATGAGAAATTGCTTGTTATGGATGAGCAAAGGAAGTGATTTCTGAGATGGAAACTACTCCTGATGAAAATGCTATGAACATTGTTGAAATGACAACATAGGATTTAGGATGTTACATAAACTTAGTGAAGCAGTAGCAGGATTTGAGAGGACCGTTGCCAATTTTGAAAGAAATTCTACTGTGAGTAAAATGCTATCAAACAGCATCACATGCTACGGAGATTCTCTCAAGAGTCAACTCATATGGCACACTTCATTGTCATCTATTTTTTTTTTTTTTTTTGAGACAGAGTCTCGCTCTGTCGCCCAGGCTGGAGTGCAGTGGCCGGATCTCAGCTCACTGCAAGCTCCATTGTCATCCTATTTTTAAAAATTGCCAAAGCCACCCAGCTGATCAACAGCCTCATCAGTTAGCAGTCACTAACAATAAGACAAGACCTAACAGCAAAAAGAGTACGACTCAGATGATCATTAGCATTTTTAAAGCAATACTGCGTTTTTGTTTTTTTTTTGAGATGGAGTTCTGCTCTTGTCGCCCAGGCTGGAGTGCAATGGCACGATCTCGGCTCAGTGCAACCTCTGCCTCCTGGGTTCAAGCGATTCTCTTGCCTCAGCCTCCCAAATAGCTGGGACTACAGGTATGCACCACCATGCCCAGATAATTTTTATATTTTTAGTAGAGATGGAGTTTCACCATGTTGGCCAGGCTGGTCTTGAACTCCTGACCTCAGATGATCCACCCGCCTCGGCCTCCCAAAGTGCTGGGATTACAGGTGGGAGCCACCATGCCCGACCAATATAGCATTTTAACATTAAGGTGAGCAGATTGTTTTTTAGATGTAATGCCATTGCACACTTAATGGACTACAGTGTAATATAAACATAACTTTTTTTTTTTTTTGAGATGGAGTTTTGCTTTTGTTGCCCAGGCTGGAGTGCAATGGCACGATCTCGGCTCACCGCAACCTCCACCTCCCGGGTTCGAGCGATTCTCTTGCCTCAGCCTCCCGAGTAGCTGGGATTACAGGTATGTGCCATCACGCCCAGCTAATTTTTTGTATTTTTAGTTGAGACATATTTGTATTTTTATTTCTCCATGTTGGTCAGGCTGGTCTTGAGGTCCTGACCTCAAGTGATCTGCTCGCCTTGGCCTCCCAAAGTGCTGGGATTACAGATGTGAGCCACTGCGCCTGACCCATAACTTTTCTATATACTAGGAAACAAAAAAATTCATGCGACTTATTTTACTACAATATTCATTTTATTCCACTGATCTGGAACTGAACTTGCAGTATCTCCAAGGTATGCCTGTACATCTGTGTAACCAACACTCCAATTAAGATATAGTATATTTCTATCATCCCAGAAATTTCCCATATGTCCCTTTCATATCCCCTTTCAACCAGTCCTTCTTATCTTGAGGTAACCACTATTCTATCACCAGAGATGTTTTTTCCTGTCCTTGAACTTGTTAGAAGCACTTTGAAAACTGAAAGCCACTGTACAAAATCCAGTATTATTACTGTATCTCAACTAGATGTTACATTATTTAAAAGACCTAGTGTTTTACTTAGTACTGAGCAGAAAGCATGGTAGACACTGACTCAATTCAATATTGAATATATCTTAAAGTAAGTGAAGTATAGGGAAAGGGCCTTTGACGTGGGTTCTGGGAAAGCTGAATTCTAACCTGCTCTGACTTACCTAACATTGTGACATTTAAAACAAAACAAAACATTTTTTACCTTAAGTGTTTCTTCTGCTAAGTAAAGGAGTTGGACTAGATGATGTTGTAGAGTACCTTCATGCTTTCAGAAATTACTTAACGATGATAATGACTAACATTTATTGAATGATTATGTCAGGCAGTACTCTAAATAAATTTATTAACTCATTAATCTTAATAACAGTCCAACAAGGTAAATCTTATTACAGTTGACTCCTGAACAACACAGGGGTTGGGGCTGCTGACCTGTGTGTTTGAAATCCATATATAAATTTTGACGCCTCAAAAACTTAACTACTAATAGCCCACCATTGACTGGAAGCCTTCCTGATAACATAAACAGTTGATTAACATATATTTTGTATATTATATGTATTATATACTGTATTATTACAATATAGTAAGCCAAAGAAAAGAAAATGTTATTAAGAAAATCACAAGGAAGAGGAAATATCTACTATTTATTAAGTGGAAGTGGATCATCATAAAGGTCTTCACCCTTGTCTTCATTTTGAGTAGGCTGAGGAGGGAGAAGAGTAGGGGTTGGTCTTCCCATACCAGGAATTGCAGAGGCAGAAGAAACTCCGTGTGTAAGTGGACCTGTGCAGTTGAAACCCATGTTGTTCAAGAGTGAACTGTATTTCCATCTTAGAGATGAGCTTCAGTGACTTTCAACATTTTGCCATACTCATTTTCTACCTCTCTCCTTTTTTATAGAATAAAAACTACTTTTTTTTTTTTTTTTGAGACGGAGTCTCGCTCTGTCGCCCAGGCTGGAGTGCAGTGGCCGGATCTCAGCTCACTGCAAGCTCCGCCTCCCGGGTTCACGCCATTCTCCTGCCTCAGCCTCCCGAGTAGCTGGGACTACAGGCGCCCGCCACCTCGTCCGGCTAGTTTTTTGTATTTTTTAGTAGAGACGGAGTTTCACCGGGTTAGCCAGGATGGTCTCGATCTCCTGACCTCATGATCCGCCCGTCTCGGCCTCCCAAAGTGCTGGGATTACAGGCTTGAGCCACCGCGCCCGGCCGAGAATAAAAACTATTATGAAAAATTTCAAACATACTCTTATAAGTAGACGGATGGCATTTTTCACCCTTAAATACTCTAGCATGCATCTAAAAAAGGACAATTTTATAACTGTCACACCTAACAAAATTAATAATAATTCTTGAATATTATTTATTTACTACTAAGTTCGTATTTCTCTGATTGTCTTAATGTTTCTTTTTTGGTGTTTTGCTAAATTAGAGCCAAAAATGGTCTACTCGTTTTATTTGGTGGTTGTGCCCCTTAAGCCTCTTTTAATCTAAAATCCCCTCTGCTTGAAGAGGGAGGATTTAGATTGTTGTGAAGGCAGAAGACCAAGGGGTGCCTTTCTACTTTGTTTCTCATACACAAAAATGTGGTGATGAGGTTACAGGAGAATACAGCAAAATCACTTCAGCTTCTTCCTATTTCTTGGACTCTTCACCCACCTTCTTACCTTATGGGTGGCCATCCCTATTTCTGTAGGTCACTTTCTTATGTGAATAGTAAGGGGTTGCTAGGAAGAGGCTGGTGGATTTCCTTGCACTTACCAGAAACAGGGTATATCACTACCAACGGAAATTACTATGAATAGCTCTCAGCAAAACACTTCCGTTGTAATAGGGGCATGATCTCAATGAGGAAATTGCCATTTGAAGATTTGTCTTTGTATACTTTTTTTTTTGATGCAAGAAGAGAAAACATGGGGTTATTTACATTGTAGGGAGGAACTCTTCAAGGTCAGCAGGGGCTCTAGTGAACTCAGCCTGGTTGAGGCTTACCAGCCTGTGCTTTGTGAGATTGAGTAGGCATCCAGAGAACCATGTCCATTCTCTCCATAGTCTGGATTAAATATGGAGACATTCTACTTAGGAATAACTAGAATCGCAGAAATGCACTACTAGCAAAGGCCTAAAGAATAGCCAACAAGTGTTTTCAAATGCTGTTTCCACAAGGCTCCAACCTTGGAGGCACTTTAAGTATTCTGCAAATGTTTTGTTTGAACTTCCTTAAAAAATGTGGTCAATTCTTTATTTTAGTACTAGTCCTTATTTTGGTTTTCTTTTCCAATCTCTCTCTTAGAATTCAATTTTCACTAAACTTTACCAACACTAATAATAAATTAGCCTCATCTCTTTGTCATGAAATCTCTGAAGTAATGATTCCCAAACTGCTATGGAAAAAGCAAGCATTCTTGATGCCAAAATGAATTTTTGAAAAGGTGCTTTCTTCTTGTGTACCTTAGTAAAATAATTTTTTGGAAGTCCATTCTCTTTGGTAGATCTTGAAGCCTGGGAAGACCCATTCTGGAGTGAGAGAATGCTCTCACAGAATAGGAGTTGTGTAAGTTAGGGTTTTTGTTGTTGTTGTTGTTGTGTGTGTGTGTGCAGTAAAAGTCTGAAGCTTTAACTCCATAGAGGCTGGTGGAAGGAATGTTCCTCATCTTGTAAAGATGATTTCCAAGGAAGAGTTTTAAAAGAAATGATTTGGGCCAGGAACTGTGGCTTACACCTCTAATCCCAGCAATTTGGGAGGCTTGAGGCCAGGAGTTTGAGCTTCAGTGAGCTATAATTGCACCACTGCACTCCAGCCTGGGTGACAGGGCAAGACCCTGTCTCTTAAAAAAAAAACATGAGGATAAAGTTGCCAAGTTTAGTATATTAAAATATGGGATGCTTAATTAAATTTGAATTTCAGACAAATAAATGCTTTTCTAAAAGTACATCATATTTGGGACATACACTAAAAACATTTGTCATTTATCTGAAATTCAAATATAGCTGAAACTTGTTGTTTTTCTGAAATTAAAAAATAAGTGGTTTTGTTTTTCATCTGGTGACCCGCTTGAGTAAGCTGCTTTTGTCTGTTATATTCAGAACTCCAGATTTATTAATTTGTAGTCATTCCTCCTATAGCCGTCTTTCCAGTGTGCTGAGGTCCTGCAAGACTCAGAGCCAGGAGAAATGCCTGTGTACTGTGCCACTGACACTTCCTGCACTTAGTGACCTCAAAGAGGTTGACCCCAGGGCGATGAGAAACAAAAGAGGAAAATCAAGTCTTGGGTCCCTGTGAAATCTTTTCTTTCAGGGCTGACCTTGATGTGTTGCAGCCTCCCAGTGGCCTGGTTCAAGTGGTTTCGTGTTGAAATTCTTTTAAGTGATTGTGTTAGTTTCCTTTTGGTAAACCTTATCTCTTCCTTGGAGTGTGTTTTAGTTTGCCTGGATGGAGTTGAGTATTCCATCGGCTCCCTGAGTCCTCACGTCGGACTTGGTTTCTGTGGGATTTCTCTTTGCTTATTTGCTTTAGGAAGAGGCTCGTTGATAAAAGAAGGCAGCCATCTGGGGGCCAGAGAGTCCTCTGGTGCAGCTGCCCACTTGGGACCCTGCCTCCTTCTCAGACTGCAGGGAGTTTACTAATAATCATGGAATGTTTAAGCTGTGAAGCACCTTAATGTGATAAAAGAGCATGGGAAGGGGTCCCCTCGCACCTCCTTCCTTAGTAGTTTCACTTTTTGTCTGTTATACACTGTAGGTTCCCCTGAAAGATATCATTTGATGAAAGGGTTCTACAGCTAGAAATAAGCTACAAAACCAATTCTTAATTATGGCCCTGGCCCTTTACAAGTAAGGAATCTGAAGCCCAGAGAGGTTAAGTGACTTGCCAAAGATAGTACAGCAGATTAGCGGCAAAAAGTGGGAAAATAAAAGCCCAGTTCCTTCAGCTTCCACATGGTGATTTTTATTCAGGACTATGAAAGATAATGTACCAAGTCCTTAACATCATTACATGAGGAATTTACTAGTCGGATTACGCACATTCCAAGACTCAGGCAAGAACTCCTTGGCTCTCCAGTTCACACGCCCTTTATGCGTGATCAAGGAGGCTTGGAGATTGTTTTGATTGCTGCTGGGGGAGAAGCGGGGAATAGGAATGTGTTAAGGCATAAAATGTAAATACCGGGGAGAGGCTAGACAACCATTCTATTCCACACTTATAGAATAAGTAAAAAGATATGAGTTTGTTGCCTGAGAAAAATGTTTCATGGAGGAGAGCATAGAACAATCTTGGACTCTACAATTGGAACACTTACGTGAGTTGTCTTTAGGGTGGAAATGGATTCCAAGAGCACGGGAATGCGACTATGGCATATGTGCCTCTCAGTTTTTCTTTAGCTAATCCTTTTTATGGTATTTCTTCACCTCTGGGTGTGAGACAAATTTGGAATTCTCTTTTCTCTTTCCAGATTCTTTGCTGAAATGTGAGGCTAGGTACTTCACTTTCTTTCTTGTGTCATGTGCTTGTATTATTTGTAAACCTTTCCCTGAGGGATTCTCCATAGTTCTTTATTATATTGTTCCTCAAACACTTCAGGCAACAATAGAGAATCATAAATGCCAGGAACTATAGCCCCAAATATCCCTTATACTTTCCTGTATGTAGAAAAATGTGCCATGTCACAAGGGGATAGAATAATGAGATGTTTAAGGACTGGGGGTTTGGATTCAAACAGACCTGGATTTAAGTCTCAGCATTGACTTTTCTTAACATGTGACTTTTAGTAAGTTATTTTTATCTTTGTGAGCTCAGTTTCTTCAAATACGAAAGAGGTGGATTGGGGGCTGGTATAATAGCCCATTCTTCATGGGATTGCTGTGAGACTTAAATGAGAAATGTGTATGAATTGTGATATGGCTTGGCTCTGTCCTGACCCAAATCTCATCTTGAATTCCCACGTCTTATGGGAGGGACCCACTGGGAGGTAATCATGGGGGCAAGTCTTTCCCATGCTGTTCTTATGATAGCAAATAAGTCTCACCAGACTTGACAGTATTATAAGGGGAATTTCCCCACCCAATCTCTCTCTTTGCCTGCCATCATCCACGTAAGATGTGACTTGCTTCTCCTTGCCTTTTGCAGTGATTGTTGAGGCCCTCCCAGCCACGTGGAACTGTAAGTCATTAAACTTCTTTCTTTTGTAAATTGCCCAGTCTTGGGTATGTCCTTATCAACATTGTGAAAATGGGCTAATACAGGAAATTGGTACCAGTAGAGTGGGGCACTGCTGGAAAGATACCTGAAAACGTGGAAGTGACTTTGGAACTGGGTAACAGGCAGACGTTGGAACAGTTTGGAGAGCTCAGAAGAAGATAGGAAAATGTGGGAAAGTTTGGAACTTCTTAGAGACTTGTTGGATGACTTTGACCAAAAGCCTGATAGTAATATCGACAATAAGGTCCAGGCTGAGGTGGTCTCAGAGGTGGCATTTTGCCCTTGCCCTAGAGATTTGTGGAACTTTGAACTTGAGAGAGATGATTTAAGATGTCTGGTGGTAGAAATTTCTAAGCAGCAAAGCATTCAAGAGGTGACTTAGCTGCTGTTAAAGGCATTCAGCTTTATAAAGGAAGCAGAGCATAAATGTTTGGAAAGCTTGCAGCCTGACAATATGATAGAAAAGAAAAAATGCTTTTTCTGGGGAGAAATTCAAGCAGCTGCAGAAATTTGCATAAGTAAGGAGGAGCCAGATGTTAATCCCTAAGACAATGGAGAAAATATCTCCAGGGCATGTCAGAGGTCTTCACAGCAGCCCGTCCCATCACAGGTCCGGAGGCCTAGGAGAAAATGGTTTAGTGGGCTGGGCCCAGGGTTCCTGTGCTGTGTGCAGCATAGAGACTTGGTGCCCTGTGTGCCAACTGCTCCAGCCATGACTGAAAGAGGCCAACGTAGAGCTTGAGCTGTCGCTTCAGAGTGTGCAAGCCCCAAGCCTTGGCAACTTCCATGTGGTATTGAGCCTATGGGTGCACAGAAGTCAAGAATTGAGATTTGGGAACTTCTGCGTAGATTTCAGAGGATGTATGGAAACTCCTGGATGTCCAGGCAGAAGTTTGCTGCAAGGGTGGGGGTCTCATGGAGAATCTCTGCTAGGGCAGTGCAGAAGGGAAATGTGGGATCGGAGCCCCTACACAGAGTCCCTACTGAGGCACTGCCTATGGAGCTGTGAGAAGAGGGCCACCATCCTCCAGACCCCGGAATGGTAGATCCACTGACAGCTTGCACCATGTACCTGGAAAAGTTGCAGACACTCAACACCAGCCTGTGAAAACAGCTGGGAGGGAGGCTGTACCCTGCAAAGCCACATGGGTGGAGCTGCGCAAGAGCATGGGAACCTACCCCTTGCTTCAGTGTGACCTGGATGTGAGACATGGAATCAAAGGAGATTATTTTGGAGCATTAGGGTTTGACAGCCCCACTGGAATTTGGACTTGCATGTGGCCTGTAGCCCTTTTGTTTTGGCCAATTTCTTTCATTTGGAATGACTGTATTTACCCAATGCCTGTAGTCCATTGTATCTAGGAAGTAACTAACTTGCTTTTGATTTTACAGGCTCATAGGTGGAAGGGACTTGCCTTGTCTCAGATGAGATGTTGGACTGACTGTGGACTTTTGAGTTAATGCTGAAATGAGTTAAGATTTTTTTTTGAGACAGAATCTTGCTCTGTCACCTGGGCTGGAATGCAGTGGCACAATCTCAGCTCACTGCATCCTCTGCCTTCTGGGTCCAAGCAATTCTCCTGCCTCAGCCTCCTGGGTAGCTGGGATTATAGGCATGTGCCACCATGCCTGGCTAATTTTTGTATTTTAAGTAGAGATGGTGTTTCACCATGTTGATCAGACTGGTCTCAAGCTCCTGACCTCAGGTGATCTGCCTGCCTTGGCCTCCCAAAGTGTTGGGATTACAGGCCTGAGCCACCAAGCCTGGCATGCTGAAATGAGTTGAGACTTTGGAGGACTGTTGGGAAGGCATGATTGGTTTTGAAATGTAAGGACATGGGCTTTGGAGGGGCCAGGGCAGAATGATGTTGTTTGGCTGTGTCCCCAACCAAATATCATCTTGAATTCCCAAATGTTGTGGGAGGGACCCAGTGGGAGGTAATTGAATCATGGGGGCAAGTCTTTCCTGTGCTGTTCTCATGATAGTGAATACGTCTCATGAGATCTGATGGTATTATAAGGGGGAGTTTCCCTGACCAATCTCTCTCTTTGCCTGCCGCCATCCACATAAGATGTGACTTGCTCCTCCTTGCCTCCTGCCATGATTGTGAGGTCTCCCCAGCCATGTGGAACTGTAGGTCATTAAACCTTTTTCTTTTGTAAATTGCCCAGTCTTGGGTATGTCTTTATTAGCAGCATGAAAATGGACTAATATAAAGTGTTTTACGTAGTGCCTGGCAAGTGGTAAGCACTCAGTTGCTGCCAGTTGTGTTATTATTATTGACATCTTTATTATTTTTTTTCCATAAACTTAATTTAGAACTCTTATACCATGATCTGGGGTTTGGGTCATTATTTCTTTCATTAAAGAAAATCTCTCTCCTAATCAAAATCTATTTATCTTATTTTAAATTGTTTTCCATTATAATTGCTTAAGTTCTAATTCCATTTGCACCTCATTGTTGAAATCTTCTTTCACCATTCTATATCATTGATTTCTTTCTTCTTTAATCTCTCAATTTACACATTCCCTGTTCTAAATGATCAAGAGCAGCTTCTAACATTTTTCACATATTCTCCTTGTATTATTTTCCTTATGAATGCTGTTATTGAAAACATATTTTTAAAGCTGATTTTTTTATTATGGAAATCTTAAACATACATAAAAATCATCATAAAGAATAGTGTATTTGTCTCCATGTATCTATTGCCCAACTTCAACAATTATCAACTTTTTGTCAATTTTGTTTCTTTTAAATTCTCTGCTCCCCTTTTATTTTGGCCACACTATTTTAAAAGCAAATCCCCAGACGTCCTGCAATTTTATATGTTAATAGTTCAGTATGTATGTCCAATTGATAAGGATTTTTTTTCTTCTAACTGCAATGCCATCATCATGTCTAACAAGATAAGCAATAATTCCTTTTTATCATTCAACACCCAATCAATATTCACATTTCTCTTATTGCCTCAAAAATATGTATATATATTTTTAGAGATGGGGCCTCACTCTGTCACCCAGGCTGGAATATGGTGGCATGATCACAGCTCACTGTAACCTCAAACTCCTAGGCTCAAGCAATCCTCCTGTCTTAGCCTCCCAAGAAGCTGAGACTGCAGGCATGAGCCACTGGGCAGGGCCCCTCAAAAATATTTTTTAACAGTTTGTTTGAATCTGGATTCAAACAAAGCCTACACATTTCATTTGGTTGCTATATCTCGTAAATCTCTTTTAATTAATTACAGTTTCTCTTTCCTAATTTTTTAAATGAGTTTTCTAAAAACTCAAAATTTAGACAGAAAAACAACTCAGACTGCATTTATTATAAAGAAGTCACTTTCTTATGTATTAAATGAGACGTCTATAACTCTCAGTCATGAGATAACTAAAATTAACTTGCCAATTTATCATCAGTTCAGCATAAAGCGAAGAAATTTGATATTTTAGTTAACTTATGCATCTTTATTTCAAGGCTTATTTCCATTTGTCCTTTTAAAATAAAAATAGTTTGGGAAGTTTTCTCCTAAAATGTAAAGTTGGGGCCAACTGACATTTATTATAGCAAGACAGTTTTTACTTTTAAATACCTAATATTAAGTATTTTTCTCAGGAGGAAGAGTCCTTTTACGTCTGCACTCCATTTCCCCAACCCTACCCATTATCACTGATGCAGTCTGGTGATGCTTTCCTGTTCTCCAGGTCTCAGTCTTTGTCTTTGACCTATTCATTGGCTATTTTCAGCCCCAGTGACTTTGCCTTCCCCATGAGTTTGGACAACAGAGGGGATGAGGAAAGCATTTCACTTTTCTTGGGTTTGGAAGGAGGGAAGAACATGAGATCAGTGGAGAAGGAATCATTGAAATAGTCTAGACCAAAACCCTGAGAGAGACAGGAGCCTATAGATCTAAGGTAAGAAGGCTGATTTAGAGAGACATTTAGCTTTGGTGGCTGTGGAAATTATGTTTTATTCAGACTCAAAGTAGAAAGCATGTCCAATCCTAGGTCTAAGGTTTGTTATATTATTATAAAAATCATCTTTAATTTTGTGGATAGAGCCATCACCAGAGATTAAAAGGGCAGTTTTGGCTGGGCATGATGGCTCATGCCTGTAATCCTAGCCCTATGGGAAGCTGAGGCAAGAAGATTGCCTGAGCTCAGGAGTTTGAGATCACCCTGGGCAACATAAGGAAACCCCGTCCCTACAAAAATGTTTTCAAAAAATTAGCCAGGTGTGTTGGTGTACACATGTGGTCCCAGTTACTCGGGAGGCTGAGGTGGGAGGATCACTTGAATCTGGGAGGTCAAGGTTGTAGTGAGCCATGATTGTGCCACTGCACTCTGGCCTGGGGGTCAGGGTGAGATCCTTTCTTTTATTTTCATTTTTTTGAGCTGGAGTATTGCTCTTGTTGCCCAGGCTGGAGTGCAATGGTGTGATCTCAGCTCACTGCAACCTCCACTTCCTAGGTTCAAGCAATTTTACTGCCTCAGCCTCCCAAGTAGCTGGGATTACAGGCACCCGCCACCACACCCAGTTAATTTTTGCTATTTTTAGTAGAGACGAGTTTCATCATGTTGACCAGGCTGAGATCCTTTCTTTTAAAAAGATATAAATAACAACAACAGCAACAATAATAATTTTTATTATAATAATTGGTGTAAACTAGGAAAGAACATGGCCAGTTTGATTCCTAGATAGTGACTCCTCTGTTACTTTAGTAATTTGATTTTTAATATATCAAATTATTTAAAATTCTTTAGAGGGGCACACCATGCAAAGAAATATTCTTTTTTTTTCCAAAGTAAATTATAACCTTTTAATTACCTGTTTTGTAAGTTTTGGCTTTTATATTTTGACATTTCTTGAAATGAGTTCTAGCTAGATATTTGAGAAAATGAAAATAGAATCACTGATGTTACTTGGTCTACAAAGAGAAAATAACATTTCTGTTATATTCATTCTACTATTATACGTGTAAGAGATGCCACATACTCTAATTCTGATGACATCCAAAGGTTCAGTGGATGTATTCTTGAATGTTCTCTGGACATATGTAAACATGTTGAATACAAAAAAACTTTCATTTTTCCTAATAATGGAAAATTAAGCATGCAATTAAATATATGACAGTCATGGATGACTTTGTAAAGGGATTTTAAACTGAATTATACAGCTAATAAAAAATACAACGAAAGGGTATTTACAGCTACTATGAAAAAATTACAAAGAAAACAATAAAATCATCTTTAGGGCTTTCTTATTAAAATTAGTTCTTGCTGTGTAAACATAAACTTTATCCTTAATTTAGGTTTTGTTATATTTTTAGCAAATTATGTTTTAAATTAATTGGTGGTATCAGAAGTATCATTAAAATATGTTAAAAAGATATTATTGACTGAGCAATCTGCAGTCTCAGTGTTGCCAGGAGATGTAGTTAGCTTAACTGAAATATAAGATATTTTTGCCTTTAGTTGTTTATAGTCTTCTTAGGTAAACAAGAGAAAACACATAAAATTATGAAAAAAGAGTGAGTCGCGATTAAGTGACATACTGTGTCTTACAATCACTACTTGGATAAATAATTGATTGGTATGAGCTGAAGTAGTTTGTCTTGTGGTTCCTGATAGAGTTTATAAAATCAAATTACTATTCCAGTATCTTCTTGGACCTAGCCATTTGGTTAAAGGTCAAATTCTTCCTGCCACATATCAGAAATTCCATCTGTAATTTTTATTTGAACATTTCCCTGCCTTTTCCAATAATGTAATCCCACCCTAACCACCCACCAGAGAAAACAACACAGGATTCTTTTGTGTGCTGATGGCATTTTGTGAACAAAAGAACATGACACATGTGATTCAACTGAGTATCTGGATGTCTGCATGATGCTGTAATGTAGTCCTTTGGACAAGAATTACATGCATCTATCTTGGGAGTCACTGTACCAGGGCTGGTGTGAAGAAGCCTTGGACTTTAAAACCAGCCCATAGGCAGAATTCTGTTTTTGAAGGGAAAAAAATAACCCGAGAATGGTGTGTGTGTGTGTGTGTGCACGCACGTGTGTAGTGGCAACAATGGCAAATTTCACAGATAAGGCAACGGCAACAGTTCTCAATTATTTCCTAATAATATTGAGTGAGGGAGGAGCTCTGTCTTTCAGCTTTCAAATTATGTAAGAGGGATGAACTGCTGAAACTAGCATCCTGTACCAAGTAAGTCAGATGCTATATACAAACTTAAGTGCTTCTATTCACCAGGCTAGGTCAGGCTGTAGTAACAAGCCATATCAAAATCTGAATGTCTTGAAACAACAAAGGAGTATTCCTTGATCCCTCTCATGTTCACGGTGGCCCAGCAGAAGATTTTGTTGCACTACACTATTGTCCCTACCTGGGACTTAGGTTGACAAAGCAGCCACCATCTGGAACATTACCAGTCAAAGTGGCAGAACGGAAAACAAAACAAAAAAACCTCTCTAGGGTCTTGTATCTGCATTAGTCTTTAACTTGAATGTAATACAAATTAGTGGGGAGGGTTCCCAGATGGCCAAATAGGAATAGCTCTAGTTTACAGCTCACAGCGTGAGCAACACAGAAGACAGGTGATTTCTGCATTTCCAACTTAGGTACCTGGTTCATCTCACTGGGGCTTGTTGAATGGTGGGTGCAGCCCACAGAGCATGAGCTGAAGCAGGGTAGGGCATCACCTCACCCAGGAAGTGCAAGGGGTCAGGGAATTCCCTTTCCTAGCCAAGGGAAGCCGTGACAGATGGTACCTGGAAAATTGGGACACTCCCACCCTAATACTGCACTTTTCCAATGGTCTTAGCAAATGGCACAGCAGGACATTATATCCTGCACCTGGCTCAGAGGGTTCCATGCCCACGGAACCTTGCTCACTGCTAGCACAACAGTCTGAGGTCAAACTGCAAGGTGGCAGTGAGGCTGGGGGAGGGGCTTCCACCATTGCTGAGGCTTGGGTAGGTAAACAAAGCAGCCAGGAAGTTCAAACTGGGTGGAGTCCACTGCAGCTCAAGGAGGCCTGACTGGCTCTGTAGACTCCACCTCTGGGGGCAGGGTATAGCTGAACAAAAGGCAGCAGAAACTTCTGCAGACTTAAACATCCCTTTGAAGAGAGTAGTGGTTCTCCCAGCATGAAGTTTGAGATCTGAGAATGAACAGACTGTCTCTTCAAGTGGGTCCCTGACCCCCGAGTAGCCTAACTGGGAGACCCTTCCCAGTAGGGGCCGACTGACAGCTCGTACAACCAGATGCCCCTCTGAGGTGAAGCTTCAAGAGGATCAGGCAGCAACATTTGCTGTTCTGCAATACATTATTTGCTCTTCTGCAGCCTCCGCTGGTGATACCCCAGCAAACAGGGACTGGAGTCGACCTCAAGCAAACTCCAACAGACCTGCAGTTGAGGGTGGAAAACTAACAGACATAAAGGACATCCACGCCAAAACCCCATCTCTAGGTCACCATCACCAAAGACCAAAGGTAGATAAAACCACAAAGATGGGGAAAAAACAGAGCAGAAAAGCTGAAAATTCCAAAAATCAGAGCACCTCTTCTCCTCCAAAGGAATGCAGCTCCTTGCCAGCAGTGGAACAAAGCTGGTTGGAGAATGACTTTGATGAGTTGACAGAAGTAGGCCTCAGAAGATCAGTAATAACAAACTTCTCCGAGCTAAAGGAGGATGTTCAAACCCATCACAAAGAACGTAAAAACCTTGAAAAGATGAGATGAATGACTAACTAGAATAAACAGCATAGAGAAGACCTTAAATGACCTGACAGAGCTGAAAACCATGGCATGAGAACTATGTGACACATGCACAAGCTTCAGTAGCTGATTTGACCAAGTGGAAGAAAGGGTATCAGTGACTGAAGATCAAATGAATGAAATGAAGTGAGAAGAGAAGTTTAGAGAAAAAAGAGTAAAAAGACACAAACAAAGCCTCCAAGAAATATGGGACTATGTGAAAAGACCAAATCTAAGTCTGATTGGTGTACCTGAAAGTGACAGGGAGAATGGAACCAAGTTGGAAAACACTTATCCAGGAGAACTTCCCCAACCTAGCAAGGCAGGCCAACATTCAAATTCAGGAAATACAGAGAACGCCACAAAGATATTCCTTGAGAAGAGCAACTTGAAGACACATAATTGTCAGATTCTCCAAAGTTGAAATGAAGGAAAAGATGTTAAGGGAAGCCAGAGAGAAAGGTCAGTTTGCCTACAAAGGGAAGCCCATCAGACTAAGTGGATCTCTCAGCAGAAACTCTACAAGCCAGAAGAGAGTGGGGGACAATATTGAACATTCTTAGAGAAAAGAATTTTCAACCCAGAATTTCATATTCAGCCAAACTAAGCTTCATAAGTGAAGGAGAAATGAAATCCTTTACAGACAAGCAAATGCTGAGAGATTTTGTCACCACCAGGCCTGTCTTATTGCCTTACAAGAGTTCCTGAAGGAAGCACTAAACATAGAAAGGAACACCCAGTACCAGCCACTGCAAAAACATGCCAAATTATAAAGAGCATTGATGCTTGGAAGAAACTGCATCAACTAATGAGAAAAATAACTAGTTAACATCATAATGACAGGATCAAACTCATACATAACAATATGTAAATGGGCTAAATGTTCCAATTAAAAGACACAGACTGGCAAATTGGATAAAAAGTCAAGACCTATCAGTGTACTGTGTTCAGGAGACCCATCTCACGTGCAGAGACACACATAGGCTCAAAATAAAGGGATGGAGGAAGATCTACCAAGCAAATGGAAAAAAAACAAAAACAAAAAACAAAAAAAAAAACGGGTTGCAATCCTAATCTCTGATGAAACAGACTTTAAACCAACAAAGATCAAAAGAGACAAAGCAGGCCATTACATAATGGTAAAGGGATCAATTCAACAAGAAGAGCTCACTATCCTAAATATATATGCACCCAATACAGGAGGACCCAGATTCATAAAGCAAGTCCTTACAGACCTAGCGAGAGACTTAGCCTCCCATAGAATAATAATGGGAGACTTTAACACCCCACTGTCAACATTAGACAGATCAATGAGACAGAAAGTTAACAAGGATATCCAGGACTTGAACTCAGCTCTGCACCAAGCAGACCTAATGGACATCTACAGAACTCTCCACACCAAATCAACAGAATATACATTCTTCTCAGCACCACATCGCACTTATTCCAAAATTGGCCATGTAGTTGGAAGTAAAGCACTGCTCAGCAAATGTAAAAGAACAGAAACTATAAGAGACTCTCTCTCAGACCACAGTGCAATCAAATTAGAATTCAGGATTAAGAAACTCATTCAAAACCGCACAACTACATGGAAACTGAACAACCTGCTTCTGAATGACTACTAGGTACATAACAAAAGGCAGAAATAAAGATGTTCTTTGAAACCAATGAGAACAAAGACACAACATACCAGAATCTCCAGGACACATTTAAAGCAGTGTGTAGAGGGAAATTTATAGTACTAAATTCCCACAAGAGAAAGCAGGAAAGATCTAAAATCGACACCCTAGCATCACAGTTAAAATAACTAAAGAAGCAAGAGCAAACATACTCAAAAGCTAGCAGAAGGCAAGAAATAACTAATATCAGAGCAGAACTGAAGGAGATAGAGACACACAAAAAAAACCCTTCAAAAAATCAGTGAATCCAGGAGCTGATTTTTTGAAAAGATCAACAAAATTGAGAGACCGCTAGCAAGACTAATAAAGAAAAGAGAGAAAAATCAAATAGACACAATAAAATGTGATAAAGGGGTTATCACCACCAATCCCACAGAAATACAAACTACCATCAGAGAATACTATAAACACCTCTAGACCAATAACAGGCTCTGAAATTGAGGCAATAATTAGTAGCCTACCAACCAAAAAAAGTCCAGGACCAGGTGGATTCACAGCCAAATTCTACTAGAGGTACAAAGAGGAGCTGGTACCATTCCTTCTGAAACTATTCCAATCAATAGAAAAAGAGGGAATCCTCCCTAACTCGTTTTAAAAGGCCAGCATCATCCTGATACCAAAGCCTGGCAGAGACACAATAAAAAAGAAAATTTTAGATCAATATCCTTGATGAACATTGATGCAAAAATCCTCAATAAAATACTGGCAAACCTAATCCAGCAGCACATCAAAAAGCTTATCTACCATGATCAAGTTGGCTTCATCTCTGGATGCAAGGCTGGTTCAACATATGCAGATCAATAAAAGTAATCCATCATATAAACAGAACCAAAGACAAAAACCACATGATTATCTCAATAGATGCAGAAAAGGCCTTCGATAGAATTTGACACCCCTTTATGCTAAAAACTCTCAATAAATTCGGTATTAATGGAACATATCTCAAAATAATAAGAGCTATTTATGACAAACCCACAGCCAATATCATACTGAATGGGCAAAAACTGGAAGCATTCCCTTTGAACACTGGCACATGACAGGGATGCCTTCTCTCACCACTCCTATTCAACATAGTATTGGAAGTTCTAGCCAGGGCAATCAGGCAGGAGAAAGAAATAAAAAGGTATTCAATTAGGAAAAGAGGAAGTCAAATTGTCCTTGTTTGCAGAGGACATGATTTTATATTTAGAAAACCCCATCATCTCAGTCCAAAGTCTCCTTAAGCTGATAAGCAATACAAAATCAATGTGCAAAAATCACAAGCATTCTTATACACCAATAACAGACAAACAGAGAGCCAAATCATGAGTGAACTCCCATTCACAATAGCTTCAAAGAGAATAAAATACCTAGGAATCCAACTTGCAAGGGATGCGAAGGACCTCTCCAAGGAGAACTACAAACCACTGCTCAAAAAAATAAAAGAGGACACAAACAGATGGAAGAACATTCCATGCTCATGGATAGGAAGAATCAATATAGTGAAAACGGTCATAGTGCCCAAGGCAATTTACAGATTCAGTGCCATCCCCATCAAGTTACCAATGACTTTCTTCACAGAATTGGAAAAAACTACTTTAAAGTTCACATGAAACCAAAAAAGAGCCTGCATTGCCAAGACAATCCTAAGCCAGAAGAATAAAGCTGGAGGCATCATGCTACCTGACTTCAAACTATACTGCAAGGCTACCATAACCAAAACAGTATGGTACTGGTACCAAAACAGAGATATAGACCAGTGGAACAGAACAGAGTCCTCAGAATTAATACCACACATCTACAACCATCTGATCTTTGACAAACCTGACAAAAACAAGAAATGGGGAAAGGATTCCCTATTTAATAAATGGTGCTGGGAAAACTGGCTAGCCATATGTAGAAAGCTGAAACTGGATCTCTTCCTTACACCTTACACAAAAATTAATTCAAGATGTATTAAAGACTTAAATGTTAGACCTAAAACCATAAAAACCCTAGAAGAAAACCTAGGCAATTCCATTCAGGACATAGGCATGTTCAAGGTCTTCATGACTAAAACACCAAAAGCAATGGCAACAAAAGCCAAAATAGACCAATGGGATATAATTAAACTTAGAAGCTTCTGCACAACAAAAGAAACTACCATCAGAGTGAACAGGCAACCTACAGAATGGGAGAAAATTTTTGCAATGTACCCATCTGACAAAGGGCTAATATCTGAAATCTGCAAAGAACTTAAACAAATGTACAAGAAAAAATCAAACAACCCCATCAAAAAGTGGCCAAAGGATATGAACAGACACTTCTCTAAAGAAGACATCTATGCAGCCAACAGACACATGAAAAAATGCTCATCATCACTGGCCATCAGAGAAATACAAATCAAAACCACATTGAGATACCATCTCATGCCAGTTAGAATGGCGATCATTAAAAAGTCAGGAAACAACAGGTGCTGGAGAGGATGTGGAGAAATAGGAACACTTTTACACTGTTGGTGGGACTGTAAACTAGTTCAACCACTGTGGAAGACAGTGTGGCGATTCCTCAAGGATCTAGAACCAGAAATCCCATTTGACCCAGCCATCCCATTACTGGGTATATACCCAAAGGATTATAAATCATGCTGCTATAAAGACACATGCACACATATGTTTGTTGCAGCACTATTCACAATAGCAAAGACTTGGAACCAACCCAAATGTCCATCAATGATAGACTGGATTAGGAAAATGTGGCACATATACACTATGGAATACTATGCAGCCATAAAAAAGGATGAGTTCATGTCCTTAGTAGGGACATGGATGAAGTTGGAAGCCATCATTCTGAGCAAACTATCGCAAGGACAGAAACCAAACACTGCATGTTCTCACTCATAGGTGGGAACTGAACAATGAGATCACTTGGACACAGGGTGGGGAACATCACACACTGGAGCCTGTCATGTGGTGGGGCGAGTGGGGAGGGATAACATTAGGAAAAATACCTAATGTAAATGACGAGTTAATGGGTGCAGCACACCAACATGGCATATGTATACATATGTAACAAACCTGCACTTTGTGCACATGTACCCTAGAACTTAAAGTATACTAAAAAGAAAAAAAAAGGAAAAAAGAAAATAACACAAGTCAATCTTTTTACATTTTTAACGTATGTTTGTTTTAATCAAATACATTTTAACTTTAATAAAGCATTAAAAATGAGAATAAAAATTATAAAAACCTATCAGTGATATCTTATAATTTATTTTAGTTTTCGTTTTAGGTTCTGGGGGTACACATGCAGGTTTGTTACATGCATAAATTGCGTTTTGCTGGGATTTGGTGTATGAATGCTTCTGTCACCCAGGTAGTGAGCATAGAACTGGATAGTTTTTTAACCCTTTTAACCCTTACCCACCTCCCCAACTCCCACCCGGTATTCTTCAGTGTCTGTGGTTCCCATCTTTGTGTCCATGTGCACTCAATGTTTAGCTCTCACTTACAAGTAAGAATATGTGGCATTTGGATTTCTGTTTCTGTGTTAATTTGCTTAGGATGATGGCCTCTAGCTGCCTCCACGTTGCCTCAAATGACATGATTTTGTTGTTTTTGATGGTTGGGTAGTATTCCATGGTATATATATGCCATATTTTTATGATCCAGTCCGCCATCGATGGGGATCTAAACGGATTTCATGTCTTTGGTGTTGTGAATAGCACTGCAATGAACATACGAGTGTGTGTGTCTTTTAGGTAGAATGATTTATTTTCCTTTGAGTGTATACTCAGTAATGAGATTGCTGGGTTGAATGGTAATTCTGTTTTAAGTTCTTTGAGAAATATCCAAATGGCTTTAAACAATGACTGAACTAATTTACATTTCCACCAACAGTATGTAAGCATTCCCTTTTCTCCATAACCTTGCCAACAACTGTGGGTTTTTTTTTTGACTTTTTAATAATAGCCATTCTGACTGGTTTGAGATAGTATCTTATTAAGGTTGTAATTTGCATTTCTCTAATGATTAGTGACGTTAATGGTTTTTTCACGTATTTGTTGGCCACATGCATTTCTTCTTTTGAGAAGTATCCCTTCATGTTCTTTGCCCATTTTTTAATGGAATTGTTCATTGCTTGTTGAATTATGTAAGTTCTTAAAGATTCTGGGTATTAGACTTTTGTCAGATGCATAGTTTGCAAGTATTTTCTCCCATTTTGTAGTTTGTTCATTCCGTTGATAGTTTATTTCGTTGTGCAGAAGCTTTTTAGTTTAATTTGGTCCCACTTGTCAGTTTTTGTTTTTGTTGCAATTGCTATTGAGGCATAAATTCTTTGTCAAGGCTAATGTCCTGAATAGTATTTCCTAGGTTTTCTTCTAGGATTTTTTTCCAATGTTAGGTTTTACGTGTAAGTCTTTAGTCCATCTTGAGTTAAGTTTTGTGTATCGTGAAAGGTAAGGGGTCCAGTTTCAATCCTCTGCATATGGCTAACTAGTTATCCCAGCACTATTTATTGAATGGAGAGTACTTTCCCCATTGCTTGTTAGTTCAACTTTGTCAAAGATCAGATGGTTGCAGGTGTGCAGGTTTATTTCTGGGTTCTCGATCCTGTTCCATTGGTGTATATATCTGCTTTTTTGTACCAGTACTGTGCTGTTTTGGTTACTGTAGCCTTATAGTGTAGTGTGAAGTTTGGCAGTGTGATGCTTCTGGCTTTGTTCTTTTACTTAGGATACTTTTGCTATTCCAGCTCTTTTTTTGGTTCCATGAATTTTAGCATAGATTTTTCTAATTCTTTGAAAAATGATGTTGGTAGTTTTGTAGGAATAACATTGAATCTGTAAACTGTTTTGGGCAGTATGGCTATTTTAACAATATTGATTCTTTGTATCCCTGAGCATGGAATGTTTTTCCATTTGTTTGTGTCATCTCATTTCTTTCAGCAGTGTTTTGTAATTCTCATTATAGAGCTCTTTCACCTTCCTGTTTAGCTGTATTCATAGTTATTTTATTCTACTTGTGGTTACTGTGAATGGGAATGGGGTCATGGGAGCTCCTGCAGTTAAGATCCCAGAGGTCCGTGATGAGAGTGGACTCCTTCACAGTTACTTCACTCACTCTTTCCTTAGGAGCCGTTAGACAAGTCAGTCTTGACAGTTTAGGATTTATTCAGTTTTCATAAGGTAAAACTCCACTGAGGTAAATACAAAGCCTTACATTTGAGATCTCTAATTCACATACCTGGGATGAGCATGTGTACGAAAAAGTCCGAGGGCTCAATATGAGCAGGTCAAATGTGTTATGTGATGACAAAAAAGGAAGTTAATTGATTTCAGGTTACAATAATAACATCGAAAGCAAAAGAGATAATGGTCTCTAACAGTTCTACTACACTCCCTAACATTCTAGATTCTAGAAGGATCTAGATTCTAGAACGACCTACTCAGATTTGATGTTATATGTGAAGATAGAGATTCATAAGTTAAAAATGCGTCTAGATGCAAATGAACAGGAGGTCGAAGGGTCAGGAAAACTCTAATGTGAGGAATGGTTGAAGAAACAGCTATTTCACTTAAGAGAAGATAGGCTGGGCACAGTGGCTCACGCCTGTAATCCCAGCACTTTGGGAGGCCGAGGCAGGTGGACGAGGTCAGGAGTTTGAGACCAACCTCACCAACATGGTGAAACCCTGTCTCTACTAAAACTGCAAAAATTAGCCAGGTGTGTTGGTGCACGCTTGTAACCCACTACTCAGGAGGCTAAGGCAGGAGAATCACCTGAACCCAGGAGGCGGAGGTTGCAGTGAGCCGAGATTGTGCCACTGCACTGCAGGCTGGGCGACAGAGCAAGACTCCATTTCAAAAAAAAGAAGAAGATAGAGTTGGGATATCTTGGCTGCCTCTAATATATGGAGATGGAAATTCACTCATACCTATGTATATAGATGGTAGGATGGGACCCATGCATGAAAGTTAAAGGAAGGAGACTTCAACTCAGTATAGAGAACTTACTCGTAGTTAGAACTGTCTAACAGTAGCATGGACTATAGGGTGAGAGGTCTGTCTCTGTGAGAGTTTCTAATTGAACAACCTTTGTTACATGATGTGATTCCACTGTTGTCTCTGATAGACTTTTATCCTTATTTAGTTAGCTACATTTTTGTTCTGTGCAGTTAGGAGGCTATTTTAATCTTATTTGGGATTTCTGAAACTGTCAAAGTTCTTTAAAAACTTTTTGATAAATAAAATAATGAAATTTTGAAACTCTCTTTTAGGAATTATTAAATCACATATGTTGGAGTCAGACTGACTTGTGTTCACATGCTAGCTCATCCCTTACAAGCTTTCTCACTTTAGCAGTTTAGTTACTTAATCTCTGAGCCTAACTGCTGCTGCTGCTGCTACTACTACTACTACTACTACTACTACTACTACTACTACTACTACTGTAGTAGTGGTATTGCTGAGAGGGTTAAATCAAATGAGCTAATGCACATAAAGAGCTTTGATGGTGCTTGGCACAGAGTAGGCACCCAGAACATGAGGCTACCACTGTTATTAATCCTTTCCTTGACCTTTGTTTTGCTAAAGCTAACATGATGCTTAGTAAAGGCTTTTAGATCTTAGTCTGAGCTTCTTTTCACTATTGTCCTTGAGTTACTTAGGTTTCAGGTTTAAGTCAAGAATATCACGAATTTTAATGACTCTTCTATTCATTTACTTTCTTTACACTCAAATGCTCTAGAATCAGGCTTTTTTGATAACCTCTGCAGCTGCAATCACTCATTATTCAAATAGTAAAACGCATGGTACTGCAGCATGCAACTGTCTCACTTGTCTTTGAACCAGTCTCTCTGGCTCCATGCACACTTTAGATTTTGGGGCCATAGGCCAACTCATGTGTATATGATCTTCCTTAAGTTTCTCCTCACAGTCAAAGGCTTTTTAGTTTTTCTTTGGCAATTATCTAGAGTGTGAGACTTAGATAGTATTGTTAACTTGACCTTTCCATTAAACCAGAGGCAATTCAAATAAATCTCATCTAAATCTCTTTTGGGGAAAATAAACTTTAGAAACAATAACATTTGCAAGCATTTAAATTTTTTATTTTTTATTGCCTCATTTTTTCCTTGGAGTCGACCAAAATAATTGGTATCTCAAAATCTGTTGGAGGCAGCAGACTTTTAAAATTTCATATTAGATGAGAATGTGAATAATCATGTTGTATGTATGTCCTGTTTTGCAATACTTTACTGAAAAATCACTAAAAAGGATGTTTTTGCCCGTGGATGGGATGCTTGCATCTAGCTCTTTCTCACCTATTCTGCTTAGATGCCAACTTGTCTTTATTTCTTGTTGAGTGTCCAACCTGTTGGCTTTATTCCTAAGGTTTGCAAGGAATTAATTCTCTACCTCTCCATAGGGACCAGTGAAACCTAACTATGTTGTGATATGGAGAAGCATGAAGCCTTTGGAATTTATGAATCATAGCACTAAAATCTGGAACTAGTCATGTAGCCCTTTGCCTGGAAGCATATTATTGAGCATTCAATTCATGGTTATAGCTTTTCCCTAGTGCCAGTTTGTAAGTTAGTTTAAAAACTGTTGTAATTCTGTGAAGAAAGTCAATGGTAGCTTGATGGGGATAAGATTAAACCTATAGATTACTTTGGGCAGTATGGCCATTTTCACGATATTGATTCTTCCTATCTATGAGCATGGAATGTTTTTCCATTTGTTTGTGTCCTCTTTTATTTCCTTGAGCAGTGGTTTGTAGTTCTCCTTAAAGACGTCCTTCGCATCCCTTGTAAGTTGGATTCCTAGGTATTTTGTTCTCTTTGTAGCAATTGTGAATGGGAGTTCAATCATGATTTAGCTCTCTGTTTGTCTATTATTGGTGCATAGGAATGCTTGTGATTTTTGCACATTGATTTTGTATCCTGAAACTTTGCTGAAGTTGCTTATCAGCTTAAGGAGATTTTGGGCTGAGATGATGGGGTTTTCTAAATATACAATTATGCCATCTGCAAATAGAAACAATTTGACTTCCTCTCTTCCTATTTGAATACCCTTTATTTCTTTTTCTTGCCTGATTGCCCTGGCCAGAACTTCCAATACTATGTTGAATAGGAGTGGTGGGAGAGGGCATCCTTGTCTTGTGCCAGTTTTCAAAGGGAATGCTTCCAGTTTTTGCCCATTCAGTATGATATTGGCTGTGGGTTTGTCATAAATAGCTCTTATTATTTTGAGATATGTTCCATTAATACCGAATTTATTGAGAGTTTTTAGCACGAAGGGGTGTCGAATTCTATCGAAGGCCTTTTCTGCATCTATTGAGATAATCATGTGGTTTTTGTGATTGGTTCTGTTTATGTGATGGCTTATGTTTTTTGATTTGCATATGTTGAACCAGCCTTGCATCCCAGGGATGAAGCCGACTTGATCGTGGTGGATAAGCTTTTGATGTGCTGCTGGATTCGGTTTGCCAGTATTTTACTGAGGATTTTCACATGGATGTTCATCAGGGATATTGGCCTGAAATTTTCCTTTTTTGTTGTGTCTCTGCCAGGTTTTGGTATCAGGATGATGCTGGCCTCATAAAATGAGTTAAGGAAGACTCCCTCTTTTTCTATTGTTTGGAATAGTTTCAGAAGGAATGGTACCAGCTCCTCGTTGTACCTCTGGTAGAATTAGGCTGTGAATCCATCTGGTCCTGGGCTTTTTTTAGTTGGTAGGCTATTAACTATGCCTTAATTTTAGAACTTGTTATTGGTCTATTCAGGGATTCAACTTCCTCCTGGTTTAGTCTCGGGAGGGTGTATGTGTCCAGGAATTTATCCGTTTCTTCTAGATTTCCTAGTTTATTTGCATAGAGGTGTTTATAGTATTCTCTGATGGTACTTTGTATTTCTGTGAGATCAGTGGTAATATCCCCTTTATCATTTTTTATTGTGTCTATTTGATTCTTCTCTCTTTTTTTCTTTGTTAGTCTGGCTAGCAGTCTATTTATATTGTTAATCTTTTAAAAAAACTAGCTCCTGGATTCATTTATTTTTTTGAAGGGTTAGTTCAACCGTTGTGGAAGACAGCGTGGCAATTCCTCAAGGATCTAGAACCAGAAATACCATTTGACCCAGCAATCCCATTACTGGGTATATACCCAAAGGGTTATAAATCATTCTACTATAAAGACATATGCGCATGTATGTTTGTTGCAGCAATATTCACAGTACCAAAGACTTGGAACTAACGCAAGTGCCCATCAATGGTAGACTGGATAAAGAAAATGTGGCACTTACAGTATGGAATACTATGCAGCCATAAGAAAGGATAAGTTCATGTCCTTTGTAGGGACATGGATGAAGTTGGAAACCACCATTCTCAGCAAACTAACACAGGAACAGAAAATCAAACACCAAATGCTCTCACTCACAAGTGGGAGTTGAACAATGAGAACACATGGACACAGGGAGGGGAAGAACACACACTGGGGCCTGTCGGGGGTTGGGGGATTAGGGGAGGGATAGCATTAGGAGAAATACCTAATGTAGATGATGGGTTGATGGGTGCAGCAAACCACCATGGCGCATGTATACCTATGTAACAAACCTGCACATTGTGTCCATGTAAGTTCTGTCCCAGAACTTTAAGTATAATGTTAGTAAAAAGCAATAAAAATAATTAAATAAAAATTAAAAAAAAACTGTTCATGCAGTCATTCTATGAGGAGAGTTATGCTGGCAAACACTTCAGTGTTACAGACATTTATTACCAAACTAAGCAAAACATTCCCATAAATGTTCATGGTTTTTTCTTTAAAACAGTCCCCAAAGGGCTTATTGCACATGGCCTCCTCACTTACGCATTCATCAACACTCCCTTGACTAATTGGTGTTAAAGTGATGATTGGGGCATGTTTTCAGTTTTTTAAAGGAGGAATTCACAGTTTTTTGCAGATGGATTTCTGTAAGCTAATCTTAACTTTTCTTAACAAACTTTAGATTACTGGGCTAGTATTCATAACTGGATTACCCTAATTTTGATAATGGGGGAAAGTTTAAAATATTTGAATTGCTCACTATGTACAGGCACTCTCATATGCAAAAATGAGTTACCAGAGAGAGAAATTCAGGTAAATTAGTATTAGTAACTTTCATATGAAAGTTATTGGGAAGGCATTAGGCCTCTAGTTCTTCATTTATAAAACAGGACTGCTAACATAATATCTCATAAATCTGTTGTGAAATTCCAAGGAGATTGTGCATAGCAGCTAACCCAGTGCCTATGGCATTGTGAGTGAGGATTTGATCTTTGCAAGCCTGTGACATAGGAGGTAGATTGTTATCTGCACTTTACAGATGAGAACACTGAAGCCCCAGAGGATTAACAGGGACTTGCTCATGAGAGTGAGATTTTAGTCTGAGATTCCTAACTTACAGTTCAGTGCTTTTTCACTATGAGAAGGTCCAGGGGCAATGAATCAGGTAGATTGCTCGACCTTAATCCTGTTTTTATAAGTACTTTTTCTTTGACTCTTAGTATTAACAGTACCTTAGTAGGACCTTTCACTTGGGGGTAGTATATTGCCCCAAAGAAAAATCTGTTACTTTCCTGCCCCAGAGATATAACTTAGTTGTTGTTTTTTTTGTTTTGTTTTTCGTTGTTTTATTTATTTTTTATTTTATTTTATTTTTTTTGGTATTTTTATTATTATTATTATTATTATTATACTTTAAGTTCTAGGGTACATGTGCATAACGTGCAGGTTTGTTACATATGTATACTTGTGCCATGTTGGTGTGCTGCACCCATCAACTCGTCAGCACCCAACAACTCGTCATTTACATCAGGTATAACTCCCAATGCAATCCCTCCCCCCTCCCCCCTCCCCATGATAGGCCCCGGTGTGTGATGTCCCCCTTCCCGAGTCCAAGTGATCTCATTGTTCAGTTCCCACCTATGAGTGAGAATACGCGGTGTTTGGTTTTCTGTTCTTGTGATAGTTTGCTAAGAATGATGGTTTCCAGCTGCATCCATGTCCCTACAAAGGACATGAACTCATCCTTTTTTATGGCTGCATAGTATTCCATGGTGTATATGTGCCACATTTTCTTAATCCAGTCTGTCACTGATGGACATTTGGGTTGATTCCAAGTCTTTGCTATTGTGAATAGTGCCGCAATGAACATACGTGTGCATGTGTCTTTATAGCAGCATGATTTATAATCCTTTGGGTATATCCCCAGTAATGGGATGGCTGGGTCATATGGTACAGTGCAAGGGGAAAGGGAATCCATTTTCCTAGCCAGGGGAACTGAGACACATAACTTAGTTTTTAGCATTATGAGCAAAAGCCCTGGTGCAGGAGACTTTTACTTAATCTACTGTTTTTAGTATGGTATTGCTGCCTTCAACTGTGCCTGATGTTTCTGCATCCATAGAACTTCAGTTTCAGTATCTTCATAAAAATCAGTATGTCCAGTCTTCTGCTGGGGTTGGGGAGAGACAGTCTCCTGGCTTTGCCTGGTAGGAGAGGAAGTGCTCTTTCTATGGCTCCTTTTCCAGTCCCTTCCCATATTCGAAGCCAGTTGATGCCTCCAGTTTCTGATTCTTTCTGGTGTTTCCCACTGTGAATCTGTTTCTTTGCTACCATTGCCCCCCGCTTCCAGCCTGCCACTTGTAGGTAGTGAGCTTTCTGTCTTTTTAAGGATGTTTCAGTTTCTACTCTTTATTTACTTTCCAGCTTCCAAAGATTTTGATGTGGATCATTTGTTGTCTTTTCTCTTGTTTCTGTTGTTTTTTTGATCCTTGTGGGTTTATGAGTTTTTGAAAATTAAGTAATTTTACCGTTTTTACAGTTTTTTTTAAGAGATAGAGGAAATCTAAAATCACGTGTTCAATCTACCATGCTTAACCCTACCATTTTATTTGTTATTTTGAAGAACTTAGCATATATTTATTTTCAGATCACTTTACTAACTCTGTCTCTTTGGATGTGATTATCCTTTTAGTCTGCCTTTTGTAGCACTTAATTTCTGCATATTTGTAGTTGTTGTTAAGTATATATTATCCTTTGTGGCTTTATCATGTCCATCATCTCCCTATGGGCATCTTTCGTCTTCTATTCCATCTCTTTACTGCCATTGAAGTGAATATGCTGCTTGCTAGGCTCTTCCTTCCCTATTTAGATATTTGTTCTTTTGTTTATGGCAATTGCAGTCTAGGTTACAATAGGAAATGTGAGGATATGATGGCTGCAAGAGGGAGGGGCATGGGGCGTTCTTCTTTTCCCTTTTTTTCTTTCTCATTCCAATCTGCCTCCTCGGATCTTTCTTCATCTACTGATGTCTTTACTCTTCTGCAGACCTCAGTGATAGTTCAGAGCATAGCTGCCAGCAACAGGGATTGTGACTGCAAAGGGCAAAGTGAGAAACCCCAAACATGCCCCACCAGTCCTAGGGCTGTCAGCCACATTCCTGCCCTGTCACACCTCAATCCCAAAAGCTCAGTCCTGTTTGAAAACCTTAAGGACCTTTTTTAAGTGGATGTCTTCCTTTTATAACCCAGAGGGGCCTTAGAATGTCTTGGTTTTTCCCTTAGGACCTAAGTAAAAAGAAACGAAAGAAGAAACAGGAGGGAGTTATTCTTTTTTTTTTTTTCTCACCTACTTTTTTGCTTACTAGCAATTTAAAAAAATGACAAATGGGATCTAATTAAACTACAGAGCTTCTGCACAGCAAAACAAACTACCATCAGAGTGAACAGGCAACCTACAGAATGGGAGAAAATTTTTGCAATCTACTCATCTGCCAAAGGGCTAATATCCAGAACCTACAAAGAACTCAGACAAATTTACAAGTAAAAACAACCCCATCAAAAAGCGGGCAAAGGATATGAACAGACTCTTGAGAAATGTCTTCTCAAAAGAAGACATTTATGCAACCAACAGACACATGAAAAAATGCTCATCATCACTCGCCATGAGAGAAATGCAAATCAAAACAACAATGAGATACCATCTCACACCAGTTAGAATGGCATTCATTAAAAAGTCAGGAAACAACAGGTGCTGGAGAGGTTGTGGAGAAATAGGAACAGTTTTACACTGCTGGTGTAACTGTAAACTAGTTCAACCATTGTGGAAGACAGTGTGGCCATTCCTCAAGGATCTAGAACTAGAAATACCATTTGACCCAGCCATCCCATTACTGGGTATATACCCGAAGGATTATAAATCATGCTGCTATAAAGACACATGCACACATATGTTTATTGTGGCACTATTCACAATAGCAAAGACTTGGAACCAACCCAAATGTCCATCAATGACAGACTGGATTAAGAAAATGTGGCACATATACACCATGGATTACTATGTAGCCATAAAAAAGGATGAGTTCATGTCCTTTGTAGGGACATGGATGCAGCTGGAAACCATCATTCTCAGCAAACTATCGCAAGAACAGAAAACCAAACACCGCATGTTCTCACTCATAGGTGGGAATTGAACAATGAGATCACTTAGACACAGGAAGGGGAACATCACACACCGGGGCCTGTCGTGGGGTTGGGGGAGGGGGGAGGGATAGCATTAGGAGATACACCTAATGTAAATAGCTAATTAATGGGTGTAGCACACCAACATGGCACATGTATACATATGTAACAAACCTGCACTTTGTGCACATGTACCCTAGAACTTAAAGTATAATAAAAAAAAATCTGAAAACTAAGATTAGTGGTAAAGTTGTCAGATAATATTTTATTGTTCGTGGCTCCAGAGTGGAAAGAAATTGGTCAAAAGTTATGTGATGGCTTTAAAGTGAAAGGAGGCAGATCCGATTCATTCTAAATTTCTTTGGGAGAAACATGCTTTGCTCATAGACCGTCTCTTTGTTCCTTTACCTTTTCAGATTCTCCCTTTCCTCAAATTTTAGATAAAAAAGTGGTTCAGAGAGGAAATTCTAGAGCTAGACTTTTTTTTGAAGCCCAGCTTTGATGATTTTTAGGTATATAAACTTGAACACTGTCATAATAGTTGTGACAGTGTGATACTAATGCAAGCATAGACAAATGCACCAATAGAACAGAATAGACTCCAAAACAGACTAACTTATGACTTATGATAAGAGTGATACTGCAATTCAGTCCTTAGCCTCTGTATGTCTCAGTTTCCCCAAATGCAGAACAGGAATAACTGTATCCCTATGGTGGTGTCGTGATGATTAAGTGAATGAACACAAATGTGCTTACAATAGGGCCTGATGTCTAATAAATGCTTTATAAGTTCTACCTATTATTTGTGTTATCTGTATTTCAATAAAATTTTTCCTGGTCCCAGGCCTTCATCAACTTCCTCTGAAATTTCACAGTCCTTATTCTGCACTGCCTATTTTGGGACTTAATTATTCACTTCCTTACTTTGCTATCAAATTATTTTGTGTGCAGTAGTTGTGTGTCTCCATCTATTGTAAACTCTGAGGACAGAGACCACATGGACTGCATGTAATTGCTTCTCTAGTTATCAGGGTGCCCAGAATAACATTGAGTTCCAGCTGGCATTCAATCTGTGCTTATCAGTTGATTGGGCAATAGATCACTTTGGGGGTTAGGAGATGTTTGTCAGGAGATCTGCATTTTACCTTCCAAGATAGAGGGTAGGAGCAGTTCTGTTTTTTTGTAGCCTTATTTGTTATCAGAAACATTTGCTGTTTTTACTTTTTAGTAAACAGCTCTGGACTGTATGAGTTCTTAGGGATTATACCTGAAAGAATCCACCCAGAAGTAAATACACTGCGAAGAACCATGTAAAGACTCATGGTTCTTCACCTTTCTTTCACCTCCAGGGCCTTTAAAGGAGACAGGAAAGAGTTTATGATTTTGCTCACTCATGAATAAGATTTTCTCATCCATATTGTTCTTTTGGGTCTGCTTAGTTTATATATTTTATGTTACAACCCGAGACTTCCAGTTGATTTTTTTTTTCTCTTCTTTTTTGCCTTCCATTTTCACATTACCTTCTGGCCCTAGGAAATCTGGTTTTTCACAGTTTTTCTGCTTTGCCGAGACAGTTTGCCAGTTACCTGGAAGGTGGCATATTGCCCTTCTTCCTGTTTCCAACTAGTCTCGAAGTGCTTTCTTTCCCAAGAGGTGGCCAAAATCTGCTGTGCTGAAACGGTCATTTGTGAATACAGTAATTCTCAGGAGGCATAAATTCATATCCTGTTCTCACTATGTATTTTATTAACTGTTAGAGTTATTCTACTGCCAGGCCCTGGCTAGAACCTGACTTGGTGCCTAGTGCTAACAACTGTCTTTAAAGGATTATGAATAGGGTCATAAACACTATTTACATTAGCAGGAACATGTACTTTTAGTATTTCTACCACTCCTTCTCGCTTCTGCTCACCCTCACAGGCATGGTCAGTTCATAATAGGTGCATGGGTACTCTGCATTTCCCCTGTGGTTTTTTTTTTTTTTTTTTTTTTTGTCACATGTGGATGAATTTGTTTGTTTAAACTTTATTTTTCAGAATCAAGTCACTCTTGTATGCCGGCCTCCAGTCTTCAAATGACATGAAACTTCCCAGATTATGTGTTCTAAGGATTTTTTCCCCTTTCTTTTTAACTAGAGCCAAAAATAATAAACCTGGGTTATGATGCAAGTAACCAGAAAGTTAAACCACTGCTTAATGTGCATTAGTATTAGTATCAGAGCCTTGTCATAGGCATAACAAAATCGTGGAACACTCTTTAGTTCAATGGCAAACTTAATGTTTACTCCCAGGTGTTTGAGATATTAAATATCAACTTCACATCAGAGAAATGTAAAAATGAGAGTTAGAGAGGCAGCTCATCCGTGGAGTTTTCCCTGTTTTACTTAGGAAGAAAACTGGATCGTTGAAAAGAGGGATTATTCCTGTTCTCTTAAGATGTGAACCCTGTCCTGTTAAAACATGTATTAGATGGCAAATGTGGGAAAGAGGCAGTATTGTGCAAGGGTTACTTCGATACTGACTGGCTTTGCACTAAGAACATATAGTAATACATGGTGGATATCATTCAAAAAGCTTCCAAGTGTATGTAGGACAGGGCTTGGATTCAGTTCAAACAGATGGATGAACATTCACTCATTCAGAATGCCCCTTTAAGTGACAAAATCAGAATAATGATAGCAGGGATTATAGATGACAGAGTCTTTCCTACAAAAAATGTACATGGCAAAGAAATGTAAAAACTAATGATTCTTTGACCTTCATGTAGAGATAAGGAAAACTAAGGGAAGATTGCTGATTTTATACTTAATTTTTTCTCATAGTCTCATTTTCTCATTCTCATGATTTGGCTATGCATTTTATATTATGTGTCCTTAAAACTGATCATAGTCATGAAGTGTGCCTGAAAATGCTTTTAAGCCAGCAGAAGTTTCAACAAACCACTAATCCTGTAGAAGCACTTCTGAGTAATTCTTAAATGCACTGGCTTTGGAGGTAGCAGAGCTATTCATTATAGCACCCACTGATTCAACCAGTCATGGATAGAAAATATTTTTTCAAAACAATAAAAAATAACAATACAACAATACAAGTAATACAAATTTAAAAAACCAATACAGGATAACACCATTTACACAGCATTCACATTGTGTTAGGCGTTATAAGCAGTCTAGAAATGATTTAAAATACACAGGAGGATGTGCACAGGTTATATGCAAATACTGTGCCATTTTGTATAAGGGACTTGAGCATTTGCAGATTTTGATATCTGCAGGGAGTCCTGCAGCCAATCCCCACAGATACCTCAGAACAACTGTAGAGTCTTGTTAACCATTACTTTGATTTTGCACTGACAGAAGATGTCAACTATTTGGCTAGTTTGAGTAACCTCTTCTCTAGACACTGCTAGAGAAACATAATGATATGTATTTCACATTTAAAGTCCATTTAAGGGGCCGGGCACGGTGGCTCACACCTGTAATCCCAGCACTTTGGGAGGCCAAGGTGGGTGGATCACCTGAAGTTGGGTGTTCGAGACCAGCCTGGCAAACATGATGAAACCCCTTCTCTACTAAAAATACAAAAATTAGCTGGGCATGGTGGCATGCACCTGTAATCCCAGCTATTTGGGAGGCTGAGGCAGGAGAATCACTTGAATTTAGGAGGTGGAGGTTGCAGTGGGCTGAGATCATGCCACTGCACTCCAGCCTGAGCAACAGAGTGAGACTCCGTCTCCAAAAAAAAAAGTCCATTTAAGTCTTTTAAGAGTTTTAAGTCTTTTAAAAGCCCGTGTAAGTCTTCTGATTATAGCCATGTGTTATTTCTGCCCAGTTTATAGAAAAAGATTGTTCCTAGTTGTGTTAGGAGAGAAAGTTGACCAGTGGGTACCGATCCCTTTTTTAACATGGCTTCTGTCTTTAACCAAGGAGGGCTGCGCACATGCCTCACCATAAAGAAGATAAGAGACAGTGAAAATTTAGAGGGTAACATTAACTGTAGTGTCTATTACAGAATGGGCTCTTGTTGAGGGGCTTTGTAAACAAGAAGGGATTGATCAAGTGAAATACATAGATTCAAACAGGAAAAGCTGGGGAATTTTCTAATTCTAGCACCTTCCCCAAGCCTCAGCATTTGTAGACCTTTATACATATGGTATGAAAAAGAAGAATCTATTTTGTTTTGTTTTGTTATTGATTTTTAACTACGAAAGAGTCTTCCCTATGAAGCTATTGTGTTAGTGAAATAAATTTTACTCCTTAGAAATTGAATCTTCTCTTCAGAAGGTCTTTGATGGCTCTTCTTGCTTTGAATATCCAGTGGAAAGAAGGCTTACATTTCTGTGCCAATATTTTCTCCACTTTGGAAGCACTTGAGTGAACATAACACATCATTTTTTCAGAAATCAAAGATTTCTCATTAAAATCTTTACTTGAAATTCACATACAATTTAATAAAGTTTCTGAGTTAATATGAAACTAATAGTCCATTAAGAATAAGGAATGATTGACTTGTATTTTTATTAACCTTCAGCTGTAAGCGACCTTAAAATACCATCGAACACATTCAAATTCACCAGGCATGACTGCCCAGTGCCTCACCCAACCTAGCCTCTTATTCATTCTCTTATTAAATCTCTTATTAAATCTCCAGTGGAAGAGATTGTGTCAGAGTCTCCTTCACTGGTCTATTTCAGTGTCTTACAATTCATATAATGCTTAAAAAGAGAAGTAAGCATTGTTTAAGTGTAGATGTTTATTTTGTTGTTTGCTCAGATTGAATCCTTTTCATGTTCTGCTGGCTGTCTTATTCATGCCCTAGTTGTTACTCATGATGCAGATTGCTGATACTATATCTGATGTTATTGTATACCATCGAAGATGGGCCAGCAAACATGCTGAGTGTCCATGAATCACACAGCAATGATTTGAAATCTCTTTAAGTATGAGGACCATTGTTAAATGACAAAATGTCATGCCATCACCCCAGCCCCGATCCCCTGACCTCCTTCCACACATATACACAATACTAGTTTTACTTTTAGTATCTAAGAAAATGTATAGTTGAAAACAACTGTGATGAGTGTAGTAAAGCTTTATAGTGAAAGTGTATTTTATTAAATATAGTAACATCTTCATACATCTAAAAAGCAGTAATGATATGTCAAAGTTTTTTATCTAGAAAATGAAGGTACTGTATTTGTACAAGTTCTCATTCTGAGTCATTTAGTGAGAAAATTGGTGGTGTTTTACCCTTAAACATCCTTAAAACATTGTGCATATTTCTGGAGCTAATTAAAAGCAAAAATAACAAAGATTGATATACATTTAATGTTGTTCACCCTACATAGCTGCTATAGCCCACAGGAAGGGTTCTGCAAGAACACAGCAATCACTTCGATGATGAAGCATAATCACTGTGGGTGCTTCATGCTAAGTTCTGAGCCTCAGCCCATGTGGTCTATGGTTAAATCAAATAATGTTTGTAAATAACAGCAAAAGGTCTGTAATCTCAAAAAGTTACCTCTACACAAAACTTGTGTATATACATACTTTTCTCTATACAGAGTACCAAAATTTCCTGATTCATGAGTCTTCTTTAATTTAAAAGTTTAAAAATTGCCCTCTGTGGCATATGTGGAGATTATCTCAGAATAAAACAATCTCTTAACAACAACACAAAAGTATTTATGAGGGCCTACCAGGCGGCTGGCAAGAAATTAGTGGTTTCTCTCATGCATTTACCACATGTTATCTATTGGCCATAGATGAGTACTGAATGTCTGTTTCTATGGATGCAGAAAGGAATTTTTATATTGGTGAGCTGCATTTCAGTTTAGAACATTGACCCAGGTTTTGTAAAAATAGATTCGTCTTTGATAGATATTTTTTTGGATAGCTATAAAGGCACTGTTGTTTTCATTCATTTTTTATATTTGTGAAGGAAAAGTTGATTTGTATATTTTTGGTGCCGGTGAATTCTTTTTCTGCCCATATATGAAGAACTGAATGATTATACATGTGGTTCAATGTTTTTGTTAGATTGTTGGGGATAGTAATGAAGGTGGGATTAGGGAATTGAAAATTGTTATACCAAAGGTACCAAGAGATTGCTTGTCTTGATTTGGTGCTAATAGAGGGACAGAATTCCCCTTTCAGACCCTGGGAGGCCTGTTTGTTTTTGTGTGTGGAGATAGATACATGGAGGTTCAACTTGTAAATATAGTCAAATCTCTGCTAGAATAGTTGATAGAAAAGCTACTGTGGGTCACTCATATTTCTGGTTATCATAAAGGTCAAACTGGATATTTAAAAAATAACACAGAAGGCTTTAAAGGACTGCTTCCCTTGCTGTGAAAACCATTCATGCCCCTCTGCAGGTAGCAGTATTTTGGTGGGAAAGATTGATAATCACAACTCTCATTATCAAGTTTAATATAAAATATGCCTAAAATACTTCCATTAATCATGAATCACAGACTTTTCTTGGGCATTCACTGTGTTCAGGGCACTGCAGTTGACAGTGAATACACAAATATCTGTGGTGTGATGAAATGTGAAGTTTAATTAATGGGCTCTTTTCATCCTCCGAGTTTAGTAACCCAAGTGAGTTAACTGCCCATTTGGCAGTTATACCTTGGACACCTATTGCTTTTGTGTTGCAAACACCACATGCCAAATTTGCAACTTCTAGCTTCAAAGAGTAAGACAGATGATTTGAGAAGAGAATGCCAGTAGACTGAGCAAGTTTCTTATCCTGTTTCCAGACTAGGTAAAAGACCCTTTGAACTGGCACAGGAAAGGAGCATTTGAAGAGGAAGAGTAGAATGAGACATAGTCCTGGGCATGACTTTTAGCCTCCCGATGGGGTTGGGGCTGGGCAGAGGATACAAGAAAATTCCCCTTGAGGTTCTCAGGATTCCAAGAGTAGGGGAGACTTGTGCTGTATCTTCACTTTTCAAAACTTTGAAAGTAATAGTTTTACATAGCTGTCTTGTGCTATCTTTTTACAGGTGAGAAGACCATATATATATATATACACACACACCCACACCCACACACACACATACACACACACACAAATGGTGTCCTGTACATATGCCAAATGACTCTTGCAGTATGGTAGATATTATAGAAGTTAAGAAGAAAGAGCAGTTATTATGGCCTGGGTTTGTTGGAGAACATTTAACTATTTTCCTATCTTAATAATTTTAGTATGGGTAACAGGATATTATATTAGCCAGTTAAGATGAATAAGATGTTTGTTACCCCCAGAATTTGATCAGTAATAGTCTTGGTTTCTTTTTTCTTTGTCCATATGTGTAATAAAATATCTACTTATTATTGACTAGAGAATGGATAGAGCAAACACACTTTTTTTCTTGACCCTTGGGGTGCTATTTTCTTCTTTCAGTTATTAAACTACTTCAGATCTGATGGTTAGTAATTTTCTTTTTTCTTCCTCCAAAAGTAACTGAGGTATTAGGAGTCTTGATCAATTGCCATCCATCTAATAGGCATTATAGAAGAGCAACAATAGCCCTTAATAGAACGAGTTCCAGCCATCACATTTTAGAAATAAACCTACATCCTAATAATCACTCAGATCACAGGGCACACATATCCATCCATTTCCTGTGTTCCAGGCACTACAGTTGACAGTGAAGAGTCCTCGCCCCCAAGGACTCACATTTCTTCCAGATGTTCCTTGTTCTCAAAAATTATAGAACAGTCACTACAAAGGTAACACTACCATAAATTTTGCCTGCCCTAGAAAACCTTCAGGTAAGAGCCTCATATATCCAATTTCCATTCCAAGAATAAAGTAATAAACCAAATTACAGCAAGAAAATACAACCCCCACATCATTTGTATCCCATGCAATTTGACCTCACAGGGAAACAATAATAAAATTATCATTGAACTAACTGCAGACTGTACCATATGAACTGGAAATAAGAACTTTAAGGTTTGCAAAAGCCATTGGGAGATGCTGCTTAGATTTAATTACATTTATATTGTATTTCGGTTTTTCAAACATTATCAGTTGTTTGGTGAATTCAGAAGATCCAAATAACATAATGTGGAATACCAGTTCAGAATTTACATTATGCAATGATTTATACTTCTCTCTATCTTTTGTCCTTCATAAGAAAAGTAGCATTTTCTTGACAGTTCTATACCTGGTAAAATTACAAACTGAGGTGTGACTTTTCACCTTTAAGTATACAATTATATCACTACTTAGTAATAATCAATTCATCATCTACAGTTCACAGTAAATTAAAAGACATCTGATTCTCATTTCTGGCATGTGGCCCCAAGCCCTACCTTTCTTTTCTTAGTTCATTAATGATCATTTGTATCCTGGTGACTGTTGGACTCAATCAGCTTGATGGATGGAAAAACAGAGCATGAAATGTAACCTCATTTATTCTGAGCTGATTACTACATCCAGCTTTGTTTCCATCCCACAAAGCTCAGTTCTTAGATAATCCAGGTTTTCAGGTTTCTTCCTTTTTTTTATTAAATCACTTTATTGCGGTATGACTGGCATACAAAAAGCTGTGTGTATTCAATGTATACAACTTCATGGGTGTATATTTACCTCCAGGATGTCATATTTCTTCATCCCATTTTGGTCCTGTAAGTACATGGACTATTTATTTGTGTTAATTTTCCATTGTGAGGCTTTCTAGCTTTGAGTGAGATTCCAATGGGTTCTGAATGGAAAGGGGAATATAGAAAGGTCAAAATCTTTCTTGTAACATGGATTGTGTTCTCTGTCTCCATGGAGAGACAAGGCTATCCCTTGATGGGCATTAAACTAATGCAAAGGTTCCACCCAGACTCAGTTGTGAGGAAAGCATTTGCTTGTGTTCCAGTGTGTAGCAGGCTTTTACAGCAGAGTAAAAAAAAAAAAATTAATCACATTTCCTGACAGTCTAAACACTTTCTTTATGTATTGCTCTTTGCTGGTGCTGAGGAGGGAGGGGAGGGGAGGGGAGAGGAGATGTTGGCAATCATAAGGCTCTGAATTATTAGCCTTTTGTCCAATTCCACAGATGTTCTGGCCTGAGAGCCTTCACTTTAAGGCTTAAAGACAATATTCCACCACCAACTTCTTCTGATAGTTACAGATGAAGAATTTGGATTCCATCTCTCTTTCTTTTTTTATTTTTTATTATTCATTTAAGTGCCTGATATACTTACCTTTCCATATTCTGTCTTTGCTTTCATTCCTTCCAGTTCTCTGTATTAGCTCACTCTCTTTCTACACCAAGGCATATACTTTGCTGGACTTAAAAGATTTGAACTTATATTCAATGTTGAAATTATCCCTGATTATTTTGCCTGTGTCTGTGACTTCTAGGGTATCCTACACTTTTCATGATAAAGAGAAGGGTGGCCAGCATGGAGTCAGTGACTTGCTATTTCTAGAAACTCATATGTATGAATTGGATTTACGGCAATTTAAGTACCTGCTCTCTGGAGGTCACTTGGCTGTCCAGCTATACTACCCTAGAAGATTCTTGTTGGAAATGAGCTGTTAGTGCAGAGAGCAGCCTGTTAGTGCAGAATAATTCTGCAGTCAGCCAAAATATAATTATGGAAACATTTGCAAAGGTTGTATGACTTCAAAATAAATCCCCTGAATTTTTAAAGAAAACTTATCAGGCCTGGATATGCATGAAACTTACCCACAGACACACACACACACTCTATCATCAATCTATTTATACTACATACTACTATATAGAGTATAGTTCGATAGATAACATGTATTATGTTTGCTATATAATTTCCTTCTCCTAGGTGCCTCTAGGGAAATGGCCATCTCCTCCCAGATTAGCCTTGAATATAGGGATAGTAGATAGCCACTTTTATGGGATGATGGATTAACTTGTGTGAACCCAAAAACATCTCTCTCACACCCATCATAGAACCTTAAATTCTGTCAATTGGGTTTCATTCCTTTAAGTTCTGAAGACCTTTCAACATTCTTAATTAAGCATCAATTAAAATTTAAATGTTCTTGGGAATACTTATCAGCTAAAACTTGTTTGAAAGGATGAGAGAAAGAAAGGGTGTCTGCTGATAATTAGATAACAGTAAAATCTTGGCAAAAAGAGTCCAGGGTAGATAACCTGGGTTTTACAGGGGGACAGCTGGGAGTAGGGGATGGGACTCACAGCCAGAAGGGGTGAGAGGGAAGTGCCAGGAACAAATTCACCTATTTAGTTTTGCAGAAGTCTGGCCCAGCCCCCTTTTTGTGTGTAATGGGTGTTCACTTTGTCAAACAAGGACTTGGATGGCCTCTGAAGGGAGGGAGAGAAATAACTTTTCTCTCCAAGCTAACAGCCAGAACCATCACACACCTAAATAAACACCCTTCTGTGCCAAACATCACATTAGTTTATAGGGAGATGTCAGTGGTAGAGCTAAAATATTACTTTAAAAGCTTTCCTGTTGGAGGGGTCTGACAGAGGAGCTGGAGGACAGATTTGCTGGGCTGGACCAATAAATGCTCAACATTATTTTCCAGTGGCTGTGTTGAAGTTGTAATTCTTCACATTCATGCAATTTAATGTGTTTCCTTGAAAGTGAAATGTCTGGGATGCGGCTCGGAAAGTCAAAATCTGCCCCTATCTGTTGGATTTGATGTTGATGGGGTTAGTGACAAAATCTTTAAATCTTTGTTTTGGTCTGAGTCTGTGTGTCATTTTCAGCCTTTTATGAGGACCCAGTTTCCTTTGCTAGCAAAGTTTGACAATCGTACCTTTGTTTCAACATCACTGATGAGTCTCAGGCTAACTAACTCCTTTTGGCCAGTCTCATCCTTCAGTTGCTTGTCAATACTATCAGTTGTCCCTATGTTTTCTGGGGTCCAGACTTAGCATCTCTTTCTTTTTTTTTCTAAAATTTTTTGTTAACGTAACATATTGACCAGACCAGAGTGGTGGGAGTCAAAAAAACTAATGGAGGTAAAAGTAAGTACCTATTATGTGTCAGGTACTATGTAGCATTATTTACACACTTTATCTCATTTAATCCTCAAAGCACTGTGGCAAGATAGATAATTATGGTAATAATTTTCATATGTGTGTAAATTGTAGCTCAGAGGTTAACCTAGATACTACTTGAGTCTAAAGTCAATTATGGGTTCTAATCTTCACTCCACTCACTTAATGTCTCACTGTTTCCATTTTCTTATGTGTAAAATGTATGGAAATGGATAAACTTTTCATGTGCCTATCAAAAACATTTTCATATGGTTTATAATAAAAACACAAAATGAGGCAGCTAAAATTTTAAAAAATTTTATACAGCAGTGGTTTTCAAATGACAATCGCTGGAATCATAGGGGATCAAGTGCCATTGGGGGGAGGGGATTGGCTTTTTTTTTTCTTAAATTTCTTTTCTTTTTAAATTGATACACGATGTTTTCCATATTTATGGGGTACAGGTGATATCTTGCTACATATGTAGAATAGTCAGAGTATCTGAGGTATCCATCACTTTGAGTATTATTTCTACTTGTTGGAACAATTCTAGTCCTCTCTTCTAGATACTTTGAAATATATAATACATTATATATCTATGATACATTGTTGTTTACTGTAGCCACTGTACTGTTTACTATAGTCACAGACAACACTTTGTTGTCAAACAATAGAACTTATACCTTTTATCTGACTGTGTTTGTATTGATTAACTTACCTCTCTTCAGCTCCTCTCCCTTCCCAGCCTCTAGTATCTATTATTCTACTCTCTACTTTTATTATATCAACTTTTTTTAGCTTGGGGTGGGGGATTTTTGAGAGAGATTTAGTTGGGAGTGCTTTTAGCTCTGCTCTCAACAGCTGTACTTTTAACTGTTTCATGTATCAGGATTCTAAGTAATACATACTTTTTCAAGCCAAAGGTACATTGCTTATCAAAAACAAATTTATAAGTCTTGATTAGTTACAGAGTTGCAGAGGTTTGTGTGAGGAACTTGGGATGTCCAAGTTAGAAGCAAAAGGTTGATTGAATTTCTTAGCAACTTCTAGGGCAAAGAAGGAACTATGTTTGTTTATACAGTCCCTATTATCTTGTGTACAAAAGAGAAAGAAGGAAGAAAGAAATTAAGGAAAGAAGGAAGAAAGGGAGGAAGCCATGCCAGTCAGAATGGCAATTACTAAAATGTCAAGAAACAACAGATTCTGACAAGGCTGCAGAGAAATAGGAACGCTTTTACACTGTTGGTGAGGATGTAAATTAGTTCAACCACTGTGGAAGATAGTATGGCGATTCCTCAAAGATCTAGAACCAGAAATACCATTTGACCCAGCAGTCCCATTACTGGGTGTATACCAAAAGGAATACAAATCATTCTATTACAAAGATACATGCACACGTATATTCACTGAAGCACTATTCACAATAGCAAAGACTTGGAATCATCGCAAATACCCATCAATGATAGACTGAGTGAAGACAATGTGATACACATTCACCATGGAATACTATGCAACCATAAAAAGGAATGAGATAATGTCCTTTGCAGGGACATAAATGGAGCCAGAAGCCATTATCCTCAGCAAACTAATGCAAGGACAGAAAACCAAACACTGCATGTTCTCACTTACAAGTGGGAGATGAACAATGAGAACACATGGACCCAGGGAGGTGAACAACACACACTGGGGCCTGTGGTGGTGGGGGACTGGGGTACAGAGAGCATCATGACAAATAGCTAATGCATGCTGGGCTTAATACCTAGGTGATGGGTTGATAGGTGCAGCAAACCACCATGGCACGTGTTTACCTATGTAACAAAAGTGCACATCCTGCACACGTATTCCAGAACTTAAAATATAAAACAAAAGAATTTATATTAAAAAGCACAGCGAAAGGGAGGAAGGAAGGATAGAAGGAAGAGAGAGCAGGCAGAGCAAGGACAGAACAAGCAAATCAGTATGGCAAGGCTGACTTTCTCCTGGCATTAACTGAGGAGGAATTTACCATGTTTCTTATATAAGGGCATGATGGATAGTTATGGTTTTAGCTGTGGTTTTACGTAAGATATTGTTATGATGGATTTTTCTTATAACAACCTTTGATGAAATCTAAAGCATTGAAAAGCATTCCTGGGGGAGGGAAACAAAACAGGGTATATAAAATGGGTCTACCAACTTGCCTAGCCTGCTTTACAAGGTTGTCGCTGAAAGCTCCAAAGAGCTAATGTGTGTGAAACTGAAAACCTGTAGGAATCACTTAACTTGTAGATAGTTATATCATTCCTTAGACCACACACATTTATGGGGCTCCTCCTCTGTGCCTGGTAGCGTTCTAGGTGCTGTGAATGCTCAATGCCAATCATTCTAGGTTAGATTTCATTTGTTTACCTTTATTTTTAGCAAACTATAGATTTAGTTATCTTGCTACTTGGAAAGAAAAGATTAGTCACAAAAATAAATTGAGTGGGGATTCATCAGTGATTCCTGGATTGCTCTCAGAGCACGCTGGAAGGGTTCTAGGGGTTATCTGGTTCATCTTGCCAGTGTAGGACTCCCTCTCACAGAATTCTAGAGGCAGAGCACCAGAAACTCTTCAGAGATTTTGAATTCCCAGGCAAGCCAGCGTATCATTAGTTTAGTTTTTAGAGAATTTCTTCACGTTGAGCAGCCTAGAACAGTAGTCCACAATCTTTTTGGCACCAGTGACTTGTTTTCTGGAAGACAATTTTTCCATGCACCGGTGGTGGTGGTGGGGGTGGTTTGGGGATGATTCAAGTCCATTATATTTATCATTCAATTCTTATAAGGAGCACACAACCTAGATCCCTGCATGCTCAGTTCATGACAGGGTTCATTCTCCTATGAAGATTTAATGTCTCTGCTGATCTGGCAGGAGGCGGAGCTCAGGCCTTAATGTTTGCTGGCCTGCCACTTGCCTCCTGCTGTATGGCCCAGTTCCTGACAGTCCATGGACCAGTACTGGTCTATGGCTCGGGAATTAGGGACCTCTGCCATAGAAGGTTGGCGAGCAGTGGTAGAGATGGGTATTAGAAAATTCTTGATATTCTTACGCTGATTCTTTTGCTCTTTAACTTTCGTTTATTGGCCCTCAAAAGCATGGTGGGAAGAATCCTGCCACCTTTGCACTTGACAACCTTTGAATGTAAAGATGTCTGTGTCATCCCTGCAATTTGTCCTCTTACAGGTTAAATGTTCTCAGTTCTCTCCCTCATCATTTGAGATAATTTCCAGACAGTATCTTGGTTGCCTTTGTCTGTATACATTGTTTTGACAGTGTTTCTTTTACAACACAGCATTGAGAAATAAACACAGTGTCCTAGATCTGGCTTTGCTAACACATTGGATTCTGTCCTGGAAAGTTTATTTTACATTTTTATTTTCTTTTTTTAAGCTTCAGCTCAACTTATATTTGAAATATGCACTTATGAGTGACCTCTGATCATATGCTGTCTCTCAAATTGTTTACTAATATCATTGTACAAATGGTATATCTAAAAGTAACATATCACATAATGGATGCTTGGATGAGGTAATCAAAGCAAAGCCTGTTTGTAAGTCATTAAACACTGTACAAGTATGAGATGTTGTAATTAAAGTCCTCATAATTTCAACATGTCAGTTTGAAATCATTGTTGAAATACCCCTGGATCCATAATTTTATTTAGGCAAAATAACCAAATATCTTCCAACTAACCAAATGTTTTTTTCCTGATCATTTTTTCTTTTTTTTGAAATAAATTAATTGGGCCTACATTTTCACAAATCAATCAGGAAATAGTTATTGAGCACTGATAAGTGTACTGTTAAGCACTTCAGTGGATACAGGGAAATCTTGGACACTCTGTCACCACGGAGTCTCTCTCATGAAGGCAGGGTGGCCTTGGGCAAAAGTGAATTTGTCATTGTTGTTTTCATTAAAATACTCTTTCCAAAAGGTGCTCATTTGCTGGAAGAAGAGGGAACTAAAGCCTGGGAGACTAGAAAAGAGTGGTTGATTTTGGTGTATGTAGAAAATATGTAATCTTCAGTTTTTAAATATTTGCACTGAGCTGACAGTGTGGACTTGCAGAGAACTCTTGCTTTCTGGAAGTGAAGGCAGAAATGAGAAGCTATAGTCTGGAAGAGAGAAGTGCAAAGAAGAGAGAAAATAGCAAACAGTGAGTGAGAGGATAGCACCCTGGGAATAGCTGATGGAGGTTAGCAACTAAGCATAGGTGAACTAAGGGGGTGTTTGCAACTGAGGGAAGGTTAACAGACACACTTGGCATAGCCCAGGGAGTCAGAAAGGCAGCGAGCTCTAGCACAGAGGTTTCAACCAGAAGATAAAGAAATTGGACAGATCTGTGGCCCAGCAGGACAAACTTGGCTGTTCCATAACTGAAAGGAAGCTGAAGCTCAGTCTTGAACTAGAAAGAAGGAATAAGGGAGGATGATCATAAATGTCAGCACTCAAAATGGGCTTTTTATTGTCTTACGTTAGAAGCTTGGAGTTAAAGGTACTACAGATAATTCACTGCCTCAGTGCTATGATCAGGGGCCCACCCAGGTCAGCCCTTCCCTCCCCTCTGTTTTGCCAGCATCAACATATTAGCTTTTGTTCTTAGATGAAATTCTTACAGTGTCAAGATGGTTTCAGTGGTTCCAGACATCACTATTTCAATACAGTTTTATATAAATATAGGAAGGTATACAAGTGGGGCTAACCTACTACCCTCAAGAAGAGTTTGGGGGTAAAAGTCTTCTCCAGAAACCCCGATATACTTTCCTTATATATTGGTTATATTTCCACATTTAAGTCCACTGCTCAATGCAGCTAGAACAATCATGGCATGCACCAATCATGGCTTGTATTTTGGAAATAGGAGAGAGGCTCACCTTTCCTGAGCACATGGCTGCCTGCTCTCACCCAAATTGGGAAGGGAAAATGGCAGGGGAGGCTGTTGATAGGCAGTCCACAATACCTGCCATAAATAACTCCGAGATCTCATTCAAAAAAAAATCCTCTTTTTTGTTTTTATTTAAGGATATTGATAAAGGAACAAATACTATAGAGCAAGTTCTGGGAGGCATTTATTTATTTATTTTTAATGTTTGTGCCTACTGTGTAGTGTGAGGCTAAACTTGTGTTTTTTTTCTAACCACCTTGTTTATAGGGTATTCAAGAATTCTGAATTTCTGTAAATTCAGCTTGTTAATATACATTCTGATTCTTGGGACTATGCAGATTAGATTTGCTGACTACTATGTATCAAAATGTTTTATTGAACTAAAAAATGGCTTTCTCTATTTTGTGCTTATAATACATTTCTCCCAAAGCAAAATACCACCAAAAAGATTTCAATGTCCAAGAAGTTTGGTGAGACATAAAATAAAAGTTATAAGCCTACAATTTCATACCATAATATAATTTCATCATAGTGGTATCATGAAGGAGCACTGGGTTGGAAGACAAGAGAGCTGAGGTGTATTACTGGCTCCTCAACAAAGTAACTTGTGGTCTTTATTCAGTGATTTTACTTCTCCAGACCTCAATTTCATCATCTCTTCCCTTGAGGGAGTTATGTTAGATCAGTGTTTCCTACACTGTGTTCCATGTAAAACTAGCTTTCCGAGAAAGGTTTATTGATATATGAAAACTGGAAAATTTGGTCAAACAACTTTGGAAAATACTGGGTTAAACCAAGTTAATCACATTTCTTCATTGCAGGATTTCCAGGGCCTTTACTATGCTAATATACATTGTGAATTTCCAAGAAAAGGAAAGAATGTATAGGGTTTTCTAACACTGTTTGGCTAGTAAATCTATTTTGTTTTTGTTTGTTTGTTCTGGTTTCAGTTTTTTGAAGAATCACAAAACATTTTTCTTTGGAGCACAGTGTGAAACATTGAGCTGGTTAACATTTGACTCTGAAGTTGTGCACAAGGGATGCGTTCTTTGATTTCCGAGGCTTTCTGTGAAAACAACTGGGTAGAGGGGTATCTCCAATTATATTGAAGGAGGAAAATCAAAACTAGAATCTGGGGCTGGGCATGGTGACTCACGCCTGTAATCCCAGCACTTTGGGAGGCCGAGGCAGGTGGATTGCTTGAGCTCAGGAGTTTGAGACCAACCTGGGCAACATAGTGAAACCCCATCTCTACCAAAAATACAAAAAGATAGCTGGGTATGATGACGCACACCTGTGGTCCCAGCTACTTGGGAGGCTGAGGCAGGAGGATCGCTTGAGCCTGGGAGGCGGAGGTTGCAGTGAGCTGAGATTGTGCCACTGCACTCCAGCCTGGGTGACAGAGCGGGACTCTGTCTCAAAAAACAAAACAACAACAAAAAAATCAAAACAACAAAAAAAAACTAGAACCTGCAGAATGGATAGAGTTTCCATAGCTGAAGATGAGTGAAGACATTTTTGGATTAAAGGAATAAACTGGATAAAAACATGAACAGAGGGCTTCGAGAAAACCCCCACCATCTTCATTTGTAACTTCAACCTTCTGCAGTCCTCATCGTGCAGAAGTGGGTTGAGAGGGGTGTATGGTAGAATGAATGAACCCTTATGTATAATAGACTATGACATTTGAGAGAGCCTGGGAGGTGTAGGGCTGTGGTTCTCTGTGACCTATTGGAATGAGAGGTCCTCAGAAGGTGCCTGTGAATGTGCATGTCACTAGTATGCCATGTGTGGTCATGTGTGTGCATGCATGTTCATGTGTATGTGCAAGTGTTTGTGTTTTAACCAGTTTATTTGGATCTGAGATGGTTTTTATACATTCTTCACCTAATTTTAATATTTTTTCCTTAAATCGTTAGAGTTTCTTGGCTATCTTGAAAGAAGCTGTAGAAGTCACGCAGAAGGGGAGGTAAGAAGGCAGCTCATGCAGAAGGGGACGTAAGAAGGCAGCTCTAACATTGCAGTCTTCCTGTTCTCCATTCCTCTGCCACCTGGCAACTTTTGCTTCCTATAACAATTGAATTCTGGACCCAGGATTTTTAAGGGTAGGAACACATTTCTATGAAAATTTGCAGTCAAAGAAAACATGTATTGTCAACACTGTTTGGAATCCATGATAGTTATCATACTTGGCATCAGGGAAATTGAAATCCCACATGATTCATGCCCTAGGATTTTTCCCTTGGCTTTCATGTCCACTGAAACATTTCCTGGCTTGCTTGAGTTCTCATCCAGCCCAGGAGGTTCCTATCAGAGCTGCCTGAACAGACTGCGTAACATGGGTGATTTATGATGCACTAATGACGGAGTTACAGATTTTTTTTATTAAATACCAAGAACAAAAGGGAAACAAAAGGGAAAATTATAGATCATAACCGTTACTGCCTGAAGTCTTTGCACTGGGCATGTGAAAGACAAAGCAACCAGAGGCTCAAGTCTTACTGCGTCGAGCAAACTTGTCCGTGGATTTACGGGTTTATTCTCCTGGGGTTTTCTGTTTCTTCCCCTTTGGCCTCCTCTTTGGAACAACAACCTAGCAAATATTGTTATTCACAAACATTTTATTAAAGTGCATTTATTCAGTCAACATATATTTGTTGAGCAACTACTCTGTTTCAGGCACTGGTTTAGGCCCTGAGTACATGTAGCAGTGAACAAAACAACAAAAATTCTTTCACGGAAATTGTGTTTCTAGTGGGAAGATTTTACATAAACACACACATACATATAGTTGTGCTATAGATGTTATTTATTATATGTACATAATATACCCACATATATAATACATGTACCTATATAATATAAATACATATATACATATACAAATATATGTGTGTATATATAGTAAATTAAACAGTGATGAGAACTAAAGAGAAAAAAAACCAGGAAAGGTGAAATGGAGAGTTTGGGGAAGGAGAAGGGTTGAAATTTCAAATGGGGTTCAGAGGGAAGGCCTTATGAAGAAGGTGACTAAAGCCTCCAAGGCATTGAATCTTTCCAGACAGAGGGAATCTCAGGTGCAGTGGCTCTGAGGAGGGTGAGGAAAAGCAGGAGGCCATCATACTGCAGTGCACAGAACAGAGAGGAGGAGATGAGGGCATGGTAGCATGGAGCAGGCCTCGTGGGTTATAGTAGGGACTTGGCTTTCTACTCCTGTGACAAGGAAAGCCATTGGAGGGTTTTGAGCAAAATCTGAGCTTGACTTACGTTTTAGCAGAAATATCTGACTTCTGTGGTGAAACACACAAGAGCAGACACAGGGAGACAAATAGGTAAGCCACCTGGGAATCTGAGGCCTTGTCTTCAGTTTCTTCCAGGGAGCTTTTTTGACCAGACCTAAATTGCTGGCTCTTGCATATAGTGTTCCATATCCATTTCATGGGAATCCTTTCTTCATCTTTGCCTCAGCAAAATGCAGGAAATGCAGCAACTTCTTTCTGGCTGCCAAAGCCACAAGCCAACCTATCTCTTGCTTTTCAGAGTTTTCAGGCAGGATCAGACACCATATCAGTGAGTTCCCCTGTAACAGAAGATTAATGAAAAGCTATCTGAGTGCTTTCTTTGTAGCCTAATTTCTCTTGACTGGGGTCAAGAAGGAAGCACTCTATTCCCCATTGGGAAGGGAAAGACTCGTAAAACACCAATAATTTTCTCCACTGAAATCCCCTTTAGAAATTCTCTAAGTAATGTCCTCAAAGTCTCTCTCATTAGACTTTAAGAGCTAGTACTACTTCTATGCCTTTTTCTTGGAGGAAAAAAGATAGCATAACATTCTCTGAGGAAATCTTTCTTCTCAAGCTGTATTATTCCCATTTTTTATGCTCTGGATGAAAGTAAGGGATTAGAGAGTTTTGCAATTATTTCTTCCAACTACCACTTTTGAAATTTGCATCTTGGTCTGGCATTCTACTTTGCAATGTCATAGCTATTACATTTTGGTGCCTTGGTTATAACATCCTATTACAAAGGGAAGGGTTCTTTGCTAGTTAATGACTTATGCATTTCTGCCTTGATAATAACTATCAATAAATGAGAATGTGTTTGGCGGAGAGTTTCTAAAAAGAAAATGCAGGATGTCTTATATCATTGTGTTTTGGCATGGCAATATGCATGTAGTAGATACTTAACAATATTTGTTGAAAGAATGATTGAATTTTGTGGTTTGAATGGAAACTGCAAAGATAATTCATATTAGGAAAGCAGTTCACGGTCAGAATTAAGTCCATCCCTCACAATGATAGAGCAAATAAGGTAACTCTGTTCTCATTCGATATCAGATTACCGCCCATGCTATTACTTTTTATTTATTTATTTATTTATTTATTTATTTATTTATTTTATGTTTTTATTTTTTTTAATTTTTTTCAGCACAGGAGTTGGTCAGCAAGCTCTAAGCCTCAAAGTCGTTATGAGTCTGTAAAGAAGCTGCCACCTAATTAGATAACAAATACTTTCATATCACCAAGAGCATACTGGTTTGTAGAAAGAGTAGGAGAGTTTTCTGACCAATGCAAGAGAGACATGAGCCTTCATGTCTAACCCTCAGACCTGGACTAGAGGAACGTGTTTTAGAAATGACGGTAAATACTGGAAGACTGCCTTAACCTGACCTGCTCTGATGTGGGATTCACACTTAGACTTTGTATTGCTTTTTAGCAATAAATCCTTATCAGGAAGATACTGTGAGCCAAGCCGTGAGCTGGAAGACAAAGCATATGAATGAGAAAGGTTCAATAACAGTACAGGAATGATTGTGAGGCAGTTCATCGTCAATTGCCAGTAAGAGGTCTAAACAATGAGCTCTGTGAGAATAGAGGAGGAAGCAGTCACTGTGGGATGGGGGAAAATGTGAGGCTTTCTGAAGTACTAGAGAAGCTCGCTATATGCCAGGGTTCCACCCTATAAATTTTACACTCATGTAACATATGTCATGTGTGAAAAATATGTCACTTAATCACTCTGTGCCTCAGATTTTCATCTGCCCTTTATTACCTTTCAAGTCAAGAAATATAACACATACACAGAATAGTACCTCAAAAATAAATGTACAGTTTAATGAATAGAGAAAGTAAAGCCACATGTATAACTGTAACTACATGAGAAAACATGCATGGGGCTCTAGAAACCCTGTGTGTCTCTTCCCAAGCCCCATCTCCTCCCTCTGTCATCCAGATAACTGCTGTCCTGAGTTTTACGGCAGTGATTTCCTCAGCTTGCTTTTTAGTTTTGTGCACAACATACTGTCAAAGTTGCCCAAGCCTGGTCTGGAATAAAACTCATCTCTGTGATTTAATTTACAGATACTTTTGGGGAGAAGATTAGCATCCTTCATAAAGTGCCTGAACAATTTTCCAATAAACTTTAATGAGATTTCGATTTGTTTTGGAAACTACTCACTCATCAGTTTTGCTCTCAGTTGACTATCAGTCAAACATCTACTATTACTATCTTTAACCAAACTTTCATTCTTTATATATCTAGACTAAAAATAATACCTCATCAGCCTCCTTTCCTATAAAATGTACGTATGAAGAATAAGTATTTGAATAGATCTCTACCTTTCCCTTGTGTTTAAAAATTTTTAAAAATATTTGCTACCTGCTTATAAGTAAATAGTCTGAAAAGTTTACTTTAATGGTAAGCATTACTAAACTCTATTCTAGTGCATAGGGCTCAGTTTTGAACCATATGAAATGGATTTATATTTTTTTTGTCATCTTTTTTTATTTCACTGGATAGTTTTTAAGAGCTGACCATCTTGTTCTATGTAGTTTAATTATTTTTATTGCTGTGTAGTATTACATTGGAGATACATACCAAAATTTATTCATCCTACTGTTGATGGACACTTTGTTGTTTCCAAAATTCCAGTTAGGGATGGCTAGGGACAAGAGTTTTAGGACTATTCTTGTGTATGTATCTTGATGGAAATATCTAATAATTTCTCAAGGGAATGTACCCCAGAGTAGACATGATGAATCATAGAATATGCAAACGCTCAATTATAGTAAGTAATGCCAACTTCCTTTTCCATTGTGTTTCTACCAATCTGTACTCCTGGCGGCACATACCAGAGTTTCCATTTGCTCAATTTCCTTACCCAACACATTGTATTTTCAGACTTTCTAATTTTCTTGGTTAGTTTGGAGTAAAGTAGGAATCTCATTCTGTCTTTAACTTGTATTTGTCTGATTAGAAATGAGATTGAACACATCCACATAGATGTATTGATCACTTGGATTTCCCCTTCCATGATTTTCCTGTTCAAGCCTCTTGCCCTTTTTTCTATTCTATTAGGTAGTGTTTCCCTTTTTTTTTCATTGATTTGGAGTTCCTAAATATAAAAAGTCCTCTGTTGCTAATACCTTCTCCCACCTTGTACCTGTTTTTATGCTCTTTTCAATACAATCAAATTTAGTAATCTTTTCCTTTGTGGTTTGTAATATAATTCAGATGGGGACACAGCCAAACCATATCACCTATTGTTTTCTAAACTTGTTTGACTCCCAGCTTACTTTTGCTATTCTCCAGAACTTGTCTTCTGTGGAAAAAACTTTGGGGAAAATAAGTCCTTGCAAGCTGACAAATTAGGGTCGGTTTATGGTCCTCATTTTACAGATAAAGTAATAGAGACTGAGAAGGCTTATATAACTTGGCAGTCATAACACTGTGAGTGGTAAAAGAGTTGTATTGGCGTTTTTAATCTTTCCCAATATTGCATCACTAAAAATATAATTTTTGTTGAAAGAAAGTAATTAATGATTGGGGAATCTCCATCTCCTGTCAAATGCACCACTAATGGACAAAAGGATTAGGTTTCCCTAACGTCCTCATTGGTATTGTTGCCTGGTGTAACATTTCTCACAATTAGACATCTCCAAATTCCCCAAGGGCAAATCTGTATATACTTCAGCCTATAAACACCTTCTGAGGGTCTCCTATCTAGAGATTATTTTTCTCCACATGATGAGATGTTTAGTGTGATTCCTGCATGAGAAGACAAATCAGATCTATCAAGGGCTTTTTGGTCAGAGGATGTTCAGGTAAATTGTACAGCTAGATTGGATGTACCCCATCCTCTTCCCACTCAATCACTGCTTACTAGTGGTCTATTGGGAGCTTGGGCTGGCCTCTGGTGAAACTTGTTGGGGTTCTATCTGTATTATTTCCCATGAAGCCATTTTTCAGTCACATGGTGACTGATGTTCTATAGGATGCACAAGAAGTATTTTTTTCTTCTATAAATTTTTCCTGTTGTTTGTTTGTAATTTCCTTATCTCTTGAATTTGTCTTCATGCCATTGGCTGGAGTATGAAGTTTTCCTTCTATGAAACAATCTTTGAGAGGGTACAGTCAGAATCAGCTGTGTAATTTGCAGGACCAGTGCAAAATGAAAATACGGGGTCCTTTTTTCAAATATTACCAAGAATTTCAAGACAGGTACAGCAGAGCATTAAACCAAGACAGGGGCCCTTCTGAGCCCCAGGCTCTGTGAGATTTCACAGGTCACATGCCCCTGAAGCTGGCCCTGAGTAGAGTATCAGGAATCAGAATATTACAGTTCCAGTTCTGACTTTGCCACAATCCAGTTGTCTGATCACTTACTGAGCCATTTCTTTTTCATCTCTTAAACAGGGAGCTGAATTAAATAGTTTCTAAGATTCTCTCCAATGATAACATCATTTACAGTTTCTTAGAGATAAACAGTGGTACTGAATGCATTAACTATTCATCTTTAATTATCCTCCACCCTAAAAATCCACCCACATATATACATTCAATGCTCAGACAGGGGGTAGTGGTGGGACCTCCTCACCACTAGACATTTTGGATGACTACTTCTCTCTTCATTGTATTTTCAGTAACAAATGACAGCTAGAGAAAGACCTTTAGGTTCCCATTTTTCACTGGGGAAGATGGGCGCAAAAGTGAGAGACTGAGTTTGCTCTTAGAAAAATAAAGAAATTTTTAGATGTGGCTAATCATCTGGCTAGAGGCCTGGTTTAGTCCTGTCATGCACACATTCTGCATCATCTAACTATGTACTTTTATCCAGTTATTTGTCTTTATGTTGAATAAAAAGTGTCATTACCATGGAAATTGCTTTGTTGCATCAGACTTTGAGATAAAGCAAAAGAACACATGCTTTTTTCACAATGCCTCTTTATATTCATGGATAAAATGAAAACTAGAGCTATAACTTTGTTATTAACTAGTTCTTTTAAAGCAGTATAAAAATTATAAAGAGCTAAACTGAAGAGATCCATAGGTTACTGGATTCACAATAAAACATTCAGAGCTGCTGCTGATCCCTTGTGTTCTTAAACATTTTCACAAATCTTCTGTGCTCCTCACACTTTTTAAGATTTTTAAAAATTTATATACAGCAAAATTCACTTTTGGGTGTGTGTACAGTTCTGTGAGTTTTGACAAATGCATAAAATTGTGTAACCACAGGATATAAAACAGTTTGATCATCCTCCCCTGAAATTCCCTCATGCTGATTCCTTCAACCTTTACTCTTGACAACCACTATCTGTTCTCCATCCCTCTCATTGTGCCTCTTCCCAAATATCATATAAATAGAATTGTGCAGTATATAACCTTTTCAGGCTGGCTTATTCCACTTAGCAAAATGCATTTGAGATTCATCCATGCCACTGTGTGTATCAATAATTTGTCTCCAATTGAGAGACATTTGGGTTGTTTCCAAGTTTTGGCAATTATAGCAATTCATGTATGTGAATGTACAAAAATTCATGTATGTGAACATAGGTTTTCATTTCAGGATAAATATTTAGGAGTGAGACTGCTTGGTCACATGGTAAGTGTGCATTTCAATTTATAAGAACCCGTCAGACTCTTCTCCGGAGTGGCTCTACCATCTTGCATTCCCAATGGCAATATTGTTTTTGTTTCTTATTCTTGCCAACAGTTGGTATTGCCAGATTTTTTCAATTGTAGCTAGTATAATAAGTAAATAATGACACTTATTGCAGCCTTTTTTTTAACATTTCCCCAATGATCATTGATGGTGAACATTTTTTCATATTCATATATGCCATCCCTATTTCTTTTTTGGTGAAGTGCCAGTTCAATTTTCTCTTTTGCTATTTTTGAAACTTAGATTGTTTTCTTATACCTGAGTTCTGTGAGTTTTTTGTATATTCTAGATACAACTTTTTTTTTTTTAGAAATGTTATTTGGAAATATTGTTTCTCAGTCTGTTGCTTGTCTTTTCGTACTCTTAATACCTTACACCACACACAAAAATTAACTCAAAGTAGATAATAAACCTAAATATAAGAGCTATAATTCAACTTCATCATAATTAAAAGCTTTTGTTCTTTAAAAAAGTGAAATGATGACCCACAGAAAGAGAGGAGATATTTGCAAACTATGTATCTGATAAGGGACTTGGATGTAGAATATATAAAGAATTCTTACAGTTCAATAATATAAAGACAAATAATTCAAATAAAAATGGGCAAAGGATCTGAATAGACATTTCTCCAAAGATAGAGAAATGCCAATGAGCTCACGAAAAGACGGTCAACATGATTAGCCAGAAGGGAAATGCAAATAAAAACCATAATACATACTCGGTAGATGGTTATAATGAAAAAATGACACATCATAATAATTGTTGGTGAGAATTTAGAGAAATTGGAACTCTCATATACTGTTGATGGGAATGTAAAATAGTACAGTCACTTTGGAATACACTTTGGCAGTTCCAAAAAATGTTAAACAATCAGCAATCTCCTCCTATGTATGTACTGAAGAGGAATAAAAATGTGTTCACACAAAAACATTTACATGAATGTTATTTATGTTAGCATTATTCATAATAGCCAAAAATGACAACACAAAGTCCATCAATTGATGAGTGTATAAACACTGGCTGGTATAGTCACACAATAGAATATTATTTGGCAATAAAAAAGAATGAAGCACTTATACATGCTACAACATGAATAAATATTGAAAAAATTGTGCTAAGTAAAATAAGCTGGTCATAAAACCACATATTGTATTATTGCATTTAGAGCAAGTGTCCAGAATACATGATTCTGTAGAAAGTAGATTAGTGGTTGCCTAGGCCTGAGGGTTGTAGAGAAATAGTGAATGGGTATGGAGTTTCTTTGTGAGGTGATGAAATGCTCTAAAATTGATTGTGGTGATGGTTGCACAATTCTAGAAATACACTAAAAACTGTTGACTTACACATTTTATAAGTGAACTAAATGATATATGAATTACTTCTCAATAAAACTTTAGGGAGGGGTTAATGGAAGAAATCTACATTAATTTCCTAAAGCAAGGATAACATATTACACACTAGGTGGCTTAAACCAACAGAGACTTACTCTCTCACCATTGTGGAAGCCAGCAGTCCGAAATCAATTTCAGTGGGCTGAAATTAAGGTGTTGACAGAGCCATACTCCCTCCAGGGGCTCTGGGTGAAAATCTGTTACTTGCTTTTTCTGACTTCTAATGACTGCCAGCATTTCTTGGCTTGTTAGCTGTATCACTCCAGTCCTTGCCTCCATAGTCATATTGCCTCTTTCCCTTCTGTGTGTCTCTTTGTTAAGCCTCCTTCTGCTCACTCTTGTAAGGATACACGTGATTGCATTTAAGGCCCACCTAGCAAATCTTACCATCTGAAGATCCTCAACCTAACCACACCTGCAAAACCCCTTTTGCTTCATGTTAAAAGAAAATTTTCAGACAAATTTAATGCAGTTTGTTTGAGCAAATAATGATTCATGAATTGGGGACTTCTCAGAATTGGCAAAGGTTCAAAGAGCTCTGCCCATCTGTGGGAGCAGCAAGCTTTTATAGGCTGGACATGGGACCAAAGTGGAGAAATCACCTGATTGGCTTTAGTTGGATGTTTGCCTTATTTGGGCATGGTGTGATGAAGCATTTGCCTGAAGGGGTATGGTCTAATTAGTTGGCTACCTGTGATTGGCTGAAGCTTGGCTGTTTGTGATTGGATAAAATGGCTATTTGTTACAAAATATACTCTGAATTAGGTTTTGGTTTGTTTACTACTGAGTTAGGTTGTAGTTTGTTATTTAGGAACTCAAACTATGGAGAGAGCCTCTGGCTAATGGCCTCCTGCTTATTTAACATTTAGCAGGTAACATTTACAGGTTCTAGAGATTACAATTTGATTATCTTTGTTGGGGCATTATCTGGCCTATCTCAAACTCCAAAGGCCTGTTTTATAAAGCATCTCTTTGATGGGAGTTATCTTCAAGGGGCATGTCTACGCCCAAGGGGCATGTTTATGTTTGGTGGTAAATTTGAGGAAGAAAGACCAGGTGATCTGTTAATCCCATGAGTCTACTTCCTAGAAACATTACTGGATCTACATGTTTCCATGATGTATTTAACACCACAGCCAAGAATTTTATATATATTACCTAATGTACTTTTCAAGTTTCAAGCTATTCTAAATTTTGTCTCAGATTTGTGGTAAACATGGTGTGTATTTGTGACTGGCTGAAATGCCTCATTTTGGCTTGGTTCATATAAAGTGCTGATACTTCTCAGAAACATTATTGGGTCAGGAAACCTTCCTTTATGTTAGTTTTATTAGTTCCTGTGTAAACTGTGAATTTCTATAAACACAAGAGATCATTTTATTGGACATGTTCTCCTCTGATAGTTCTCACTGCAGTACCTAATCATGAGTCCCCTGACATGGCTTTAGGCTTCTAGGAAGAAGGAAAATAATGTCTTATAAATTGAAAACACAGTGTGAGGAGGTACATTTTAAAATATGTCCTCTAAGAGTTCAAGGATTTGAAATTCGTGTAAACTATTTATTTTAAACTCCCATTGAACTCTTTAGAGAAAAAAATCTGAGACTCATATATAAACTGGAGGTAATGAGCTGAGTTTTAAAGTTATGATTAGAATTTTTGCATTAAAATGGCAGTTTTCTCTTAGAGTGCTGACTTGAAAATGATGCATTTATTGTGATGATTTGGCCCTTGTGCAAAAACATTGGTGACTCATTTTGTGTGGGTGATTGTCTTTAGTCCAGTTTCTGAATAACTGAGCTCTTACTACCTTATAGTCATCCTTAATATTTGACCACAACTGGTATCACTCAGCCTGCTTATTTACTTCACTTGCCATTCCTTATTCTGAGTGATTTAGGGTTATTTAAGAAAATTAGATTCATCTATACTTGCTACAACTGAGGCTACTCAAAATAATTTGAGCCGATGTCAATAATGAAATGGAGCTCTGAGAAATTTTAAGTAATGGCAACTTAACGAGAGTAAGTGAATAGATACCAAAGTGGAAGACCTTCAACAGGACAATACACATTTAGATATGTAGATTTAGGTGTGAATGTGTTAATGATAAAATAAATCACATGTCTTGTAGTTACTTTGCATACTGCAACCCAAAGTACAGAATCCTTTGTCCATTGTATCCCTTGCCTGTCTTCAGCCAAGAATAAATGCTTTTTGCATATTCATCATTTATTGAAACTGGTATAGGGTATTAGGAACTAAATGGACACAGTCTCTGATTTCATGGGGACATAATTAGTTAGAAACAGACAAATAAAAATATATAATATGTCATGGGTAATAAATGCTTCAGGGAAAAATTAAGGTAAGAGAGAAAGAGAGTGATGAGATGGAGCTATTATTTGGATAAAGTGGTCAGGAAAGACCTATCTGATAAGATGATGTTTCAGCAGAGATTTGAACAAGACAGCTAGATTTGTGGGTATTTTCAGGAGCAGCAGGAGCGGGATGTTGAGGAGAGCATTTTCCAGAAGGAACAGCATTTGCAAAGAATTATGCTTGGTTAACATTGTAAACTATGAGAGCAAATATCATGTCTCAAAAGACCATTCAGGACAGTTTAAGAATGAAGTATAAATATACAGGGGAGGAAAAATCTGATTTGTACTGGGAAAAGATCTCTCTCAATCAAAACTCAGGATAAAAACTTTTCTCTCTGTGTCTTCTGCTTTTCATCCTACTCATGAGCATTTGAACTTGCTCTCCCTTTTAGTTTTCTGATCTCAAATTATTTGACTAGAATAAATGTAATCATGCTATTCTAGATACATGTCCATGCACTTAGGATGAGTCATTCTGATTCAGTCATTGTGTTAGTTAGCTTATATTAGTGCATTAGGGTTAAGACACATTGCTAAGGGAAAGGGAGGCTTAGGTGGAATGGGGAAAGATTTTTTGAGCAATACTTTTCATCTGGATATTTTTGCTGAATTATCTGTATATCTACCACAATCCTAATTTTTCACTCTTAGTTTCTAAAGATATGCTTTCTGTTAAGTCTGGAGAAAAATCATCTTTGGAGGATGATTTCTCAAATGTTCTTAAACAGCAAAATGAAGACTCCTGATGAGCCACAACGATAAACTTTCTCAAGCTGAGGGTTTTATTTTATAACAGAGGAGTTGGGACATAGTTGTAGAAATCAGTTTGAAGGAACTATATAGCTCCCTGTGAATTGTACTCCCTCAATTTACACTTGGTGGCATGAAAGCCCTGCAAGGCTAGGGGGAATGGAAACTCATGTATACTGAGTGCTTTCTGTGTGGCAGGCATTATACTGGACACCTTCATGTGTATCATCTTATTTTATCAGCTCCACAATTCCATGAAGCATTGCCAGGGATATGTATTAGCTCTTCTCTATTTGAGAAGTCTACTCTGCACACTCCTTCACCTTCTTTGCTCTGGGAGGCTAACCTTTCTGCATCTCATTAGCCAGATTCCTCTGCCAGAGGGAAGCATAAGCTGGAGATCAGAGGGTGGAAAATGAGAGAGGGCATGGTCTTTGTCCCCTAGCTCCTGTCTGGTCAGAGTCACAGTTTAATGGTGATGGGCAAAAATTGATTGAATTAGAGGGAAGAATCAGATGTGAAACTCAGATAATTAGCATAGATGGTTCTTTTAGGTACCTGGGGCGTTTTGTTCTCTCAGTTCTTCAAACATAATTACATATTTGAAGTTTCATTCTATATCTGGATAGGATTGTATTTGTATCTGCCTGATAAGAGGAAAATCCTCTGCAGTTTCCCAGTGTGTATCTTGGCTTGTCTTTAGCTTTGGCTAAGCATAAGTCAATACTTACTTATTTGACATATGTAATCATGAAGACTTTTCTTTCTGTCTTAATAAACGTGATACAGTGTGATTTTTTGCCTCTGGGATCTCTTAAAATGTGTTTGGAATTAAAAATTATATATATACACACACACATACTTTCATATACGCTATATTCATCTAGCATTTTAAAATCATGTCATTGTTTCTGAATGTGTAGAGCTAGAATTCTAAATGAAAGAATAAAGGAAACCATGGACTTTGATGGTTTTAAAATATGCTTCTTTGGAATTTTGAGAGGGAAGTCAGAAAAGAACTGCAAAAATGATGTATGAATGTAATCACTCTGTCTTTTGTAGCCTTTGTTTTCTGTTCTTTCTTTCTTGACCTCGAGCCAGTTTTCATTCTGTTGTATACAACTCTTTCCAGTAGAATGGATTTACGTTACTTGCAGCCTGGACTTGGTCCCTGAAGAGATATTACAGGAACAGTTTAATGGTTAGAGAGTTATGTTGGGAGCTGAGATTGCTGAGGCAGAACAGGACGCAGTTGTCCAGACTAGTTGCTTGGGGAGCAAGGTTGTCTGGATGGTGTAAGTCTAACTTAATGGCTTTGGCAGTGGCTGAAGGCGGAGGTTAAAGCATGTCTTAGAGCGGGACAGAGTGAAGGGGCTGCTGCTCTGAAGTTTAGTTGTAGTTCAGTTGCTCACAATTTCCATTTTATCTTCAACAAACTTAGGATCCTCTTGTAGTTTGGGAGCTTATAGAGCTCTGAAAAAGGTAAGATAAGAAGGGCATTAGCAAACTACTTGTGGGGACTTAGGTGTCTCTGAGAAGCAACACAAGTTGGCTGTGAATAATACAGAGCTGGGCTGCTTACCCTTAAATATTTTAGTGACATACTTCATCCCCTCACTTCTTCCTTCTCAATAAGGAGAACTTCCTTTGCAATAAATGAGCTTATAATGTGCAGGCAGGAGTTTTGGCTGTAAAATTGTATGACTTGACTTTGCTTTTATTCACCATAAATATTTATATTTCAAGATGCACTCCAAACCCCATAACAAGAGATTTTAAAATAGTCAGGCCCTAAAGGAAATACGTATGAAGATAATGGAAACCAGGCTGGTAAGCCTAAAAAGAATTCCATGTCTTCTATCTAGCTTTGGTTGTGACTGCAGAAAAAGGAGACTTAGTGCATGAAAAGGTAGCGTTCTGTCTAGTGATACGCTGCTACTACGGGGGTGGCTTGGGTTTTGAGAATCTATTTGTTCATTTAATAAAAATATTAGACACCTTGTAAAGGTTAGTTATATTCGTTAGAGGAAAAGTACTTTTATTGCCATAGACTATGACCTGAATTTAAGGCCAGATAAATTTAAAGGGCTTGTAACTGAGCTTAGGAAAAGCCCAGATGAAAGCATTTGGAAGGATTAGGAAAACTCATCATCTCGACAAGGGAAAAATAATTTGACAAAACATGCATGCACAGATTCACTAGCATGATCTCAAGTTAAAGGGAATTTGTTAGGATGCTGAGACAAGCATTTTTAACAAAATTTAGGAACAATTTTGAAGACAGTAGAATTTTTTATTTGGAAGACTTCTATTTTGAATTATATAAGAAAATATATATATATATATTTTTTTTTTTTAGGCCCAGGCTGGAGTGCCGTGGTGCGATCTCGGGTCACTGCAACCTCCACCTCCCTGGTTCAAGTGATCCTCCGACCTCAGCCTCCTGAGGAGCTGGGATTACAGGTGTGTGCCACCACACCTGGCTAATTTTTGTGGGTTTTTTGGGTAGAGAGGAGGCTTTGCCATGTTGTCCAGGTTGGTCTTGAATTCCTGATCTCAAGTGATCCACCCTTGACCTCCCAAAGTGCTGGGATTATAGTCGTCAGCCACCGTGCCTGGCCCAGAAAGTAACTTACAAAGATGTGCCAAAGGAGATAATTCCAGGGTCTGTATCATAATTGTAGTGTGCTAAAGGGCACTAATTTTAATTCCAAAATATTTGTATCTAAACAATTTTAAATTTGTTTAAGAAGAAAGGCCACTGGGATCTGGTGACATCCATTTACCTTAGATGAGTTTGTTCATTCATTCATTCTATAAACCTTACCTGAGAATAGACCATGGGATAGGCTTTGCAATAAGCACAGTGTGGTGAATTGTAAGAATGCGACACTTCTCAGAAGAAGGTGGGAGTTTTGACATTTAGGGAAGAAACTTTCCTGAAAGAGAGCTTCTGGGTCTTGGTAACAAGCCCATGTAAGTGAGGGCAAGATGAAGGTCTCATGTGGAGAGATACAGGCTCATCTGGAGGCCTCTGACAAATGTTCCATGGGCCTTTAGGGATGTTTCCACAGTTTTCTTATTTGAAATGTCTTTAATTTTAGCTCCTCCTTTGCTTTATTTGCCAGGAAAATTCTTCAAATTCTGTGTAAAATGCAGACATTTTAGCTTAGAAAGAGATGAACTGTGCAATTTTTATAGTAAAAATATTCTTTTTACCTCCCACTTTTAATTTCTCAGTGTCTACCACTACATTTGCTAGGGGTCTCCATTTCCATGTATCTCTTATTTACTAATCTTGCATGTTGACTTATCTTTTTCTCCAGTATATCCAATGTTTGGGCAAATTTCATTATGGCTTGACACACAGATGGAAACTATTTGAGTTTTTAAATATCCAAGGCCTTTGCTGTGGTTTCTAATGTGTCTTTCCCAAGTTTCTAATAATAACTTCCTCTGATCTTTCTGGTGGCAGCCAGAAGCTACAAGGGTGATTGAGTTGCTTTTTCTAAATGTAATTTATTGAGTTTTCCTTCATTGGAAGAGATGGCTATTCTTGGACAGTAAAAGAGTTGTAATATAATTGATCTGATTTGTTATTTTCCTTCTCTTAGTCACTATCTATGCATGAGTTTTTAGGGCTTAGGGTAGGAGGTTGGTATAAATAGCAGTTATTTGTCTTCTCTGATCCACTTCCTCTAAGAATTTTACCTGATTTATGGAAATTTAGTGACAGCTTGAAATAGCAGTGTATATTTTTCTAAGTATGTTTATGCCCTTATTTTAATTCCAGATAGGTGATAAGGGTGCCTTTTTAAAAATAGCCAACTTCTTTGTGCTTTAGTCTTCATTCTTCTTGGACAATAGTTTCTCTAGCTAAAACTAATATTTTCTGAAAGTCAGTTGATTTGTTTACTAAATGTTCATTTTAAAATGGAAGAATCTTAGAGTTGGAAGGAATTTTAGAAATTCTTTATCCATCCCTCTATTCCCCATTCAGTGAAGAAATGCATTCAGACTGCTTGAACAGGTCTATTGAATTCAGCATCCTACCTCATGGGAATCATCCCATTTGTAAAAGTTCTAATTATACAGTGAGCAAAAGTATGTCACCTGTAGTTTCTACTCATTTCTTCTAGATGATTTTCTGTAATCAACTGGAATGTCTCTTTCTTTTACACGTTTAAAAATGGTAACATCCTTTTGCTCATAGAGCAGATGTCCATGGTCAGTTCATACAACCTGACTTTCAGGTCTATCATTGTTCATTTATTTTTTCCATCTACAAGAGTTTTTTTGAGTGTCATATTGTGCTGGGCATTGTGCTACCCACTGAGATTACAAAGACCGATAAGACACTAAACGAGAAAGTTTAGAGTATAATGAGAAAGAAAAATGAAACATAAGAATTTGGTGATTGACGCTAATTAGAAGTATATACTAAATTCTATAGAACACATAGTAGAGGCATCAAAGACATTTTGTTTTCTTAAAGAGTTAACTAAATTGAGACTTGAAGGAAAAGAGATATATGGACTGAGTAATAGCAAAGGCACAGAAATATGAAGTAGTGCAACATATTCATGTGAAGTGTGGCAAGAGTGAAAGCAGTGTATGGTGCAGTGATAGAAGAGAGGGCTAGAGAAGGATTTATAGGTTATAGATAAGGCCCAGATCATAAAGAGTCTTGTACACTTCATGGAATTTGAGCTTTATGCTGAGTACTGTGGGTAACCATTGAAGTATTGTAAGTATGGGAGCGACTTGATAATATTTGCATATTAGTCTGATCACCTTGGCAGCAGGTAAAGGGAGAGTGGGTTAAAGTAAAGTAAATCTGGAATCTGGGAGCCTAAGTAGGCTACTGAGGTCATTCTGGAAAACCTTTGAGGGGTGCAAATTTGAGGGAATTTGAGGCAGTGGGGAAGAAGGAGAGACCAAGACAATGGCCAGAGGAGATAGATAAAAGAGGTTTATGGCTGAGTGTGGTGGCTCACGCCTATAACCCCAACACTTTAGGAGGCTGAGGCAGGTGGATCACCTGAAGTCGGAGTTCAAGACTAGCCTGATCAACATGGAGAAACTCCGTCTCTACTAAAAATACAAAATTAGCTAGGGATGGTGGTGCATGCCTGTAATCCCAGCCACTCGGGAGGCTGAAGCAGGAAAATCACTTGAAGCCAGGAGGTGGAGGTTTCGGTGAGCCGAGATCGTGCCACTGCATTCCAGCCTGGGCAACAAGAGTGAAACTCTGTCTCCAAAAAAAAAAAAAAAAAAAAAAAAAAAGGTTTATATCTAATGTCCTGATTTTCTAACTTTGCTGGAAGTTAAAAACAAACAAACAGACAAAAACTGTTGCCTGGGGCCTGCCCTGTGAGATTCTGATTAATTGGTATAGGGTGAAGCCTCGGCATCAGGATTTTGAAAAGCTCCCCAAGAGATTTTAATTGTACAGCAAAGTTTGAAAACAACTGATCTGTACATTTCAGGAACTAAATAGGTACTAGTTTTCAATATCCTATTTCTATGGCACCAAGAAGTAGACAAAATGCTCCAGATGTGTTCTCATTAAGTAGGAAAATTACTTTCTTGGATCAAGACACTATTCTTCTTTATTAATGAAGCCTAACTTGGAATTTGTTTCCTATTTTGGCAGTCATATCACATTGTTTCACAGAGTAAGTTTATAATTAACTCGCCTACATGCCTCTGTCTTAGGAATTATGTTAAACAAGGTCTCTTCTAGTCCCCACATTTGCAGTTAATATTTCAGACCTAATTACAGGCCTTTACATTTAACCATGTTTAATGTTATTGTATTAGGTTTAGCGCATGGTTCACTAAATCTTGATTCTTGATTTAAACTCTCTTCCCTTGTCATCCATAGATATAGACATGCCTTCTAAGTCCTCAAACAGGTAATTAATAAAATATATTAAATAGAACAAGGACAATAATTTTTGAGTTTTAGTAGAGTATAGAATCCTCTGCTAGACATTTACGTGTGTGAGTATGTATGGGTGTTTGTGGGTATGGATTCACACAAGCTTCAGGGTTGGGGGTTACAAAACCTACTTTCCCAGCTTTAAAGCTTGTAGGCTCACATTTAGAGCTCAGACGAAATATTTCATTAAAAGATCCTGGGAGGTCTAGTTGGGTGAATTCTGCTTCTGTGAGTGCCCATAATATTCTCAGGAAGTGTCCTTTACTCCAGAAAAATCTTATGTATTTCTCACCACCTTATCACCACTAGAAATAGCATGAGAATTCTTAAGCTCCTGATTTACAAAAATTCTCAAAGAAGTCTCCTGATAAAGGCCTGATAGTCCATTGAAAGGTATTTGGTCAAAAGGTCTTCTGCAAGCTATAATTTATAATATGTGAAGGATAAAGGTTGGGAAATGACCACTAATATCCCTTTCTTTGGAGAAAAATGCTTTTTAAGCCCTGAATGACTTGAATAAATGCTGTTTTGTTTAAAGCGTTTTGACTTTAACCTCAAGGGTCTGAAGATGTCAGAAGTCCAGCTATCACTAAACAATAAAGCACTTGTTCAACTGACTAAGGAATGTAAATGCCATTTTTCTGACAATTGATGGAAAGCCATATATAAACTGTGAAACCTGCAATATGCTTTCACTGGATTTCATTTAGAAGAATTCTACTAGACAGACGCCTTTGACCCAAGGGCTTTTACTATAGACTTTCCTCCCAAAATGAATCTTTTCTGAGTTACAGACTTTAGCAAAAGAGGATTTGTTGTGAAAAACCCAAAGACATTTCTAATCATAGCAAGTTGAACAGGATTTTTACTATGAGTAAAGAAGGAATGTGGCAATTCTAAAGCCTTCCTTTGGAAAACAATTATAAAACTATTGCAGAATTAGAAAACTAATTAAAATAGTCATCTTTAATTTTGATAGTTGAAATTTTTATTAGGCTGTCCCTAATAAAAAAAAAGTGCTAAAGAAGATGAAGTTTCTTTTCTGGTCTGGTTGTCCCTGTTCTGTTTTTTTGGCCCCTTCTACCTTCCGATATGTCTCACCCCAGGATGTCTCATGCCCTTACATACCGTGACCAGGGCTGTCCTCCCACCCTTTACAGCACTACAATTAACATGTGAAACCTAAGCCTTTGGGCAGCATCCTTCAGGCTCTCTTCTTTGCAGGCTGCATTGAATCTTTTTCTTTCAGCATCCTGGTACAAACCATTTCATTAGTTTCCAGTAAAGGGTTCACCTTGAGGGTACATGTCTTATTATTTTATTTTACCCTGAGGGTAGTTCACAGAAGAGAATATATAGATGTCCAATAAATATATGCTTGTAGGATATATAACTAGTAGACAGGGTTATGGGAGGATGAATTACCCCAACACAATCTGGCCCACACGTTTTTACCTCTCAATCTTTCTCTCCCATGCTTACTCTCCTCCTGTCACCTGGCTTTCGACGTCTCAAGCATGCACCCCTTCAGGGCTTGCACTTACTTTTTTTTGTTATATTGAAAGTGAAACCTTCCCTATCTATGCTATTTAAAATTTCACCCTCTCCTCCCAGATACTCCCCCGTCCCCTCCCTGCTCTGTTTTTCTCATGGCATTTATTACCACCTGACATATGATTGACTGATTGTCCATCTACAACCTCTAAATTTAACCTATATCAGAGCAAAAGTTTTATTTGTTTTGATCATTGCTCTATTCTGTATCTGGAGCAGTGCCAAACAATTAACATTCCTCAAATATTTGCTAAATGTATAAATTAACCCTTTTGGGAAAGGATCTGGCAATATTTAGTCATACTAAAAATGTGCAGGATAATTTTACTCAGCAATCTTACTTATAGATTAAAGTTGGCTGCATATGATTTTGCTACTCCTCCTATTTATAGGTTTATGTCCAATCCTCTTGAATCTAGGTGGGCTCTATGACTGACTGACCAATAAAATATGGTTGAAAGGACACTGCCAGTTTCCAGCACCAGGCCTTAGGAGATTAGCACTTTCCATTTTCTCACTCTTGAACATTTGCTGCGAGAACCAGTTGCCATGCTGTCAGGAAGCCTAAGCAGTTCATGGAGAGGTCTAGGTGGAAAGGAATTGAAGTACTTTGTTAATAGCTCCTGCCAATAGCCAGCAACAACTTGTGGTGTGAGTGAGCTCTCTTGGAAATGAATCCTCTATCTACATTTAGGCTACCCCAGCCGAAGCTGCATGAGTTGTTGTGCTAAGCATTGCCCCAATTTTAAATTCGTAAGTTTTTTTGGTGTGGTTTGTTATCTAACAATTAGTAACTGGAATTCCACTTTTTATGAATCTATCTTATTGAAGCAAGAACCCCAGAAAACAAGACTGGATGTATTTGGGAATGTTTATAACAATGTTCTTCATGATTAAAAACAAGAAAGAAAAAATAAACTAGGAACAACTTGAATGTCCATTCTGTACATTATGGTTTAAAAGTATTGCATAGATCCGTTGTGGACTATATTTGGCTATTTGTTTGTTTGTTTGTTTGTTTTTGAGACAGGATCTCTGTTGCCCAGACTGGAGTGCAGTGGCATGAACAAGGCTCACTGTAGCTTCAATCTCCTGGGCTCAAGCCCACCTCAACCTCCCCAGCAGCTGGGACCACAGGCGCATATGCCACCATGCCCAGCTAATTAAATTTTCTTTTGTTTTTTATAGAGACGGGTTCTCCCTATGTTGCCCAGGCTGGTTGCAAACTCCTAGGTTCAAGCAATCTTCCTGCGTTGGCCTCCCAAAGTGTTGGGATTACAAGGGCAAGCCACTGTGCCTGGCCATATTTGGCTGTTAAAACATATGAGTTATGGCTATATATATCAACATGGAAGGATATCCAGAATGTATTGATAAATGGAAAAAAAGCAAATTTCAGAGTAAAATGCTTAGTCTAATTTCATGCAAACAAAACAAAACAAAACAAACAAACAAAAACCTCTATAGGCTGGGCACAGTGGCTCATGCCTGTAATCCCAGAACTTTGGGAGGCCAAGGTGGGTGGATCACTTGATATCAGGAGTTTGAGACCAGCCTGGCCAACATGGTGAAACCTCACCTCTACAAAAGTATAAAAATTAGCCGGGGATGGTGGCGTGACCTATATATAGTTCCAGCTACTCTGGAGGCGGAGGCAGGAGAATGACTTGAACCCAGGAGGCAGAGGTTGCAGTGAGCCAAGACCGTGCCACTGCACTCCAGTCTGGGCAACAGACCCAAGATTCCATCTCAAAAAAAAAAAAAAAAGAAAGAAAGAAAACAGTATAAATATGTGTACTTTACATATATTTACATAAACATAAAGCATAAAAAGTATGAAGAATCTACACACCAAATTATTAACGGTGATTTTGTCAAGGAAATAGGATTGAGTAGGGAAGCTAGAAACTGTTTTTTTCTTTAAACTCTTCTATATTGGTAAAATTGCTACAAAAAAGTTACAAAAAATACTACTCTTGTAATTAAAAAAATATCCTGGGTTTCAAGCAAAGTGGTGGTGATATGTGTGCATGAAGGCAGCTATGTATTTGTTGGGGAACTTTCTTAGAAGTGCTGCTCTGTTCAAGGAGAATGGTTTCTTTGTGGGTGCAAGGTAGGGGAGAGGGCCTCAGGGACTAGTGACATTGAATCCGTTTTCTTCCATTTCTGACAATGGCTTTGTTGGGGGGCAGCAATACAAGTGTGACTAGAAGAAAAAGAGAAAGGTATGTTTCTAGTTTATTGTAGTCAGTCCTCCGAAGTGTTAGCAGGGAGGAAATCTTCAATACCGGTATGACAGGGCCAAGCTTTGTAGTGGTTTTGGAACTTGGTTATAGGGATTTCCAAGTGGAAAACAAAATCTGTCTAGTTACTAATTTTGGAAGTTTTCAGACACCTTTGACTCCTTTTTAGGGGATCTTCATAGAAATAGATTCTCAGAGGGTGACTAGTAAATCATTTTCTCTCATGTGGAAGCAGGGGAGAACACTTTTGTAATGTAGTGATTTATTTGCTTTGTGGAGAGATGATGTGAAAGCAGAACTTGCTTTGAAGATTAGGGACCTGTCTTTCATTAGTGGTGAGGAAATGGAAAGAGGAATCAAAAGAACCAGGCTCTGATCCTGGTTCTACTACTGACCAGCTGACTGGCTGACTGACTTCTCTGCGCCTCTGTTTACTTTTCTACATGGAGATATGACACAGAAAGAAAGATTATGCCTTTCATTGCCTATAGAAAACGATCAGAATATTTACTTTCCTACAGGAGTTTATAAAAATAGGTTAAGTCTCACCATTACAGCAGCTAGATGGCACCACCACCTCTAACATTTCTTTTTTAACGATTCAACTGTAATTGCAGCTGGTATAGAATGTGCTGTTTCTTTCCTTTCATGATAGCATCTGTAAAAAGGTATGACTTTTAGATGAAAAGGAATTTAGCTATGTTGCTTTGAGACATCATGGATCTCTCCAAAGGAGATTTAGCATAGATAAACCTGAAGTCTTTGAGAAAACTAAAAGCCGGTAATTATAGAGGATAATCACTGTATTGTAATTGTCCCTTGGGTTTTAGTTGCCCTAATTTCATCAGAGTTCTCTCTTTGTTCCCCAGAAGACATGCTGACAGGCTTAGCCTGAGGGAGTGATATTTTGTTAGCTGGGCAGTGTTCGGTTAGGGAGATTCTGTCCTTACCACATCTCTAGATATAAGGGAAGAGACCTCCTATGCTTTGTTGACTGTAGAATCATAGATTTTTAGCAATTCATGAGGAAGCCAACTTCTGCATTTTACAACTAGGTACATGAGACCCAGAGAATTTAAGTGATTTGCTCAAAAAGTAGTATATAGTAGTCTCAATACTCTTATTCCTTGTTTTTCCACTTGACTGTTGCTGCCTGTTTTTTGTGTATGTGTGTGTTTTTAACTTAGATAGACTGCCTTGGGGGTTACAGCTAAATGGGAATTGGCAGGATTGCTTAATATTTAAAAAAAAAAAAAATCCCATAAGCAGGGTGGAATTTTAAACTATTTTTATCTCCCTTACCACCAATGCGCTTCAAAGAAAGGATGATTTGGGCAACTGGAGAATCGTGATCAAACCCTCTGCGGTTAAAGTTTTCTATTTCTTATAAACACGTTTAAGTAATATTTTGCCTGTCTTACAATATTGTACTGAAAAATTATGTGAGAATTAAGGAGTGTAAAAATTAAGAGTAAAAATTTGGAATTTAGGAACAGCTGAATGTTTAATTATTTCTCTGCCAAAGTAGTTTTCATTTTTCAAAATTTACTTCTTATTTATAATTTTTTTTCAGTTTGCAAGATGCTGAAGAACATGCTTAATTGACCCTTTCCCTCTTTAGTCTTACCTTTATCAATTTAAACATAAAAGAGTTGTGCATTCAGCTTCATCCATGCTCTGGTGTGCGTGAGCAACAATTATGGAAGGAGTGATATGCTAGCATGTTGTTCATTTCCTTGTTTTTTCTTTCTTCAAATATTGGGTTACTGAATTGTCAATTCCAAGGAGTTGCTAGGATTTTAGAAAGCTGCTTGAAAGACTATTGGAGTTTTATTGGGTAACACTTTGTCTAGTAGTCATATTTTTTCCTTTACATTCATCGAGTCTATTCCTTTCACTAAAAATTAAAAAATAATTAGTTTTTATTTTAACTTTTTATGTACTGTGTTGCAACTAGAAATCACTTTATCCAGAACTCTGAGATGAGCATAGTGAACAGGTTTATTAGGAAATTATGCTGATAGTAATTTGATATTTTGGGGGTAGTGTTTCCTAGTCTATTTGAAAATTATAAGATGTTGAAAATAAACTGAAGGAATGTTGCACGATAATAGTTATATTTATAGTATGTGTTGACAATGAAAATATATAGTGACAAAAAGCAACTATGAATTCAGTAACACTGTTTACCTGACTTTGTATTTTATTAGTCACAAAACACACATATATATTTTTTAAAATAGGAATACTTTGTGAGCAAACTATATTATTCATTTAGTTAACAGATAATACTAGATGCACCTGAGAATTTAGTTGCAGTTTCTCTGAAGCTTCTGGTATCAAACCTAACTGTGGTCTGTTCACCCAGCGCAGGAAGACCAGATATCCACACTGAGGTTTGCCGCAGGAGAAAGGCAAGTGTTTATTTGCAGAGTGCCAAGCAATGAGAATCAGGCAGTTCATGCTGAAGACTCAGACTTCCAGAGGGCTTACTGTAAGATTCTCCCAGGGCCTGAAAGCTTAAGATGAGTAACTCCTCCCTTCTCAGGCCCAGTCCCAAGGCGCAACTTGCGCCAGCAGCTGCGCCAGCAAGATAGCAGAAGCAGGAAGAGAGCAGGCGGAAGACACCTACCCTGGCCGGAAGACACGAAGATCGAGAAAAAGGCCATCCGGGTACCACGTAGCAGTTACATCGGACTATGACACTTCCTGTTTACAGGAGACTGTAAGACCTTTGCCCCGTCCTCACTTGGGGCCGGCCTGCACCCAGGCCCTCATTAGAACAGCATGTTGCTCCACACGGCCTCGTGTTGTCTGTTGGCTGCTCTCAGGGTCGAAATGATACAAGAACCTTACACTTACAGGTAAGGGTTTTTAAAGGCAGGAAGGCAGAGGTTACAGGTGAAGTCATAAATCAATATATAGAGGCTATACTTTGGTTTGACCTAAAATGGTGGGACATCTTGAAGGGGAGGGGCCCACAGGTCATAGGTAGGTTCAAATATTTTCTGATTTGCAATTGGTTAAGGAAGAGAAGCTTTGTTTAAAATCGTGAGGTTAGCAGTAAAGAATGTTAGCTCTGGCTTGTGGGTGTGACTTTCTCCAGGCCCCTCAGGAAGAAATTTAGGAGAAAGGTCAGAGTGCAGTCCTTAGCTCCCCCTTGTCTGAGGTCTCAGTGCCGGCAGATCCATTTGGTGGGGGTCCAGGTTGCTGAAAAACAACTCAGGTATACATGTTAAGATGTTATCTTTAGTTTCTGCAGGGAACCAAACATTCTGGTGATTCTAACTCCTTGGCTATTGTTTTAAGCTACTATTACCTTCCCACTTATCAAGTTGTTTATTTACTTTTTAAGGATGCCTAGGTGCCTGGAATTTCCCTTGAAGGAACTCAAGATTTTCCTTTATTTTCATGCTCGTTGTTGGGGTGGTACTCACAGGCCCCTGTGAGGGGTCCCTGCCCTGTTTCACTTCCCCCAAACTGTAAGTTGGAAACACTGTTCTAGAATGATAAGTATCTCCAAGTGAATCAAGTTTTAACAATTTATATTCAGCAGCAGCTAAAATGTATTGGGAGCTTAATATGTTCAAGGAACTATGCAAAATTGCTTTATATGTATTAACTAACTTAATCCTCATAACAGTCCTATGAAGTAGGTGCTACCATTGTCTCCTTCTTATAAATGCAGAGCGGGAAGCTTAGATGGTTAAAATCACTTTTTCAGGGTCACATATTTTCAAAGATAGCCCCAGATAAGTTCAGTGCATATCCTTGGTTAAAAACCACTGGTCTAATTCATCTTCCTTATTTGTATTTGAGGAATTTGAGTTCCAGATGGGAAGCAAGTTATTCCTATGCCATATCTAATATTAAAATCTTGGCCGTCAACATAAACTTTTTTTTTTTTTTTTCTGTTTTCAGAGATTTACAGAGATAAAAGACTCTTTGAGTGGCTTGCGATCTGAATAGGGAGGTAGGACTTGAGCAGAAAAAACAGAAATAATAAAAATAACTAATGCTATGTGGAGAAATGAGGGGTAGCAGAAAGAAAAAATATTTAACGGCGAGAGACATCTTTAAGGTAGGCTTCAGAATGGAGGCAAGTTTTCAAAGAAAAGCAGAACCTAGTGAAGCCAGAGAGGAGTGGGAAGTTCTCTAGTCTGGAGTAGGAGTATGAGAAAAAGACAGGAAGGTGGGAAGACGAACAGAAGTTTGGGTTTGATGAACAGAAACATTCTAGTTCAGGTGAGTGTCTTTTAGGGGACAAATAAAAGACCAGTTATGGAAGTGGGTAGGGTTTAGATAGTAGCCTCTTGTGCTGGACTAAGAAGTTTGTGTATTTTCCTATAGGAAGTGGGAAGCTATTGAAAGTTTTAGAGGATGAGTAACTGGTTAAAATATTTCCATGCCCAGTGGCTGAGTTTGAGGGTGGGGAATTGGATTCACTTGATGGCTTTGGGATCCTCCTTCAATAGTAGTACAATTGGCTTGGAATTAAGAGTTGGAATGGTGAGTATAACTTGCCTGAGATGAATTGTCAGACACAGACTCTGATAGCAAATAAGCAAGGAGAGTCTTGCTCAGGACCATCAAAGCAGTGCCCTGAGCTACTTTCCATGGTGGAACTTCTAATATCTGTGTTTAAAAAGTTAGTATTCTTAAATTTCAAGGAGGATTGAGGAGGTGTTTAGAATTTAGTTCAATGTTTTATGTTTGTTTGTTACTATCTGTTCTTGCTCTAGCTAAGTATGCTGATATGTCATTATATGGACCTCAGGACTTTTCATGTGGTGAAATTGATCTGGCTCAGAAAGAAAAGTAATAACTCTTCAGGAAGAATTTATTTATTTTTGTTTATTCACCCTTGTGGATTTAAAAAATTAAATATATATAGATCCACATGTGGCTATAGAGAATAATACAGAGAGATCTTGTGTACTCCTTACTCAGTTTTCTCCAATAGTAACATCTTGGAAAACTAGAGTTCAGTATCACAGCCAGGATACTGACATTTATTCAGTGAACATACAGAACATTTCCATCATCATAAGAATCTCTCATGTTGTCCATTTATAATGGCCATATCCAGTTCCCGTCTGCCTCCAACACTACCTTAACTTCTGGTAACCACTAATCTGTTGACTATTTATATAATTTTGTTTTACACACACACACACACACACACACACACACTCAAGTAAATTGAACAATACACGATGTAACATTTAGGGACTGGCTTTTTTCACTCAGCTGAATTCTTTGAAGTATCATCCAGGGCATTGCATGTATCAATAGTTTGTTCTTTTTTATTATATTCTGTAGTGATTTTGATGTATCTCTTTGAATAACTTGTTTAGTGATTGCTCCATATATCACATTATGTCTACATTACTCTTCACAGTCTACTGGTATTATCACATTATTACTTCAAGTGAAGTATAGAAACCTTACCTCCCTTTAAATTTTACTATCCTCCCCTATTTTCAACACAGTTGTCTTAGATACCTCTTCTGCATACATTTAGAACCACATCAAGTAGTGCTATATTTTTTTGCCTCAGCCATCAAACATGATTTAGAAAACTCCAGAAAAGTCTGTTGTATTTACCTATATTTTTGCTTGCCATGTTCTTTCTTTTTGATGTTCCAGGTTTCCTGTTTTATAAATTTCTTTCTGTTTAGACCATTTTCTTTAACCGTTCTTTTTTAGTAGAGTTATTGGTGACAAATTATCTTAGTTTTCCTTCATCTGAGAATATCTTGATACCCACTTTATTCTCGAAGGATATTTTCACCCAATGTAAGATTTTGGGTTGACAATTCTTTTCTTTCAGTTCTTGAAAAATGGCATGCTATTTCCTTGTGGTCTCTAAACTTTAAAAGTAATAGTTACACTGTCATTTGAATTGTTTTTTCTTATAGGTAAGGTACATCTCTTTTGCTGCTTTCCAGACTTTTTGTTTAGTTTTTGAAATTTGACCATTATGTGTAATAGTACAGATTTCATTGAGTTTATTCTATTTGGAATATTCTCACCTTCCTAAATCTGTAGGTTTGTATTGTTTTGCAAAATTTAGGAAGTTTTTGGTCAACCCTTATTTCTTCAAGTATTTTTACAGCCCCATCCTCTTTTTTCACCCCTTCAAGAATAAAACATGAAAATTAGATGTTTTGTTATAGTTCCAAAGATCCCCTAGAATCTGTTAACTTATTTCAATCTATTTTCTCCTTATTGTTCAGACTGTTTAATTCCTATCATCCTGTCATCTAGTTCACTGATTTTTCTGTTTCCATTCTGTGGTTGAACCCATCACTTTTTAAAAATTTTCAGTTATTATATTTTTCAGTTCTAAAATTTCCATTTGGTCCTTAATTATATCTTTCACCTCTTTGCTGAAACTTTAAAAAATTTCTTTGCTGAGACATCCTGTTTTGTTTCAAGTGTATTTGTAATTGTTCATTGAAATATTTTTATCATGGCTGCTTTAAAATTTTTGTCAGATAATTCTAAGATCTCTGTCATCTCACTGGCATCTGTTAACTATCTTTTTTCATTTAGTTTCAGATTTTCTTGGTAATTGGTGTAATGAGTAAGTATCACTTGAAACCTAAACATTTAGGCACTATATTATAAGACTCTAGATCTTACTTAAATCTCTGTTTGAGATGGCTTTCTCTGACACCAAGGGAAGGTTGAGTGCTGCTTTGTTACTGCCAGGTTTGTGTAGCAGTCCATTCGGGTTCCTCAGTTTGGATACACTGGTAACCAAAGCCATATACTTCTTGTTACTACTGGGCAGGAATGGGAGTTCCAGATCCCCTCTGGTCTGCACTGATACCTTCCTAGTGGGGAAGGAGGACATCCTTGCTGCTCCCTTCCTAGCTACTACTGACATGATGGGGAGAGGATGAGTGGCCTCATTTTCTCCTGGAGAGTGATGAAAGTCCTAACTTTCCAGTAGGGCTCCTCTGACACCACTCCAGTGAGAAGGCAGAAGCATACCTCATTACTGCCTGGTGGGTAGAAGTATGTTCCCCATGCATCTCCATTGCTTCCCAGGTGGTCTCCATTGACACCATGGGTGTTTGAAGGGGGCTGGCTCATTAGTGCTCAGTGGGGAAATGAATGTTCCACTTCCTACTCTACTACTATGATGAGGGATGTGGAGATGCCCTGTTACAGCCTGAAAAAAGTGGGTTTTTGCTTGGCTTTTGCTGCTGATGGTGGTGGTGGAGGGGAGTGGCAATGGTGTTTGACGAGAGTAGAGCAACTATTTTCTAAACATTTTCTGCCTCTTTCCAGGACCTTTGACTAGAAAGAGCAGACTTTTGTTGTTGTTGTTTTATTTTTGCATTCATTGGTGTTTTGGGGTTGCTGACTTCTTTAGCTGCAAATCCTGAATATATGAGGCAATGAGAAAATGCAGGGAACTCATCACTGTATTGTCACTCAGATCCTGAGGTCCTTAGCCTGTCTCCCTTTTCTTAACCTGTTAGTCTCTTTATATAAATTTTACATATGCAAAGGTTTTAGTTGTATTTACTTGGATGAATACAAAAAAGAACATCTACTCCATCTTCCTGAAAGGGGAAGCCCCGTGAAAAATTTATTTTTAAACATTAGTCTAGACCTTTAGGGTAACAGATGTTCTGAAATGCATAATTTATAACTTGTCCCCTTTCATACTGATGTATGCTTTTAAAAATTAATAAATTTTCTTTGTGTATATTTGAGTTACTACTTTTTAAGTGAAACATTAAAATGGGTGCTATTAAAAAAGAACTTTTGGTTTTAAGTGACACTGCTCTCTAAGTCAGTTGACACTTAGCTCTCTAACTCAGTATTTATTATTCTGTCTTGCTGGGGGCGGTCAAAGAAGTCTCTGAGAATCCAATTAAAATAATATGCCTTTTGCTCCTCAATTTTGCTTACGATTTAGGAAGTTTATATGCAGCATATAGAACCCTGGTAAACAATTCACTTTCTAAGTATTGGTAACATAAGAGCTATGAAACTAAGAAAACCCCAAGAATGGAAATGAAAAAAGTGATGAGGAAATACTGGACTCAGGCCTCTGTCTTGAGTTAGGCTGGGCAATACCTATAGCCCAGCTCTATGGTAAAACTCTATTTGATTAGCCTACGTGGAAAGATGACTCTTCTACATACTGGAAAGAGCTTCTGTCAATTCCTATAAATGCGATCCTTAAAGGTAGTGGAGCTACCATTCTAGGTCTTCCTCATCTCAGTGTTTATACTTCTTAATGTCATGTCTTAAGCACACACTGAATATTTTTCTATTTGTATATTAACAGCAGTTTGAGGAATTTCCTAATTATGTAATGGTCATATCCTTACCTTTGGCTGACCAAAATTTGGCATAAAATAAGCCATTATGTGAACAAAAATGATATGTTAGTAAGGACTGATTTTTTTTTTCCCTCTTGAACAAAAGACTGAAACAAAGTGTTGGATGACTCTTGAGGAAAGACTGCTAAAGGAAGGTTTTTCATTTGTCTATTGCTATGTGATAAACCACCGCAAACTCAGTAGTCTAAAAACACAACTATTTATTCTCTCATGTAATCCTCTGGTTTGTCAATCTAGATGGTACTTCTGCTGGTGTGGCCTGGGATCACATGATCATAGTCATACAATGACTTGACTGGGGCTGGCAGTTAAATGTCCTCCCTAATACTTCTGGCAGTTGATGCTGCCAGTCAGCTGGGGTACCTTGGCTCTCCTCCATATGGCCTCTCAGCCTCCACTTGGTGAGACTGGACTCCTTGACAGCATGGTGTTCTCACAGTTACTTCAAAGAGAGAGAAAAATGGAAGGTATAAGGTCTCTTAAGGCCTGGCCTTTGAAGCCACAGTGTTATTTCTACAAATCAAAGGCCCAACCCAGATTTCCGCAGAGGGGAAATAGATTCCGTGGCTTGATGGGAAGAGGGGCAAAGTCACACTGCTAAAGGGCATGTGAGACGGAAGGAATAGTTGTGACTATATTTGCTAACAGTCTGCCACAGGGGACAGAGAAGTGAAATGCTGATGAGGTCGAGGAGGGTTGCAATGAGTGGTAGGGTGAGCTGCTGACACAGGGCCATGTGTCCTGGAGAAAACTCGAGATATGAATAGCAGCCAAAGAAAAGAGTGTGAAGCAGTTGGCAGGGAGACTTTCCATGATGACTTTAGACAGCCCGAGGGACTGCTCATTTTGACTGAGCCAATGGACAGAACTGTGCTTTTTTTCTAGAGTTTTCCTTTTATTGGACACAAAGACCTAAATCAACAGGCTGCAGTTCAATCTGGATTCATAATCAGCCTGGGACAAAAAGATTTTCCCAAGCTAAGCACCCCATGGGCTTAAAAAATTCAAATATGAAATGAAGCAGTCTGCACAATACCTATTATGCAAACATTTTGTAAGCAATGAAAAAATGAAGAGTAGGGGTTTTGCAAAGTAAGTGATCATTTTGGTGCTTAATGACCCAGTGGATTATCACATTAGGTTTAGCAAACTAGCTCTAAAGGGGATGTTGTGGCTATTTCTTGGTAAAAGGTGGTACCGTACTATTTAGTATTGTGCCATCTTGATTACTTAGGTGAGAAGTTTATATCAGGTATTCACTTCTGGAACAAGAGCTTTGAACAGAAATGTGACTATGCCTGCAAGACAGAGTGAATGCCTAAGAATGATATTTTGGGGGATTAAAAGAAAAAAGACAAAAAAAAAAAAAAAAAAAGAGTAGATGCAGAATCAGCTATATCTAGGAGAGACATGTATGTGATTGATTCCATGGCAAGATTCCAGTACTCAGTGTATGTCCAGTCATGTGTTTTACAAGGCTAGCTTTTAAAGTTTCACAATTTGGGATCTCTGAATTCTAGGTATGCAACCTTACTCTAACACAGCAGTAAGAAACAGCCTAGTAAATAAATGTAACTGAAGTATGGCAGTGATTGCAGACAGATGTCAAGACCCACCTTATTGTCCTACATGTATTTTATTCCTTTAATGGGAATATATTATTGAGAGTATCAGCAATATAGATAAGCCATTGTCATGGAAATTAACCAGATAGTGCATATGGCTGGTTTTATAAATATATGCAATAGCAAAGAATTTTAAGGAAAACTTACTGCAAAAGAACATCCTTTCTGACTCTTTTCTAAGATGTGAAATTTTACCACTAAAGCAATTCTCTTTCCCTGTTCCCCTCTTCCTTTTCCTTCTAATATTGTTTTCTATAGGTTTTCACTTTTAAAATGCAAATACTGCTGATATATTACTATATCAAGCTTCATGATATAGTGGAAATCATATAGGCCTTGATTTCTGACCCTGTCTTTACTATGTGTGTGATTAAGGGAAAGTTACTAAACCTCTGTTAAATTCATTGGGTTTTGTGAGGATTAAGTGCTATAAAAATTATATGTATATTGAATAAATATGTATATGATGTTATGTACATAATTATTAAATATATAATCTATATGTTTATATTATATATGTTATAATTATATGTAGAGAGAGAGAGGGGGAGAGAGAGAACTGGCAAATAGTACATGTTCAATAAACTTAAGTTTCTAGCTTCTCTTAAAAAAGCAAGTTAGCAGAATATTTGGGCAGTACTTTCTTTCACTGCTTTTTTCCCGACTCTAAGGCAGAGGATTTTAACTTGGGGTCCATAGGTAGAATTCAGGGGCTCTGGGAATTTTGATGGGGAAAATCACATCTTTATTTTCATTAGCCTTTAACTGAAATGCAGCATTTCCTTCAATTATAAATATAGGTTATAAACCACAGAAATATTGGCAATATCAGTGACTTTGTCACTAACAGAAGTCATAGATACTTTCATGTAATGTTATAAGTTAAAGAAATCTTGAAACATGATTTATGCTCATGTCTGCTTTGAAGTTGTGATAGTTATTAGACTGCCGCTACATATTATTTTCTGCACTGATAAAGATGCACATATGACAGTACATCACAGTTTGTTTAGTGATTGATAAGTGTATTCCGTGGTAATTGGTTTCATTTTAAATTTTATGTATTTTATTTTGCATTTAAAAACATTATTTTAAAACTGGGTCATATGCAGTGAAGGAAAATGATGTTGCTTGTACTTGTTCATTAGTGGTGTTTGTGATACCAACTTTTGTTTATTGTGAGGTTTAATCATTTAATCACTTACTCTTAGGGTTATCAATTGAGTGTAGACATGACTGCCTTTTAGCAATTCGCAATTTTATTGTTCAAAGTAATTCTCCACAGTGATTCAATTTATTATTGAACAATTAAAATTTTTATGTATGGGAGACTTTAATTAAACTATGACATATCTATAAAATAGAATATAAACCAGTATAAAAAGAAATAAGGAATAACTATATATACTGCTATGAAATGATTTCCGGGATATGCTGTGAATTCAAAAGAGCAAAATGAAGACATAAGTATATAGTATACCACATTTTATCTAAGAAATAGGATATGTAAATATAAAATAAAAATATATGTTAGCTTATTTTTAGAAAAATGGCCTAAATGCAGTGAGATATTCTAGATACTGGAACAGAAAGAGGACGTTAATGGAAAAGCTAATGAAATCTGAAAAAAGTTTATAGCTTAGCCAATAGTGTGCCAATGTTACTTCTCATTTTTGACATTGTACCATGATTGTGTAAGATGTCAGCATTAGAGGAGGCTGGCTGAAGGGCGTCTAGTCCTCTCTGTGCCGTCTTTGTGGCTTTTCTGAAAGCCGAACATTATTCCTAGTTTTTTAAAACAAGAGTAAAAAAATGAACAGATAAATAAGAAAATAATAAAAATATTAGTTACTGAGGGAGAACATGATAGAGACAATAGGAGTAGAAACTAGAGGCCTCTAAATGTATAGTGTTTTATAAATTTAACTCTGGAAGTATGTAATGTTTTAAGTAATTGTAAAACAAAAGTGAAGGGAATAAATTTCTTAAAATCAAAAGCAAAAATAATTAAAATATAACTACTTTTTGCATCGCTGGCTTAATTACACAGAGGGGAATTATGTCAAGTGATTTTAAAACAGATAATATGCCTGCACACTCCTAGTGGGAGGTATACTATGGCCAAAACAAACTGTAAAAAAATCTGTTTTGAGTAATTGCATACTAATATTAGCAGTGTTATTTTGAACCCATTATATGTGTACATATATATGTATATGCATATATATATGTGTCTGTGTGTATAATATATAGTAGTATAACATGAACAAAGTATGTTTATGTCATTGCTAATCAATATTTTCAGTACAATAGGCAAAAATAAAAACATAAATCTTCAAGAAGTAAAAGCCCTATAGTGATGCACATAAACTGGGAACACTGGGATGAATTCATGAGAATTTTCTCTTAAAGGTATCAGAGGAAATATGATATTCTTTTACTGGTGATTAAAAGAAGCAAATTAGAGATAAAGACATAAATAAGATAATTAAAAGACATAAATAAGGTAATTTATTGGTGATTAAAAGAAGCAAATTAAGAGATGCGTATGTAATAAGGAAAAGAGGTCAGATTGAAAAAAATCATTAAATCAGCACAGTGGTCTCCAGTGTGCAAGGCACTGTGGGGAATAGTGGGAAAAGGATAGTTTGCTCATTATAGCTATTGTCAAATGGAGGAAAGAGATACTTAGGAGGTAATGAGTATGGGGCAAACCATCCCTTTATACTTAATCACTGAGGATATTACACTAAAATTAACGATACTGACAATTATGATTTGAATTAAGAAAAGCTTCAATCATGACCATATCCTCTTTTGGAGAGCAGTCAAATGTTTTAATATATTAGAAAATAAATAAAACACATTTCAGCATTTGAACGTAAGTTCAGGTATGTAAAAATTTATGTGTGTGGCTTGCCTTATTCCCAGATGATACTGCAAAATGAAGTGTGGTTATATTTGGAAGCACTTCCACATATGAGCTAATGTCCCCTATTGATTTGCACCATGTGATACCTTAAAGTATCTTGGTAGGAATAACAAGCGTCTGGTCTGAGTCTATAATTATGAAAGGAATTGGCTGATAAGTAGTTATATGAATCCATGTGTCTCTCAGAATGTAAGTGCTGCCTGAATAGGTCATTGCAAGATGATCAGGGTTGTCTAAATATACAGTTAATCTCCAAATGAATCTGGAGTATCTCCTCCCCTCCCCACAGTGCCTTGTACATTGGAGACCATTGTGCTGATTTAATTAACTATTTTTTTCAATCTGACTTCTTTTCCTTATTTATGTCTTTATCTCTTAAAAAGTAGTAGCACTATAGTTCGCTTCACATTTTAAACTTGGGATTTGTTGTCACTAGTCTCAGATATCAATGACAGAATAGCCTTAGTTGAACTTGTCCTTATGTGAGATACTCAGACCCTGATGGCTTTCTTTTTTGGTAGAATGGTTAATTTCTTTATACTTTACTGCTATCTGTTTTCTGGGGCCAAAAGTAAAGAAATATACTGAATTGATAGATCCCATTATAAGGAGAACAACTGATCTTATTTTTCAAACAGGGCAGAAATGTGCTCAATTGTATAAAATATGTTAATTCTTTCTTTCCTAAATATCTATATGCCAGGCACTAGTCTAATACTGTAACATGCAGGGGTGAATTACACGTGGAGAGTATCCCTCCTCACACTCTTGCCTCTTCCTACCATTTTCCTCTATGGTCTGAAATTCATCGCATAGTTGTAATGCAAGTGCCATTCATGTATTTTAACAAGTTTTTTAAAATGCATATGTATCTGGAGTTGGTAGAAGACTAGCCCCTTAGTATTAGCAGAATCAGATTACTTCCCTTCTAACACTTAGCTGGAATGAACCTCATTGATGGAATAAACTTTGTCTTAAAATGAGCGTTGTGGAAGAAATTGTTGATTAATTTGGCACATTAAATATTTGTAGTATGGACATTTGGACAGCTAGAAGACAGATGAGAGCAGTGAGTGTCTAAGGAATCTGGGGTAAGGGAAAGAAAGGAGTAAAGAAAGGAAGATCCATTTCTAAGGACAAACTGCTTTTGTCATTGTGCCACAGACTGACTTTGTAGCCTATCCCAGAGCCAATTCTCTTGGCACCTCGTCTCTTGCTCCACTCTCCCTCATCTCTCCCCTTGACCTTCCCTTTTGTTGAGGCTGTTCTTTATTTAGGATATATCAATCAGAGTATCCTCACAGTTTCCATGTTTACAAAGCTGTCAGAATGATATTTTATAAACCTAAGCCAAATCATATTACTCCACCAATTAAAACCTTCCAGTGGGTTCCCATTTAGAATAAAAATCAAACTCCATACCTCAACCTCAAAAGTCTGCTTCATCTGGCTTGGGCCTGTTCTGTGATATTATTTCCCACAGTCTTAGTTGTTTTATATTGCTATCACAGAATACCACAGACTAGGTAATTCAAAGTGAACAGAAATTAATTTGGCTCACACTTCTGGATGCTAGGGAGACCAGAATTGAGGGGTTGCATCCAGAAAGGGCTTTGTTTTTGTTTTCTTTTCTTCTCTCTTTTCTCTTCTCTTCTCTTCAGATGGAGTCTCTCTCTGTCACCCAGGCTGGGGTGCAATGGTGCAATCTTGGCTCACTGCAACCTCCACCTCCCAGCTTAAAGCAGTTCTCCTGCCTCAGTCTCCCGAGTAGCTGGGATTACAGGTGCGCACCACCACACCTGGCTAATTTTTGTATTTTTATTAGAGATGGGGTCTCACCATGTTGGCCAGGCTGGTCTCGAACTCCTGACCTCATGATCCTCCCATCTCCGCCTCCCGAAGTGCTGAGATGACAGGCTTGAGCCACCATGCCCGGCTCAGTGAGGGCTTTCTTGCTGTGTTACAACATGGCAGAAGGCATCACATGAGTGGGAGACAGTGGGAGATCAAACCCACAGCCTCAAGCCCTTTTATAGTAATTGGCATTAAAACATTCATGAAGGCGGAACCCTCACGACCTTCCCATTGGGCCCTCTTTCCCAACATGGCTGCATTGGAGAGTAAGTTTCCAACACATGCTCTTTGGGGGACACATTCAAACTACAGCCCCCACTGTTCTGGTGCTTTACCCATGCTACCTTTCCCTCCGTGATTTGGACATCCTGAGTATATTCTTGGTTAGCAGATCTCGGACTTCTTTTTTCTCTCCTTCTCTTGACTCTTTCCCTAGACCATTGTATGTCACTAACTCTCATGTTAATCTCTAAATGGAAACACCTTATTTTTTTTGTTTCCTTGTTTGTTGTTTCTCTGATCTCATTGGAAAATAAGCTCCATGAAGGGAGAGATCTATTCTGTCATGTTCTCTGCTGTTCATTAATGATGTGTTAAATGAGCAAATACAGTACATTTTATTGTGATTAATTTTACTTATTATTTTAGGGGAATACCCTCTGTCAGCAATGCCTCATTTTCATTTAGTTTCTCTCTTTATAAAAAGGCCAAAGTTTTCAAATAAATATACTAATATATGCACAAGCTGAATAAAACTTTGCCTTATATTTAAGTCTCTTTAATTTGGGGGAAGTTGAGATGGTAAAAGAGCATGCAGCTCTCTTTTTCTTACAGTTCGTATTTGTGCTAGAAGGCTGAAAAGTATTCTTAAGTGTCTTGGATATGTTTCCTGGGGCTTAATCACTGTTAGCCAGAGAATGTTATCTGTTGTTGAAGAAAAAAAATAGGCAAGAGGAATGTCAGAACAGCTGTATTGCTTTCTATTTTATGTGATTTTTATTCTTACTGCGCTATCTTCCTTCTCACTTCCATGTCCTGTAAGTAATCTGGAAGCTTCTTAAGAATGAAAATGGGAACATCTATTTTTATTTCCCAGTGGTGTGTAGCACAGTGCTAGAGAGTAAATAATCACTATCACTTTTTCACTAAAAATTAATATTTAAGTTTTACATTGATCTTTACAGTTTAGCAAGAAATACATCATTTATTACAAAAACCCAGTGAAGTAGCAAGGAAGATATTAATTGCTTTTCTTTTACAGATTGAAAGACAGATTTCAGAACTTACCAGAGTTATCTGAGTTCACTCAGCGAGAAGTGGCTGAGCTGGGAGTAGAAACTCTGGAGAGTGTTCTGTTTCCTCTAAGTGCTCATGTCTCTGTGACACATTGTTACTGATGATGATATTGCATACAAATTAAAAGAGGAAATAACTTCATGTAAGATTTAGTGAAATACTGTTAATTCTTTGGTAATAAAATGAAAACATGGATTAAGCATTTGAAACAAAACTCACATACAATCTCTCAGATACCAATGAGGCCTCTGAGACTATGCTGGCATTTTAGATCAATAGTGGAAGAACAAATGGTTCCAAGGGGTCTGAGCCTTCAAGCCTTATTGTCTTTTGCAAGTTCGCTTATAAGCTGCTGAAAATGCCACAGAATTGCCCTATCATTAGAGAATATAATAGTATTAAAGAATTTTGCTTTTTCACTTCTAAGAGAATTTTGAAAAACTATTAACCTCCTTGCATATTTTTGACATTCAAAATTTTTGTTATAAATAAAATGGTTGACCTGGAGCACTGGCTCACGCCTATAATCCCAGCACTTTGGGAAGCCGAGGCGGACGGATCACGAAGTCAAGAGATCGAGACCATCCCGGCCAACATGGTGAAACCCCCTCTCTACTAAAAATACAAAAATTAGCTGGGCATGGTGGTGTACACCTGTAGTCCCAGCTACTTGGGAGGCTGAGGCAGGAGAATTGCTTGAACCCAGTAGGTAGAGAGAGGTTGCAGTGAGTCGAGATGGCACCATTGCACTCCAGCCTGGTGACAGAGTGAGACTGCATCTCAAAAAAAAAAAAAGGAGTAAAATAGTTGCAAATGATGGAATTGTGACTGTATTATTATAAATACAGTGATCTGCAAATACCATTTTGTATAAAATAAAATAAAACTACTATATGACTTTTTAGAATATGTTCAGTGGCATATAAGTGCAATTATCTATTATTAAAAGGCAATCATATATTTTAAAATACTTGCATAAGCTCTTTTTAACAGTTGGAAATTTTATATCTCTCTCGGAACTATAATTTTCATTCCATTTTTCTTTCATAAATCATAATGTAAATAGTTTTATGCTTGCTTTACTTTATGGATCACTCATTACATACCTCTTAAGACATATGTCTATTATTATAAAATTTAAAACAGTTAATTTTCTGTGAACATAAGTCTCTATGTATTTAAAACATTCTCCTGAATTGCATTATCATTACAATATTATTACTACATGATTAGTACAAGATAAATATATATTTTAAAAATAATATATAATTATTAACATAAAATAAAATTTTCTTAGGCATACTTTATTACCATTATTAGATGGGGCAGGTGTTTTCCCAATCAATTCATGTGCCTGTGTTTACTATTTATTGCTAGGATGAAATAGGATTTAGCATCAGTTTTATTTCTGTTAATTTTTAAATGCATAGATGCTGATAAATATCATTCATACAAATAAGTAGATAAGAATGGAATGGAATAAGTTTGTTATAGCAGTATTATTCAGTGTGATATTAGGGCAGTATTCACTTAGTTCTTTTTTTTTTTTTTTGCAATAAATGCCAAAATTCATGTAGGTTAACTTTCATCAAGATTAATTTTAATGATTTATCAGCTGACAAGTTGATTTTGGCACTCCTTCAATTTTGCTCAAAGAATTTGAAACCATCTTATTTTCCAAAGGTTTTGCTTCCCTGTCAGAATAATTCATTTTCTAAAAGCTGATACTGATATTTGAAAATGTTGCTTTGCTTGGTGCCACAGATGTTTTGACATTCGTGGGCCATGAACTAGGGTAAGATTCTGGATGGGTAAAAAGTTTACCTGTTATCAGGAGAATCCGCTCCCGATGTTTAACATGGGTTCTTTTCTATTTCCTAAGTGTCTCAGCTGGGTTGAGAAATAAAGGGAAAGAGCACAAGAGAGAGAAATTTAAAGCTGGGTGTCCGGGGCAGACATCACATGTCGACAGGATCCGTGATGTTCCCCGAGCCGTAAAACCAGCAAGTTTTTACTAGCGATTTTCAAAAGGGGAGGGAGTGCACGAATAGGGTGTGGGTCACAGAGATCACATACTTCACAATGTAATAAAATATCACAAAGCAAATGGAGGCAGGGCGAGATCACAGGACCACCGGATGAGGTGAAATTAAAATTGCTAATGAACTTTAGGGCACAGATTGTCATCGATAACATCTTATCAGGAAACAGGGTTTGAGAGCAGATAACCTGTCTGACCACAATTTATTAGGTGGGAATTTTCCTCATCCTAATAAGCCTGGGAGCGCTATAGGAGACCAGGGCTTATTTTATCCCTTCAGCTTTGACCATAAAAGACAGGATGCCTTAAAAGGGGCCGTCTATAGGCCTACCTTCAGGGCGCATTCACTTTCTCAGGGATGTTCCTTGCTGAGAAAAAGAATTCAGCGATATTTCTCCTATTTGCTTATGAAAGAGGAGGAATATAGCGCTGTTCCGTCCGGCTCACCAGCGGCCAGTTCAAAGTTACCTCTCTTGTTCCCTGAACATCGCTGTTATCCTGTTCATTTTTTAAGATGCCCAGATTTCATATTGTTCAAACACACATGCTCTACAAACAATTTGTGCAGTTGATACAATCACAGGGTCCTGAGGCGACATTCATCCTCCTCAGTTTACAAAGAAGATTACGGGATTAAGAGATTAAAGTAAAGACAGGCATAGGAAATCACAAGGATATTCATTGGGAAAGTGATAAGTGTCCATGAAATCTTCACAATTTATGTTCAGAGATTACAGTAAAGACAGGTGTAAGAAATTATAGAAATATTAATTTGGGGAACTAATAAATGTCTATGAAATCTTCACAATTTATGTTCTTCTGCCTCGGCTTCAGCCGGTCCCTCCGTTTGGCGTCCCTGACTTCTCGCAACAGCCTGTCTTTTGTGGGGAGGGAGAAAGAGATTATGAAGGAGCATCACAGGCATATCCTCAGGCAGATCAGCTTTAGTAAAAAGAATGTATGGAAATTGAGTACCTGGAAATACAGTGATCTGCAAATACCATTTTGAATGCCACAGGGGTTAATGGACAAGCTGTCAATGTTGAATGAAACACCCTGATAAACTGGGTCAGGAAGCGGATGATCAGAAGCTGTCACGATTCACGTTTTATTATTTATTATTGATTGTCTCACTTTAGAGGAAAACTCCGAAGATGGTCAAATACAGTGACTTTTCATTGATTTCTCAGAAAAGTGCTAAGTCGGCAGAATAAAGTAAGCTATGTGTCTAATTTTTATTATTTAGAGATGTTTTGCTTACCTTTTGAACATAGAAATTTGGTGTTTGCTGAAAGCAAACTGGTTCACATTTCCTTTTTTTTTTTTTTTCAGGGATAAATAATAGGAGGGCTGGTTTTTGGCAAAATTGTGAGATAGCAATGTTGATTTTTGGTGATTTCTCACATCTTCCTTCAGCATATGCCTCTTTTTCATTTTTCAGATTCTTCAGTCCTTCACCTCTTGAGTTGCTACAATGATCTACCTACCCCCGAACCCCAACCTCCTCATCTTCACCTTGTCTCTGACATCTCAATTTTAAGGGAATTCCTAAAGAATTCAAAACCTTCAAGACACAAAAGAATGCAAGATACAAAAGAGTAGTGACAGACAATGAGAAATGTTCTTTTGGAGTAAAAAGTTACTTCTTGAAATGTAGTTAGGTAGACAATACTACTTATTTTTTCTTCCATGGTCAGGTCTGGGGCACTGGGAAGGATAAGTAAAGGACAGCGTAGTTCCTGTGTGCTGGACCAGTGTTTATTATGTAGGCCAAGTAGTATTTTGTAAGCCAAATGACCTTCTTAGACTCAGTTCCAAGACTAGGCTATTTAGATCGGATCCACGTGATATAAATATTGCATATCACATGAAACTGAAGACAGTGACCAGATACTGACCTCCCAGGACGTGGCGCCGATAGATTAATGAATGGATGAAGTTTGGGTTTCTGACAGCATTTTGGCTTTTAGAAAAAGTTGTGAGTAATGGTAGTGACAAGCAAGTAAAGGACTGTTGTATGTAAGTCTAAATAAACAAAAAGATAGAAGCAGACTGAATATAAATAGATGAAGGTTTTTTTTTCTTAGTGCCAAGATAAAGCACATAGCAAAGCAGAATCTTTATTTATAATGATTATAGAGTCGAGTTTGAGTTCATTGCTCTTGAGAAGAATAAGCAAATCTGTGTACTTTTAAACATCTTCCATGCTAAATTTGATTTTTAACGAAATCATGTGCATCAGTTTACAGAGAAACAATATTCTCGAATCCATAGAACTTCAATTTTTGACATGAAGAATGTGGTTTAACAAGATACTATCCTGCAATTTTTTAAATGGAGTCAGTTTCTTCTTCAAAAAGCAAAACCATTCTTAACTCTATAAGAACATCATAAACTATTGTATTTCCATTCCAAGGAAAGTTATTCCAGCACAGCAAGCTGCAGCCATCATGATAAATCGTTGAGCCAATCACCAGAGTGTTTCTATATTGCTCATGAAGCCTTAGCATATTTTATATCCTACACAGTGTAGTGGAGAAAATTAAGCCTTGCAACAGCTAGGGACTTATGCCAGGGTAATTTCCTTAAATTATTTATTTAATTTATTATAAAAGTTATTAATACATAGGTTATAGAACTTCTGCCATAAAAAGGCCTGAGGAGATTCTCAATTTTTTTTTTTTTTTTTAAATCTAGAGGTCTAGAGATTGGTCAAAGATCACATCATGAGTTAGTCCCAGAGCTGTCTCCTAGTCCACTGCTCCTGCCACTTTTCCAAGCACCCTCCTGAGATGGTCTGCTTGTCTGTATGCACATACATAAAGAAGTACTGGGAAAAGTAGGAAATAACACTCAAAGCCATTCATTTGTATTTCCAGAGCCTGTCAGAGAGAATTTGTCAACCCAAGTAAAGTCTTTAGAGACATCAGAATATTTATTCTTCACTCTGATGATCAAATTTAGACCTGTCTGAGATTTAAGACGTTTGGTGAACTATAGCATCAGTGATATTTCCTCTTAAATTTTAAGAGCGGTATGCCAAAGAAATGCTGGGACACGGGACAGATTCACTGGGCAGGATCTGGGTATAGAGAAGCACAAAGCAGTCTGGAGAGCTGAATGTTTGTGGTAAACGTTTGCAAATTTGAAAATCTTGTTTATACCAACAGGTGCTCTGATTGAAGTCAGGGGTGAGTGTTCTGGAGCTCTGTTTACTTGTCTTTCTCTTTCCTCTGAGCAGCTGCTGCTTCAAAGATCCCTGGGCTTATAGAAAAGCACCTCTTGGAAACCATGGGGCTAGGAAATTGACTTGCAAAGGAATCATTTATTTGAAATTACAGACATATCACTTTCTTTCTTTAGTTCAACAAATATTTACATAGAGTGATCTTTTATGCAAATTTATGATGTGCTACTTTTCACTCTAAGATAATGTTAAGTGAGCTGATTCCTCAATAATAATTTATTTTTCCATACCAGTTATTGGAGGAATGTCTATGGCCATACCACTCTGAATACGCTTGATGTTGTCTCATTTGGGAAACTAGGCAGGGTTGGGCCTGGTTAGTACTTGGATGGGAGGTAGTCGACTATACATTATGAGATGTTTTCATGTAATTGACTCACTTGATCTTCGTAACAATTCTTTAAAACAGATATTTTAAATATTCATTTCTCAGGTGAAGCAGCAGGCCTCAGAAAAATTGAGTTGTCCCAAGACTGCATAAGTAGTCACTGGGGAAACCAATATCTCAACCTAGGCTTCCGACCATAAGTCTGGGCATTTTAGACTGTTTTCTTTCTAACCTATGTGGGTTTGCCCATTGTCTTTGGTACAATTTGAGAAAATGCTAGTATAGCCTGTAGTCACAGAGTGAATCAAATCCAGATTTGGTTTATAAAGTACAGAAAACCGTGACCTCGGTTTCACTTGCACTTACTAACTAAGCTAACTAGCTGAGGGGAATTAAAATCTCCCCTGTAATTATCACTGAAGCTTAAGCATGCTTAATTATAAACTGGAATCCTGGGTTGTTTTCATTACTGTCTGCTTCAAGATTCACTGTTCTTATTGAAGCATAGTCATGTCTATGAGTCCTCTAAGCAGAGCTATCTCTAGATAGTAAAAGAATTTTCCCTAAACTTTCATCTCTATTTTTTGTGCTAATGTCAGGGCAATGACTTAGGGAGGTGGGTGATGGGAAGAAGGAAGTCATCCTGCCAACAAATGCACAAAAGGACTTATACAAATATAATCAATCCACAATTTTGCCATTTTATGCCAAAAGGGATAGAATTTCTCTCATTTCACCCTCAAGCTGCAATTTTCTGACATCATTTTAAAATCACTGCTCCTAATACTCATTTCATCAAACTTTATCTCATCATAATAACTGAGATGTGGAGACAGAAAAGTAAGCTCATACTGATTTTCTTCCCTAACCCTGTCCCTCTCAGGAAAGTCGCTGCTAATAGGCACCAGCACAAGCCTTTTATATGTTCTTATACAATGCACAGCTGTGCATTAAGCACACAGAGAGGCACACAACACAAAACCAGTCACCTGGTGATCAAAGAAGAATCAAGGGCAGGGGAAAAGTCACAGTAAGATTTTTGGCTGTTTCTTCTTAGGACAGTGTTTTTGTCTGACTGTAATGTAAGATTGGAGGTTTGTTGGCTCTAGTTTACAAGTCTGGCCACACTTAGAGAATCCTTTCCATGTGGGGATCATTTTGATCTGATAGGCAGCCACATACTTGTCTTATTTGTCTGGGAGTCCAGTCATCTCACCTCTTTAATTTCCACTCAAACTTTCCCACCATATGGTTAGGAGTTTGAAAATATTCGATATGGTCAGACCTCCAAGGTTTCTACAATGTGAATGTTTAATTGGCTCTGAAATTCTCAACCCTGGGAATCAGTTGCTATCAGCCAGAATCTCCTGAGGTCACTTCATACCATAGCAGACCACCTCTGATCTTCTCACCCGATGGTATTTTGGCAGGGTATTCAGACTTCCTTTCGTTTCTTAGTTCTCCTTGAAGTTTGATGCCAATTAGATGCCCCCACCATGACAATTTCCTCATGGACACATCTCCAGGTGTTGGGAACAAGTGTGTCTGGTGCTATATTTGAGTATGACCCAAACACATATTTTCTTTCTTCCCAGGCAAGCCTAGAAGCATTTTAACCATCTTTTCTGCACATATTTTTGAGGAAATCCTGACGAGAGAGTACAAGTTGTGGTTTTCATGTTGAATTTATTGCCTTTCTCATTAAATAATAGTAAGAAATGGAGTCTTGTAGAGTCTGTCCAGAGTTTCTGGTGCAGCTTTTGATGTTTTCTGGTTTATAGCCTGGTATGGATTTCCTGTATTCAGCAGACATTTGATCCTTTTTCCCACCACCCTCCTGTCTTTTAAACACTGGAAAGTTAAATTCCTGGGATGGCAGAATACAGTAGCTGATACAAAACTGTGGTATTTTAATCCTATCACACAGTTAATTGTTAAGTCCTTGGTTGTGGGACATACACTGTCAATGTTAAAAGGCCTCAGAATTGGGAATACCACTGTCATTCATTCAGCATGTATTTTTTAAGCCTCCCTTTGGAGGGACAATGCTGGACTAGGCAACAAACTAGATTCTGTTAATTTATTTCAAATATTTTATCTTGAGAAAAGGAAAAATGTTTCAAAGAAAATAAGAAAGCACTTGAATTTATTTTTAGTTATTGGTGTTTTCAAAAAACGACCGAGTAAATCTATTTGTGGGATCTCACTATGGCCCCAGTTACTAAACAGAGATAGCGAATTAATATCATCACATCTTCTCAAGTCTTTATCTGAGAGGCATGGTTTGTCTTTGCAAATGGAAAAAGCAATATTAATTAACATGATGTATCTCCCTAGGAATGATGTATGATGTGGAGTCCCACCCTTGGATCTTTAATGCTTTGCCTGGTTCTCTATCTCCTACCTCTTAGAATTTGACACATGAGGATGGTTTTTATAAAAAAAATACATAGGATATAATTAGGAAACTACTGATTCTTCCTGGTAATGTTAGTGTTTAGTGGCTGAGATAATAAAAAACAAGATAATTCAAAATCATTTATTAATTTTTGCAACCAATCATATGCATACAGTCACATACCACATAATGACGTTTCCATCAACGATGAACCACATATACTGTGGTGGTTCCATAAAATTATAATGGATCTGAAAAATTTGTATCACCTAATGATGTCGTAGCTGTTGCCATGTCATAGTGCAGCACATTACTTCTGTGTTTGTGGTGGTGCTGATATAAACTAATCTGTGCAGCCAGTTATATCAAAGTCTAGCACATACAGTTGTGTATAGTACATAGTTCTTGATCATGATAATAAATGACTATGTTACTGGTTGATTTATTGTACTATACTTTTAATCATTATTTTAGAGTATACTTCTTCTACTTATAAAAAAAAAGTTATCTGTAAAACAGCTTCAGGCAGGTCCTTCAGGAGTGTTCCGGAAGAAGGCATTGTTGCCACGGGAGATAGCAACTCCATGTATGTCATTGCCCTTGAAGATCTTCCAGTGGGACAAAATGCGGAGGCAGAAGACATTGATATTGTAGGCCTAGGCCAATGTGTTTGTGTCTTAGTTTAAATAAAGTTTAAAACATTAAAAACAATTGTTTTAAAAATAGAAACAAGCTTACAGAATGATAATATGAAGAAAAAATATTTTGGGTAGCTCTGCAATTGTGTTTGTGTTTTAAGCTAAGTATTACTACAAAAGAATCAAAAACTTAAAAAAATTAAAAAGTTTATAAAGTAAAAAGGTTTCAGTAAGCTGAGGTTAATTTGTTATTGAGTAAAGCCTTTTTTTTTTTTTTTTTTTTTTTTTTTTTTTTGAGACGGAGTCTAGCTCTGTCACCCAGGCTGGAGTGCAGTGGCCGGATCTCAGCTCACTGCAAGCTCTGCCTCCCGAGTTCACGCCATTCTCCTGCCTCAGCCTCCCGAGTAGTTGGGACTATAGGCGCCCGCCACCTCGCCCGGCTAATTTTTTGTATTTTTAGTAGAGACGGGGTTTCACCGTGTTAGCCAGGATGGTCTCGATCTCCTGACCTCGTGATCCGCCTGTTTCGGCCTCCCAAAGTGCTGGGATTACAGGCTTGAGCCACTGCGCCCAGCCTAGTAAAGCATTTTTTAAATACATTTAATGTAGGCGAAGTATACAGTGTTTAAAAAGTCTACAGTAGTGGTACAATAATGTGCTAGTCCTTCCCATTCACTCACCACTTATTCACTGACCCACCCAGACCAGCTTCCAGTCCTGCAAGTTCCATTCATGGTAAGTGCTCTATACAGGTGTACCATTTTTTCTCTTTTAAAAGATAGTTTCACTGTATTTTTTCTATATTTAGATATGTTTTGATACACAAATACTTACCATTATGTTACAGTTGCCCACAGTATTCAGTACAGTAACATGCTGTGTAGGTTTTATAACCTAGGAGCAATAGGTCACACCTTATAGCCTAGGTGTGTAGCAGACTGTACCATCCAGGTTTGTGAAGTCACTCTGTGATGTTTGTACAGTGACGAAATGCCTAATGAAGCATTTCTCAGAACATTTCCCTGTCATTAAGCAATGCACGACTGTATTTATAAAATCAGATATATCTTCACTGATTTGCTTTATTTAGGAGAATGTTAAAATGTTTTTCCAAAATCACCTAAGACTTGGAGGTTATCTTACACAAGTATCGGAGATTACAAATGTATTTTGAATATCTATAGTAGATATTACATTCTGTATTTTTTCATATTTGTTGATTTACATAATTATTTTCATTTCTGCTACCGTGAAAACAAGAATGAGTTTAGCATGCTGTTCATAAGGTGTGAAAGGTATACTGGCTAGGTTGGAGTCACCTCTCCAGATCTGTCTCTTTCTATTCACACCTACTTCACCCGGCTCTGGCCCCTAGAAACTTCATAGGTATAGACTAGTCAGACTCTGGTGCCTCTAGCTTCTGGATGCTTTTGGTCATATTTCTGGGCATTTTTCCCGAGTTTACTTTCAGTGGCTGGCTCTGTTTCAAAGGTGACCATCTGACATGACGAGTTTCCTCTTGGGTTGTGGTCACCTCACTCCTCTTCCACCGTGCTTAGGAGTATCAACAGATCCTTAGGTACTATGAGCCTTCAAGTGACCTACTTACTGCCTCTTCCCTCACATACTTCCACACATTATATATCATCTTGTTGTAAATACAGCATCCTCAGACCCTTCTGCCTTCAGTGTGCCATCTGTTTCCTGTAAGGACCCTTTTTTTTGTTTGTTTTTTTTGTTGTTTTTTGTTAAAGAAAAGATACAGAGCTCAGGGTGCAGGGTAGATGTGGATTACTTTCATTTGTAAACAATGAGGGAACCAATAGAGAAGAAAGAAGAATAGAAAATTGTAGCTCACCTTTGGATTTGTTAGAAAAGAACTTAAAGCTCCTAGGATAAGCACATTTACTATATATATATATAGTAAATATATATATAATACATATATATATGTATACCTAGTGTTTACTCAGTTTTGTACATAGCTCAAAATTTCAGTTAATTTACTAGTCTACGAGTATGGGTGAAGAATAGTGGTTTAGATCCGCCCCATGGGTAAGATGCAATCCTTTTTTTTTTTTTTTTCCCTTGACGAAGTTTTGCTCTTTTTGCCCAGGCTAGAGTACAATGGCGTGATCTTGGCTCACTGCAACCTCTGCCTCTGGGGTTCACACGATTCTCCTGCCTCAGCTTCCATAGTAGCTGGGATTACAGGTGCCCGCCACCATGGCCTGCTACTTTTTTGTGTTTTTGGTAGAGATGGGGTTTCACCATATTGGCCAGGCTGGTCTCAAACTCCTGACCTCAGGTGATCCACCAGCCTCGGCCTCCCAAGTGCTGGGATTACAGGCAAGAGGCAATTTTTTATTCCTGAGATTCTATATGTTTCTTCCAACTGCCCCTGAGATGATTCTTTATTATCCATAGTGATTGTGCTGATGGAATTTCTGAGGATGACTAATAATTCTGTCAGAGCTGACTCCAGTTAGAGCCTTTTCTTTGGCAAATGTCTTTTCTTTGGCAAGTGACTAAAAGTATTGTTATGTCTGTTATTCATTGTGGTACGTGGACTATAGTATTCTAAACCTTAGTGTTCTAGGTGGGCATTTGGAATGAGGAATGGCAAAAAGCTTTTCTGCTCACTCAGGACTTTCATGTATAGGATACAGGACAGGATAGGTGAAACGATAACTCTGCTTTTTTAGCATTTGTTTTGAAATAATTTTAGATTCACTAAAAGTTACAAAAATAGTAGAGTACTCTTGTGCACCGTTTACCAGCTTCCCCCATGATAGCATCTTTGCATAACCAGAATTTTATATTTTATTATTAATAAATTTTTTATAGAATAGATTTATTGATTTATTTCTGTTCTCCGTGTTTTAGTTTGTTCATGAGCTAATATCAAAGAAGCTCCACCTTTCTATTTTTATTTTGGGAAACAAATTTAGGATGCTTTTTAAGAGGGAACAAATAGTATAATAAATAGATTCATTTTGCTAGAAAGTATTAGCTGGGCGGATGGTGAAAGGCTGCTTTTCATGTAGAATTTTTAGCAATGACAACAAAATACTGACTTTTTTTATTCCATGGCAGAACAATTGGTTGTGATTTGTTACATACCAGAAATGCTTTCCCTAGCAGTGCCAAAGTGTATCTGGGGAAGGCTCTGTAGTTTATAGGCAGCCTTTGTTTAAAAAAAGAGAGAGATGGAAAGAACTCCTTTTTCTTTCCAATTTTTTATTTATTATAGCTAGCACATTTTTCTGTTTATAAATTTATTTCCAATGTCTGTCTCCCAAAAAGTGAAATCTGATAGAGTATGTTTGGATATTTTATTTTCATTTTCAGACGTATGGTCTGGAAAGACCTCTTTGACATTAAAAGATCCTTTAAGACTTCAAATTGCCAAGAGCTGAAAATTCAGAGTAATAATATTTATGCTAAACTTGACTTTTGAGTACTCTGTAATGATTATTGTCTCTTCTGATGTCCAATTCCATATGAAATATTATACTTTTGTAAGATAATTTGTATTATAGCTATAGAATGATCATATTTTCATTCAGATAGCCCTGCCCTCAAAATGTGGCCATGGTCTACCAAATCCTGTGTATTCAGACACCTCTTTCAGAGTCTGCATTCGCTGAGGAGATGAAAGCAAGTGGAAATAACCTGCTCTCTGTAGCATTCATTCAGCTCTAAAGAGGTAGACCATTGGTCTTTTAAAAGATTATTATGTATTAGCTGCTTTTCACTGAGGTCAAGTCTACTGATCAAGAAGAAGACACATCAGCTAAAAACTAGTAACTTTATAAATGACCCATTTGCCAGTTTCCAATCATTATTTGAGATATTTGGATTTAAAATTGGAGAGACAAATGAAATTTTAAGTTTCCATAAAAAATGGTTATTAATTGCAATGAATTTTCAAGGTTCTATTTCTATAATATAAAGCAAATTTATACTATATTAAATTGTACATTTATTGTGGTACTTTCAAGCACTGAGTATTAATAGCCCTGGGGAAGACTGCAGCTTGTTTTACTATGCTCAGTAACAAGTCAAGGCTTGGGTTGTATGTCTGTTTACCTCCAATTTGAAATTCTTTCTACAAGTATCTTTCTGCCAAAGAGGAGAATTTAAAGATGGAACCGAAGTACAAGGAACATGTTCAATTTTGGTGAATACTTGGTTCACTTAACGTGAACCCTAATCCTAGGATCTAGAAAGGGACTTGCCACTCAATGGTGTGTTCTTAGGGAGCTGTGTATGTCATAAGGAACATGACCGAACTTCCTTTTCATCAGCTTTCTCTTCATTAATCCTCTTATGGTTTTTGCTTGCTGAGATTTATACTACTTATGTTGTAAATAAAGAGGTATTTTTAATAAGGCAAACCTCTTAGGTACCTACCTGTGGTCACTTTATTAGATGAGTTCATAACGACACTCATACTTGTGTATTCTCTGGGCTGTAGTGAAATTAGCACATACTGTTAATGACCTGAGGAGAGCTGTGCAAGGATAGTTGTGCATCCTCTTTTATGGTCACAAACTTTATTCCTAACCTGGCTATGTACTACTGGTTATAAAGAAGACTGGTCAACAAAGAATAAATCCATCACCACTACAAGGAAAATCCTTGGGATTTAAAGATTTAAATTGGGATATAAAAGGCATAAGACGTGGTTTGTATCATCTTGGAGTTCATAATCCAGTGAGTTGGAAGTAAGCACAGAATTACAATGTAGTTTGTTAATGATATGATTAGACTGTGTACTATATCTTTTTCTAAGGGTGAGGTTTGGTTCAGGGAGAGCTACCAGGTGGAGGTAACCTAAAATGTGAGTTCTGGAAAGAAAAGTAAGAGGGCTTCAGGGTGGGCAGACTGGGGAGTGTTTGGGGATGTGAGGTGCAGCACAGTAGAGTCAGAATAGATGGTAGTTAGGTGAGATACTATTATGAGCAACCGTGTGTCTGAGCTTTGCAGTTCTCACACACCTTCATTTCAGCCCATTCTATAGGCAAGCAAAATATCATTCCTATTTAACAAGTAAGAAAAGTAAGCCCAGAAATGTTGAGTGATTGCACAAAATCTTATAACTGCTACAGTCAGGGTTTGAATCCAGGTCTGGTGACTCTAAATTCTGTCCTTTTAGTATGCCATTTTGTTCACGTCCCTCTAAAGTGATAGTGAGAGTTGGACTATCTTTTCACTAATAAAAATGTACCAGTTTTCTTTCTGAGACTATGCATTTTTTTAGATGTACTACGTGCTATTTCACTTTGTATCCTCAACTGTGCTTAGCATGTGCTTGACTTGTAGTAGTAGATGGCCAATCATTGTTTTGAACTGAATTGAATTGATGTGTGGGTATTGTAAAACTTCACTGAATGAATGAAAGTCTTGGCCAGGACTTTTCACTTTTTGCTCTCCTTACTTAGTTCTCTTCTGGTCTGTTCTTACCTTCACAGGTGTCAACTCGCACTAGAACTTCATTCCTAGATCCTAAACTCGGAACTTCAGCTTCTCACCCTCTAATCAGACTCTCCTTTGCATGTGGTAGAGGGTTCCTTTTCAGATACGTTTATGTAGAAACTATGCCACACGTTTAGGTTTTTTTCCCTTCATATTCTTCGCTCCAAACAAAATCTTAACAAAGAAAATTATGCCTTTGTCTTGGCAAATGGTGTTTGTTATCAGTTTTCTTAAAACACTAGCAGAAGGCATAGGCACTCGGCTTCCTATGAAGACCTTGGAGTGATTGTATGCTATTTCTCACACTTGGTCTTGGCCAGGGTGGTGATGACATTTTTGTTTTTAGTGGATTTTTTGTTTGGTTTGGTTTTGTTTTGTTTTTGAAACAGAGTCTAGGTCTGTCACCAGGCTGGAGTGCAGTGGCACGATCTTGGCTCACTGCAACCTCCGACCCCCTGGTTCAAGCGATTATCCTGCCTCAGCCTCCCGAGTTTTGGTGGTCTTTTTTTTTTTTTTTTACCTCTACTTGAAATTGATGAAAAAGGAAACTATACAGTTTGTCTGGAAAGGAAATTAGAGATCATTTGATGCTGACCTGATGTTAAATGAGGACAGGGCTGAATTTAAGCAACAGAACTTGTTTGTACTGACTACTCTCCACTTTCCAGTCTTTGAATTGTGTTGACATTCACAGGAGCTGTGTGAGGCCAATTTTGTGTCAGAAAATCTGAATTTCCAAAAAAATCTATGGAAGTAATTATATGACTGTAATGGTTCATCTTCCCCACTGTAATGTGAGAGACAGATCCTAAAGGACAAGCTGCATCAGTCATCACTGGAAAAGCCTGTCCTGTGTTGGAGTGGCCCCATATCGAGGGTTTCTAGTGTTTCTAGTGAGGAATCCACCATTTCTCTTGGCAGCCCTTCCAATTCTCTGTCCATCACAGCTTTTTCCAGATAATGAGGCTTGTTTTCTGCAGCTGTGTTTGGCCAGATGGTCATGGGTCATTCTCCCAGGCCCATCCTGATCATGCCCAATAATGTTTGGGCCACAGAGTCCTGATTTGGATGCGGTGGAGGGAGAAGTATAAATGTTGTTAGCTTAAAGATTCATGTTTTAGTGTTACATTTTTGCTCTTAGTTAAGCCTCTAGGATCCCTGTTACTTGTTTCTTACAAATGGGAGATATCAAACATAGTGATACCTAGCTTTACTTTTTATCATCACTTAGTTCTGTAGTGACAAACCAGTATCTCCACATCCAGTCTTCATCAATGTCGCTACATCTTCGTCGGGACCTAATGTCACAAGAAACATGAGGCATTCACTTGACCAGTACACCAAATGTTCCTGGCCCCACTTTCAAGCAGTACTCTATTGGAAAATCATCCATAATTTTCTGGCTGCTGTCATTCCTGGGCCTCTGCTTTCCATAACCTCTCATTCCTGTTGAACAGCTGTGCTTCTGATTAGTTTTCTCTGGAGGTATTAACTTTTCAGCACTCTGCACAGGGAAACTTTTGAAGTGATGGGAACAATGGGCCCATCCTTGCTTTGTTCCAGCCAGTTAGTCTGCTGTGCTTCAGAAAAAACACTGAGAGAGACATGAAACTAAACAAAAATAAGAATTCACGTAAAATTTTCTTGAAAGAAATCTTGAGCATTGACATTGTAAAAATCAACAACGTATTTACTTATTATATTTCTCTTATCTACTTTTTCCATATAGTTTGAGAAACAAATATTTAGTTATCAGTAACACATGCCAGTTCTCTGAGAATTTGAGGAGGGAATGAGTGACTTCAGTTGTCAAAGGTAACTATGCATAACCACTTTTACTCTTTTTTTCTGACCATCCAATTTTAGGTCAGATTCTATTGTTACATACACTTATTGAATGACATTTTCTTCATAGCATTTACCACTCATTAAAATAAAATCTGTTTTACAAATGTAAACATGGAGTTCAAGTGATTCTCCTGCCTCAGCCTCCCAAGTAGCTGGGACTACAGGTATGCGCCACCAAACCCAGCTAATTTTTTTGTATTTTTAGTAGAGACAGGGTTTCATCATGTTGGCCAGACCACTCTTGAACTCCTGACCTCAGGTGATCCACTCACCTCAGCCTCCCAAAGTGCTGGGATTACAGGAGAATCGCTTGAACCCTGGAGACAGAGGTTGTGGTGAGCCGAGATCTGCCACTGCACTCCAGACTGGGTGACAGAGTGACACTCTGTCTCAAAAAAAAATGAAAAGAAAAATAATTCTATAATCCTATGTAATTCCTATTACAGAATAAAAGATTATCTGTAATCTTTCATTTTTATGAAAAATATTTCTTTGTAATTCCTATTATAGAATAAAAGATTATCCATACTAATAAAAGATCATCCATAATCTTTTATTCTGTAATAGGAATTACATCGAATTTTTCAAATAGTAAATTAATTTTGTATGCCTAAAAGAAACTCAATGTAAACATAATTGTCATTCTATTTATCAATTGTTGAATTTTCTTTGCTAAAATTTTTCAGTGACTGAAAGATCTGTGGTGATGATATACCCATTTTTATTCCTAACATTGATTATTTGTGTCTTCTGTTTTTGTTTCTTGATGAATCTCCACAGGGAGCTATTAATCCCATTAGTGTTTAATGAAAACAAATGTCCTGAAAGGAAAAGAAAAGGTATGCACAGCTTTGATTTTGTAGAGAATTTAATGAAGGAAATATCTAAAGGTATGTTGTTAGGGAACCCAGCAAAGGATTTTGAAGCTTTCAGGTCCTAACAACAAGAAGCCATTGCCATTACTGGGCTTGATATATTTACAGGAAAGACACCTAAGAGTATAGCATTAATAGGAATGAATGGATCTTAAGAGGTGTGCTTGTAGAGGGACATAGCACCTGCCACAACTATAGCATTGAAGCAGAGAGGAAACAAAGGAATTGATTGCCTGATTCCTTGTTTTCTTCCTATAATTCTGTCTCTTACCAGTGCCTCCCTTTGTCTGAACTCTATCAGAAGGCTAAGTTTGCAGAATATAGTGGTCAGCCTTCTGAGATTGAGAAAGGCAGAAAATGGATCTTGAGGTCAAACAGAATAAGCAGCACACAAACTTTTGTCTTTATTGATCTATATTTGCATAGTTTTTTTATGTTGTTGATTTATCTCCTACATTTATTAAACTTAAACTGTTCTTAGATTCATTTCACACTTTTTTTCTAATATTTTGAGATAGATGCTTACCTATTAATGTTCAGTTTTTCTTCTTTTTAATATGAAACTATCATTTCCCTTTAGGCGCTCCTTCAGCTGTATCCATATTATTTGAATTTTGTTATCATTTAATTCAAAATATTTTGTAATTTTTATTAAAACTTTTATTTGATTAATTGGGTATGTAGGAGTATATTTTTGAGTCTCCAAACATATGAATATTCTCTATAATTTTGTAATTGATGTTTAGCTTACATATAGTCATATGACATATAATTTCAATCCTTTAAAATTCATTCAGTTTTTTTATGCCCACTGTATTTGTCAATAGATGTTCTGAGTGTTTGAAAAGAATGTGTTATGAATTTATAAATAAGTACTTCATATGTGACTATTAGGTCAAGTTTTAAAATTGAATTGTTTAGATTTTCTGTCTCCCTGATGATTATTTGCCTTTTTTTCCCCTGTCAGTTAGTGTCTGAGTGCATTTTCTGTTGCTATACCAGAATATCCAAGACTGCATAATTTGTAAAGGAAGAAGATTTATTTAACTCACGATTATGGAGGTTGGTAGGTCCAAGATTGGGCAGTTGCACATTTTTGGCTTCTGGCGAGGGCTGCATGCTGCATAACATGGTGGAGAAGTGGAAGGGAAAAGGGCATGTAAAGAGAGAGGGAGCGAAGAGGCTGACGAGTTTAATAACAACCTGCTGTCACAAGAACTCATCCAGTCTCAAAAGATTTAACCCAGTTTCGTGAAAAAGACATTACTTCATCTTAATGATCTAATCCCCTCTTAAAGGCCCCCACCTCACAACCCTGTTGCATTGGCAATTAAATTTCAACAGAATGTTGGAAGGGACAAACCACATTCAAACCACAGCAGTTCCTAAGAGGTGAGCATAAACTTCTGCCACTATGATTGTGGATTTGTCTATTTGTCCTTATTTTTGTCAGTCTGTTTATTTTGAGGCCATGTTATTAAGTTTATATGAATTCAAAACAGTAATATCTTATTTGTGAATTACATCTTTTAATCATTATGAAGGATCCTTCTTATCTCCATGATACTTTTAGCTGTAAAGTCTAATTTGATGTTAATTTACTTATATCACCTTTATTTTCCTCAGTTGGCATGGCAAAATTATTTTGATCCTTTCTTTCAATTTTTCTGTATGTTTTCTTATGATTTCGCTGTGTCTTTCACAAACAGTCTATAGTTTGTTTTTAAACATAACTGAAAATCATTATTTTAATTGAAGCATTTAGTTAATTTATATGTATTGTATTTATTTTTATAGTTGTATTTATATCATCTTACCATGTGTTTTCTATTTGTTGCACTTGTTCTATATTCCGTGCTTGGCCTACTTTCATTTATTATTATATTTTTTCCTCAATTGATCCAGGAATTTTGTATTCTTTTACTATTTATATTCTTTTACTGAGCAAGTTGTCAATTTGATTTTTAATCCTTTAAAGGTAATCTGCCTTTTTTCCTCTGGTTGGTTTTAAGCTCTCCTATTTGTGGGCCACAATAGCTCACACCTGTAATCCTGGCACTTTGGGAGGCTGAGGCAGGAGAATGGCTTGAGTCCAGGAGTTCAAGACCAGCCCCGACAACATAGCAAGACTTCATCTCCTAAAAAAAAGATCCTATTTGTCTTTTATTTTCTGCAATTTTTAGTGGTTACTCTAGAGTTTATAGCCTGAACCCCTACTTATTATATCTAATATTAATTAATATTGAATATTAATTAGATGTTAATATTAGATATTAATTAGAATGACTTAGAATAAGTGAGCAATATTTACTGACCTTCCAAGGTACATATTGTTATTTTTGTGCATTTTAATTCTTTCTGTATTTATACAGTCAATGTTCATCTACATCTATCCACATATTATTTTTATTGTTTTCCTTTTTTCTACATTTCTAATCTTCCATCTAAATCATTTCCCTTTTTCCTGAAGAATATTCTTTAGTATTTCCTTTAGTTTGGTTTATGTTTCTTTTAGATTTTGTGTGAAGATAATTTTATTTTACGTTTATTCTCAATATTTATTTGGGGAGGTGTAGCTTTCTAGCTTGTCAATTATTTTTGTTAAGCACATGAACAATATCCTTCGATTAACTTTTGGTTCTCATTGTTTCTTTTGAGAAGCAAGCTGTCAATCTGATTTTTAATCCTAAAGGTCATCTGCCTCTTTTTCTCAGATTGGTTTTAATATTTCCTATTTGTCTTTTATTTTCTGCAGTTTTTCTATGATGTTTAATTGTGTATCTTTTTAATCCTAGTTGGGGTTTGGAGCTCTTTTTCAACCTGTGGATTGATGTCTTCCACCAGTCTCAGAAATTCCTCAGTCATTTCCTTTCAGATAATACTCTCCCAATTCTCTCTTCTCTGTTTAGGGCTCCAGTTGAACCTATGTTAGACCTACTCACTGTATCCTGTAAATCTCCTGTCCTATCTTTTATATTTCCTATCTTTTTGTCTTTCTGCTTTTTAAAATTCCGGATATTTTCTTCTGTCTTATTTTCTATTTCACTAACACTTTCTTCAAATGTGTCTAATCTGCTATCAAACCCATACTTAGAGTCTCTGATCTATTTACTAACTGGGTATAGAAAGGTCAAGGACCATTTTGGCTGTACTGGTGCATACCAGTGGAGTGTTAACCTTGGTGATGTCAACCATTCCCAAGGATTTAACTACTAATTGTATGTCAAAAACTCTCTAGCTTAATCTCTTCAACACATTCCTCCCTTTAGAACTCTAGACCCAAAAAACAAATGCTTACTTAACATTCCACCTAAAATTACTTTCAGGTATCTCAAACTTTACATGTTTAATATTAAACATTCTATTTCCCATTCAAATCTGCTGTTCCTTGAACCTTTCTGTCATCAGTCAATAGAATTCCCACCAATTTATATATTCTTGCCAAAGCCTATGAATGGTTCTTGATATATCCCCTTCTCTTATCTTTAACATCCAGTCTGTCACAAATGTCATCTGTTCAACTTCCAAAATATATTTGAATCAATTCACTTCTGTCCAACTTACGGTCACCCTACTAGGCTAAGCTACAATCTCATTGTATCTTTTCTTTATCTATTCTCTCTGTTTCCACACTTGTCCTTTCTTCAGTTGTTTCTCCATTCAGCATCTGAAGAGATCTTTGTAAAATCTTAAATCTCGGACTTTTAAAAACCCCTCTTAGGATTTCAAATGCTTTCCCATAATACACAAGACAATACATGATGTTATCATAGCCTGCTTCTCCAACTTCCTAAAAACTTTCTCTTTCACACTATTTAGCCATACCTATTTTAGTTTTTTGAAGGTTGGTTTTTGTTTGTTTGTTGTTCATTTGTTTTTGGCCTAAAACTCTTTTCTCCTCATTCTCTCTTTCTGTCCTGTAGGCTTTAGTTTATAAGTAATTCTTCTCATAGAGGACTTCCTCATAATCCATTTTAAAAAATGGGAGTTTCCTGCACAAGCTCTTGCTTTGCCTGATGCCATCCATGTAAGATGTGACTTGCTCCTCGCCTTCCACCATGATTGTGAGGCTTCCCCAGCCACTTGGAACTATAAGTCCAATTAAACCGCTTTCTTTTGTAAATTGCCCAGTCTCGGGTATGTCTTTATTAGCAGTATAAAAATGGACTAATACACCACAGCCCTCAGGGTACTCATTAAAATTTATTCTTCAGTATTAAAAAAATTAATGCCAAAGAGTAAAGATGATGACATCTTTTTCCCCACCACCATAAAACCAAGACCTAGTTTGTGTCTAGTACATAGTAGGAACTCATTAAATATTTGTTGAATGAGTGAATGATCTCCAAATGGCAAATTTTACTCTTCTAAAATTAAATTTCATTCTCAGCTCCCTGCTATATTCTTTTTGAAAAAATTTTTCTCAACCATAACTTTCCATGTCTGTTATAAGCCATTCATTAGAGTTTTTTGTCCAGCATGTATTTACAAATCTAGTTAGTTCTTGTTTTTCCATTACAAACAAATGTCAGGACATCATTCTCCAAAACCCTATCTCAGAAACACAAATTTGCTTTTATTTTTGAAGTTTATTGTTTAGTTAGTTTAAATCAGATTTTCTTGATCTTTCCTTTTTACAATACAAACATGAATTCTGTTAACTGAGACTACCTGAAGCCACCCAGTTACCCAGTGTCAGTGTGTACTAACTGTAGATTTTTAGACCAATGGCCCTTGTTTTCTCCATACGTTTCTTGGAATTTTTCTATTGCTTTTGGTATTAAGATTTTTTTTTTTTTGGTCAAAACACTGGGTTTGCCCATCTCCTCCTCCTCCTCCAACAAGATGCCCAAAAGAAGCATGAGTCATAGGAAAATGAAAGAGGAATGTCTCAAATATTGGGATGAGAAGACTGCTCTTCTCATCTAACAGATTCTCATTTCCTGTCCTGAGTCATTTCTTCCCACTGAAATAACAACTGTAATTGTAGTCATGGATGTGTGTTTGTGGGGGTGGGTGGGAGGTCTTCAGAGGTCTCAATAAAAAAGAGAGAGTATGAAACTTTTGTTATTTCCTGTTTCTGAATATGTCTTTTGGTTTAGGATGTTGGAAGGGGTGAGAATCTTTGGATCTCTGTAGTGCTTGTAGTGGTGATGGAGAGTGTTGAATGTTACCAAGCCAGTACGGCACACTGAATAACTGGATCAGAGTTCTCTTTTGGTGGGAATAACATTAATAAATAATGGAAGGTAACTACATGTTGAAGACTGGTAGAGTAATCATGAGTGTCACCTTCTCATGCCAGGTGATTCTTCTTTATGGGTACAGTCCTGAATTTGGTCTTCTAGCTTCCGTGTGAAACCAGTCAACTTTGAGAAGTTTTGATCTGTCTAAACAGAAACGAATCAGGGAGAGGGGAAACAAATACATAAATGGTAGTTACATCAAGGTAGTATCCTAAGTACTAAATATAAATTCTCAAAACTTTTACCCATTTTCATTTAAAAATATTTATTTATTATTTGTACTCTCATAGAAAAAAATAAAGATCTCTTAAGAGGTCTCTCAAGACATTTGCAAACAATAAGGGTTTGTTTTTTCGTGAGCCAAGATAGATTTTGTTATGTCCTGACTTTCCTTGAAGTAGTTGTATTTCAAATGATTAATTGCCTTGAACTGCTTTTAAAAATTGTTTTCCTGCTTCCGTGACTTTTTTTGTGACAAAATATGAAGGAAGTAGTAGAAATAATATTCTTCTGCCAAATTTTAATTATTGAGATTTCAAGAATTTCTTCTTTCTCCTTTCCTTTAGGAATAAAATTAAAATGTAAAAATCTTGGAATTTGGCATTAACCAGCTTAAAATTTAGAATGCTAAAAATAATATCAATTCTACATTATTCTATGAAACTTATAAAAAATTTTGGAAACATGGTCTTTACAGATGCTATATATTTCAGTTATACAAATTCAGAATTAAGTGTTTATGCCACATTACATTTTGATTATAGAGTTACTTATATTTCCTCACCTTTCATATTTTATTAAAGAGATTCTCTCTCTAGCCTCTAGTAGTTTTTGATAACAGTCCTTTCTCCCTAGGGAACCCAACGTCTCATTAATGAAGTCCAAATATGAGTCACCAATCCACATTCCCAAACACTGTGCTTTTTAGGTGGCTCTTCATACTCCTTTACCTCTGGACCAAGCTAATCAGAAGTGGAGTCCTTCAAGTTAATAAGTCATGTTATATAACTTTTTCTATTATAGCTATGGCTCAATATTTTTTTTTAAATCCTAAAATACCACTAAGTGTCTTTGGCCACGTAAAAGACTAGATTTCCAATTCAGAATGACAACAGATACAGGGCTTGACATATCAGGTACCAAATAATGCTGTGGCAAAGCTTGGATTTTTTTTTTAAGATGGTAAGATGTGTGCAAATCCTTAATATCACTTGCATTAATGGATTTCCAAGTAGTATATAAACCAGCCATTATTCTTATTAAGCAGTGCTAATATATTTTACATATAAAAATTCTTCCCAGTTTTATCCCTTTTTATGTGTCATATTAAAAGAATTAGTCAAAGCTGCTTTGCAGTTAATGTTTATGATGTTATATACTTCACAAAAGTACCCCTGTATTATGCTTCTAATGAAACTTTATTTTGTCTTGTTTTATGTAACACATTTGAAAATTCTATCTTTTAAAATACATTATTTTATTACTACAGGGGTATTATGATGCTTTCTTTTACATAGTTTATTCTTGTATTGATTTTAGTATTTCCAAAAATAAATTAATTTACATATTACTTTTGGTAATACCTGAAAAAAATTAAGTTTTTCACAAAATATTTGTGAATCCTGAATCAGTGTAAGTTCTATTCAATTACAGAAATAGTAATTGCGTACCTACTAGCACTATCTGAAGTTATATATAGCGAGATTTTTGTTTTCTTATTTATTGCCTCCTTCCAGAGGATTGAGTTCCACAAGAGAAAGGCCTTTGTTGGTTCACTGCTGGATTGCTGGTTTCTGTAATATTTCATGGCACATAGTAAACTGCCAATAAATATTTGCTGAATGAATTCACTTATTCAGAAACTATTTATTGAGTGTCCACATATCTAGGCACTGAAGATAAAGCAGTGAATGGGCCAAAGTCCTGCCTTTCTGGAATTTATTTTCAAGTGGGAAGAGAGAGATTATAAAATACGTGACCCTGAAAATGTATGTCATATGTCTGATGTTGATAAGTGCTAAGAAGAAAAATAAAGCAGGACAAGGGGTGGAGAGAGAGAATTACTATCCTAGCTAAGGAATTCAGTGAAGGCCTCCCTGAGAAGGTGAAAAATGATTGAATGTCACTACTCCTGTGCCACTGCCACTGGCGATACTGAAAAACATGGAAGACCAGGTCTTAGACTCCAAGGTGACTATAATCTGATGATAAAGTCATACATGTACATGTACATCATAAACATAATGATAGGTGGTGCTATGATAGATGTGCAATGATAGTGGCATGCATGCAGTGCAATGGAACAGTGTCTGGAGAATGAAGCGTAGCCATGTATTAGCAAGCAGGGTATATGGTGGTGGGGTGGAGGATGACTATTCTTTGAAAATGCAGAACTGATTCTAGGCTGTGAAGATTCTGCCAGATTAAGGACTTTGGGCTTCAGTCAATATTTGGTGGGTGACTAATGGTAGTCTTTAAACATGGAAAGGGACCAATCAGAGCTACATTCTAAAAACTAACTTTGGTAGCAAAATGAGTGGCTTTGAGGGCATGAGATTGGGTCAACTGATGTTTTGATAGAATTTGTGATCAAATATTACTTGAAATAACAGAACCTTAGTTGGGCCAAATCTTTTCTTCAAACAAAAGAATAGTGCTTCCAAGATTTCTGTTTTTATAGTCGAACTGGATTACCGTATAAAGTCATAAGAAAGAAAGAAATAATATTTCATGACAAACTGTAGCTGAGAAGGATCAAGAGAAAGGCAAGAATGAAGATTTATAATCTGGGATTTATAAAATAGCTGTAATTGGTACAGGGAAAACACTCAATTTATCTGGATATACTTGTGTTTCCCTATTTAATCCACATGGTGTCATTTTTTACATGTGTTTTCTCAGAGCAGTTATTTTCATTCACAGGCTGTGGTGATGACTCACTTCATCCCTTTTGGGTATTAGAGGCTCTTATTTCATTCAGGAGATTTTCCGATTCACCAGACAGTGCATTAGACATGATTGTCTTGTTGGAATTTGGCTGGGGGAAAATACTTAAAGAAATATATCACTGTTGCTTATACTACCCTCACATATACGTTTTATTTAGCAAAATCTGAACTTGATGAGGAATCTGTATTAGTTTGCTAGGGCTGCCATAGCGAAGTACCATAGACTGGGTGGCTTACATGAAAGAAGGTATCATCTCACAGGGCTGAAGGCTAGAAGGCTGAGATCAAGGTATAAGCAGGGTGGGTTCCTGTTTTGGACATTGAGGAAAAGATTCCAGCCCTCTCTCCTTGGCTTGTAGATGACATTCTTCTCCCAGTGTCTTCACATGGTCTTCCATCTGTGCAAGTCCCTCTGCACAAATCTGTATCCAAATTTCTTCTTCTTGTGAGGACGCTGTGCTTAGGGTCTACTCTAATAACCTCATTTGAACATAATTACCTCTTTAAAGATCCTATTTTCAAATATGGTCATATTCTGAGGTACTAGGGGTTAGGACTTCAGCATATGAATCAGGAGGATGGGGGATACACAATTCAGATCATAATAAGTCTAAATATTTGGCTTTTTCTCTCCAGATACCCAGTTTCCCTAAAGTGACAACCCACACCCAGTGACTGGCTGATGCAGTGCTATAAAGGTCTGTTCCACTTGCCCCAAATTCAGGCTAACTCCGTAAAGCCATCCCAGCCCCAGAGCTCCCTGTGCCATGAGCTGAGTTCTTTGTTATGAGAGTATCACAGCTCCCCTCTACCTCATCCTACTTCCTCACTCCCTCACAAGTGTTGGGTCCTTATACATTTGCCAAAGAACTCAACCTGTGACAACTTTAGTTCAATAGATTTGACACTTTCCTTGCAAGGGAACTCTTGGTTTCTTACTATTATTGTCAGTTGTCCTCATTAACAAGGTCATTTAATACCTAGCTGCAAATTACTGAAAGTTTGTTTGGAACGACAATTTTTCTTATAGACTTTAATGATTATTCTAGCTAAAGGTCATTTTTTTTTTTCCTCCGAACTTCTGTAGGACAGCCCTGTACAATTTAGTACTTTAATGATGATTTGTATTTTTTGCTCATTCACATTTGTAAATGATTTAAGATTGCACATTTCCTGAAAGTTGATATGCTTCTATCATATTTTTTTCCTGTTCTTCAAAATGTGTAACACAGTTTCAGAGCTCTAGTTGGTACTTAAGGAATTTGGGAGCATACAGTAGTGTAGACACCCCAGAATTTTTAAATGAGAGTGTGGAATCTGAATTATAAAACTCATATTAGGGAAAGCCTACACTGGGAAAAGAAACTGCATATGTGGTATAAAATAAATAGAAGATCTGTGTTTGAATATTGACTATGCTGTTTACCCACTATGTGATCTTATAAAAGTTACTTACCCTCCCTGAGCCTGAGTTTTCTCATCCATAAAATAGGAATATTATTAATAGCAATCTTATAAAGTTGCTGTGAATGTTAAATGAGATGCAGTATTAAATAAGATGCATGCAGTATTTAGCACATGATTCAATCATAAAATGGATATTATTACCTTCACACTTTAATCTTTCTGAATTCATGATGCATCTTGTGATTAGTGTCAAAAGAAATTTGTCAGTTTTATGCAAGGAAGTGGAGCATGATATGTTAATAGTTCTTAAGGTCTGTATGAGTGGACTTAGTCATCACAGAAGATAACTATTCACCCAGTTACTTGCCTCAGTTAAATACCTTGTAGTTGTGACAGAACCTTAAATTTGGATACCTAGTTATTATTTTAAAGTGTCCCCAAAAGGATTACATTATAATCCAAAGACATAGCTTTAACATAAATGGTTACAGTGGAGCAGATTGCCTATCGTATGCCAAGTAATTCAGTTAAAGATGATGGAAAATATTTTAGAATTAGCTGTATAACTTTCAAAATTAGAAAAAGTTGTATGACCAATTGATGAATTAGGAAAACCAAATTCTAAATCTAATCCTAAAGAAGCAATCAAACAAACCCAAATTGAGGGTCATTCTACAAAATAACTGATCTGTGTTCTTCAAAAATGTCAGTGTCTGGAAAAGCAAAGCAAAGCAAAGCAAAGTTGAGGAACTATTTAGAGTTAACAGAGACTAAACCAGTATGACAACTAAATAAAATATATGGTCTGGATTGGATCTTGAATTAGAAAAAATAAAATTGCCATGAAGGACAAATTAGAACAATTGGTAAAATATGGTATGGACAGTTTGATTATCATATTGCATCAATGTTAAATTTTCTGAATTTTCTTATTATACTTACTATATTATATAAAATTCTTAAATACTATAATTAATCTAATTATACTGACTTATTGAAGAGTTTTCACAGGTTAAGTTCCTCAGCAAGTTTATAAGGACTCAACACTTGTGAGGGAGTGAGGAAGTAGGATTAGGGAGAAAGGGGAGCTGTGATACTCTCATAACAAAGAACTCAGCTCACGGCACAGGGATCTCTGGGGCTGCGATGGCTTTATGGAGTTGTCCTGAATTTAGGGCAAGTGGAGCAGACCTTTATACCACTGCATCAGCCAGTCACTGGGTGTATGCTGCCCCGGGGAAGAGTGCATGACATTCATCAAAGTGTGTCTCTTTAGCCAAGGACAATTTCCAGAAGGGGATTCAGCTGCAAGCTGTTCATTGCCAAAACTCTTCAGCTGATGGGGAGAATTAGTAGTTCAGTCCTAAAGAGGGAGGAGGAATATAGGTGTCAGACCACAGCATCCACTCTGATTATCATATCTGTAATTTACTTTAAAATGAGTCAGTAAGTAGAATGATGTGAGAACAAAGATAATACCAGAAATGGACAAAAGCAAGAAAGAAAGATCTCAAATTAGCAAAATACGAAAAAACCGGTGAATCTGAGTGAAGTACTATTTTCAGCTTTTCTGTAGGTTTGAAATTTTTTTTAAAAAGTTTAAAAAATGAAATTCCCAGGTGATACCAGTACGCTAGCAGATTGGAGAACTGTGGAATGAAGTCATCTTTAGAATTCATCCCAGCTCTAGCATGATGGAATTCTGTGACATGGTCAGATTGGTTATGGTGCATTTGCTTTGGGCTCTTGAAGCTATGGAACCACAGCATATTTCCTACATGTTTGTTTTGTCCATAAGTTCTCAAACTTTAATCATATTGTTTAATTAAATGGGTTTGAGGGATTGTAATACCAACCCTGGATTTATAAATAAGGCTGTTCTTTTCTCTATTTTGATGATCAACAGTGGGCAAGTTTCTGTATTAGTGATCAATTACCCATTTGAAGAAAAACAGGGAAGCTGAGAATATTTAAGATATATTTATTGAGATGATTTAAGACAAAATTATTCGACCTCATAGTTAATGAAATTGTGTTGTAATAGATACATATTGTCAATAGTTTATTGAAAAACTGCAAGCAAATCAAATGTCTTTGCCTTTATTAAAAGCCAGGGGAAGATATAGCGGGCTCAAATATTTAATATTTATCTTTTTAATTGTGAAATCATCTTTGGAATATTTATTTATTATGAAATACGTTTTAAAATATTGCTTAATTCTAAAATATGATTTAAAATAAACTATTTCTCTATAGTTTTTACCGAGTCCTTATCTCACTAGGCTGGAATATTGATCCCAACTACATCTTGTTTTAGATGTGAGGATGGTCATGTCTTTCCACTCTGTTTTCAATGTTACATCAAAAAGTCTCAATTCAAGGGCATTGAAGACAGTTATTTTCTTATGAAAGGTTTGCCAACTCCTTTCTTACAGGGATCTTGCTGAATGCATTCAGCAAACATTTTTAAGCATAGACTTTAGAGTCAGTCTCCCTGGATCCAAATTCCAGTTCTAACACGTAGCTATGTGCTCTTTGGAAAACTACTTAACTGCTCTGTATCTTAGTTTCCTCATCTATAAAATATAATACTTATAGAATTAATAGTTCATATTATCTATGTTATAGAGTTATTTTGAATATTGAATGAGTTATAATATGTAGAACACCAGGCATGTAATAAGTACTTAATAAGTTTTAGATATTATTATTGTCATCATTATTAGATATTTATACTGCATACTAGAATCACGTTTTAACTTAGATCATTATTATTATATTGATTTTATAAAAATAAAGATGCACGTTAATTAAATGTTAATCCAAAATCACCAAGGTCATCTAACTAGTGAAGGAGGAGAGCTGGAATTCAAACTTCAAGCCCAATTTTCTTTTCACTTTTGTGCACTCATGGGTGGGAGAATTCCAGTGTATTTTTTTGTCAGCCTCCCAGGACCAGCAGTAGATTACCATTTGGAATGGGCTTAGATAGATCCTGCCACCTCCAATGTGTTTTTACATGTAATCCTGCATGCTACAGATGTGAGTATCTGGGGACTTTATTTTCTATCAGATTATACATTATTGAGAGCACAGTCTAAGTCTTATTGGTATTTGTGTCCCATGCACTGCTTAGTGCAATGCTTTGAAGATAATAATTATTCAGAAATTATTTGTCAAAAGCATTCCTGAACAAAATTACTATTGATGTTTAACATAGTTAGGTTGGGCGCAGTGGCTGACGCCTGTAAATCCCAGCACTTTGGGCGGCCGAGGCGGGTGGATCACAAGATTAGGAGATCGAGACCATCCCGGTTAACGTGGTGAAATCCTGGCTCTACTAAAAATACAAAAAATTAGCTGGGCATGGTGGCGGGCGCCTGTAGTCCCAGCTACTTGGGAGGCTGAGGCAGGAGAATCGCTTGAACCCGGGAGGTGGAGGTTGCAGTGAGCTGAGATCGTGGCACTGCACTCCAGCCAGGGCAACAGAGCGAGACTGCATCTCAAAAAAAATACACAAAACAAAACAAAACAAACATAGTTGATGCTTGTGTTTTAGTTTTACATGTTGCTATTCCAACATTTAGTAGGGATGCAATAGCCAAGACTCAAGCTTCCCACAAGGAATTAACAATTTGAACTTTGCTTTGTCCACCAAAACATTCATCCCATTATGGTTTTATGTAAAATAAGCCTTATTTTCTGTCTATAAATAGATTATTTCAAAACGTTAATTAGTGTGGCCAGACCTGATAATGGTTTCCTGATTTATAACTAGATCTTTTAATTTATCTAACCTTAAAGCTTTGTATTATTCTTTTCTCCTTATGAACTTATTGCCATTTCGATCAAGCTTGTCCAATCCTCAACCCACAGGCCGCATGCGGCTCAGGACGGCTTTGAACGTGGCCCAGCCTAAATTTGTAAACTTTCTTAAAACATTATGAGATTTTTGTTTTTTTTGCGTGTTTTTTCTTCTTTTAGTTCATCAGTTATTGTTAGTGTTAGTGTATTTGATGTGTATCCCAAAGATAATTCTTTTTCTTCCAGTGTGGCCCAGGGAAGCCAATGTGGATACCCCTGATTTAGATGATAGTCTGCTTCTGCCACTTCGTTGAGCTTCATTTATCTGATCTGCCACATGCAAAGGTTAGGTAAGATGGCTTCTAAACTATGACTTTGTAAATTTTTGCTCTTTATAAGAAGATAATTTATATGTAAACCAGTTTACTTCCATACTAACCGAGATTGTCTCCTTTCACAGTAGTGAATCAGATTGCTATCCATTTGGCCTGGTCATTTGAGTCTTGCTAATTGGTCTATGAGAAACATTGCCATAGATTTTGAATCTGCTCTTTAGGGGGACATTTAGGTGAACCGGTGTGAACTGATAATTTAGGATTGTGTCCAATTGAATGTGTGTGTGTGTGGTGGGCGAGTTGAGGTTTGCCACATGATTAGTTTTTCATCTAATTTTAATATTAATTATTTGGAGAGTCCTAGTAATTGTTCATGTATTTCTTCTTAAACACAATATAAACAGACCCATTATTAGGATTCAAACTTTGAACTGTATCCTTTCCTACTTCCTTCCCAACTCCTTTCTCTGTCCCTACTCCTCCCTCCTTTCTTTCTCTCTCCTCCTTCCTTTTCTTCCTCTCCCTTCTCTCCCTTCTTTCCTCTCCCCTCCAAATACTCTCTCCTTTCTCCTTCCCTTTCTTCCTCCCTCCCTTGCTTACTCACTCCTTTTCTTCCTTCTAAGAAAGTTTAATGAGAATCCACTGTGAGGCACTTTTCTGAGGACTTAATGATTCAAGCTTTAAATAAGGTCTAGTCCTTGTCCTCAGGTAGCTCTTAGACTCATAGGGCACGCAGAAAAGAACAGATACTAATTATAAAATAAGTTGGTAAGTACAGCAATATCAAAAACACTGTGTTCTTATAGGGTTAGATAGAATTTAGGGTTAGGAAGCATTCCAAATGAGGTGATAGTTGGGTTGAGACTAGTCAGATAAGTATGGTCATGGTAACAATATATACAATATATATACTATATATATACACAATATATATACAATATATACTCTCTATATATATAATGCATACACGCACACACACACACACACACACACACATATATTTCCCCAAACACCTTTTACTGAACTTCTTGAGTTTCGTGACTGCCCTTTAGAACTTGGAAAAGAACGCAAGCTACAGTAAAGAAAAATATGCCCGTCCAAACAAATTTGAAAGGTCAACTCTCAGTCTGTCAAACTGAGATTCTTGTCGTACACTTGATTCTCTTAGTGTAACGCCCCCATGGTTTGAAGGGAAACATGCCCTTTAGAAAACAGGACAGACCGTCATGGGTTGGGTGTGTCAAACTTTTTTAGTACCCTGGGTTTTATCAAAATAACGCCATCCAGTTTTGCCAAGGGCTTTGCTCCTCACTTAAAAAGCCCTCATATTTCAGTCCATGTGTTTCATATTCATTTAGACATCTTATCACGCTAGAGTTGGGTAAGAATTGTTTAGTGTCCAAAACGTCTTTCCTACTAGCCTTTGATTCTTAGATTCTTAGAAATAAAGATTATGCCAGGTATGGTGGCTCACACCTATAATCCCAGCACTTTGGTAGGCCAAGGAAGCGGATCACTTGAGGTCAGGAGTTCAAAACCAGCCTGGGCAACATGGTGAAACCTTATCTCTACTAAAAATACAAAAATTAGCTAGGTGTGGTGGTGCTTACTTATAGTCCCAGCTACTCGGGAGACTGAGAATTGCTTGAATCCAGGAGATAGAGGTTGCTGTGTGCTGAAATTACACCACTGCACTCCATCCTGGCTGGAGAGTCTCAGAATGAGACTCTCAAAAAAAAAAAAAAAAAAAAAAAAAAAAAGAAAGAATGAATGAATGAAAGAATTACACTTTGCCAAATGTAAATGAATTTCAGACCCTTACTTTTCAAAGGGGCTTTGCAAATCTCCTTGTGCTGTAGGCAAATCTGGAAAAATCTGTATGTCCCTATCCTGATTCTAGAGATACTCAGGCATGGGAGCCTTTCTCAAAGTGATCTCCCTACATTAGAATCCCCCAGGGGTTCTTAAAAATACCTCTTCATGGGCTCCAATACAGATTTACTAAATTTGAATCCCTTCTTGTTTTATATAATGTGATTCTTTAGAAGGAACTGCACATTCACTTAGTGAATATGTACTGTATATTTATATAGTGAATAGGTACTATATATAAATATATAGGTAAATATATACACACATACATAAATATAAATATATATTACTATATATATTTATATATAGTACCTATTCACTAAGTGTTAGCTGTTATTATCCAGATGCCTTCTAGATGTCTCAATTTGATATCCAACAGACACTTGGAACTCACCTTGTCTAAAATTGAACTCATGATCATCCCTCCAAATGTAGTCAAAAGTATGCCTTGTCTCAGGGGGCAGGGTGCCACCATTGCCGAATCTAGAAACCCCAGCAGTTACTTGCCTCTCACTTCCAATGGCTCATTATGTCCTAGTTAGATTTTATCTCTAACATCTTTCTAATTAATTCCCTCATTTTCATGCCTTCTGCCACCGGCTGGTTAGATCCACAACATCAACTCCACCCTCATCCAAATTACTACAATCACCTCTTTCCTTGGCTTTCAGTCTTCCAACTTCTCCAGAGGACTAGTCCATCCTCCACACTTAAATATATATCTGATGGTGCCACCTCCCTTTTTGACTGCCTGGGCTCAAGCCATGATTCCTTATTAATGTCTAGGATGAAGTTTAACTTTTACTTTAATGCCCACAGCCATTATGATTGGTCTCTTTCTTACCTCTGCAGTTTATCTCTCACTACCCGATGTGAATCCTTTGCTCTAGCCGTATGAATAAAGTTCTCCAAATGTGTTCTGCTCTTCCATGCTTTTACGTACTCAGTTATCCTCTGTCATTCCTATTCCCTTCCATGTGTCACCCTCTCCTAACTTCTTTTAGCTCTTATGTTTTCTCAGAATCAGCTTCGATATCACCTCTTCTTTAAAGTCTTCCCCTATCAGTCTGATTTAATTGCCACTATCCTTAGCAGAGTGTAGTAAGTACTTAGCATAATATAATAAATAATACAATTTATCATTTATTTCTTTTTTGGGAGAGGTCAAGTGGAGTTTACCACACTATTGTTAGTTATAAAGCTTATTTTGAGACCTATTCTTTCCACATTTACTCTAGAACTTTCTAAATTTATGAAAGTAGTTGATCTTTGGAATGCCAATTACATTTAGAGGGAGGTATCGGAGGGCTCCATAAGGCTTGCTGAAGTGCTGCTGATGACGTTCTATATCTTCATCTGGGTGGCAGTCTATGAATATGTACATATGCAAATGCATTATTCTCTATTCTTAAATATGTGCACTTGACTATAAGTCATACTTTATTTTTTAAAAAGTGAATAAAAGTAGCTGACCTTTTATCTTTAACTATAAAATTCTCTTTTCTGTTTTGTCTATTGAATGATATCTTGGGTGCCTTGCCTCCCGAGCACAACGTTAAATGCCATTATAGCAAGGCACATTTAGCTTCCTGGGGAAAAGGGCTTTTACAATTTTAACTTCTCACTAGGCAATGAAATAATAAAATGGGATTAATTGGAGAAGTAGTTTAATACTTGCTTTACTAATGTTTCTACTCCCCAAATATTTATTTAATTTTGGTAGGTATTAATCTTGTTACTATTGTGATACTCTTTTTAGCTCTTCAAGGTTACCAGAAGTAAAGATTATTATGAATTATCCCATTAAAAATTATTTAAAATATAGATAAAAAATAAACCATTGCTTCTGAATTTTCAACTTCAGGCCTTAACTCTTTGACTTAATCATTGTACTACATGATCTGCAAACTCTTAGTCCTGAGGGTCTATAATTTCACTTGGAGTGTTTTCTTTGAAGAGACTTTATTGATTAAGCATTGCATTCATTTCCTATTTCTTTGGAAAGTAAATTCCCTTTGAAAGTAGACTTATAAACATAGATTATGTTGCTTGCTATTGTATCTCCAGCACTTAAAACAGCCTCTGACACATAGTTGATGCCGAAGTATAGTAACAGTAATATTGAGGCACACCCGAAATATGGGCCTCTTTATTCAGTAATTATGTGTATATATACAAAGCAACCCAATGCTATATCTTACCTAGATTTACTTCTAATTTAAAATTCATGGATCACAGCACAGTCATATTTCTGGGAGATGGAAGCATCAATTTCGTTGTTATTGTGGCATTAGAACAAATCTTGGTTTGACTGGAAAATCATAAGTAAATCTGGACTCAGTCTAAGTTTTATCAAATAACCTTGAAACTTTTAGATTTGAGTTAATCTCCTTGTACTGTAGGCAAGTAGAAACAATAAAATTGAAATACTGTTTTTCCTTTTTATAATAGTATTAAAAATAAGAATGAAGTAAAATCTATAGTCATCGAAAAAATTAAAACATTATATGAATTTAAGATGATATTATTAAATATTTTTGGCTAGTACTGTTAATAATTTGCAATAACCAGATAATGTGTATTTTCAGGTCCTAGTCATACTTGTTAGGATTATAGAGACAAATTATATTAATAGCTATTTCTCAGAGCAACTGTTTCTGGAAAGAATATAGAAAATAATTTACTCATACTGTAGAAAATATATTTTTTCATAAAATATAAGAATGTATTTCTTGGGCATATATTCAGTATATTCTGACTAAAATCAGCTTAGCACTCTTCTTTTTCAAAAAACAAAATATGGCTGGTTGCGGTGATCCCAGCACTTCGGGAGGCAGAGGCGGGTGGATCACTTGAGGTTGGAAGTTTGAGACCAGCCTGGCCAACATGGTGAAACCCTGTCTCTGCTAAAAATACAAAAATTAGCTGGACGTGGTGGTGCATGCCTGTAATCCCAGCTACTCAGGAAGCTGAGGCAGGAGAATTGCTTGAACCTGGGATGCAAAGGTTGCAGTGAGCCAACATCGTACCATTGCACTCCAGCCGGGGCAACAAGAGTGAAACTCCATCTCAAAAAAAAATAAAAAAAAAAAAATAAAAATAAAAAGGATCACAAAAGAAGTAGCTGTTTTCTTGCCATTCACTTAGTATGCCGTTATTGTTTTTCCAGATCTGTACTGGGTTTTGTGGAAAATATGGAAAGATTAGTAAACATGCTACTTAAATTGAAAGGGTTTACAACCTTGTAGGATAAAATAAGCCACATCTGTGGCATTTTTATTGAACAGTTTTCTTGTTATTAACTAGTTTTCAAATCCACTAAATAAATTCTTACAAAGGCTAAAACTCCAGCCTATTAAAATCCCTTTGAGTTAGTTTCCCAGGTAGGTTATTAACAAATATAAGTGATGCTGCCTTCATTTTCTGAGTTTTTGTTGGTCAATAGTTTCTATTGACTGGTACTTCTTCGTTTTACATTTAAAATAGTTATTTCAAGTATTTGCTATTAGGATGCTGTAAAATATCGATAGAAATGCTTTCTATATCATCAGAATTAAATAAGTGATTAAATTTGGTTGAATTTAATTTTAAGGTTAAATAGCTTAAACTTTTTATTTCCATGTTTGTAGTCCCCTGGAGGAAAGACGTGACATGTTTTACTTTCTTGCATACCCCAAGCATTATGTTTGTGCAAACAATGATACAGTTTTTCCCCCCAAAAGCTAAAGGCGTGGATCATATCTATAATCACAGCACTCTGGGAAGCAGAGGTGAGAGGATCAATTGAGGCCAGGAGTTCGCAACCAACCTGGGCATCATAGGAAGACCCCATCTCTACCAAAAAACAAAAGATAAAAAAATTAGCTGAGCACAGTGGCATGTGCCTATAGTTGCAGCTACTCGAGAGGCTGAGGTGGGAGTGTGGTTCAAGCCTAGGAGATCCAGGCTGCAGTGGGCCATGATCACACAACTGTGTTGTAGGACTTTCTCCTTAGTTTAGCTAAAAGCCGGTTCTTGTCACATGGCCATGAAATATTAGGCTTGCAGACACTTTGAAGAGTGAAAAAACTGGAATTTATTGGGCGAAAGGGAAAAAAGGGAAACACAGACTCTCAGGAAAGTGAGAGTCCTGCTAGCTGGTTTCCTGCCTCATAGATTGAATGGCAGGTTACTACCCTGGATCAGAAAGGCCAGGCTCCTCCCAGATGCAAAGGGCATGAACTTCCTGAGGCCCCACCCCAGTGCACACTCCTCCCAGTGGCGGGCTGGTTGGAGGTTCTGCCAGGGGTCCCTTTTTACTTGGCTGTCTCAACTGCACTCCAGCATGGGAAACAGGGAGGCCCTGTCTTGAAATAAATAAATAAATAAATGGCCGGGCGCAGTGGCTCCCACCTGTAATCGCAGTACTTCAGAAAGCCAAGGTGGGTGGCTCACTTGAGGTCAGGAGTTCGAGACCAGCCTGGCCAACATGGCAAAACCACGTCTCTACTAAAAATACAAAAAATTAGCCAGGCGTGATGCTGGGCACCTGTAATCCCAGCTGCTCGGGAGGCTGAGGCAGGAGAACCGCTTGAACCCGGGAGGCGCAGGTTACAGTGAGCCGAGATTGCACTACTGCTCTCCAGCCTGGGCAACAAGAGCGAAATTCTGCCTCAATAAATACATAAATAAATAAGAAAAAATTTAAAATTAAATAAAGAAGGCTAAAGGCTATTAGAAATTATTATATACTAAGATAAATTTAACAATAATTATGTAAGATGCAGCGATGCTGTTTTAATTATACAAAGAAAAAACAAATTTAAATCTGCAGATTGCAATGTCCAAATGAAGTAAAGAATTTCAAATTTTTGGCAGGGAACGGTAGCTCATGCCTATCATCTCAGCCCTTTAGAAGGCTGAGGGTGGGAGGATTGCTTCAGCCCAGGAGTTTGAGACCAACCTGGGAAACATGTAGTGAGACCCTGTCCCAGTTAAAAAAAAAAAAAAGAAAAAATTTCAAATTTTTACCTAACACAATGAAATCTGAGTTGAAATCTACTGAAATAGTATTAGATTTTCCTTTCACCTTCTATAGCTGAAATTTTATTTTGAAAGATGTCAAAAGAATAAATAAGTATATAAAAATATGGATTCGCTTCTTTGAAGTGTTTAAAAATTATTTCTCATTTTACTACTGGTCAAGAACTTGTATTAACTTAAATGTTTGGCATCTGGCTCATAGGTTCTAGCATGTAATAGGCACTCAGTAAAAGGTTTTATTAGTTCAGCTGGAAATTTAAGTTAATACAGTAACATGAATAAAAACAAAAAACAAACCAGGATCACCACAACAAAAACACCTGGCACAAAGCTCAATTTAGACAAAATACAATAAAGGATGAGTTCTTGCCTTCCTCCCTCTCACTCCTGCCTCTGAACGTTTCCTATATTTCATAATTTTGCTGCAAGAATCCCCTACTGGATTCCTTTATTTAAAACCTCAGGTTCGTTGGTTCTCTGAAAGTGCAAGTGATTATAATTAAATGTCCACAAATAGTCTTTCACATTAGGGCCAGTGGGAGATAAATAGAGTTAGTCAAAATGTGTCATGTCCTAAGCTTGGTCACTTTTCCCATTATGCCTTGAGATCTGCTAAAACCTTTGTTTTAATGAACTTTGACTGGAGTGTTGCGAAAGGAAATGAAGCATGGTATGTTGATGGAGAGTTTGCTTCAGTATTATGTTCTTTCTCAAAATACACTATTTTGTTCAGGGCTAGCCTAATCCTAGTATGAACTTAGCCATAATTATATGACTCCATTTACCTTGTGCAATTAACTGGATAATTGCATGAATGTGAACATTGCTTTGGCCAGCCTTTCCTCCATATATTCCGCAGGGGACATCCTCTTCAGCTGCAATGTAGTCTTCTGGGATCTAATTATGATGTCTCTTGGAATCTGGCCCACATACAAGAATTCAAGCTGGTTTTCCAGGGTGGAGACCATGAAGAAATCCCAATCGGATTCACTGGAATTCATTTGTAAGCATCATGCTATTCGACTGTATCATAATGGAGTAATTCATTATGATTTTAATTTACACACTAAAATTGAATGCTAAAATATGTGTTGACCGTCGAGCTTCTAGTTCAGCATGTCTGACCTGATATACTTAGTGAGTGTTGACTGATAAGTCTATAAGGTTGAGAGGCCCTATTGTGTTGTTAATGAGACAAGGTACTTGCTGTTGTTATGGGTTTACAGCAAATGGTTCCAGAATGAAAGAAGGGCCAACATTCTTAATTTAGAGGTTAAAATACATTATTTCTTCTCAAGGTGAAAGAAACTTGTAGCAATGATCTGAACTGCTAAAACACTAGACAGAAAAATTGAAGATGAGTAAACCTTTACATTTTGACTGAGTGGAAGAAAATGTCACTTTTCATATTTCCTCAACTTGTCTTATTAGGGCTTAGAAAGAGACCACTGATGTTGATAGCCACAGCATTCTTCCGGGAGAATTATGTTTACATGGATTCAAGATTTTTAATTCATCGAGGACAAAGTACTACCACTTGTGAAGTCATTCACTATCCAAACTCATCTTCTTCTTAAAAAAAAATATTCACCAGGGAGAGTGGGATGTGGAGGGTTGATATGTAAAATGAAAAAATATGGCTAGATGGATTCCATTACATAATTGGAAATAGGTGTTAATCAGTCAATCTAGTTATTTAGCTGTAGTTGTATACTTGATCTTACAGCTCAGAGTGGTGGCAGCTGCTTGCTTTTGCTAATCCCTGGATTACTTTACCTTATTTTCATTTCTATACCTTGACCCTGTTTTGTTTCTTAGCCTTTGTATCACCTATGTAACTAAATTCCTTGTATTACATTTTCACATTCTTGTTTGCTCAGTTGAACTCAACGATGAGAATGAGTTTTACTAATGGAAAGAAAGAGTAGAAAACAGTTGAAGAAGAGAAATAGAGCTGTATTATAATTTATGGATTGACAATGTGTATGTTTAGGACTGGCCTGTGAGCTGTTACTTTTTTCTTTCTGCTGTTTACCTAAGTCACTGCTCACTTGCAGTAGTTCGAAGGACTGGAGGTGGCCATCTGAATTTGTCAAGTCCTCAGTGGTGGCTCTTACTAGAGACTTTCATTCCTGCTTTGTCATTTGACCCTCAGTAAGTTTGGCTTTCCTCCAAGAGGATACAGAATTTGTCCACTGAAAGGCTCCTGTATTTTTTGGTTAGTGCAATATGTGGAGAAGAAAGAAGGAATTCTTAACTGTTCAATGTAGGAAATTAAATATTCAATCCAAATGAGTTCTCTTGTTCCCCATAGAGCCGCATTTATGAAATTCAGACTGATTTAGCATGTGTTTTTGCTTCTTCAACCAAATCATAATATTAATAATTTTTCTGCATACACTTTGGCTGAAATTTTCTCTATAAATGAAGCTCCTTCTAAAATGACTTCCTTAATGTGATGTTAGATGTGATTAGTTCACTGAAAAGCCACAGAAAATATTTATATGATCAACATTGTAAAAGTAATACCTCAGATGCTGTCACATCATATGAGTACTCCATAAAAGGCAATGCAAATGCTCTTTCCATCTATGCCTTAAAGGAGACCGAAAGAAACCATGATGTTCTCAGCTTCTTTATTATAAAAGTTGATCCTTTGATAAATTTTATTAAAGAATAATTTGCTGAATTGGAAAAGAAAATAAAAAATAGGTATGTCATCCAATAATTTGTCCTCTTTGTGCTAAAAAAAAAAAAGAAACAAAAACCTCAGCATAATTGGATGCCTTTTAAAAAATCCAGGTTTTCTGTGGTTTTAAAGCATACAGTCATTTGAAAGACAATCCAGTGTCAAATATTTTGTAGAAGTTGAGAAATTGAAAGCCAAGGTAGAAACCAAGGTGGGCCTTGTATCTATCTCAGGGAGCTAGCCCACTTCTCTGAGACAATTGTGAATTGTTAGTTGCCTCCAATTTAAAGTATTTATGTTTCATATAAAAAAATCCCGGGTTAAATGGAACTCAGATGACCTAGGACTGACATTAGGAACCCCTTTACATGAATTAGAAATAGGACGTGCAAAGCCAAGCAGGGGCGACCAAGTGGATACACAAGCTTTCTTTGGCTCACAGAAGGACGTGCACAGCCAGATGCATTAACACTCTGTGGGCATACATACAGGAACAGCCTTATGTCAGTGTCAGGTGCCAGGCTGCTGATGGTGTATTAGAAATCATCTGATAGGTGGTAACACAAATCCGGGCTCCTCATAAAATAAGTTTACATGGTTTTTTTTGGTAGGAACCAACACCAGGTTGGACAGTTAATGAGCTCCAGAGCTGTTTATTGGTTACTCCTAGGGAGCCTGATGAAGTAGTTCAGTCAAGCTGAGATGCCGTTTGGCTGGTGCAGGGAACCTACCCAGCCTTACTGCTGTTTCCTCTCACATTATGGTAGATATTTCCCTTACCCAGAGGTCTGCTTTCTTGTTTGTTTGTTTATTTAGGGGGTCCATTGCATGGAAATTGATGGGGTTTGTGTCTTTATATATATATATATTTTTAATCACATTTTGTTGGCAAAGGAGAAGAGGGGATTGGTCAGCTGGATGGCATTAGGTCAAAGGCAGACGGGGAAAAAATAGTCTTGGCTAAGGGGTCCCGGGCAGCTAATGGGTCCCAGGCAGCTTGCAGAAGGCTGTACTGAGAGAATGAAAGATAAGCAAATTTAGCAAGTGCAGGGAGAGGAAGGAGCACTTCCTCCTGGCAATTCTCAGAACTGTTTCTCAGCTATTTACTTCCTATTTTGATACCTAGAGCAACAAGAAACAAGGCCTCTGGAGCAGCCTTTGACTGGCCTTGTCCTGAGCTTGTTTATCCACTGCATCTGTCAGGAAGCAATTATGATAAGGCCTCTGGCACTGGTCTGGAAGATTTTTTTTTTTTTCTATTTTCTGTGTGGCTTTTGATTGATCATGTTGTACACACAGAGCTCTATTCTTGGATTGATTTATTAACAAGCTTCAAAAGAACCTCCACCATTTACAGGGTTTTTTCCTTTTGCTTCAGAGGAAAAGCATTATTTACACCTTTACATAAGGGCATTCTCTAGGCTTTCAGTTCAATAACTAATGAGGATGGAGTGACTTGTGTCTAGGGATCAATGCCCCCATGTCTAGATGTATTATATATGTGTACACTTGACACTTAATTTATTGTACTGGAGTGGATTTGTTTTATCTGCCGGGAAAGTAAAAGATGAAAGGCTTCTTGAAGAAAATGCTGGTTTGGACAAGTCACTTTAAGACTCCAGGGCTTATTCAAAGGATTTCTATTATTTTATTATATGTTAGGGAGATCCCTCTTATTTTCTTCCTGAAACCACTTCCCCTCCCACAGTTTTCCCTTTGCAATCACCCCAAGCTATACCATGTTGATTTTGTGTCATTGGTTTCATGTTGGATTGGGTCTGCATTTGGAATCTGCCTGCTTTGGACCAGAAATTTGATTTGCTTGGCCCCACTTCAAATATTGTCAGCACTCTGTGCATTAAGGACTCTATAAAAATATGAAATAATAACCACTGCTTTATGAGCTGAAAACAGCTTTTCTCACCACATTTACTTCTCAGTGGACAACAGTAATTTCCACATTTGAAAGACAATCAATATTAAGCATCTTTCATTATCTCCATGCTACTTCCACTGAAATGGACATAATGAGAAATTGGAAGCATCTTATTTCTCTCTGTTTGCAGATGATACAGACTCAATGAATGCTTTTCAAAATTGTGAAAAAGGTTACACATTCTTCCCTGCAGTGAGGATGCTTAGATGAAAAATTTGTGTTGTCTGGCAGCTGCTATCACTTGTCATGTTTCTTTTTACTTCTATACCTTGACCAATAGCAAGGGAACAAGTAGAATAGACCACTGATAAAATTAGTTTCTTTTTAGAAAAAAGTGTGACCATCTTGTAACTCAGAGCAGCTTTGGTTTCTGGAAAATATCATCTCAAATTCTGCAGAGTCATCAGATAGGGCAGTTGATTAAACAAACAAACAAATTGGGCGTGAGCAATAATTACACAAGGGCGATGTGGTGACAGCCAATGAGATCCTTTTATGAAGTCATTATTCAGTATGGCCAAATGCCATGTTGAGTCAACAAATGTTGGTCCAAATTTTGCTGTTTTATTCTTAAATTACTGCTGTGTACTAAACTGGGACACAATACTGAGTTTTTCAGAAGACTAATTTTTTAAAAAATGTGATTATTTTCTATTAATGGGGTTAAAGCCTTTTATGAAGTGATTGTAAGGGTAGTAACTAATGCATCAGTGAACAACAAAAAGTGTTTGATATGATGCCAATTGAGTAAAATTTTACAAATATTTAATAGAGTACATTACAGATACCTCATTTACTAGGACCCCAAGGAAGAGAAAAGTTACCCATGATTGGTCATGAGCTGACAAGTAGGATTTCTGGAGGCAATACCTCAGTTATATGACTTGCTTCTTACCCCTGGTGCCCATGATTATAATAAAGCATAAACTGCAAAACATAGGGCATCTGCTCCTAGTCCAGCTGCAGCACAAGCCTCTGTCATGTATTCAGACTTTATTCCTAAAGAGTAGCTTTCCTGGATCCATGAACAGCTCACCGGTTCTAAAAGCAAGGTCTGCAGCCTGAACTCTCCTAGCGTGGGCTTTTTGGGTAATGATACAGTATTTGGATCTGTGTTGTTACTTATCATATTACGGGATGTAGATAATATACTTTGTGGTGACGCTGAGAAAGGAGCATTGACTAGCACACCCAGGAGACCTGGGTTCTCCTTTCGGTACTGTTTTTAATCTGCTAGTGTCACTTGCTTGTGCTTCAGTTTCCATTTGTAAAATGAATGACAGAGTTGGTTGAGGTCAGTGTTTCTGGTCAGGATCTGTTTGCCGTATGCTTCATGCTCAAAAATGCCTGTTGAAACACAGATTCCCGGGTCTATCTTGCCCCTATTGAATTAGAATTTTGTGGGTTGGCCATGCAATCTGCATTTATACTACATTGTTCCTCACAGGTGATTCTTACACAAGCAAAAGTTTGAAAAGTACGTGATTGCACTGAATCTCTCTAGGATTCCTTCCTACTCTTCAGTCTTCTACTCCTCAGGGTAGTGCTTCATCGAAAGGAAGAACTCAGTCTCCCTCCCCCATGGGAATGGATGATGGCTGTTCAAGGGTGTTTTGCCCGACTAAATTCTTTTGTAGATAAAAAACTGTGGAACTTAGTTATCTCCAGTACTTTAAGTTAGGAAGATTGCCTGCATCACAGAGATAAATTAAAACAATGCCCTTGTGGGGGGAAAGCTTCACAAGGTTTTGAAGGCACAGATGTCCTTGTATTACATTCCCCTACAGTCACCTTCAAAATAATCCCTTGAAAGTCCCAGCTTCCTCTTTGTGGGCAACAGTTCAGTCTGTGCCGAGACTCATGCAGCCAGGTGATTCAGCTCTTTGAAAGGCTTCGGTTCAATTCTGGTGAGGATTCAGTTCTTCCCTGACTCCTTCAGACTAAACATTTGAGTTACAAGCCACATTAAAACCATTTGGTAGAGATTGTAACTAGGGAAAGTCAGTTCACAATCTGACACCTTATAAAGCCTTATTTTAGAGTTTGTGGGATTTGGTGTATGAAATTTATTTTTTTGGTCTTAAGCAAGCACCTGGCTGTAGGTTTTTCTCTTGCTGGCTGACAAAACAAAACAAGGTTCAATTGATTTCTCTGCTTTAAACAGTTTTAGTCTTTGCCTAATTTTATTTGGACTTAGTTGAGCTAGCTAGGATCACTGCAAACACAAAGCAGCTGGAGGAGCCTGGGTACAGCCAGATGAATTTGAGCTTGGGTTTCCTTTCTCCAGCATTTACAGAGGTTGTTCTCAAACAGGGACAATTTACCTCCCAGGGACATTTGGCAATGTATGAAGACATTTTTGCTTATCATAGCTGGGGCAGTTCTGGCATCTAGTGAGCAGAGGCCAGAGATGCTGCTAAACAGCTATAATGCCAGGTTAACCCTTATTGCCTACAAAGCATTATCTGGCTCAAAATGTCAACAGTCCTGAAGTCAAAAAGCCCTAATATTCTAGGGTAGCTAGAATAATAATCCATGTATTTTGGGGGTGAGATGTATCCATAAAGCCAGAAAAGAGTATAGGATGGAAGAATAGAAGGAGGGTGGCTTTGACATACACTTTTTGACATAACGGTGCTGAGCATGGTGGTTCATGCTTGAAATCCCAGCACTTTGGGAGGCCAAGGAAGGAGGATTGCCCAAAAGTCTGAGAGCAACCTGGGCAGCATATTAAGACCAGGTCTCTATTTAATTTAAAAAAGAAAACTTTGTATTTGAAAATGAAATCTAACTAATTTCTAGGACAAGTTCAAGCTCAATAAGGTGCTTACAACAGATTTTGACAAGGATCCAGGAGAGACCTGTAGGCTGTGTTAAATATATTAAAGCAGGCCCGCTCATTTTAGGCCAGGTAAGAAACAAGATGAGTTTCATTTATCAACAGAGACATATTAGACACCTTAGCAGTTTGTTTTTATGATGTGATTTTAACAAAAAATACATTTTCTTTTTTCTTTTAAAAGTTGTATTTATAGATTCTAGAATATTATATATATGTATATCCCTATCCTTTCAACTTTTCTAAGGCTATTAAAAGCATCAAATAGTTAACTACTAGCTAAAAAGAGAGCCTAGCTGAAAGCACTTGTTTTTACTGATGTCCCTAAGACCACCTTTGCAAAATTACAACAGTCTGATTTCCAAGCTGTCCTTGGTCATTCCTAAGCATACAGCAAGCTAACTTTGGGAGGAATTATAATAGTCCCTCCCTGAAACTAACCCAGGGACCAAATACTCCCTTTATAAGACTAATGAAAAGTCACAGGTATAGGATTATGGGAGGGGCCTGAATTCTGCAACGAGGTAAGCATAGTTTCCATAATTTCTTACTGCTCAGGGGTCCTGTGGCCAGAGATCACAAGCTTTGTGACTTTCTCAGTTGCTCCTATAGATGACGTCACTATTGTAGAACCTAAGATTGGTTTTTCTTGAGGTGTTTCTCACTGACCTCACCCAGACTCATGATCCATGACTCAGCTGGTCCTGTGGCCCCACCCAGAGGTAGACTTAGCCTGTGAGGATGGTTTTCTATACCCGTGTGATTTCATCCCCAACCAATCAGCAGTACTCTTCTCTAGCCCCCCGCCCACCAAATTGTCCATAAAAACCCTAATCTCTGAGCCTTCAGGAGGAAGTGATGTTTGAGTGATAACGTTAGTTCCATGTGATCTGGCCTTGTGTCAATAAAATTCTTTCTTTCTCTACTGTAGTGCCATGGTCTCAGTAGATTGATTCTGTTTGTGCAGTGGCCGGGAAGCACCTGTTGGTGGTTACATCCTTCTACTGTCAACCTGCACTGGTTATTTTCTCTGCTCCACCCATTGTTTTATCTTCCTTGTATACCGACAAGCTCCCTTGCTCCTGGTTTCTTTGTAGATTTGGCTAATGAGAGACACCAGTAAGAAACTGAGGGCAAGATGAAAAAGAAGTCCAGGAGGTTTACCCCAGTTCTCCCGACTTTACAGCATTCTGGCAACAGATGACCCTGTAAGACCCCTTCTTCCTCCAGTTTTGCTGGGAATAAACCCTGGTTTCTCCCCTTGCTCCTTCAGACCTAAGAGTAGTAACGGCTTTTCACTTTTCCTAGTTTCTAGATGCATCACAGTTTCCCTTTTTCCTGTAACTCAACACTACTCTGTAAATAGCCCCTTCAGTTCTTTTCAGTTAAGCCCTTTTTAGTGTAGGCCTCTCAATGATGCACTGTCAAATTTTCAGTGGAAGGATTTTGATTTTTTTTAATGAACTAGTCAATTAATATTGAACTGGAAGCTGTTCTTCTATTCAAGCTCTTTCCTTATAAAAACCCACTGAGTCTTAGTTTCTCATCTGTTAAATAAAGATTTAAAAATACGCCCTGTGTTACACAGAAATGTAAACATTACTGCATTGAAAATTGGAAGCCATATATATATAACATTTATGTTATGTTTTATGTATATAACTTTATGTGTATATTTTAGTTCTCTGGGACTCTTTTTTTCCCCATGATAAATATGCTGATTAGATTAAATAATCTCCCTGGCTCCTTCTAGCTCAAAAAGTTTCACAATCCTTATATATTCTGTTCTTATTGTTCTAGACTATTCAGTAGCATGACCTATAAAAACAAACGAAAAGAATGTGGAACATAAAACTAAAGAAAAATGTTGATAGAAGTTCTCCAGAGAAAGGAAAGTTAAAAGATCTAACTTCTATGTGGTTACAAAGGGCATAATCAAGACCATTGGCTAGATGCTATAGGAGGTGGCTGTAAGTACAATGAATGGGAAAGCCTTTGTAATATACAGACTGGTTCAGTAATGAAGTGGAATATGTTGACTTTCAGGGAAGTGACTTTTCCATCACTGTAATGTTCAAGAAGAGATACATATTTACTGTTTTCTCAGGGGTACTGTGAAGAAGATGCCTGTGATGATATGCGGTTGAACATTGTTTTCACATTTAATGAAGTAATGGCTAGGTAAGTCACAAATGTGCAGTAGTCTTCCCTTATCTGTGCTTTCATTTTCTGAGGATATGACTATATGTAGAAACAGGGCATGTAAAGAGGTTATTAAGGTAAAACGAGGTCATATGGGTGGGCCTTATGCCTCTGCGACTGATGTTCTTTTAGGAAGAGGCAGAGGCACAAGGGGTGTGCATGCACAGAGGAAAGACCATGTGAAGACACAGGGAGAAGAAAGCCCCCTGCAAGCCAAAGGAGAAAGGCCTCAGAAGCCAAGTCTGCTGACACCTTGATCTCAGACTTCCAATCTCCATACTGTAAAAAACACAAATTCAGCTGTTGAAGTCACCAATCTATGGTAGTTTGTTCTGGTAGTCCTAGTAAACTAATAACATGATAAAGGACACTTAGTAGTAGCACATGATTTCAAACTTTTCTATCATATAGACATAATGTTTACTATACTTCCACATCCTCTTCCCCTCACATGTACTTACACCACTGGCACTGGGTGTGAACCCCTAGAAACTCTATACCCAGTGGTTTCAAACCTTCCAGGAGCTGCCATTGCATGTCTTTCCAGCATATCAGTGACTCACCAAGGAGGAGAGCAGCCAGGTGAGGAGGGATTACTGACTATTATTATTATCAAAGTTCTGTTTAGATACCTCCTGCTGGGATGTGCACAAAAGAGAGATCTGGTACATCACTGTAAGCAAGCCTCAGCCTTCAGAATGCAAAATGTGCTCTTGAATCTAATTAGATATGAGATCAAAGTAAAGAATTTTGTTCCCCAAATTGACTGGAAGTTTTGTATTTTTTTAGTGGACTGGGTCACCTGACGGTACCAGTCAACCTACAGGCTCAAACTGATTTGTACTTTGGAGGGAAGGAGAAGTGGCTTTGGAAACTGCAACCTTTTCTAAATCAAGGTATTTTCTAGATACCATCTGTTTTTGGCTCTAGTTGGCTGACCCTTCTAAGGCAGCACTGTACATCTGCAATGATTTATACAAACAGAGTCTGCAGCTTGGTTATTGTGGCGTGACTTCTTCCTCCCAGCCCTGTGCATACTTTTAGGACCGAATGGAAGAGCCCACCAGTAGCAGCACCCCATGAGGAAGAAGTTTGTTACCTATGGATTCAAGGTGAAAAAGACGAAGTACTATTTCTTTTGAAATAGGTGCTTAAGAAGCAGAAGAAACAGCTATAGGGAGAAGCATTCTCCAGGAAGATCATCATCTTAGGCCAAATGCTATCAGGAATGTAGCATGAAGAAGAAAAGCTTGAATAGATCAGGAGAGGTCTAGGTGTAATTCTAACTTCTAGCACAGGAACACAGTGGTTGGACAGGTCATTTAGACCTTCCATACCCTCCTAAGAAATCCAGTCTGTGAAAAAAAATAATGGGAAATTTTACATAGCAATTCAGGCACTAAATGCTTTATATTTATTGTAACTCAGTTAATCCTCCCAAGGGTTTTTGAAGCTTGTTGTCTTACACAGAATTCCAAAATGACCCTTAAGATTCCTGCCTCCTTGTGTATATGTCCTGTATGATCCTCCCTCCCTCACAGCCACCTGAGCATGCATGGGACTTACAAATATGAAGCCTATCACTTTATGATTGTTGCTTTCTAAGATGAAATAAGTTTGTAGATGTAATTAAGATCCCTAATCAGTTGGCTCTGAATTAATCGAAAGAGAAATTATTCTGTTTGAACCTGACCTAATCAGGTGAGCCTTTAAAAGGGACTGGGCCCATCTTGAAATAAGAAATTCAGCCAGGCGTGGTGGCTCATGCCTGTAATCCCAGTACTTTAGGAGGTCGAGGTGGGTGGATCACATGGTCAGGAGATCAAGACCATCCTGGCCAACATGGTGAAACCCTGTCTCTATGAAAAATTAGTTGGGTGTGGTGGCAGGCACTGTTAGTCCCAGCTACTCAGGAGGCTGAGGCAGGGGAATCGCTTGAAACCGGTAGGTGGAGGTAGCAGTGAGCCGAGATTGCACCACTGCACTCCAGCCTGGGGACGGAGCAAGACTCCATCTCAAAAAAAAAAAAAAAAAAAAAAAAAAGAGAGAGAGAGAAAGAAGAAATTCATAGAGGAGTCCATGTAAGAGGGACTCTTCTGCTGGTCTTAATGTAGCAAACTTCTGTGTTGTGGAGAGGGACACATGTCAGGTATAGCAGGCAGCTTCTAGGAGTTGAAAATGACCCCTCCATTGGCAGTCAACAAGAAATCAGAAACCTCAGTTGTACAATCACAAGGAAATGACCCAAAAAAGCTTAGCAGTGAGTCTTTCCTTAGTCAAGTCTCCAGATGAGCATGCACCCAGCCAATTCCTTGATTTCAGCCTGTGAAACCCTGGGCATATACATATATATGCACTAAAATGTGACTGGCTCTGACCTGCAGAAACCATGGGAATACATTTGTGTTGTTTTAAGTCACGAAGTTTGTATCCACAGAGACTGCTAAGTTTGTGGCAGTTGTCATGCGGCAATAGAAAACTAATTCACTGGTGCTATCATTACCTCTATTTTGCAATAGGGAAACTTAAACTAAGTTGTCTAAGGTCACAAATAAACAAGTGGTAGAACTTGGATTTGAACCTGGCTTCTGACTCCAAAGTGTGTATGTTTAACTATTGCCCTGCACCAAGCTCTTGCCACCTGCCGTTTCCCTCTCCCTATAAGTCGCCATGGCGAGTGTAGACGTAGGACTCCTCCCTCTGGTATATTGGTCTGAAAAACCATTTTGAAGGCAGTAACTCTAGGCTCGTGGCCTCTAGCCAGTCTCCCACTCTGTAACAACTCCTATTTTTCATACATGGGAAATTCTAGGCTTCATTCCCAGAAGGTTTTTTTTTTTTTTTTTTTTTTTTTTTTTTTTTTTAACACTTCTCTTAAAAAAAAAAAAAATCTACGGTTTTTAAATTATAGCCCTGTGGTTAAGGGAAAATGACATTTACTGGGGAAGCAACTTGTTACGGTCTTAGGTACTCTGCCAACTGCAATGAAAAGGGGGCTTTTAAATGTCATTTATACATTAAGAAAGATTTAAAGAGACACTAAGGAATATACCTCGCTGGCACTGCCAAAATCTGTAGGCCTTATATCTACGAGTATCCTGGGCTAAAATTTAATTCGTTCTTTTATGTGTGAATAGAGTATGTTCTGCCCCAAGTCTAAACCAAAATGTTTAAAAATCACCCTTCATTTAAAGGGATTCATGGAGGCATGCCAGATCTACAAAGATACTAAGTGTGGATCTGAAGAGGAGGCAGAAATCTCCATTACCTAGAGAGTCTCTTTTTAGGGTGGAAAAATTATCTTAAAATGAGGCAATATGCTGTTAAGTAAGAGGACTTAACCTGGATGAGTTGTCTTAAACTTTCTGAAAGCCAAAACAGAATCTCCTCTAATTTAAATAAAAGATGACTGAGGCCCAGGTAATAATAATGGTCCAGGTATCAAAAGATAAAGAGGTGAGTAATCAGATTTATTCAGCAATGCTATGGAGTTAAATTGAATTTCCACTGTGGCTGATTTAATCTGATCTCTGTAGAATAGAGGTTGAAGGAAGATAAAAGCTTGAGGATAATACTGGCAGTGATACCACTGTGATGCATTTTAGGTTCTGCCAGTTAATTTCATCTATGGCCATGAATATATTAGCATTATTTATCTCTGTTGTTTCATTGAGTTATTCATGTTTTTGCCTGTAAAATGCTCTTGAGAACACTTCTCCCACTAACCTTCAAACATCTTAGACCCTGTATTTCAGCTCTGCTCATTTATAGCCCTTACACTTGCCTTGGAAGGGCCTACAAAATACTGATACATTTCACTTTTCTGAGGTTGATGCAGCACACTAGCACATTAAATTGAAAAGTGGTCGTTATATATAAAAGTGACGTAAGAGTCTCAGTATCACTAGGCTGTGTATATCAAGCTGTTTTTATTATAAGTGTTGAATTTGGGCCAAGTCGTTTAATGCGTTTTAATCTTGTGACCGAGAGTATGCATTTACAAGATTTTCACCAGGAATAAGTGTGCACTAGAGTAGATCTGCTTACCATGTGTTGATACCACAGGAATATGATTTTTAGAAACAGGGTAAAAAATGGTACAATGGTGAGGGACTATTTGGTCAGAAAATTTGCAAAGACATTTTTAAATAATGCTAAGAATTGGATTTCTTTAAAAATCTAATTATGATGTATTTGTGTAGCACAAGGCCTGCATCTTAGTAATAATAATCCCCCGTGTCCATAGCAAGGTCCCTTGAAGGTGATATCTAACTCAGGATTGCTGTGATGAATTTAGGAGAAAATACATGAGACTGTACCTAACACAATGCCTGGCACCTGTGAGTCATTTAATTGGTAGAAAATAGAAATCTAAAAAACAAATTAACAGGTTGTATTGAGTGCCTAAAATAATGTATGAATGCAGGTAGGAAACATTTAAGATACTTATTAATGAGTAGGCATGGGATTTTCTGTAATATGACTACATAACTTCTTAACATTGAAAAACATTGTTTTAAGAGAGTTTTTGACATTTTAGTATCTCATGACTGTCAAATTCTTTTAGAGAGGAGCTTACACAGAGGGAATGTTGCATCATTGAAGAACACTGTGGGATGATAAATTGGGCTATACCAAATCAGGTCATCCTTAGTCAAAATATATAATGATGGTCTTTTCACAGACATCTTCCCTGGGTTAAAGTACCTGACCCAGGAGTTTTATCTGAATGATAGCTAGGTGGATAACAGTATTTTCTCATGCACACACCGTGAGCAGAAGAAAAGCCAGGGTGAAAAGCCCTTTCCCCCTGAGGCTTTAGCCACCTTCAGGCTTTAGCCAACTACCCTGCATGATACTCTGGTCTATTTAAAAACACATTAGTTGGAAAACAAAACAAAATATCAATTTAGTTGTAAGGATGTTGACCAATTCCCTCTACTATTTCAGGCATCGCGACTCTGCCCTAATTGGCAAATAGGTCACAGAAGGCTGATCATATTATTACATCTGCGTCACTATAAAATTGAACAGTTTTGTTTATTTAATTATTTTCATTAGATACCCTTGATGTTCTTTATTCTTTAATTTTCTTCTAAAGGAAAGATTGTATTTGTCACTCTTTTGGAGCCTGCCAAATAGTGTAATTGATAAAGGGTATTTCAGGTATTGGGCTCACTGTCTAGAATTCACTGCAGTCTTCATTGTTCTGGGGGAAAAGAAAACAAACACTTGGAAGTGGCAGTGGATAAGCCAGGGCCATGGTTTAAGCAGTGGAAGGAAGTGTAGTTAGTTTCAGCGTAGAGGAAATCTATCTAAAGGAAACTGGATTGATTTCTTTAAGGAATAAAAGCCAGAGTGCTCTGTGGGGAAGGTGAAACACGCGGTGACAGTTTGCTCAGCTTTCAGTACAGTCACAAATACTAGTCTGCTGAGTAAGAGCACCTGGGAACAGTCACAGAAGGGCTCTACCACCGCAATGAGAGGCTGTGTAGGACCTGCCCTGAGCAAATAAACGAGAAAGTTTGTCCTCCACAGGTGTCCACGTCCCGCCTCCACCACCATATTCTGCAACCTCTTCTTCAAGTCTAGAGTTTCTTTTCTCTATTTTCTTTTCAAAGGCTTACAGTGTTTTCATTACTTTTCTGTTGTTGTTGAAAGTATTTCTTCTGTTCTTTCTGTAGTGTAAAGTTCTCTAATTAAAGCAGGAAAGTAGTTTGATAAACTGTATTCATACTAAGGTAATAGAGTCTCAGGATTTTTTTTTAACACTTTGTAGTGATCTTTCCGCTAATACTTGGAAAGGATTGTGCTGAACTTAAGGAATTTTTAGACACTTGAGAACCAGAATGGAAGAGATTAGCAGGCACTTGAGCAAAAGTTGAACAGAGTGAATACAATTGTACAGTGGATGCCAATAGGACTGAAAGTGTTGAGTTTCAAATCTGTTTCTGCACTCTTGAAAAAAGGGTTATTTTGCTTGATTAATATGTGAAGTAGGCTTAATTACTACCACATTCTCTATCATTTCATTTTAGGTCCTTCCCAGAAAAAAATATATACTACCTGTAAGACTTCTTGTCCTATGAAAGTATAAATTTTCTTTTTTCTGGCAGTTTGTCATATATAATACCTAACCCATCTGCCATCATCTTTTTCAGTTTTTGTTTTTGTAGAGCTTAACATTATGCTGAAACTCAATCATATATTTTCCCTGGGAGTTGTATCAGTTTTGAAGAAATGAAAATGTGCTTATGTCCTAAAGAGGACAGGCTACGAAGTGTGACTTCTGTCCAGATAGAAAGGATTCCTCCATTTCCATCGAGCATCGGGACATGCAGAGGCTTCAGCCTAACCTGCAGAAATACATATCTCAATAAGACTGAAGTCTCCTTCCTATTTTTTTCAAACAACAATAGTTTGCTCTGTATCTCAGTAGTGCCTGTAGGGAAAAGAGCATGGGATTTGTAGACAGGAAAGTAGATATGTCTGCTTGGCATGCTGCCCTTCTGTATGTCCCCCACATCCGTCAGATTCATTCCACCCTTTTTTGATCAGTTCTGTGCCCGGGAAGCTGACCTTTTTTGATTGCCTCATCTGAGATCCTTACTCTCTGGCTTCTGCTTTATTTTGGCACATGGGAGGTACTGGCAGGGGACTGGAAGGTGACAAGAGGACAGGGTCAGAGTATTTCTTCACTGGCTTTAGGCGTGCATTGTCACAATTCTGGCAGTACCTGTGTTCACTGTCTGAGGCCACAGCTTCTGCCACACAGCTCCTCTCACGGTGGCAGCTCTCACCAGGCCCTGGGAACATTATTTCCTCTTCTTCAGGCCTCGATGTGTAGTCCTGCTCCCTGCTTTTAGTCCCTGAGTGCTTTATCTTTTTTTTTTTTTTTTTTTTTTTTTTTTTTGGCCCCCTTAGCTTTACTCTTCAATTATTTTCAGTCAAATCCGTGAGATGTGCCATCTGTTTCCTGCCAGGACCACAAAGGATACATTCAGCCTCGTGGACAAGTCAGATAATCTCTTTGACCTTTAATTTCCTTTATCTATAAAACTGGATAATACCTATATTGCCCACCTTGAAGTGTTGTTAGGAGGACCAATCATGCATGTGAATTTGTAGAGTGTCATAAAAATGCAAACCATGGGTAGCAAATCCTCTGTTAATGTTGATTTCCCAACCAGCTTTCTTTAGGCACTTCATAAGTTTTTCTTACCTTCCCCTCTTGATAAATTGATATAAGCGTTGGGAGTGCAATTTCACATTGACTAAAGGTAAGCAGAAGTGGGAACGGGAATCCTGTATTCCATGCATTCGAAAGCTAAATATAAACCATCCTTAGGTTTATCATGTCTCTGCTCCCCTTCTCAGCAGTGTGTAGTTCAGACCTGGGAGGGCAGTAGAGAAGATCTTAACATACCTTTGTTTCTGCCCTGAATTTTTACACTTGATAATAATTTTGTCAAACAAAATTTCCTCATAGTACAGTGCATGTATGACTCACATCTCAATGAGATTGTAAAGCTTCTTTATAATGTTTCTGAGGATAGGGATCCTATCGTATATATATATTTATGACTCATAGTAACTCTCATACTGTTAAGCATATATTTGATAAAGTGGATACTTGGGAAGTGGATGGCTAAGTGTTAAGTGCACATTTGTTGATATTGAGATTTCTCAATCATGATAATGGGCATTCACTGGTTTTATGCAAGAGCACGCTCTCTCTGATTAGCATGGTCCTCTCTTTGCATGCATGGAAAGTGTTTGTTTAACAAATGAATATTTTATGGACATCTGTTGTGTTTTATGTGTGTATTTTATTGTGTGATTTGGCACATGCAGGACCAAAATTCAAGAGGAGAAACTCTTCCTGTCTGTCCCCATCTTACTAGGTTGGAGCTCAGTAAAATGATGTTACAAAACAAAATAAACATTGAAAACGAAGAATGCTTTTCCATCTAGTCTCTCAAAGCTAATTAAGAAAAGTAGTGCTGCTCCTGAAGACTAGGTAAACCCAAACCCAAAGTTCAGGGGGAAGCATTTACATTTCAGAATGTTAGGCCTGGGAATAGTGAGTGCTGGTTGACCCTCAGCACCGGCTCTAGAAAGGGTACACAGACAATGGTATGAGAGGTATTTGGCTCACTGATCCTTCCTTTCTTTGTTTTCTTACTTCTGGGTAGGCACAATGCACTCCAGAGAACCCTTGCTATTTTTTGTTCCCACATTCTTACTCTTTGAAAAATAAAAACAGAAAAATAACTGAGATAATCAGGGGCTACATTAAGGGCCCTTGGGAGGTCCAGACTGATCCTACTAATTTCTCTCAAGGAGAGGCTATGTAAAAACAAAATCAATGGCCTAGGTGAAGGGGCAGTATAAAACTTTATCCTAGTTCGCCGAAGTCACCGAGGTGCTGAGGAAAGTGAAGAAATGCTTGGACTCTAAAATAACTTTGGAAATGTAAAAAGCGGCCAGAAATATAAAATGGTAGGAATATATGTGTTTATGCATGGTATAAAGAAAGAAAAGCATAATAGAGGGGTCATGGTAGATTAGCAGCTGACTGAGAGTAACATTCCAGTGTTACAGATAAGAGCACAAGACTACTGGGAAGTTCCAAGAGGAAAAGAGAATGTATGAGTTGGATACATTTCTAAGTTATTTGTTATAAACAGGAATGTCACAGAGGTTTAGACAATGGACAGATTAAAACAAAAAGAACCATCAGGGAACATTCCTTGAAGAAGGTGAGTCCAGCTGGCCTCTGAAGGGTTGGATTAGTGGAAGGCAGAGCTATGGGGGTGATGAAATGCCACACACCTTCTCATGGGAGAATTTATACATTAAAGCAAAGAAAACTGTTCAAATAGAATGCCCAGGAGAAAGTATTGAGGTGATATTGGAAAGTTTTCTCTCCTTCACCCCTTTTCTACGCGGACTCTAGGCAGAGAATCAGTCTACCTTGTAGTTAATGGTAATGTTCCCAGAACCAAGCTGGGTCCAGCTGCATTTTCTCAAGGCCCAATAACGAGAAGTAGACAAACTGGGAAAGAAGGGAATTTATTGCTGTAACCAGATACAGGGAGAAGGCTGGAGATAATTCCACCAGACCAATTCTAAGTGTTAATGGTTTTCTTAGTGCTTATATAGGTTGGGGTTATGTGCCTACGTGCAGTATAGCATTAACTTAAATCTATTGGTAACTAATTTCGTTTCAACTAGAAGGTCAGAGGCAAAAAAAAAAAAAAAAGCTAAGTCCGATTAAGCTGTGAGAACTCCAGGACCTTCAAGGCCTGTTTACTGTGGTACCGGAGTGATGATTTCTATCTTATCTCTTTTGCAGCTTGGTCCAGAGAGCTGCCTTAGACTCTCTAATAAATCTATTCATATAGCTGCCTGTTACCTTGCCTCGTCTCAGATTTTGTTGACCCAAGATGGGTGCCGGCACTAGGAAGGTAAGACTGTCTCTTACATTCCTTATTTTGGCTTGCTACAGGTTAGGGAGAAGCCCATACAACGCTCCCACTTACCATGTGTTTTATTTCTCGCTTTGATGTCTGGGCACTGATTTCCTTAGGTTTAACTGTTTGCTTAACGTTCAGGCAGCTCTGTGGAAATTTGTCTGTATGTTTGAAGTGCTATGCAGGCCTGTTTGTATGATTGTCAGGGGGAATTGGCCCGCCACAGTAAGGCAGGGAAGGATTCCCAGGGTTTTCTTAATGGAGAGGCTGAAGGGGGTGTCTTGGTCAGCTCAGGCTCCCATAACAATACCATAGACAGGGTGGCTTAAACAACAGAAATTGATTTCTCACAGCTCTGGAGGCTGGGAAGTTCAAGATCAATGTACCAGCAAGATAGGTTTCATTCTGAGGCCTCTTCTCTAGGATTGCAGGTGGCTACCATCTTGCTGTGCATTCACGTGACATCTTCTTTTTGTGTGCTCAGAAAGCGAGAGGAGCTCCAGTTTCTTCCTCTTCTTTTAAGGGCACTAATCCCATCATAGGTGTCCCACCCTGGTGACATCCTGTAACCCTAATTATCTCTCAAAGGCCCCACCTCCAGATACCATCACATTAGAGTTTAGGGTTTTAACATGAATTTTGGGAGGATACAAACATTCAGTACATAACAGGGAGTAAGTCAGTTGCAAGAAAGGGAACTCATTCTGTGGGAGGCATCTGGAGAAGCTGTCATGTGAAAAAGGGAAAAGGTAGGCAAACAGCAGGAGGAACAGTAAAATCCTGACTACATAGTTATTTAAGAAACTGGGCCCAGAATAAGCGATGAGAAGATGTGACATATCTAGAGTTCATTGACTAGCCATGGGAACTAACTGGCAGACTAGGGACTGCTTAATTAGACAAAAGAATCAGAATGCACAGGAGTTGATTGGATATGGAAAAAACAAATATGAGGACTGATATCTGCATCTAGGGTTCAGATAGAATTAATTCCAGGGAAGGGGAAGTTTCTTAAGTCACTTCATGATGGTTTGGTTGCCAAGGAAGGACACTTTAGAGTCATATAGGAAATAATTTTTGACGTGTAAGGCCAGGAATTAATGGCAAAGGAACAGTTGCAGAGTAAGTGCAGAATGACCCACATTCAAAGAGGGTAGGGTTGGCCGGGCGCGGTGGCTCAAGCCTGTAATCTCAGCACTTTGGGAGGCCGAGACGGGCGGATCACGAGGCCAGGAGATCGAGAGACCATCCCGGCTAACACGGTGAAACCCCGTCTCTACTAAAAAATACAAAAAAACTAGCCGGGCGAGGTGGCGGGTGCCTGTAGTCCCAGCTACTCGGGAGGCTGAGGCAGGAGAACGGCCTAAACCCGGGAGGCGGAGCTTGCAGTGAGCTGAGATCCGGCCACTGCACTCCAGCCTGGGTGACAGAGCAAGACTCCATCTCAAAAAAAAAAAAAAAAAAAAACCAAAGAGGGTAGGGTCCTGGAGCAGAGACCTGGTGTACTGAAAGGAGATGGCTATATTGTACTTAGTGGAAATGGGGGAAATGGTGCAAAGTTAACCCTCTGGTATGGGATTAGGGAAAGGATGTTTTTGCAGAGTGGGCTAAGAGTCTTGACCTAACCATAACCCAAATGACTGGTGAGATATCCTGGGAAGAGATTGTGACATAGATCAAAGTGAGACACCAATAAAGAGATCATAGTGATTCTAGGATCTCTCACTTTTAAGTATAGTATCATTGTAGATAGGAGTAGCCTTTCATTTAATACCACTGAAACTCTGTTGCCCTGGGGCCAATGGGGGGTGGAAGGAGGGAGAACATCAGGAAGAATAGCTAATGGATGCTGCCCTTTAATACCTTGGGATGGATTGATCTGTACTGCAAAGCATCATGACACACGTTTACCTGTGTAACAAACCTGCACATCATACACATGTGCTCTGGAACTTAAAACCAAAGTTGGAAAAAAAGAAATATTAGCTATCTTCCCCCAGCCTCCCGCTCCTTAGGAAGTTCCAAAAGAAGACAGTGGCAAATAGAAGAGCAGCTGAAACATCTGAGGCCTAATACAGAGAGGCGGCTATTAATGTACTTGATGGAGAAGGAGACCAATTTCTTTTAGTAGAATGTGCTGACCTTGAACATTAAACCAATTTATACAGGATCAGTGCACTCCAAAACAGGCACTGTGGCATGCATACTTTGCATTTGTCCAAATGTGTATTATCATAATACTAAGAATAATTCATAATAAAAATAACTCTAATCAAAAAATACACAAAAATAATGTGAAACTATACATTTAAGATGATATGAGCTATAAAGTTTAAATTTGCATTCCTATTTCTACCTGTAAATATTTCATATTTATTGGGATAAATTCCACAAATAGTTTTTCAAGACCTTATTTAAAGAAACAAACTAAATTTCTGCCGCATCTGTAGAATCTACATTACACTGTGACCTCATTCTGAGACAATGAAACCTGGATAACTTACGGTGGCATGAATAAGTGGAAGAGATGTATACATATGCTTTCTGCATGTGTGCATGCGTGTGTCTGTGTTTTTTTCCATTGGATTTTAAACTCTCTCATTCATTACTCTACCATTCTATTCCTTTTCCCTGTCTGTCTATCTGTCTGCCTGTCTATATTAGAGGAATCAGAGCCCATCTGAATGATTGTGGAACTGTAAATCTTATCTCTGGAGCAGCCAGTTTGAATCAGAATTTAAATACTACCAGCCAAAAGCTGACAAACAGTCCCAGAATGTAGAGTGTCTGCCAATGTCTGTTACTTGAGGATAGATGGATTTGGTTCTGATGTGATCATTCTCTATTGGCAGCAGAGACCTGTTATGAGACAGAGTGCTAGGAAACAAACAAGACATTTACTTATTTTCAAATCAGAAATTCCAGAACTCCTTTATGTAGGGTGATTATCTTTTGAATTAAAAAATTGAAACATTATTTGAAATGTACATTTGCATTTTATAGATTCCCTGGGCTAAAACTTTTTGGTTGCCCCAACAAAAGAGGATTAGGAAAAACCATAAACGAATAGATGATTATAAGGAAGGCAGCAGGCCAGATCAAACAAAGGTCAGAAGCAAAGTGAGCCCAGGCCTACCATCACTGCCTTACTAGATGGGCTCACTCAGTTGTCCTAATCTGTGTCATGAAACATGGCATAAGCTAACCCTGGAGAGTTGTAGAACATAGAACTTGCTCAGCCATGCTAGGTGCAGCTCACATACAGCCTCAATTTGTGTATGTGTCTCAAATTTGTAACAAAAGAGCATTGGCCCTTTTTAGTGGAGTGTATATGAGGGTGAGGAAGGGAATATGCTTTATGCTTAGGCCTGCCAGCTTTTGAGTCTTGCAGATGGCAGCAAATTTGTTCAGGACCAAAGTGTATGTGTGTGTGTGTGTGTGTGTGTGTGTGTGTGTGTGTTTTGGAACTTTGAGTGGAAAATTAGTGTGAGTGTATAATTTTTAGTTTTATAAAATCACAGCATTTCCACGGCTACCTATTTCCTTCTAAAATGATGCCATTCATATAAATGATAATCAAAGGTACATATACTAGGACCTTGAGATTTTAACAGCTAGGCTCCTAAGTAATAAAATCAACTGAATTAAAAGATATTTTTCTACCCAATCTCTTTTCTATCAAAATCTAAACTTTAATTAAGTATTAAAGCACAACTATTACCTAATATATGTCTAAAACTGTACCAAGAGCTACCTAAGGTACTTACTGTCTTTAGAATGCTAATGCGGTCAATAAGAAACCTGAAATGAATCATAACTGACTTTGACATTCTTTTTAAGAAAACTAAAGAACTTATACAGAGAAATGGGAGAGATAGGTAGAATTAAAAAGAAATAGGGTATGGAGAGTGGACCCTGATTATTTAGACTAATTAATAATAATTAAAAAAAAATTTTGACCAAAAGACTGGAGGATGAAAAGTGATAAAGTGTTTCTGGAAGACCAAGAAGAAACTGTTTGTAGTGGATATGCTAATGTCTTAGAGGTTTTAAACTTATTCTGAAGATAAGACCAGATAGAGAAAGAAGATATCATAGTGTAACACACGAAAAACTGTAGTGGAAATGCTGTCCAGCTATTCTTGGCCATCTCCTACCTTATATTATCTCCCCAATGTGTCTCCCACCACTTTTTTAAAGCTCCCCACTCCAAGTCATATCAAACTACTTAAAATTTCATCAATCCAACATCAAGTACCTTTGTTCCTTGATGCTTTCATTGTTTGGAAGCTCTTTCCTCCTTTGGCCACATGGCAAACTCCTACTTATTTTTCAAGACTCAGCTCAAATATCTCCTTTGTCATAAAGTTATTCCTGACACCCTGTAAATTTTTGGTTTTGATTGTAATAATTGCACTATCAAAATTATTTATGTCTTCCCTTTTAGACCATTCAAAACAGGTATAGGCTATCATAGTCATCTTTCAGTTTCCTAACTCATACTAAGTGCTCAACAAATTTTTCTTCAACAAATAAGTGAATATTGAGTATCGTGATTTCAGAAAGACATATGACTATTTCTCATGATATAATTGTGAATCAGTTAAGGAAGTACAGAGTGGATTTATGGTTGGTTAAATCACTAGCCTAGAAAGTCATTGGTCAATGTGAATATAGGGAAGTCTCCAGTGACATACATTAAGACTTTGTCTTAAGCTAAATTCTGTACTGTATAATCAGTGACTTAAAGAAATAAATAAAAGACTATGATTGATTAATTGCATTTATTCAACTCTTGGTAGTCTTTAAAGTTCTATAGTTCTACAGCTCTAAGGTATGCTGTGCTCCTCAATGTATCGGTATTTTAGCTTTGTAATAAATTAATTTTGTGAGTTATACATTACTGTTTTTTTTTTGTTTGTTTGTTTGTTTGTTTTTTGAGTTGGACTATTTGTTTGGCTTTCCAGAGGTTGGAAATTTCTACCTGAACTAAAAAGAAATAGAAAAATAAGAAAACTAAAGATTGTGAACTTGTAATGGTGAAGTGTCTCTCTCTTTGTTATTTTCTCCTTAGTACCATAAAAACAACAGTAATTTGTCAAAAACTACAAATCTTAATTGTTTCCTTTTATTTAATCTTTTTCTTTTGTTTGTTTGTTTTTGAGACAGAGTCTTTCTCTGTTGCCCAGGCTGTAGTGCAGTGGCACAATCTCGGCTCACTGCAACTTTCACCTCCTGGGTTCAAGCTATTCCCTTGCCTAAGTCTTCCAAGTAGCTAGGATTACAGGCACCAGCCACCATGCCCCGCTAATTTTTGCAGATTTAGTAGAGACAGGATTTCACCATGTTGGCCAGGCTGGTCTCAAACTCCTGACCTCAAGTGATCCACCCAACTCAACCTCCCGAAGTGCTGGGATTACAGGCGTGAGCCACTGTGCCCAGCCTATGTAATAAGTAAGATGCAAGACACTGAATGTCTTCAGTATTTTTTAGATGGCTCTTGGAGACCAATAGGAAATACTAGCAAATGAAAATAATACTAGTAAACCCTTAGGTTGTTGAGAACAGTCAGACTCTTACAGAAAACATATGAGTTGTGTATGTGTGTTTTAAGTTTTAGGGTACATGTACTGGATGTGAAGGTTTGTTACATAGGCAAATGTGTGCCATGGTGGTTTGCTGCACCTAACAACCCATCACCTAAGTCTTAAGCCCAGCATGCATTGGATCTTTTCCTTAATGATCTGCGCCACCTTACCTCCCCCAACAGGCCCTACTAAGTGTTGTTCCCCTCCTTGTGTCCATGTGTTCTCATTGTTCATCTGTCACTCATAAGTGAGAGCATATGCAGTGTTTGCTTCTGTTCCTGCATTCGTTTGCTGAGGATAATAGCTTCCAGCTTCATCCATGTCCCTGCAAAGCACATGATCTCATTCCTTTTTATGGCTTCCTAGTATTCCATGGTGTATATGTACCACATTTTCTTTATCCAGTCTATCATTGATGGGCATTTGGGTTGATTCCATCTCTTTGCTATTATGAATAGTGCTGCAATGAACATTAGTGTGCATGTATCTTTATAATAGAATGATTTATATTCCTTTGGATATATACTCAGTAAAAAACTGCTGTTGGAAAATAATGAAAAGAAAGCCTCTCTAAACCTGTTGGCTTAGAATATAAACAAAGCCATTAATCCTGAGGTCTTGCTAATCTTGACATCTCAACTCTGCTTTCTCCATGCTACATAGAGGAACCAAGTGTCTGGGTTTAAAGACTGACTTGCACAGATATCAATGACTGCAAAAGAGAAAAATATTGATAGTTTTTGAGCCAGCTGGGAACTTCAGAAATCATTTGGCTTGTGTGTTTTCAGACCTGACTGCTCACCAGAATCACCTGAAGTGCTTTTAAAATATAGATTTCTGGTCCTCATCCCTGAGATATTCTGCAGAGAGTCTAGATAATTAGATTCATTAGAGCCTCCAAACAGTTTTGATGTCTACACAGGTTTGGAAGCCACCAATCTGGTCAAGCCTCCCTGATTTCCAGATACCTAAACTGAGACACTGAAGGTGAAGTGACACTTAGCTCAAGGTTGACAAAGCCAGCATCAGAACCCAGTGCCCCAGTATGCAGTCTTCAGTGCATCTATATTAAACCACGGAGGCACAGATGACATTTTTCTCTGCCTAAGTGATATTGTAAGTGATCTTCCATAGTTATAGAAGGCAGTGGAATAGTTAAAGAGAAAATATCCAAGTAAAACCAAAGACTTGAAATACTGCTATGAGAACCAGTGAAATGGCAGGTTAATGCTTCATGAACTGTGAAGTACCCATACCAGTACCTGTATAATATGGTATATGCAGGGGAGCAAAATTGTCATGTAAGAGGGAAATAAAAATATTTTAAATGAGTTGGTACATTAAAATTATCCCAACTTTTCCTGATATAGGCATAGTGTCGAGGTGAGCAGGAGCAGGGAGATCCATAGGTGCTTTGTATCTGTGGATTCTTTGTTTTGTTTTTGTTTTTGTTTTTGATTTGAGACAAGATCTCACTCTGTCACCCAGGCTGGAGTGCTGTGGCATGCTCAGGTGACCCTCCTGCCTCAGCCCCTGCCTCCCCTGTCCCCGCCCCAGCAGCTGGGACCATGTACGCCTGGCTAATTTTTATATTTTTTGTAGAGAGAGGGTTTTGCCATGTTGCCCGGGCTGGCCTAGAAGTCCTGGGCTCAAGTGATCTGCCCACCTTCGGCTCCCAAAGTGCTGGGATTACAGGTGTGAGCCCCTGTGCCTGGCCTGTATCTGTGGATTCTAAGAACTGTGGACAAAACATTGAGACGTGGGTTTAAGCACTTCTACTTCTTTGCTGCTTGAGCTCTCTGAATTTGGTTTTATTACTGATTAAATTAGATGATTAAAAAAAGATGAAAGTTTGTTTTAGTTTTAATATTTTGTGATATTTTTCTCTGCCTATTTTGCAAATCTCTTTGCCATCTTGATTTCTCCTGTTTCCTGATTCTGCTTGGAGACTTTCCCCATTTTCATCTTATTTCCCAGTCTCTTTTTTAAAATTCAATCATAATTTATTAAGCAGCTTTTTAAATATGTTGCTCTGTTAAGGAGTTGGGATATAAAAATGAAGTGTTCCTGACCTTATAGAATTCACATTCTAGCTGGGCAGAAAGTCACGTAATAAGCACATTATGATAAAATATGATAAGTGCTACAATAGTAACATGGGACGTTTCCTGCAAGCACATGGAAAAGAAAGATTAATCCTTCTGGAGATATAGAACATGCATGTGGATGTTGTTGATGGATGATAGAGGTAGGGGGATTTGAGTGGGATGTATAGAATGAGTAAAGCATTGGAGACTGCATTCCAGGTAAAGTATAGATCAGTGTGAAAGTGCCTACTGTGTTCACGGAATGGCTACTAAAGCTAGAGTGGGCCTACAGTTTGGTATAGGGTGTGGTGGTACTTGGATTAGGGACGGAAAATGAAATGGAAAACTAGGATAAGATGAGAGAATCATGGTAAGATTTGGATTCTAGAAAGATTTCTGAAACAGCAATGTGGTTGTGTTGAAGGGGGGTGGAATAGAGAAGGAACCCAGTCAGGAGAACATGTAAGTAATTATGAAGATAGGTGAAGAGAGTCGGAGTAAGATGGTGACATTAGGGATGGAGAGGAAGAGGGGTATAAGAAATGCTTAGAGGCAACATTTGTGGAATAAGATGGCTAGCTATAGTGAATGATGGAGAAGATGATTTGAGGTTTCTACTTTGAGCAACTATGGAATATAGGGCTAATAGATCGAAGGGCCTGGTAAACAGGAGATACCTGTTGGTTTCCCAACTGGAGTGTCTAGTGAGTTGTTTGAAATGTAAGTTTGGTTTTTTGTTTGTTTGTTTTGTTTTGTTTATAAAGTTTATTTATTTATTTTTTGAGATGGAGTTTTTCGTTCTCATTGCCCAGGCTGGAGTGCAATGGCGCAATCTCGTCTCATTGCAACCTCCATCTTCTGGGTTCAAACAATTCTCCTGCCTCAGCCTTCCGAGTAGCTGGGATTACAGGCATGAGCCACCACTCTGGGCTAATTTTGTATTTTCAGTAGAGACAGGGTTTCACCATGTTGGTCAGGCTGGTCTTGAACTCCTGACCTCAGGTGATCCACCTGCCTCGGCCTCCCAAATTGCTAAGATTTAAGCAATAAAAATGCATAGACTTGCTGGGGAGAATGTTTAGCTAGAGGAGATTCTACAGGTTAAGACTCTGAGCAGTACTAACATTTAAGAGTAGGTAGGGGAAGAGGAAGCAAGAAAAGAGAGTGAAAGGAACAATGAGATAGAAAATCAAAACAAAGCAGGAGAATGATGCTGTAGTGACTAAGGAAGTCCAAGCAGGGTAGTTCATGCTGTTGGATGAAAACTAAAAATGGGCCATTAGATTGGACTACTTTGCTGGCTTTGTGAGAAATGTAATGTTATTATAGCAGCAGAGGCTAGACTTTTCTGGATTGAAGAATGAAGGAGAAATGAGGGCAAATGTAGATCACTTGAATGGTGGCAGAAAAAAAGAATGATAATATGATGACTTGAGAGAATTGTTTTTTAGGAGAGTAAGAGACTTCAGCAAATTTCTTCTTGAAATTAAAATAGCGTACCCCCTAACAACAAAGAAGCAAATCTGCATGTCATCTTGTGACTTTTTTCTCTCTCTCTCTTCTCTATTCCTTCTATTCCTCCTTTGCTTTTACTTTATTTCAAGCCAAGGCCTTACGCCACCTGGTTCTTCTTTATCTCTTTCCTTTTCTCACTCCTCTCCATTCTCACTCCTCTCCGGCTCTGTTGCTGGCACTCAGAGGTACTAAACGTGCTCCCACCTGTGGAACTCTGAATTTGCCGTTTCTTCTTTCTAAAATGTTCTTTCGGTCGAGTGTGGTGGCTCATGCCTCTAATCCCAGCACTTTGGGAGGCCAAGGCGGGTGGATCACCTGAGGTCAGGAGTTCAAGACCAGCGTGGCCAACGTAGTGAAACCTGGTCTCTTCTAAAAATACAAACATTTGCTGAACATGGTGGCGCATGCCTGTAATCCCATCTATTTGGGAGGCAGAGGCAGGAGAATCACTTGAACCCGGGAAGCGGAGGTTGCAGTCAGTCGAGTTCGCACCATTGTACTCCAGCCTAGGCTACAAGAGCTAAACTCCGTCTTAAAAATAAAAATTAAAATAAAATAAAATACTATTTCATCCTATATCCACATGGCTAAACTTTCAGTTTATCCAGGTCTCTGCTTAAATTTCACCTCCTCATAAAAGCCTTCTGTGGCCACCAGATGTATTCCTCCTTCTATCCCCCAGCCTGCAGTGTTTTCCTCTTTACACTGATCACTACTTGGCCTCTTATGTGCGTACATTTGTTTGTTTGTTGTCTGTTTCTATTTATTATAAAATATAAACTCCAAAGGTACAGGATATTAGTTCTACTCACTGTGTTATCTCCAGCCCCTAGTATAGTGTGTGGTTCACAGTAGGCATTTAATGCATATTTTTTGAAGAATGCTGTCTTAGTTCTTTTTACTGCTATAACAAAATACCATAGACTGGGTAATTTACAAAGAACAGAAATGTACTTCTCATAGTTCTGGAGGCTGTGAATTCCAAGATCAAGGTGCCAGCAGGTTTTATGCTTATTCCTTTTAGATTTTGCTGTCTAGGTGTCCTCACTTGGCAGAAGGGGCTGAAGAGCAAAAAGGGGACAAACACTGTGTCCTTATGTGGCAGAAGAGCGAGACAATGTATTCTTCAACCTTAAGTCCTTTTATAAAGGTGCTGATCCTATGAGGGCTCTGCTCGTGGCTGATCCCATTCTTCAACCTCAAGCCCTTTTATAAAGATGTTGAGCCCATGATGGGGCTCTGCCCTCATGACTTAATTGTCCCTCAAAGGCTGCACCTCTTAATACTGTTGCATTGGGATGAAGGCTCAATGAGAATTTTGTAAAGAACATCATCATTCAAATCACAGCAATTACTTATGAAGGATGAATTTAATTGTGGACCTGGTTAAAGTGTCTATTTATATCATTTATTCTTATAGGAAGGTATAAGATAGTAGTTTTGTCTTCTTGGCTATTTGTTTTTGCTGTTGTTCTTGCTTTCTTCATTTTTTAAATGCATATATGCATATGCATTAAAAAATACAAATCAATGAGCAATAGGATTAGAGTCTAGTATAGTTTGGATGTTTGTCCCCTCCAAATCTCGTGTTGAAATGTAATCCCAAATATGGGAGGTGGGGCCCGGTAAGAGATGTTTGGATCATGGGGGTGGATCCCTTATCAATATCTTGGTGACAACTTCATGGTAAATGAGTGAGTTCTGACTCTAAGTTCCAGGAGATCTGGTTGTTTAAAAGAGTGTGGCATCTCCCCCAACCCTTGCTCCTCTTCTCACCACATGACTTCACCTGCTCTCCCTTCACCCTCCGCCATGATTGTAAGCTTCCTGAGGCCTCACCAGAGGCAGATGCCAGTGGCATGCTTCCGTTACAGTCTGCAAAACTGTGAGCCAAATTAAACCTTTTTCTTTATAAATTACCGAGCCCCAAGTATTTCTTTACAGCAATGCAAAAATGGACTAACACAGGGTCTTACTGGGTATGTCTTATCAAATGTTGATCAATTTTCTTTAGGCTACAAGGTGTGAGTGTGTGAATATGTTTGTGTTTACAGGTGTGTTGGTAGCTAGGAAGAAGGGAGTGGCATGGCTTACTGGGAGGAGGTGTTTCCAAAGACTTAGAAGTAGTCATTTTTCAAGACTTTATGGTCATAGTGGATAAAAAACTTATAAAAGCACTTGCACATTTTTGGTTCCACAAACACTTTTGAGCAACATGCCAGGCACTGTGGAGGGGGTATGGTTGAGGAGGACAGAATCCCTGATATTAAAGTATTCAGTCTATTGATATATGGGATGATATGTTTACCCTGAGCTATGCTATAATATAGGCTGAGGGTGCTATGTGCTGCAACAGAGAAGCAAAGTGCTCTGAGTAAGTGAGTGAAGAGTTAAATACAAACTAATAGTGATGAATATGTTCCTTATTAGCTAAGAGATGACATTCAGAAGGGACAGGAGGCTAGGAAGATTGGGCATCCACTCATACATAGGGGAGAATGTCTATTTCCTGTGTGCCCTACTTCCTGCCATCATGCAGATGCTTCTCCATCCAAGGCTGCCACTTGTCAAGTGAGTAACCTCACATGAGATGGAAATAACTCTTTAAGATCTCTCAACTCTTCACAAAGTTTCTTGTAGTTGAATACAGGGGGAAAGAGGTACTAGGTTAGATATGTTTTGTAAACTCAAAACCTAACTAACTCCTATGGCATGAGGAACTTGCTGGGTAATTTTTAACACTGTTAGGCAGTGCCTGAGAAGGAACTCCTGTGGACACTGAAGCCCTTTGAAGACAGAAAAGCACAAGGCAGGACATGGGTTCATTTGCCATTTTACCTCTCCCCCCTCCTCCACCATGCAGTGTGAGAAAAGGTTATCATTTTCTGGCTTTCAAGATTTTCTCTCAGGAAAATCTTGGCCGTCGTTCTATGTATGCTGCAGGTACAAAAGCACCCAGTCCCTTAAGTCTGGAACACTGACACTCCAGCCACAGCAGCTGGGTAGCTGAATGAGTCAGTCTGGAATGGACTAGTTTGTGGTCTTATTATAGAAAAGAAAGAATATTGCTTTATATTTATACAATCTGGAAGGCACTGTTGCTGCACAAGAACAGAAAACCCTCTCCTTCCCATACCCTCTGCTCTAGTTTTAAGACAAAGACAAAAAGTGAGCTGAACTGGAAGCTTGCATGTCTAAAGAAAATGCTGCTTTCTCTCTTTAGCTTTTTGCTTTAGTGAGTTACAAGAGTGAGTGGAAAATGAGGGCATGGAAAAGAGGCTGGAGATGAGCACATCCACCTGGAGAGAAGATTGTTGTCATTACTATATTCCTCAAAGGGAAAAAATAGGATAGTGAACTCAAGCAAGTTTAAATATCATTTGTAATGTATTTAATACTAAGGAAATGGAATTGAGCCACAGCACAAAGGGATTGGCAAGGCCCAGTGTATGAGGATGATCTGGTGCAGAGTCTGTCCTGGGTTTATTTGAATATTTGCAGAGAGAAAAGAAACAGTTGTAGCAGCATGTGGACCCTAACAGTGGTAGAAAGGAGAATGAATAAGGAGAGGAAGGAGTATGTATGTGTATTGTGAAGGTGGGTGATGGTTAAGAACATAGATGCTGACAATGAACTGCTTGGCTCACAGTTTTCACTTGCTAGTTGCATGTGTTAGGCAAATTACTTAGCTTCTTTAACTGAGGTCTGCTATTCCTCATCTGTAAAGTTTGGATATGAATAGTACAAATCTCATAGAGTTTTTGAGGACTGAATAAGATAATTCATTTAAAGCACTCAGCCTATAATAAGTGCACAACAAATGGGAATTATTACAATGAGTACATATATCTACTGCAGCTGACATTCACATTATATGGAAGTAAGGGTTGTTAATGCGCTGGGCATGTGATGAATGGATTTGGTGAGTAGAGGAGTGGAAATATTTCTCTTTGTCTTTTTTTCCCCCTACCTGATACTGCCTTTAATACCAACAGAGTTTTCAAGAATTTTGAACGTATTAAATGCCAAACAGAGTTCTGGAAGTTTGTTTTGAAAACTTAATTTTAGGACAGTTTTAGATTTATAGAAAAGTTGCAGAGATGGTATAGAGTTCCCATATACCTCCCTACTACCATCACACATATTCCCTTGTTATTAACGTATTTCACTAATATGGTGCATTTGTCAGTTAGTGAACCAATATTTACACATTACTATTTGTTGCAGAAAGTCAGGGACCCTGAACGGAGGGACCGGCTGAAACCATGGCAGAAGAACATGAATTGTGAAGATTTCATGGACATTTATCGTTTCCCCAATCAATACTCTTATAATTTGCTATGCCTGTCTTTACTTTACTCTCTTAATCCCATCATCTTCGTAAACTAAGGATGTATGTCACCTCAGGACCCTGTAATGATTGTGTTAACTGCACAAATTGTTCGTAAAGCATATGTGTTTGAACAATATGAAATCTGGGCACCTTAAAAACAGGGTAACAGCGATTTTCAGGGAACAAGGGAGAAAACCTTAAAGTCTGACTGCCTGTGGGCTGAGTGGGACAGAGCCATATTTCTCTTATTACTGAAAACAGGTAAGATAAATATCACTGAATTCTTTCCTCAGGAATATTAATACTTAACAGCCCTGGGGAAAGAATGCATTCCTAGGGGGGCCTCTAAAATGGCCTTCCTGGGAGTGTCTGCCTTATGCAGATGTAGATAGGGATGAAACACCCCCTGGCCTCCTGCAGTGCCCCCAGGCTTGCTATGATTAGGAAATTCCAGCCTGGTGAATTCTAGTCAGACCGGTTCTCTACTCTTGAGCCCTGTTAAGATGTTTATCAATGACAATGTGTGCCCAGTGGGACATGGACCTTCATTAGCAATTCTAGTTTTGCCCTGACCTTGTGATCTCACCCTGACCTTCTGCTTTGTGATCTTTTGTCGTCCTTGAAGCATGTGATCTCTGTGACCCATACCCTATTCGTACACTCCCTCCCCTTTGAAAACTGCTAATAAAAATGTGCTGGTTTTGCAGCGTAGGGGGCATCATGGAACCTGCCGACATGTTATGTCTCCCCTGGATACCCAGCTTTAAAATTTCTCTCTTTTGTACTCTTTCCCTTTGTTTCTCAGACTGGTCAACACTTAGGGAAATAGAAAAGAACCTATGTGAAATAATGTTGAATTATCGGGGGCAGGTTCCCCCAATAACTAAACTTATTAGTAAAGTCCGTATCAGTTATTACCTAATGTCCTTTTATTTTTTTTTTTGCTCCAGTATCCTATTCAGAATGTGGCATTACATTTTATTGTCATGTCTTTTTAGGCTTCCCTTGACTCTGACAGTTCTCCAGACTTTTTCTTGTTTTTGATGATCTTGACAGTTTTGAGGAGTACTGATCAGGTATTTTCTAGAATGTGCCTCGATTTATGTTTGGTCCCTTGTAAGAGGGGCCATAGGCAAAGTACTACTTCTGAGATTCATTTTCCTTATTATAAAAAGTAACATTATACTAGGTCTAACAGGGAATGGTGGCTCACGCCTGTTATCCTAGCACTTTGGGAGGCCAAAGCAGGAAGATTGCTTGAGTCAAGGAGTTTGAGACTAGCCTGGGCAACATAGTGAGACTTTGTCTCTACAAAAAATTTTAAAATTGGCTTGGTGGTGTGCACCTGTAGTCCCAACTATTTGGGAGGCTGAGGCGGGAGAATTGCTTGAGCCCAGGAGGTTGAGGCTGCAGTGAGTGTGATTGCACCACTGCACTCAAGCCTGGGTGACTTTTTCTCATGATTACTCTGAGGTTATGGGTTTTGGGAAGGAGCACCACAGAAGCGAAGTGCTATTCTCATCATATTATATCAAGAGTATATCATACCAACATGACTTATCACTGTTGATGTTCACATTAATCACCTGGCTGAGGTAGAGTTTGTCAGTTTTTCACTGTAGTAATTCCCTCTCTCTCCTCCTTCCCCATTTCATACTGTATGTGGAAGGATGTCACTATGTGCATCCCACATTTCAGGAATGAGGAGTTAAGCTCCACCTCCTTGAGGACAGATTATTGACATCAATTATTTGAAATTCTTCTTCATAGGAGATTTGTCTATTAAATGTCAGTGTTCCCCAATGCTTCATCTTCAAGTCTTCTTCACCCTCTCTGCATACTCAGTGGGTAATCTCATGCTGTCAGTTACTGCCTAATTCCTCAAGCTTTGATTTCTTTTTAAAATTATTCTTATTTACTTTATGAGATGAGGTTTTTTTTCCTGTCACCCAGGTTGGAGTGCAGTGGCATGATCTTGGCTCACTGCAGCCTCCGCCTCCGAGGCTCAAGTGATCCTCCCACCTCAACCCCTAGAGTAGCTAGGACTACAGGCACATGCCACCACACCTGGCTAATTTTTTGTGTGTTTTTCATATGGACGGGGTTTTACCATGTTGCCCAGGCTGGTCTTGAACGAACTTCTAAACTCAAGCAATTCACCTGCCTCAGCCTCCCAAAGTGCTGGGATTACAGGCATGAGCCACTGTGCCTGGCCTCTAGCTTTGATTTCTATTCCAAGTTTCAAATTATATTTCTAGCTATGACTGGACAGCTCCTAAATCTAATTCAATGTTTTAAAAATCAAACTTTTTCCAAATCTCAGCTTCAGTCTTCTTTATTACTTTTCTCAGTGGTTGGGTTTATCTCCTATATACTTTCTTATTTTAAAAAATCACATTCGACCTTTATTCTTCCCTTCCTATAAACTTTACATACTCCCAATATCTACTGGTCATGACATCCTGTGGAGCGTATCTTTGAAATATTTCTCAAATCAAGCCCTACTTTCCATCCTTACAGAAGTGTCTAGTATTGGTCCCAGTGTAACCTAATAGGCCCCAAATAACTGCTTTAGGCTTCTAGATAGAAGTCATGGGTACAGCGTCTCCTATGTTTAGTATAGCCTGCACACAGGTGCCATGGTGATCTTCCTACATCAGAACTCCACATCTAACTTGTATTCCTAAAACTGTGCCATGGGACATAGCATGGTGTGAAAGCTACTTCCAACTCTGGCTTCTCTCTGACCTCTTCAGCTGCTATTTCCTTCCTTTCCTCACATCTTGAACTTAAAGTTCTATAGAACTTATTACTATTAATGAGCACGCCATGCTCTTTTGTTCTGCTGAGATATTTAGATGTATAAAGCTGGAGAAATTTCTGCCTGAGAAAAGTCAACCTTCCCCTGCCAAAAATACTTCCCTGCATTCTTTATGACCTCACTTGAATATCAACTAGTGTTTACTGGGAGCCTACTATGTATAGAGCCAACATACTATAATCTTCGTGTTTTCAGTAAGTGTCCTAGTATTAAGCATTTTGCTCTTTTTTACTTTCTTCTAAAATGTAAACATTTGGGGGGAAAATAGCATATTAAGTATTTTATACCTAAGTGAGACTCAATTTATAACATTGTTTTCCTCAATGAACATAAGGGCCATGTGAGAAGAAGAAACAGTGATGAGAGGGAAGAGTCAAAGAAGAGGAAAATAGAAGTAGATACTGAGAATGGATAGCCTGTTACCATATTTTCCAGTCTGGAAAAGTGCTGTAGTCCACAAGTGGTATGCTTTTTTTTTTTTTGAGATGGAGTCTTGCTCTCTCGTCTAGGCTGGAGTACAGTGTCATCATCTCGGCTCACTGCAACTTTTGCCTCCCAGGTTCAAGCAATTCTCGTGCGTCAGCCTCCTGAATAGCTGGGATTACGGGTGTGTGCCCCCATGCCTGGCGAATTTTTGTATTTTTAGTAGAGACGGAGTTTCACCATGTTGGCCAGGCTGGTCTCAAACTCCTAACCTCAAGCCAACATAATATAATCTTTATGTTTTTAGTAAATGTCTTAGGCCTCCCAAAGTGCTGGGATTACAGGCGTGAACCACCACGCTCAGCCCACAAGTGGTATATACTCTTAACTGGATGATAGCAATAGAAAAAATTGTCAAGGCACAGACAAGACTGAACATCCCTGAGCTGAGTCTTAGTAAACTCAGAGGTGTGTAGTATGTCAGAAGTAAAAATAGGTCTTGAATTTAAAGCAAAGAAGGGCAAAAATGTGCAAAATCTCAGACTTAGTGCTGTTCTTAGAATATGGTTCTGTGGTCAAGATTCCCTTCTGTGTAGTTAGGCCCTTCAGGCTAAATGTCAAAAAGGTTGTGGAAAGAATCAGGCAGTTTGAAGGGAAGTGATATCTCTAGAGAGGCTGTGCAATTTCAAGTGCTGTGTAGGAAAAAGGAAGAAGTGGATGACAGATTTTTTGTTTTTGTTTTTTCAGTTTAAATGGACCTTAAAGATAACTTAATTCAGCTGTCTCATTTTGTAGTGAAAGAAACTGAGACCTTACATGTTAGCTTTGAGCAGATCTTAGCCCTCCTGCTGCAAGGATAGATAGGGAACTCCCCCAATCGGTTTTATTTTTCCGCAAATAAAACTAATACCAGGATGTTGCATAAACATTATAACAATAGCTTACATTTGTATAGAGCTTTGTTTATAATATTCTGGGCATGACATTATCAGAGAACGTGTACTGTTTCTGCCCCGAGACACTTATTAATAATGTGTAACCATATAATTTATTATCTGAACCAGGACACTTTTGAAAATGAAAGGGGAGGCTATTAATACTTTTTCAAAAACAATAGGCATTAACTGGGAGTGTTCCAAGCACCCCGGGATATGTGGTCACTTGCTTTTCACCTAATTGCAGAATTTCCAAGGCTAAGGTCCAGATTAGGTTACAGTGCAAAAGTTTGTGGGCCAGCAGACTGAGAGCTGTTGGCTCAGGTTCTCACTCAGAATAGGAAGACTGGGTTTGTTTTCTGCCTTCAGGTTTAGCATGTGTGTGTATATATGTATATCTCTCCATGTTTGATGGGATTGTGTTCAGGCTAATTCGTTCAGTAAGCTAAACATTTACTGAGAACCAGGTAAGCAGTGTTAAGAGAGAAAACTGTAGAGGTAGGAAGAAGTAATATCATTGAGGACAATTTGTGCCATATAATGAACTGGCACTGGTAATTTAGCAGGCAAATAGACTGCTGAATATTTAATTCCGTTTAGTCAGAATGAACAAACAAAATAAAAATACTGTTATTTCGTTTCTGTTATCACTACATTGAAATGCTGCTTTCTGGACTTTGATTCATTCTTTGGTACTTGGCCTCCATCATACACAAATGTATCTGCTTTTGCTTCCGCTAGTGTATCGTGCAGAATTAGAGAATAGCTAACTCTGGCCTGTTTAAGGACTTAGATCAGCGTTTCTCAGTGGAGGGCAATTTTGTTTCTCACGGGACATTTGGTAATGTTAGGAGACATTTTTGTTTGTCACAAATATGGGAAGGGATGCTGCTGGCATTTTAGTAGTTAGAAACCAGGATGTGGCACAACATCCTACAGTGAACAGAATAGCCTCCTATAACAAAGAATTATCCAGCCCAAAATGTCAACAGTGCTCAAGCTGAGAAACTCTGGAGTAGATGGAGGCAGTATTTTTGATTCTTTGTAACATTGCTGTGTTGGTTTGGGTTCTTCCAAAGCAGAGCCCAAGATGACGACTTGGATATGGGAAGTAAGAGTGAAGGAATGGGGAGAGTGCAACAGAGAAAAATGAAGAGCTAAGATAAGGGGCATTATTGGGGTGTCCCTGTATGTAACGGAATAGATTCCACTGAGATCTTCTGAAGAATATTCAAGATGTTTTTCCTAAAGGAAGAATAGTCCTTCCAAGAGGAATGAAAAATGGTAGCATTTACTCACCACTCACAACCCCTCATTGGCTGCAGAAAGCTACTGGGGCTTGTATACCTTCACCCATCCAAACTGTGTTTACAGGTGGCCTGTGGAGGCTGTTGTGCTCTGGAGGAGGTCCTGGGGCAGAAACAGGAAAGATGTACCATGTACTCTACATGGAGCCCTATCAGTGTTAGCTGAGTCTTTTACATGAGACTGTCTACCACAGATGCAGCTGAAGTCAGAGGTGGGCTTCTGAGGTTGACATGGGGCACCAGAGGTATTTGTTACAGTTGGTTTAGGAAAAGTGCAGTTGTTTTCTAGGTAAAGTGCTGTGTCATCATACTAACTATATTCCTCAAAATTTATAATTCAGTTTATTCTATTATCGTTGACTTTTTACTATGCATCAAAAAAGTGTTTGCTCAGCAAATTGAGACTGTAAACAAGAATTCAGGAAATATTATTATTTAAAACTTGCTTAGGACTTCAGCACCTTTTATGTTAACAAAACATGTTCAGAATAAAAGAATTGTCTGTTAAGTATATATTAAATTTCTCTTCTTCCACAACGTAAAATTAATAAAATAACATTAAGTATGCCATATATTTAAAAATTTAAACTTTTTAATGCTCCTAACCAGTTACATTGGGTTAATTATTCCTCTCTTTGTTCTCTTAGCCCTTTCTCTTCTTCCTTGGTGAAAAGTACAAAGTGAGCAGATGTCAGCTTTGGGAATCAGGAAAATTTGTTGGTATTGTGCTTAAGGAGTCTGCTAATGTTAGTCAGAAACTACCCTGTGTTTCAGTCTTGACACAGGGTTATCATATTGACTTGTATTTTCCACTAGCTATGCATAAAACAGAGAAAAAATGTGATCCAACATTTTTTTTTTTTCTGATGTTAATCAGGTACATATTCAGCAGGGATTGGAACTTTAAAGAAAGGGCCCTTTTGTTTTGTGTTACACTTTAATTATAGTAAGGGTATACCTCAGAGATACTGCAGGTTCAGTTCCAGACCATGGAAATACAGCAAAGATTGCAGTAAAGCAAGTCAAGCTAATTTTTTAGTTTCCCAGTGTGATGGTTAATATTGAGTGTCAATTTGATTGGATTAAAGGATGTAAGATTGCTCCTGGGTGTATCTGTGAGGGTGTTGCCAAAGGAGACTAACATTTGAGTCAGTGACTGGGAGAGGCAGACCCACCCTCAATCTGGGTGGATACCATTTAATCGGCTGCCAGTACAGCTAGAATAAAGCAGGCAGGAGAATATGGAAGAGCCAACTTGCTGAGTCTTTCAGCCTTCATCTGTCTCCTGTGCTGGATGCTTCCTGCCCTCGAATATCAAACTCCAAGGCCTTGAGCTTTTGAACTCTTGGGCTTACAAGACTGGTTTGCCAGGGGCTCTTGGACCTTTGGCCACAGACCAAGGGCTTCACCGTTGGTTTCCTGACTTTTGAGGTTTTGGGTCTCGGACTGATCTATCACTGGCTTCCTTGCTCCTCAACTTGCAGACGGGACTTTACCTTGTGATCATGTGAGTCAATTCTCCTTAATAAATTCCTTTTCATGTATATGTATATTCTATTAGTCCTGTCCCTCTAGAGCACGCTGACTAATATACCCAGTGCATATAAAAAGTTGTGTTTACACTATACTGTAGTCTAATAAGTGTACAATAGCATTGTCTAAAAAGTGTGCATAGTTTAAAATTTGTTTATTTCTAAAAAATGCTAATGACCGTCTGAGCCTTCCGTGAGTTATAATCTTTCACTGGTAGAGGGTCTTGCTTTGTTGTTGATGGTCACTGACTGATCAGGGTGGTGGTTTCTAAATGTAACCTGCACAGACCTTGGGGGACTGAACAAAGGAGGGCAAAAAGGGGAATAAAGACAAAGACAAAAGAGTATGTTTGGAAGAATGGGTCAGGGGGCATCTTGCCTCTAGTGGACAAGGGCCCAGACTTTCCACCACCCTTCGTATTCATTGGTAAAAGAGACAGCGAAAAGTAGGGTAGAAGAAGAGGTCAGCTGCTTGGTCCAGAGTAGGCTTGCAAGACTGCATTCCTAGAACAATAGGCTCTAGATGTCCCAGTAGATAACCTCAAGAAGTCCTGCACCAGGTAGTGACTGACCTCAGCAAACCTTCTGGTGGCAGGCGCAGCCGTGAGTTTGCCCACATCCTGCATTCATGATAAACAGTTTGCTGTTTGATCATATAGTCTCCAGTGGAATGCTGAGTTGGTCATGATCCCTTTGGCCTTTTTGGCTCTGAACAGCTAAAGGTTAGGGTGGCTGAGGCAATTTTTAAAAATAAGACAATAATGAAGTTTGCTGCATCAATTGACTCTTCCTTTCATGAGAGATTTCTCTGTAGCATCTGATGCTGCTTGATAGCATTTTACACATAGTATAACTTTTTTCAAAATTGGAGTCAATCCTTTTGAACTCTGCTATTGTTTTATCAACTAAGTTTATGTAATATCCTAAATCCTTTTTTGTCATTTCGACAATGTTCACAGCATCTTTGCCAGGAGTAAATTTCACTTCAAGAAACCTCTCTTTGCTCATCTATAAGAAGCAACTCCTCTTCAGTTCAAGTTTTATCATGAGAAGGCAGCAATTCAGTCACATCAGATTCCATTGCTAATTCTAGTTTTCTTGCTGTTTATACCACATCTGTGGTTCCTTCCTCCACTGAGGTCTTGAACTCTCAAAGTCACCCATGAGGCTTGGAATCAACTTCTTCCAAACTCCTAGTGTTGATATTTTGACCTCTTCCCATGAATCACAAATTTTCTTAATGGCATCTAGAATGATGATTCCTTTCCAGAAGGTTTTCAATTTACTTTGTCCAGATCCATTAGAAGAATCACAATCTCTGGAATTTTTGTCGCTACAAAACTTGTTTCTTAAATTATAAGACTTGAAAGTCAAAATTAACTTTTTGATCCATGGGCTGCAGAATGAGAATGGATGTTGTGTTAGCAGGTATGAAAGCACCATTGGTTCATGACCAGCCTGGCCAGCATGGCAAAACCCCATTTCTACGAAAAATACAAAAAAAAAAAAAAAATAGCTGGACATGATGGTGATTGCCTGTAATCCCAGCTACTCGGGAGGCTGAGGCAGGAGAATTGCTTGAACCCGGGAGGGGGAGGTTGCAGTGAGCCGAGATCGTGCCACTGCACTCCAGCGTGGGTGACAGAGTGAGACTCCATCTCAAAACAAAGCAAAACAAAACAAAAACCTTAATCTTGTACATCTCCATCAGAGTTCTTGCACCAAGGTGCAATCCAGGTGCATTGTCAATAAGCATTAATATTTTCAAAGAAATCTTTTCTCATAAGAAGTAGGTTTCAACAGTGGGCTTAAAAAATTCAGTAACCTTGCTGTAAACATGTGCTGTCATCCCAGCTTTGTTGTCTCATTTATAGAGTGCAAGCAAGGTAGATTTAACACAATTCTTCAGGGCTTAGGATTTTCAGAATGGTAAATGAGCATTGACTGCAACTTCAAGTCACCAGCTGCATTAGCCGCTAACAAAAGAGTTAGATTTTCCTTTGAAACTTTGAAGCCAGGCAGCATCTTTTCCTCTCTAGCTATGAAAGTCCTAGATGGTATCTTCTTCCAGTATAAGGATGTTTCATCTACAATTAAAATCTGTTGTTCAGTGTAGCCACCTTCATCAGTAATCTTAGCTAGATCTTCGGGATAACTTGCTGAAGCTTGTACGTTAGCACCTGCTGCTTCAACTTGCACTTCTATTTTATGAAGATGGCTTCTTTTCTTAAACCCTGTGAACAAACCTCTGCTGCCTTCTACCTTCTCTTCTGAAGCCTCTTCACTTTTCTCAGCTCTCATCGAATTGAAGAGAATTAGGGCCTTGCTCTAGATTAGTCTTTGGCTTAAGGGAATGTGTGGCTGGTTTCATCTTCTATCCAGACCACTCAAGCTTTCTCCATATCAGCAAGAAGGCTATTTTGCTTTTATTATTATTTTTTTAATCATTCATGTGTTCACTGGAGTGGCACTTTAAATTTCCTTCAAGAACTTTTCCTTTGCATTCACAACATAGCTAACTGGCACTAGAAGCCTCGCTTTTAACCTGTTTTAACTTTCAACATGCCTTCCTCACAAAGCTTAATCATTTCTAGTTTTTTGTTTAAAGTGAGAGATGTGAAACGCTTCCTTTCATGTGAACACTTAGAGGCCACTGTAAGGTTATTAATTGGCCTAATTTCAATACTGTGGTGTCTCAAGGAATAGAGAAACCTGAGGAGACGGAGAGAGAAGGGATATATCCAGTCAGTATCTACAAAGCACAGTAAGGCAAAGTACAATAAAATGAGGTATGCCTGTAAGTAATTTCAAACAGAAACAGACAATCCTAAAAGGCCTAAGATTAATATAACTGACTGTTAACTCTCTTGCTCCAACTGAGGAACTTCTCAATAGAGAATCTATAGTCAGCCCAGAATCAGTATTTCTTGGGATTATGAAAAGAAGCAAGGTGGCTATTGTATCCCAACTCCAATGTAAAATATAGTAATGACAGCTAACTAAAATTTACTGAGAGATTTGCCAGGTATTTGCCTACTAGGCATCAGTTCTACATTCTGCTTTCCACTTTTGCAGTATATTACATTTCCCAGACTTCCTTACACACTGGCATCTAGCAGTTCAGAAAATGGAGGCACTGCCAGAAGATTAGAAGACTGGAGCCCAGGTATATCTCCTTATATATTTCCACACGCTGTCTCCAGAAGTGGCTGTCTTTTTCATGGTTTCAGCCTTGTCTAGAAAGCCCCATTTCTGAGGCTTGGATAACACAACTTCTTTTTGGCCGGGCGCGGAAGCTCATGCCTGTAATCTCAGCACTTTGGGAGGCTCAGACAGGCGGATCACGAGGTCAGGTGTTCGAGACCAGCCTGGCCAATGTAGTGAAACCCCATCTCTACTAAAAAATACAAAAAATTAGCCGGGCTTGGTGGCAGGTGCCTATAATCCCGGCTACTCAGGAGGCTGAGGCAAGAGAATCGCTTCAACCCGGGAGGCAGAGGTTGCAGTGAGCCGAGATCATGCCATTGCACTCCAGCCCAGGCAACAGTGTGAGACTCCATCTAAAACAAAACAAAATAAAATAAAACAAACAAAAAAACCTACTTCTTTTCTTTGTCTTCCAGTCCTATGGGGTGGTAGAGACTTCCAGCAATTGTTAATCTCTAGATTCCTTCATGGTCCCCTGTTTAGCCTTGCAGCACTTCCAACACATTTGAAAATATTCCCTGGGGTTTAGTTTCTCTGCCTGTATGCCAATATTTAAAGTTCTAGGCACTTTACCTATATTAATTAACTCTCTACTCCAAATAGCAAATCTATGAGGTAGACACTATTATTTTCCTCATTTTAGAAATGAAGAAACCAAGGTAAGTAGAGATTCAGTAGCTTGTCCAAGGTCCAACAGGAAGTGGTAGCCTGAAAACAAGGCAGTCAATTTCCAGAGTCTAAACTCTCTTTTTTTTAAGAAGACCATAAACTCTTAACTACTAAATTATATTGCCTCTCATCAGAACCAAATTATTCACCCTTGACTCCAAACATTTCTAACTGAAGGATTCTTCTCTCAACTCTGAGCTCAGGGTCGTTGGCATTTTGTCAAATGTCTCTACTGATGCTTCTATTATTAGTAGGGCATGTGGCCAAGGGACTGCTTGTGTTACCCTCATGAACCCCTAAGATCCATTTTGCTTTCTTTCTATGTTTTTTCCCCTCTGTTTCCACTCCAGGCCTCCTACCAGGTCCACTCACTGAGTTATCTTGGTCCCAGTAGTGCACTCAGTGCAATCCAGAGGTGCCTCTTGCTCTAGCTTTGCTCCGTGTCTCAATTCTGCCTTTTGCCAGGTTCATTGGTGCATAAGGACAGGTCAGAGATAAATCACAGAACACATTGATGATTCTAATGATGAAGTGAATACTTCCAAGAAAAATTCCACTGTCTTTCCCAACATAGCACTGTTATAAATATACACTGGCTCTTCATTTGTGATTCTGTGAATATATCATATACTTTTGTATTTCTATTTTTTTCTCTCACTGTCTTCATTATTTGAAATGTCCCTTCCTTCTCTTTCTTCTGGGTGAAATATTACTCATCTTGAAAGGCAAGGTCTAGCTTAAATGCTATCTATTCTGAGAACTTTCCATGATTCCACTTTCCCTACTCCTACCCCAGATAAACTAAATCACTGTCTACCTTTTGCTTCTACATCACTGTGTTCACCCCTTTGTTCCAGTTCTCAGTGTGTACCTGTCGCCCAAATAGACTTGAAAGTAAAGAGTATATCTTTGCTTTTGCGTTTCTTGTTACCTAATACCTGTTTATCAGATTTTTAAGTTGAATCAGAGCAAGCAGTTTTGTTGACCTCTGCTCTAACAAATCTAGGAGCCAGATGATAATAAGCAAGCATCATTTAGTGAGTGCTAAGCAGGTGAAACTATCTTCCATATTGTCTTGTTTTTTGTTCTTTTAGCTTGATATGTTAGAAAATGGGAAATTTGGTGATTTTCATAAGTTATTTATTTCTTAGATGCTAAGTTCTAACTCAAAATTGTATGTGTGTGTGTGAAAGTGGACAAATTTGCTTGAACAATTCCTTTTCTTGTAGACAACTGCTTCACAATATTATTGTGAGGAAAGACTGCATGGTAGCAGAATATTATTTTGGAAATACAACTCCTATGATACACTCAGCAAGAAAGATAAGAATTACTGAATCAGCAGTAGGTTATAAATGAGTTTATTTTTAATAGGAACCATTTCACACAGAAAGTTTACTGTTTTGGTGCTAGGGAGAATATGTACAGTTTTAGCCTATACCCACACAGGTTGGGTATTTCATGTGTGGCTTTTACCAAAAGATAGTTAATTCATTATTCAGGCATTATAAAGGCCATATGCCCAATAGTTATATAGTTTGTTGAATAGCTATTATGAGTTAATCATTAAAAAGTTTGCAATTTGCAAATCCCCCCCCCCCCCCCCCCCCCCCCCCCCCCCCCCCCCCCCCCCCCCCCCCCCCCCCCCCCCCCCCCCCCCCCCCCCCCCCCCCCCCCCCCCCCCCCCCCCCCCCCCCCCCCCCATTAAGTTCCCAGTCTTTCTATCTTTGTATAACATGAAGTTGGTCACTTACCAAAGTGGTTTATTAGCTAGATAGATAGACGCATTGCAGTACTAGAAAGTGAAGTAAGTCTTAGTCTGTTAGAGCTGCTGTGATAGAATTCTATAGACTGCGTGGCTTAACAACAACATAAATTTATTTCTCACAATTCTGAAGGCTGAGAAGTTCACAGTCAAGGTGCTGGCAGATCTGGTGTCTGGTGAGGGACCCTCCCTGGCTCATAGACAGCAGCTTTTCTCTCTGTCCTCACATGGTAGAAGGGAAGAGAGGTCTCTCTGGGGCCCCTTTTATAAGGGCACTAATCCTATTCATGAGGGCTCTGCCTCTATGAACTAATCACCTCCAAAAGTCCCCAGTTCCAAGCACCCTGACACTGGGAATTAGTTTTCAACATACAAATTGGGGGTTGGGGGAGGGCACAGATATTCAGACCATAGCATATGGTACCTGTATTTCCCTCATGGTGGGTCACCCAATATAACCCAGAGAGCCCTATCAAAGGATCATATCTGACAAGAGTGACTGGTCCATACTGTTGCCTAGTTTTACACTTGTAAATACTAGTGTTCCATTCTCTGCTTCTTCAGTTTACATGATCGCCACTAAACCAATTCTTTTCCTTAAAAAAATTGTAAACGTTTTTATTTTCAACATGGTCTATCCTTCTGCCATTAATTTATGTTCAGGTGAAAAATTTAACCCCAAACGCCTAATAAAAAGCATGCAAGTAATTTGGCTGGAAGTACAGCAAGAGTGCTAAAAAAGAGTGTTGTTATTTGTGAAAAATGAAGGTTGCTATTGGCTAGAGGTGAGAGGGCACCCAAAAGGAAATATACGAGAGGCCGGATTGTAGTGTTAAGGCTTTTAGACATAGATGAATACCCTTTGACATTGCGAAGGGCATTATAAACATCTCTGTAACTGGGAAGAAGTGACCAACAATTGCATAGACAGGAGCTCCACTGATTATGGTTAGGGCTTCATGGGAATTTAGAAGATCTGAAGAAAATAAAACAACCACCAAAGTAAAAAAATCAGGAATGCATCTCCATAGAAGCTATAAATGAGACAAGCCCTGTAAGTATGCCCTGCATGTATATAAACACAAATATAAATGTATATAAACACATATAGAAAGTTAATGTTTGTTTTTATTAAAATGAGACATCATGCACATTATTCTATAACTTATTTTCCTCACTTAACAGTGTGTCATTGGAAGTGTTTTCTTAATATGTAGATGTAACTAATTTGTTTTTTGACAAGGGTGACAAGATAATTTAATAGAGAAGGATCAGTCTTGTCAACAAATGGTGTTATGTTAGCTTCATATCCATATGCAAAAGAGTGGAATTTTGTTTCTTTATATCATGCACAAAAATTACCCCAACTGCATCATAGACCTAAATGTAAGAGCTTAAACTACAAAAACATTTGAAGAAAGCATGGGAGAAAATCTTTATGACCTTGAGTTAAGTAAAGCATTTTCAGATACAATACAAATGCACAAGTGAAAAAAGAAAAACAGATAAATCAGACTTCATCAAAATTAAAGACGTGTGCTTCAAAATACCCATCAAGAATGTGACAATATTTTTGTGTCATACATGATGAGGGGTTTGTATCCAGAACATATAAAGAAGGCATGTAACTCAACAATGAAGACAAATAACCCAATTAAAATGAATAAAAGATCTGAATACCTATTGCTCTAAAGAAGATAATGCAAATGGACAATAAGCCTATGAAAACATGCTCAACATTGTTAACTATTAGTGAAATGCATATCAAAAGCATGAGATAGTACTTCACACCCACTAGGTTGGCAATAATCAAAAAGATAGATAATAGCAAGTGTTGGTGAGGATATGGAGAAATTGGAATCTTCATTACATTGCTCGTGGTAATGTAAAATGGTATAGCCTCTTTGGAACACAGTTTGCCATAAACGTAGAGTTACCATATGACCCAGTAATTCCACTCGCAGGCTATACCCAAGATAAATTAAACGTATCTTCACATCTCAAACCATATCTAAGCTTTGATATCTAAAACATATCAAAAACTTGTTCATGAATGTTCATAACAGCATTAGTTATTAGAGCCACAAAGTGGAAACATCCCAAATGTGCATCAACTGATAAATAAATCAAATATAGCATAACCACAAAATGGAATATTCTTTGGTAATAGAAAGGAATGAAGTACTTACATATGCTACAACATAGATGAACCTTGAAACTTTATGCTAAGTGAAAGAAGCCAGTCACATAGGACCCCATACTGTATGGTAAATTCAGTATAGGCAAATCCTTAGAGACTGAGACTAGATTAATGATTACTAGAAACTCAGAGAGTTGGAGGGAAATGGAGAGTGACAGCTAACGGATATGGGGTTTATTTTTAGGGAAATAAAAATGTTCCAAAATTGACTGTGGTAATGGTTGTAGAACTCCAAATAAACTAAAAATTACTTAATTGTGCCCTTTAATTATCTCTTAATTTTTAAAATCCATAACAATAATATTTGCAAAATTATTTTTGCTGTGTTAGGTGCCATATTCATTAGCAGGTTCCGGGAGTTATGATGTAGACATATTTGTGGGAGCCATTATTCTGTCTACCCTACTTAGATTGTATGGAAGTAGCTGCAACTGTAATAGTCAGACCTGGCTAAGACCTTGCTGTCCTCTGTGAGTAGCAATGCAGCTCTACAAATAAGGACAGTCAGGATGATAAACTTCTTAGTAGATAGCATGGAAAGATGAAGATAGGAGGCACTCCCTTTTCTCTCCCAACAGTGGGACATAATGATACCACAAAAGGCCCTTTGTCTTAGTCATATCTTTGTTATGGTGTCTTTTTCCCTCGATACTTTAAAGTTTTAAGTAGACTCTCCTTCTTCATATTTCCTTGTTACTTATGTTGTTTAGAAAGATCTCCCCTACATCAACATCAAAACTATTCCCCTAATTTTTTTCTATTATTTTATTTTTCTTTTAAAAATATAATGTGTGTGAGATTCTTTTTATCAATAATGTGAGACAGGAGTATGCCTTCGTTTTCTTTTAACTGGATAGCTGTTTATTCCAGCATCATTTGTTAAATAATCAGTTTTTTCTCTCTGAATTAGAGATCTTAGCCATATGTTATACTCCATATTACCCCAATCTATTTCTGGACTCTCTCTTGTGTTCCATTGATAGCTTTCATTTTCAAGAGTAAGAGTCTAATGCAGAAAAATAATTACATAATTAAAACTTCTGTTACACACACTTTGACTCTGAACAATTAGAAGGCAAAGCAGTTTGGGCCATTTTTCTTTGCTGCTATTAACATAGGCCTTTTTTGTGTAGTCCAGTTCACACAAATGCAAAGCAAGATTGTGTATACATGTTTTTTAAGTATTTACTCAAAGAGCTGGCTGATAATGTAAACACTACCTGAAATGTACAGATTGAGAGACACTGAGAAGCTCCTCTGCTTAAGAATATCTTCCTTACTGACAAGCAGCCTGGCCTGAAATAGCCACCATTAGAGTTACTCTCTTATAATAAGTGTACCACATCTAGAAGTTTCTTATATGAAAAGTTGAACACAAATCTATGGGCATCTACCACCATATTAGACTTGAAATGATAGATTTGATGGCGTTATGGAATGCAAAAGAATTCCATTCAGTAAATTTTCCTAGCTTCATTAAATATTGAAGGAGATGGGGAAAGGTTTCCCCTATGACTTAATCTCTTACTAGAAGAAAATGGGATTTTCATGAATGTATTATCCTGGAAAGAAATCTCAGGGGGAAGGTTCGTGTGTATCAGTGACTCTGATTTAGCGTTGCCATTTTGTTGTTGTTGTTGTTAGCTTTGTAGGCCTTGCTATACTTCTTGACTGTTGCTTATTTAGAAGCATAATAAAGAAAGTTGATTTTTTCCACCCCGAGACTGCCTGCTTTCAGGGTCAATTTATCTTTCTTCTACTGAAAGCTAAGATTTGAGCTCCTATAAATGATTTATTAATTGGAATTTGAGTTACCATCTTGAAGAGAAGCCTACTATTTAAAAACATTAGCATTTTCTCTCCTCAACCCATTTTATTGAAAGGACATTAAGCAATATTGTAATTTATGCAGTTACTCAGAATTTACTCTGTGCTTTGCTTTCTGTAAATGTTATATGTTATAATGTGGTAAGGCAGAAGTAGCCAAGTTACATTAAGAAGGAATGTATCCTGAACAAATTAATTAGAGTAACAATTTTCCTTTTGAGGCTTCTTAGTCTCTTGGAACTCTTAATAGTATCTGTGAGGAGACTAGTCTATATTTAGTAATTACTGATTACTTAACATGAGATTTCAATAGTTAATTTTCTCTTCATGACTTTTTCTTAGAGTCACTTCAAGAGATGATATGTTTTCTATAGATGTTTTTCAATAGTAATTTTACTTTTGTTCTCCTGCAATAACTGAAATCATTTGAGCTTTCTTCTTATGCTAGATGCTTTTTTATATCACTTTAAGTGAAAGAATAGGTAGGAGGGTGGTCATATTTGGAAAATAGAAAAAAAGCTAAGATTGAGCCATACACATAATTGTAAGGCAGTATTTGTCTGTGTTTATCTGTTCATTGACCAAGGCAAAGAAACAATTAAAAAGCTGTTTATTGAAATGTTTTTTGAGGAAACCTTTATCAGAAATGGTGATAACATCATGAACTGGAATGAGAAATAACATAAAACATTTAGCAGAGAGATTAAAATCGGAGAACTACACCACTGACAGTAAAGACATTTCAAGACTAGTTTTATTAACTACTTAGTATAGATCAAAGACTACAGAATAATTGTGTAATTATTTATCAGAGCTGCTGTGTTTATTTTCATACAAAACAGAGAAAAATACCATGTAGACAAAATATTTCATTTTAGTCAGCGTATAATAGCAGCTTGACATTTTTTCCAAGACAAACATGACTTCTAATCTTAGATATCTCTTCCCCTTGGTGATAAGTGTAATTTCCCACCTCATTCTAGTTGATTTTGTAAAACAACCAAACAATTTTTAAATTGCCCAATAGTGACTCTAACACATGTACCCTATTCAGGGGATTATTTTATAAATATTCTAAATTTATTAAAATGCTTTTGTATGAACTTATTCTATATACTGATAATTTCTAATGTGAAAAATCTCAAATTTTTGCCACTAAAGAGTAAATATTTTTTATGTTATTGTTTTAAGAAGTGCTTCCTTAAAACAGTAGAATGCTGGTTACCAGAGGCTGGGAGGTGGGATGAATGGGCATGATAATCAAAGGGTAAAAAGCCACAGTTAGATAAAAAGAATGAGTTCGAGTTTTTAGATCTATTGCACATAATGGTAAATATAGCTAATATTTTTTTTCTATTATTTCATTTATTTCTATTTTTATTTATATATATATAGAAAATAATATTTTCCATTATTTCATTATTATTTCTATTATTTCAATATCTTGAGAATAAATCTCAATCTTATCACAAAAAAATGCCAAATATTCCAGGTGATGGATAGGTTAATTAGCTTGATTTAATTATTTCATATTGCATTAGAAATAGTAGCCTCACTTTGTACCCCATAAATATATACAATCATGGTTTGTCAATATATAATAATACTACTAAGTGTTTTCTCAACTTTTTTGGCATATGGTGATAATATAGGTCATCGATTATCTATTACATTCATGATTGGGTTGTATTTAAACAGTGATTTGGATGAGTGTTAAATTTTGCCATTTTAAATGCAACCAGGAAAAGAAGTACCATTTTGCAAATGACTTTTTTTTTTTTTTGAGACAGAGTCTCGCTCTCTCGCCCAGGCTGGAGTATAGTAGTGCAATCTCAGCTTACTGCAACCTCCGCCTCCTAGGTTCAAGCAATTCTCCTGCCTCACTCAGCGTCCCGAGTAGCTGGGATTACAGCTGTGTGCCACCATGCTCGGCTAATCTTTGTATTTTTGGTAGAGATGAGGTTTCACCATGTGGGCCAGGCTAGTCTCAAACTCCTGACCTCAGGTGATTCACCTGCTTCAGCCTCCCAAAGTGCTGGGATTATAGGTGTGAGCCACCATTCCCAGCTGCTTTTGTGAGGTTAGAACTCTTGCTATTTCAATGCTCACCACACAAGCATTATACTGTTGAATATTTGCTTGTCTTATGACTATACACATGACATATACACAAGCACAAATATGTAACTGATTGAAATTTTTGTGTTAAATAAAATAAGAAGGTATTTTGTCCACTCTTCTATGAATTATTTTTACTTAAAGTCAATACAAACAGAGATTCATTATGACTACAAAGTAATTAAATAAGTTTTAGAATTGTTCAATCTCATTATGTAACAGTCACATAATGTATATATAAGTTAAGTATAAATTTAAAAATTCCTAGAAAATTGTAATAAAAATTTACTAGTCAAGGAGCTGACATGCTCTACTATATTGAAGGAGTAACTTCGTTTTCAGTTGCTATTGAATCTAAAATTCTTTCTATTAAAAGAGATACCTGTCTGGGTGCAGTGGCTCATGCCTATAATCCGAGCACTTTGGGAGGCCAAGGCAGGCAGATCGTAAGATCAGGAGTTTGAGACTAGCCTGACCAACATGGTGAAAATTAGCTGGACATGGTGGTGTGCACCTGTAGTCCCAGCTATTCAGGAAGCTGAGGCAGGAGAATCACTTGAACCTGGGAGGCAGAGATTGCAGTGAGCTGAAATCACACCACTGCACTCCAGCCTAGGCAACAGAGTGAAACTCGGTCTCAAAAAACAAAACAAAACAAAACAAAACAGAGATATACCTTACATACTACCAAAAAAAAACTAATTAAACTTTGACATAATACTTTCTTATTACTTCAGATTTTTATTTTATACTTGCCAAAAGAATTATTTTAGACTCATTTATATGTGGATTTTTAAATAATTACTTCTGAGCACTCAAGCAAAAAGAAAATTTAAACAAAATGCATTTATTATACTTGCCAAGCATCTTTGCATTCCGAGTTCAATTCTTCCAAATAACTTTTAAATTCAAATTGTCAGTATCTGTTTTTCATACATATTATCTCTTGTATCTTCAACAACATTAGTGCTATAGCTGTTCCTAAAATACTAATCCAGTATTATCTCTAGTATTTTCTTTCAAGTCACTAATGCTCATCCAGTCTGCCAATTTTGAAACTGGCACTTTCCCGTCTTCTAGAATATTTCAGTGAAAGGGTTTTTTTGGACAATAACCAATCTTGATATTCCTTCCTCAAATTATAAAGTTGAGACATTGAGATCAAGGCATTGCAATTGCCTGGTCATGTGCAAGAATATAAACCTAGTTCACTCCTTCAGTGACAGCCCCAACATAACTGCTCCCTGGAGGATAGAGATTATAAGATGCCACCTGTTTAAGACAGATCCTAATTTCAGAAATGTTAAAATATAGAAAAATGTGTATTTTAGAATTAATGAAGTGTGGCATTAACATTGTTAAATTTTTCTATAATTGCAATAATTTAAAAAGTTTTAACAAAACTTTATATGCCACATTATCACCATATATCTGGAGCACCTATGTGTGAATCTTTGCTGTATAAACAAGAAGCAGCTCAACTGCAAAACAACATCTGTATTTCAGGGATTCATTTTGTTTTTATGAAAGGATATGGAACAGATGTTCATTGGCAACTGACAACCTATGGAGGCAAAGGGGAATATTTCTAGGGATTCAGAGACATTCAGGAATAGGAGTTTATAGAAAACACACTGTCACATTTTTAGGTTTTTCTCTTAATGACTGAAATGTTAGACATAGAATTCAGAATTGGATGGCAAGGAAGTTCATCAAGATATAAGAAAAAGTTGAAACTCAATCTAAGCAAAACAGTAAAACGATCCAAGAGTTGAAAGACGACATAACCATTTTAAGAATGAATGAAACCGAAAGTTCAAAGATGAGAAATTTACTACAGGAATTTCAAAGTACAATTGGAAGCAAAAACAACAGAGTAGATTAAGCAGAGGAAAGAATCTGAGAGCTTGAAGTCCGCTCCTTCGAAACAACACAGGCAAACAAAAATGAGAATAATTTAAAGAAATGAGCAAAAGCTCCAAGACACATGGAATTGTATAAAGAGGCCAAATCTGTGACTCACTGGCTTTCCTGAAAGAGGAGAAAGAGCAAACAACTTGGAAAACATATTTGAGAATATAGTTCATGAAAAATTTCCCAATCTTGCTAGAGAGGTCAACATACAAATTCAAGAAATTCAGAGGACCCCTGTGTGATACCATATAAGACAACCATCCCCAAGGTGTGTAGTCATCAGATTCTTCAAGATCATTGTGAAAGAAAAAGTGTTAAAGGCAGCTAGAGAGAAGAGGCAGGCCACTTACAAAGGGAGCTCCATCTCCTGACCTCGTGATCCGCCCGTCTCGGCCTCCCAAAGTGCTGGGATTACAGGCGTGAGCCACTGCGCCCGGAGATCCGGCCACTGCACTCCAGCATGGGTGACAGAGCGAGACTCTGTCTCAAAAAAAAAAAAAACAAAAAAAAACAAAAAAACAAAGGGAGCTCCATCAGGCTAACAGCAGATCTTCAGAAACCTTACAAGTCAGAAGAGATTGGGGGCCTATTTTCAGCATTCTTAAAGAAAATAAATTCCAACCAAGAATTTCATATCTCACCAAAGCTTTATAGGCAAAAGAAAATTAAATTCATTTCACATAAGCAAATGCTCAGGGAATATATTACCACTAGATTTGCCTTACAAGAGGCCTTAAAGGGAGTACTAAACATGGAAATAAAAGAACAATACTTGCCACCAAAAACCACTTGAATACATAGCCCATTGCCAATATAAAGTAACTGCACAATCAAGTGTATGTAATAACCAGCTAACAACATGATGACAGGATCAAATCCTAACATATCAATATTGGCCTTGAATGAAAATGGGCTAAATCCCCCACTTAAAAGGCTAGATACAAGCTGGATAAAGAACCATGACCCAATTGTCTGCTGTCTTCAAGAGACCCATCTCACAAGTAGTTACACCTATAGACTCAAAGTAAAGGGATGGAGAAAAATCTATCATGGAAACAGAAAACAAAAAAGAACAAGAGTTGCTATTCTTATATTCGATAAAAAAGACTTTAAGAATGATCAAAAAGGACAAAGACAGACATTGCATAATGATAAAGTATTCAATCCAAAAGAAGAGCTAAGTATCCTAAATATATAGGCACCCAACATTGAAGCACCCAGATTCATAAAACAAGTTCTTAGAGATCTATGAAGAGATTTAGACAACTGCACAATACTTTTAAATATTTAAGTACTAGCCTTTTCCACATTAACAGGAATTTCTAACAATTATGAAATGATTTAGCAGTGGGATTGCATACAGCCTTATGCTCACCATTGTGTTTTAGGGATTGATTGAGAAATCTCAGATAGTCAACAGATACTGAATTTCTCAGCATACTTAATTTCTTGCTTTGGAACCATTTCTTGATTTGTACATAACATTTTAATCTTATGATGCGTCTTTTTGAATCAGCAATCAAATGTCCCCTGAGCTGAACTTTGGCTTCAGTGACCTCTGTTAAGGCAATCACAGCATATATAACACGTTGGATATAGCTGTTTAAAAATTACTATCTCTTTGGCTGTTCAAATTTTTTTCACATTGATTCTTCACCTTGTTTTTCCTTTGACATTGTACCTCTCTCAGTGGCCTCCCAAGTGTTCCTCACATAGGACATTGCTACAACTGACTCAAAAACAAGCAAACAAACAAAAAACGTTTGTTTTTAGACTGGCTTTCAAACAAGAATTCCATATAGAGAGATTTTTAGACTCTTTCCTCTCCTTTCTCACCTTCCCAGCTCTTGCTGATATGACACTAAAATTGTGTATCCTTGGAGTGGCATTCAGATCATGAGGAATTAATGAGTATTTGGGACCCAGATTTATTAAATTAGACCAGAATTCAAATAATAAAAGTTTCTGAACATAATTCATTGAAATATTTACAATTATGTGCTACTCCTTACAAAAGAAAAAAAAATAGCCAAACCTGTGTTAGTCAGTTCTAGTAATTCTTGTTGGTTTAACAATCTCTAAAACCACAGTAGTATATCACAATAAAATCTTCTTTCTTGCTTATATACATCCTTGCAGTCTGTCAGGTCCTGGTTCCATGCCTTCCAGAAGGCAGGTTCCTTCCGTTTGTGTAGCTTTATCTGTTTTTCATTTCTTGGAGTCCTCTTCATTCAGGATTAGGGAATTACATGAGATACAGTTTTATAAGCTGGGCCTGGAACTGTGCACATCTCTTTTCCTCACATTCCAATGAACTAAATGCAGTCATCTGGTTACATCTAACTGCAATGGAGACTGGAAAATGTATTCTAGTCTTATACCCAGGAATAAGAGAAGAATATGGATAATGGTGAGCACCAGCTCTCTCTGTCTCAGTAAATTTTGAGTAGGCTATTTAACAGTACTCCAGATATACCCTCCAAATTTGTTGAAAATGTTCAAACAAAATATGTTATTCAAATACAGGTATATATGAATAAATATTAATGTATTATAGATTCAGTCTTGTTGATTGAAGCTTTATTTAATATCTGAGAAAATTAGAATTAAAATGATAATCTATTTATCAACTGAAATTTTCAAGAAAAATATATTGAGAGGATTTCACATAAGAAATGCATCACTATAAGGGAGTACATGATGTTGTTCAATATGTAGGTCCATGTTTAAAGACTTTTAAAGGGGTTATAGAATTTGACAACAGATTTGGGAGAAACAAGGGGCATGGTTTTAAAAATCAACTTTTGATTATTCAAGACCTGATTACCTAGTTAAGGTATTCCAGAATACTCAATTTTCATCATATTTGTTCTAATACCTCCAGTAGCTATTTTATGAATTATATATGTCTCCCCTGGAAAAAAGAAAGGACAGAGAATTCGAACATTTAATATAGTTACAAAGGAGTTTTATAAATTGTCAGTCTCTGAAATGATGTTTGTTAAAATTATCCTACTGTCCATGGCAATGATAAGTATTAGCCCTAGTTTTCAGTACCCTAGTATCAATGAGGTACGAGTGAAGGCCAAAAGCAGATGTTGTCCCCAAGACCATGTCTTGTCATACATCATGACAGACTTGATTTTCTCAGTCATTAGTTCAAGGGAACAGGGTTAAACAATTTAGTTTTATATTAAGACAAGCTTTTGGCTTACACTGCAGTCTTTCTTGCTTCTTGGGAATCAGGAATTTTCTCTGTTCATCAGTTCTCATTTATCTTTTGTTTCTCTTTCTCATTGTTCTTGCTTTCAAGTGATAGGATAGAGGTTGAATAATAGTAAGGATATAGACATATCATCCTTTAAATATTTGTTTTTAAGAAAAAATAATGGGTGATTCCTCGAAATAGATGACTAGCTTTTTTCTTTCTCTCACCTTTTTTTAGTGTTTTCCATATACATAAATTTGGCTTCACAGGTAGGCAGAGCTTGAGTATTATTCTTTCAGAGGACCAAGTATCTCCTGTCTGACCTGGCATGCAGTGATTTGAGGCAAAACAAAACTTTGTGTGTAGTGTGATTCTCAAGGTGTCTAGAAGATCTTTTAGTTGAAGGTTTCTGAGCAAATGAACAATCCTCAGTTCTTTGAACTGTGATAAATTCTGAGAGAAGCTCATAGAACATTCATTATTCCCAGGTTATATTTTTCCATCTTGGAAAGTACTAGAAAGCCTTTTCCCATTAATTCAGGAATGGAATAAGATGATGTTGTTTGAAAGTGTAGTTTGGTAATTAGAATGTAACCACAGGACTTGTTTTTGCAGAAAAGATGGTTAAGTATGATGCATTCTACAGACTGTCTTTCCAACAAATTCCTATCACCAGCCTATCTTATGCTTGAAATTGATTGTATCAGGTTGAAGCTTTGAACACAGACAATCACAAAAGAGATAGTAATATCAGTCATTAAAAGAGCTATTAGAAGAACATGATTTCTAGAAGAAATGGGATAAGAGAATAGCTGAGCATTTCAGGTATATTAATCAATGGAATAATTCATGCTCAGTCAAAATTCATGCGCAGTAAGAATCAGCTATGTATCTGCCACTGTGATAGGTTCTGGTTATACACACATAATTGAGACACTACTGCTGACTTCAAGGACTTACAGTCTATTAGGCAAGACAAGTAAACAAATAACTGTCATACATTGAAAATCCCCCTAAAGCCTGTGAAGTGGGTATGATTTTCCCCATTTCACAAAAAGAGCACTTTTTTGCTGCCCAAGGAAGTAATCCTTTTGAATAAGTAGTGTCCTTAGTAAGGGGAGACAGAAGTAACATAAAGTATCTGGAAATTAATAGGTGCCCAGGAAATATCTGTGCATGATCTCTTCTATATCATGCTTTCAAGGATCAGTTTTGCCTACCAGTTAAGAAAATGGAAAAGGATTTATATGATAGTATTTCAGTTTTTCTGTTTATAAATTAGACATTCTAATTCTGTAGAATAGAGTCAGAAGTGAGATTTAAATATCTAACAATCTGTATAGCGTGGACACTGACCACTCAAAATAGACACAGTGATAGCACTGAGGCAGAGTCCTGTACATCCTGTGCTGTGAATAGACCTTTATTCATTGGATAGTGGGGGTCACCGGAATCCTGGGGGAAGGACCTGGGAGAGTAGAGTGGTGATGGATCATCTGGAAAACTTCAGATAGCAGCTATTTTCCAACTTATACAAACATATTTAAATATTTTAACAACAGGTTTAGCCATTCTAGTGTGTAGGGATGAATGTGATCTCTGAAAACAGCTATGCTCCAGAAAAAGAATAAATGATACTGTGAAGTAGAGAAGTTACAGTTATTGTAAAAATTGATGCCACTAAACTAAAGCCAGATTTTTTTTTGGCATCTGGATGACTTTATGATGGGGCAGGATATAATTATTTCTTATTCTTTGCCCTTCCTATATACAGCTGAGGCTAAGTTGTGGGTGAATTTAGCTAAGATCTAGAGGCTCCTTTCTTCTGCCTAGCCCCAACTCGTGGGACAGAGGCTGTACCTTTGTTGTGGTAGTGTTGAGAATACTGGAGCCTGCATTGGCCTTGCCCTACCTTATGGTCTGAGAGTTTCACAGTCAGAGAAACATGCCCAGGACACCTTTGACTGCTGCCCTCTATCAACTGAGTGTTCAGCTCTCAAGAAGGTATTTCACTCAGAAAGAAGCTCCCATTGTTCCTATCCCTAGCACCAGAGCCATGGATTAAAGATTCTTTCCCAGGGAAGGGAGGAGAAAGCAGGTAGAATATATAGCTCCAACTCCTACCCAAAGGAACTGACTTCATTTGCAAGGAAAGATGGAAAAGTTAAAACCTAAGAACACTCTCAAAAGCAGTGGTGAAAGGCAATTGGGAGGAGATGGATGGGCTCACTGGAGGTATAGAATAAATTGTAGGCTAACTCATTCTCTGGGGACAACTAAGGAAAGAGATACCTGAGAAGAGCCTTTTTTGGGTCAGAACAAATTTAAAACACTGAGGAACTATCCCTTAAAAGGATCCTGAATTTAAATGGATTAGTCTGTGAAGCAATTTATGCCTCAGAGCATTGTTGAAAAAAATAGAGCAATCAGCCCTCAATTAGTGGAACTTAACAGCTGAATATGGTCAGGGAAAAAGACAAAGAGAGCCCTGCCAAAATTATGGTCATCCCAGGGTGACTGTGAGCATAAGCAAGAATGAACACCCTGAGGAGCAACATCAGAGGCTTCACACTCTGTAGGAGTGGATAGACTTAGCTAAAATAATCTAGGTCATCTCTAAACAGCTAAACAAGCAACCAGCAATAACAAGCCCCAGAAGGAATACCCAGAGTTGCCACAATATATTATCTAAAATGTCCAGTTTCAAACAAAAAACATAAACACGCAAAGAAACAGGAAAGTATGATCCATACGCCAGAAAAAAATGCAACAGAAATGGTCAGTGAGAGCAACCTGATGCCAAATTAAACAGACAACAACTTCAAAGTAGCCTTTATAAATATGTTCAAAGAACTAAAAGAAGCTGAGATTAAGAAATAAAAGGAGATATGATGACAATATCAAATGAAATGAAGTCCATCAATAAAGTAAAACAATTTTTTAAAAAGAACTAGTTAGAAACTCTAAGGTTGAAAAGTATAATAATTGAAATGAAAAATTTACTAGAAGGGTGACAGGAGATTCACAGTGGAATCACAGTAGATTTGAGGTGTCAGAAAAAAATAATGAGTTAGCGTGAAGGTAGAACAGTATGTATTATGCAATGTAAAGAGCAGAGAGAAAAAAAAAAGAGTGAAGATAAAAGTAGAGCCTCTGGAAAATGTGGGACACTGTTAAGTGCACCAATATATGCATGAGTGTGTTAGAGAGGGTGAAAAAAAGAAAACAACAGAAAAAAATTATTAAAGGAAATGATGGCTAGAAATTTCCAAAATTTATTGAAAAACACATCCAGAAAACTCAGCAAACTTCAAATACGATAAGTGCAAAGAGATCCACAAATAGACACATCACAGTAAATATGCTGAAAGCCAAAGATAGGGGAAAATCTTGAAACCTTCAAGAGAAAAATGGTTCATTACTTACAGTGGAACCCCAATAAGATTAACACTCACTGCTTATCAGAAACAATTGTTGGCCAGAAGACGGTATGTTAACATTTTTAAAGTGCTGAAAGAAAAACAAAATGAAACAAAAATAAAGACAAAAAAAAAAAAAAACTGTCAACGAATAAATTCTATACCTAGCAAAGCTGTCATTCAAACATGAAGGCAAAATAAAGACATTCCCAGGTAAGCAAAAACTGTGCAAATGTGTTGCCAACAGACCACCATTACAAAAAATACTAAAGAATTCCTTCAGGCTGAAAGCAAGTGGCCCATGACAATAATGTGAATAAATAAATAAATAGCACCAGTAAAAGTAATTATGTAATTATAAAAGACATAAAAGTATAAAGGTATATTTCTTCTCCTTTTTAAACCTATCTAATACTGAGTTTAAAAACCAATATGTATATAAAATATAAACATAATGAGCTATAGCACATAGAATCTAATCTATCTGCCAATAACAATACAAAGGATATGAATGGGAGCAAAGCCATATTGGGCTAAGAAAATGACTCCAAATGGCAATTTGAACCCATAGAAATAAAGAAAAAGAACCAGACAAAAATACAAACGTTAGTAAAACAATATCTATAAATATATTTGCTCTCCTTTCTTAGATTCTTTTTAAAAAGTCTTTTATAGTAATAATTATAATAATAATTATAACCAAAAATAGTCAGGTTTTTAAAATTTATAGATATAATATGTATAACAATAATGCCACATAAGGGAGAAAAGAGAATAGAGCTATATAAGAGTAATGTTTCTATATTGCACTGGAATTAAGTTAGTATAAATATGAAGCTATTTCTGATAAGTTAAGATGTATATAGTAAACCTTAGAGCAAGAATTAAGGAAATAACAAAAAATAATTTTAAAAATTGAACTGCTACATTTGAAAATATTCACTTAATACAAAAGAAAGCAGTAAAAAAAAATAGAGGAACAAAAATACATGAGGCATATGTATTTTACAAAAAGTAAAATGGCAGATTTAAATCTATATCAATTATAACATTGAATATAACATAGATTAAAAATTTCGACAAAGGACAGAGTTTCTCTGACTAGATTGAAAAACAAGATCTGACTGTATGCTATCTAAAGGTGACACACTTTAGATACAAACAAATCGAAAATAAATGGTTGAAAAAAGATATGTAAACAGAACTACAAGAAAATTGAAGATTCTGTAATAATAACAGACAAAATGACTTTAGTTGTGGTAAAGAGGGGCCTTTTCTAATGATGAAAGGCTCTATCTGTCAGAAGGATATGGCAATTGTAGGTTAAGCATCTTTATTCCAAAAATTTGAAACCTGAAATATTCCAAAATCTGAAATCTTTTGGGCCAACATAATGCCATTCGTGGAAAATTCCACACCTGGCCTCATGTGATAGGCCATAATCAAAACATTGTCAAAACTTTGTTTCACGCACAAAATTATTTAAAATATTGTGTAAAATTACCTTTGGTCTATATGTATAAGGCATATATGAAACATAAATGATTTTGTGTTTAGACTTGGATCCCAGTCTCAAGATATGTCATTATGTATATGTAAATATTCCAAAATCTGAAACACTTCTGGTCCCAAGCATTTTGGATTAAAGGATACTCAACCAGTATATACATATGTGCAGTTAATAGCAGAAAACTAAAATACATGAAGCAAATACTGACAGAAATGAAATAAGAAATAGATAATTCAACAACATAGTTGGAAACTTCAATATTCTACTTTTAATAATGGCTAGAACCACTAGGCAGAAGGTCAACACAGATCTAGATTTTTATAATGCTAGACCTAATACATATCTATAGATAACACTCAACAACAGCAGACTACATTTATCTCGTGTGCATAAAACATTACTCAAAATAGAACATATACTAAGCCATAAAATAAGGCTCAATAAATTAAAAAAGATAAAAAATAATACAAAGTATGTTCTCTGTCCACAAAGGGATGAAATTAGATATTAACAACAAAGAAATATGGGGACCTCACAAATATGTGGAAATTAAGCAACACACTAATCAGTTTCAATGAAGATATCAAAAGATAAATTTTGATATAATTTTAGGTGAATAAAAAAAGGCCAGGCACGGTGGCTTACGCCTGTAATCCCAGCACTTTGGGAGACCAAGATGAGTGGATCACTTGAGGTCAGGAGTTCGAGACCAGCCTGGCCAACATGGTAAAACCCCATCTCTACTAACCATACAAAAAATTAGCCGGGTGTGGTGGCACATGCTTGTAATCCCAGCTACTTGGGAGGCTGAGGCAGGAGAATTGCTTGAACCCAGGAGGTGGAGGGTGCAGTGACCCAAGATTGTGCCATGCCATTGCACTCCAGCTGAGTGATGACAGAAATTCTGTCTCAAAAAAAAAAAAAAGAAGAAGAATATTACGTGATAGAGTAAAAGTAGTACTTAGAGGTAAATTTATACCGCAAATGACTGTATTTAAATATATCCTACCCTTCCATATTAAAACATTGGGAAAAGAAGAGTAAACTAAACCTAAAACTAGCAGAAGCAAGAAAATAAATGTTAGAAAGGAAATTAATGAGATATAGAATAGAAAAACAGAGAAAAATAATGAAACCAAAAGCTGGTTCCCTGAAATGACTAATGAAATTGACAAACCTTTAGCTCAATTAACCAAGAGCAACAACAAAAAATACTCAAATTACTAGAATCAGAAATGGAAAACGAGACAAAACTACTCATCCTATATTGGGGGAACCCACCCTCAGTATTTCAGTGTAGGTTCTTTCTGTTTTCCATAAGTGTTGGCCAGCTGAGAAATAAAGAGAGACAGTATAAAGAGAGGAATTTTACAGCTGGGCTGCCAGGGGTGACATCACGTATCGGTAGGACCATGATGCCCGCCTGAGTCTCAGACCAGCAAGTTTTTATTAAGGGTTTCAAAAGGGGAGGGGGTATAAGAGCAGGGAGTAGGTACAAAGATCACATGCTTCAAGGGGCAAAAAGCAGAACCACTAATAAGGGTCTAACAAAGATCACATGCTTCTGAGGGAACAGGACAAAGGGCAAAAGCAGAACCACTGATAAGGGTCTGTGTTCAGCGATGCACGTATTGTCTTGATAAACATCTTAAACAATAGAAAACAGGGTTCGAGAGCAGAGAACTGGTCTGACCACAGATTTACCAGGACAGAGTTTTTCCCCACCCTAGTAAGCCTGAGGGTTCTGCAGGAGACCAGGGCTTTTCTCAGTCCTTATCTCAACTGCACAAGACAGACATTCCCAGAGCGGCCATTTATAGACCTCCCCCCAGGGTATTAATATTAATATTACTTTCCCTGGGTATTAATATTAATATTCCTTGCTGGGAAAATAATTTAGCTATATCTCTCCTACTTACATGTCCATTTATAGGCTCTCTACAAGAAGAAAAATATGGCGCTTTTTGCCCAACCCAGCAGGCAGTCAGACCTTATGGTTGTCGTCCCTTGTTCCATAAAAATTGCAGTTATTCTGTTCTTTTTCAAGGTGCACTGTTTTCTTATTGTTCAAACACATATGTTTTACAATCAATTTGTACAGTTAACACAATTATCACAGTGGTCCTGAGGTGACATACATCCTCAGCTTATGAAGATAATAAGATTAAGAGATTAAAGACAGGCATAAGAAATTATAAAAGTAATACTTGGGAACTAATAAATGTCCATATTAAGATGAAATCTTCACAATTTATGTTCCTCTGCCGCAGCTCCCTCCATTCGGGGTCCCTGACTTCCTGCAACATCCTAGAGAAATAAAGAGGATTACAAAAGGAATAATAAGAAGAACTGTATATTAAAGTATTAGACACCTTAGTTGAAATGGGCAAATTCCACTTTAGAAAGACACTGCAAATGACTGTATTAAAACAGATCCTAACCTTCTATATTAAGATATTGGGGAAAGGAGAATAAACTAAACCTAAAACAAGCAGAAGTGAGGAAATAAATATTAGAAAGGAAATTAATAAGATATTTTAGAAAGACTCTAACTACTAAAACTGATTCGAGAAAAAAAATAGACAATCTAAATTGACCTATAACAAGTAAAGAGATTGATTTAGTATAAACCAAACAACAACATAAAACTACTACCACAAATAAAAGTCCAGGCCCAAATGGCTTGTAGTGAATTCTACCAGACATTTTAAGAAGAATAACAATTTTTCACAAACTCTTTCCCCCAAAAAGAATACTTCTCAACTAATTTTATGAGTACAGTATTAGCCCAACCAAGACTAAACAAACATATCATAAGAAAAAAAAAATAGAGCCTCTTATGAATATGAATATAGGAATCCTCAATAAAATATTAGGAAACTGAATCCAACAAGGTATAAAAACTACATATATATACACACACACAACATGACTAAGCAAGGTTTATAACAGGAATGAAGTGTTGTTTAACATTCAAAAACCAATTAATGTGATACAAATAGATTTTCTTCAAAATGAAATGCTTTTTAAAAGTTGTATAATTTGTTTCTCTTAAATAATTAAATAACCAGGATACAGGATATAATGATAGTAACTGGTTAAGAAGATATTCTCTTTTGAATGGCTAATACCATTCAAAATAAAATGGCTAATACCATTCAAAAGAGAAAATATATCATCTTCAAATGAGAGTCTGTTATATTCTTTCATTATGTACTGGCATGTTCACTTTTTACTTATTCACTAATCTGTTAATTAATCCACTAATTCAGTCAAAGGTAATTGAGATCACTGAGTCAATCCATAAGGATCTCTAGACTACTTCTAATATATAATAGCAGTGTCACACTCTCAGAAAGCCTTCTGAAGGAGTGCGTGATCGTGTTAAGAAATGGTTTTATTGTTAGTATTCTGGATTAATTTCTGGTAGCTTCACTTGTTAATAATAATGCTAATATTTTAATTATTATTAAACTTATTTTCATGGATAAGGAAGTATGAAAACTACAAGGAAAGTAGAAGGTAGCCACCAACGATGAAATCAATAATGATATAAAATGCAAAAATGTGATAACAAACACCCTTGTTGAAACATGGGTGTTGTGTGTTAGTGTTAGACCAGTACCTTCTCTTTCATCTTAGTGGTGGAGGTGACAGATAGAGTGGCCTAAGGAACACTGAAGCTGACCACAGCTAACAAATTTTTGTAACTTTGTTTTTCCCATTAGTTAGTCCTTTAGTCATTGTAAAAACCATTGAATTTACAACAGAAACATTTGCCCTGTGAGACACACTCATGCTTTCTTTTAGTTAGAAAAATACATTATATAATACTGAATTTCCCTGAGAAAACAATAATGCAATTCAAAAGAAGAACATAGGCACCTTAAGGCTCTCACAGCCAGTGGTCAAAGAGCAAGATTATTTGAGACTGAAAGGTAATATCAATTTTTGTGGTAGAGTAATTTATAAGAAACCCCTCCCCTGCCATTATCCTTAGAATTGGAAAATAGCAGACAAAAAAATATTACTTTGGGAAAATCTTCGGTCAAACTTCAATTTCAAAATTCAGTTACAAATACTTCAGAACTGGGTCTTAGGATAATGCCTAAGGAGTATTTTTTTTAAATCAATTCAAGGAGAATAAGGATTAATTAAACCAATTGTTTGGCATAATTGAATTTTAATCATTTCAGTTCATTGTACTGGCTTCATATGTTTAGGTTTTGAATCCCATGTCACCATGGATACTTCTTTGTCTTTTTCCCTAATAATCAACCCATTATTGATTTCAGGACTTTAATTGGGTTGAAGAATTAGTACAAATATTAACTGTTCCATCCTGAAGAATGATGATTACTGTGAAAGGACTTTTTAATGTGTGCAAGAAATGATCATAATTTCTCTTTGATTTTTCTTTATGATAAAGAAAAAAACCCATAACAATAGTAATTGTTAGAGAAGGTACTAATAATATATAATAGTTATATAATAATGGCAGAGTTAAGTTGAACACAATTTAGTAATCGTTTTGTTACACAAAATTTGTAAGATTCTTTTTTCTTTCCTAGAAAGTTTGTGTCTAAATTTTAAACATCAGACAAATTGTTTTTAATTTTAGTGATGATCAGAGGAAATTAATGAGAAGCGTTTGACTTTGCTTAGTGCAAATTATACTGGTTTTGGTTTGGTTTTTGTTTTGTTTGTTTAACATTTGACACATTCTAGGAAGTACGATTGTTTCGGTTACCTAAATTGTGTTTTATACTACATGAATGAACTTACCTAGGGAATGGAGTAGATGAAAAAGGGAGAGGAGGAAGGAAATCTCAAAGGGATATTTTTATTTCTACAACAAAATAGCGGACTTGTAGCTTTTCTATCAAAGAAAGAATAATAATTAATTATGGACCAGCAGCATGGACATGGGCATCTCCTGGGAGCTTGTTAGAAATACAGACTATTAGATACCACCACAGACCGACTGAATGTGCATTTTCACAAGATCATGTGATTCCTTTGCATATTCAAGTGTGAGTAGCCCTCGTAAGGTACCCCTCCCCTGCACTATCTAGAAGCACTTTCTTTATTTGTGGTATTCTGCTAGGTGGGGGATTCTACCCACCTAGCTCAGTGTTTACATTTGGATAAAAGGCTTTTAGCTTTAAGCTATGAAAGACGTTTATGTAATTTACAACATTATTGATTACAACATTATTGATTAAAAGCACCAGGAGCTCTAGTTCCATTAAAACTGAATCGTAGGTGTGGTATCTGTTTCACATGTAAGTAAGCCAGCTTTTTTCAGTTAACCAGTACAAAGTAATTTAAATGCTTTGGGTCTTAGATTTCATTTGTTGTTAGAAGGTCTGGGCCTAAAAGTTATTATGCAATTTTGAATGAATCTTATAGGGGATCAGTTTTTACAGACATTTGCCTCTCAAGACTGAGGATGCTATCTGCCCAAGGGGAGAGGGCATACTTTGGAAATTTTGGCATCTTTGGCTGAAAGGAATGTTTGTGGCCTGACTATGTTTACTCAGCCTGCCTGAGATGATTCTGTTAGTATTTTGATATAAACCCATTGTAGAGAAGATGAGTATTAAGGAAAATCCGTAAATTTTGCTTGCATCAGTTTGAGAATTTTGTATTCCACTATCATTGCCTGAGGACATTTGAAGAACTATTATATATTTAAATGATATAATAGTCCCTAAATGCAGAACCACAGAGAGTGTATTTACTTAAATATTCTGGACAAGTATTAGCAGATTGAATGATGTCACTATGAACTAAGCAGCTGCCAGCTTGAATCTGTTGATACAATTTGTGGTCACATTAAATAGTCAGTTTTATTCATTAAATGACAACTTCATCCTCCAAAAACCCATCTTGTTTGCAGTGTGATATGAATGGAGAAAAGCAGATAAAATGCAAATATCAGGGCTTTGTTCTTAGCAGTACAGTTTAAGCAATTTTCTCAGCACCCTGGTTTAATTTTCTTTCAAGGAATACCTACTATCTGTTGAACACTTTCCACCTGCCCAATATTCTAAACTTAATGAAACAACGTGGCAGTAATTTTTGCAAAAGGCAGCATTTTCTAATGAAAATGCTCTTCAGGTAAGGAACACCAGAAACACACTTTTAGTTGAACAAGTTGATTATTTATTGATAAAATGAAAGAGAATAAATCCCATGGAACCGTGGGACGTCTCAGTAATAGTATTGTTATGAGTGAATATTTGTGTTCCCCCAAAATTCATATGTTGAAGCCCTAATCTTGATGTAATTGTATTTGGAGATGGGGCCTTTGGGAGGTAATTAGACGAAGTCACGAAGATGTGGCCATGATGATGGGATCAGTGCCTTATACGAAGTGGTATGGGGCAGATTCCTCTTCCTCCCACCCCTGCCATATGTGGACAAAACGAGAAGGCAGCAGCCATCTACAAGTCAGGAAGTCACCCCTCACCACAAACAGACCATGGTAGCACCCTGACCTCAGACTTCCAGCCTCCAGAACTGTGAGAAAATAAATTCTACTGTTTAAGTCACCCATTCTATGGCATTTTGTATGGCAGCCTGAGCAGACCAATACAAGGGTTCTGGAAATAATCTGTGACAGCATTTGAGCATTGGTGGGGTGACTTTTGGGAGGGTCCAAGAAAGCAGAGATTTGCTGTAGATTGGGTACTATCAAAAAGTTGGGACAATTCCATGACTGGGTATCTCAGTAAACAGAGAGGGCAGACAAGAAAGAGGATAAAGCTATTTTTTGTAAAGGAAGAGCAGGCACTCATATTAACCAGGAGATAGGGAGGTTGGGTATTTCATGGGGGACACAATGACCTTGATTTTGTCTATGCTGAGATAAAATTATAAACTGACCTTGTTTTGTCTCACTTTATCATGGTCTCAGAGTGACCTTTTCTAATATTGGTGTCATGTGAAATTGTTTATGTCCCACAGGGGAATAAGACGGCCTAACTGTGAGTACAAGGCCAGCTTCTTAACAACAGTGAAGCTCAGCCACATATGTCAGACTAGTTCCAGATATTACAGGCTGATTTCCTTTTCACTAGCTAGAAAATTGTTTTCTAGATGTTTTGGAATAATCATTCCTTCCGTATTAAAATATATTTTATTGTAATAAAAGTATTTTTAATTTAGAGTCTTCATTCAATAAGCAAACATTACATAGATAACAGGACCATACATAGACTCTTGAAATTTCAGTTATGAAATAAAGCTTAAACAGCATCTAATTCAATCTCTCATTTGATACTGGTATCCTTTCTCTGACATTGCTGCCTAGGAATTGCCCAGTCTGTGTTGGAATAGTTCCAATAAAAGGAAGCACTCGCCTTCCTGAGAGAATTCATTCCGTAAGTTGAATAAGTTAGACTCTGATTCTTTGTGTATTTCACCTATTGGCTTTATTTGTACCCCTGAAGCAACAGAGAACAAAACTAATGTTTTCCATAAGAAAGGCATTCTAATCAAGGAAAAAATAACTCACACAAACTAATTCAAAGAAAAAAGGTAAATTTTTTTAAAAAAAAGGCTACAACAGGCAATATCGAAGACAATAAAAAGAAATTCCCATCACACTGAAACAAGGTAAGCCTCTTCCTCACATCTTCCAGAGTCATACCATCTCTCATTTCTATTTTTCACTGAGTGTCCCTCCCATGTTTTCCTCCTTGCCAATCAGCATTCTGTTTCCTATTTTACTTATAACTTCAGCCAGCGGATTACTTGCGCTTATTGTGGTCCTAACTCCAACGGAAACTGAAATCCCAAATCTACAGGATATTTTATCTTAAGAGCTTATGAACTTACAAGCTTAAGTGACTCAGTCTTGGATTAGTTCAAATTTAAGGGTAAGAGAAATCTGCTTGGATCAGTTCAGCCTATGATTTTTCTTCCTCTAGGTCAGGTGTTCAGTCTTGTCTAATTGTTCTACTTCTTAAAATGCAGCTTTTGTAGACAAGGGCCAGCATTGTGTTCATTACAGAAACTATTCAAGGCTCAAATAGTTATTTAGAAATGTACCAGATTAGGGTAAAGGATGTGAAAATACAGGACCGTTTAAGAAACTGGTTCCTAAACTATGAAAAAAACTCACTCATAATATGAATATAAAATAAAACTACTCTGTAATGCTGTTTTTCACAGGCCTGTAAAATTGTTAAGGAGTAAAATGTTGGATATGTTAGATAATATAGCATATCAGAGACTGTGAGGAAGTAGACCTTTTTACACATTGCTAGTAGGAGTATATATTAGTACAATTTCTATGGAGATTAATTTGACAATGTGTTCGATTTAGATTTTCCTCACTAGGGACTGAATTAATTTATTAAGATGCAGTCATAGAATGAAAACCTGTGTAAAAATAATAAACATGGAAATACTTTACTTAGTGATATGGTGTTTCCACATTAAAAAAAAAAAAAAAAAAAAATCCCACTTTCCTGGACCCTTCCCCCACCCCCAAAATATCCATTAAAGAAACTAGATTCTGCTACACTGACAGAAGAGGGCACCATTGAACTAAAAATTTTGTAAGCCACCACAGATCTACAAAATGGATTAGACAAAAGTGAATACATCTATACAAATCTACTATCTATTATAACAAAATCAAAATCAAAATTTTCATCTGATAAAAATTTATCTTCAAAAAGCAGCATGAAGCTGAAGAAAAGTGTGTTAAAAAGCTCCAAACTTGATTTAGAATTCTTAAGCATTTGTTGATATGAAAACATTAAAGGCAAAGTGGACAAAAAGCTATAGAAATCAAAAGAGATTGACTCAACTCAGGAAAGAAATTCGGAAAAGGAGCAAATCATAAATATGAAGACTAAATTATAGAGTGCTCAAGGGAGGACAGACTGAAATGAAAATTTTATGATATATCCAAGTAGGAAAACAGAAAAGATGTTGAAAAGTGACACACAGAAAAGTAAAATGGAACAGAAAAGAAGTGGCTGAAATGGAAGACAGGCAGAGAAGAAGACATATTAATTACAGTCTGTGGGTACACTAACATGTCAGAAATCATCACTAAAGAACTTATCCATGTAACCAAAAACCACCAGTCTCCCCAAAACTACCGAAATAATAATAATTGAAAAACTATAGTCCCTGAAGCAGAAAAGAAAACAATAGAAGAGGGCTAATATTTAAAACTTTAATTTGAGAACACTTTCCAGAGATAAATGAAGACTTGAATGTATGTATAGTAAGAGCTCAGTGGGTAGCTGGAAAAATCAACCTGGAATGGTGAACTTTGAGGCACATCCTAGTAAAACTATTAGATTTTGAAGTCTAGAAAATAATTTTCTTAAGCCCTCCTACCAAAAATATTAAATGTTTTACAAGGAGGAAAACATAGACTAGAGTCAGACTTCTCCAAAACAACATACAAAATAAGAGAGCAATAGAGCAACTGTGCAGAGTGGGGAGTGTGGAACTAGGAAGAAATTTTGAACTGGGAATTCTGTATTCAGATCTTACAACAATAGGTAAAGTCTACTAGAGATGGTTTTTTTTTTTTTTTTTTCTAAATAAAGGGACAATTGGGAAAACTTCAGAAATGGGGTATATGGTAAACATCTATATTTCATCATAGATAGAAGATTAAAACAAATACGGGTACAAGGATATAAGTATAATATAGATATATTACATGTTTTGACAATGTAATGATGCAAACAAAAGAGAGAGGATAAAAGAGAGATAAAGGTAAATAGGAAAGAGAAACTCTTGGTAGAATATTTTATATGTGAGAGTTAAAGGATCATTAAAAACTGATAAATAAGAAGGTAACAGACAAGTGAAAAAATTATTTGCAATATATAGCCAAATAAAGGGCTAATATCCCTAATGTATAAAGAACTATTAAAAATTGAGAAGAAACACCAAAAGTTTGGTAGAAAAGATATGAACAATTCACAAAAAGAGATATAAAATTGACCCTTAAATATTTGAAAAGTTATTCAGCCTCACTGATAATACAGAAGTGCAAATTGGAACTACAGAAATATATTTTTCATCTCTCAGATTGGAAAGAACTAAAACGTATGGCAACACATTTGTTGGCGAGGTCATGTGTAATCTGGCACTCTCATACTGACAACCTCAAACATGCCAGTTGGTACAGCCTTTGGAAAGGGAATTTGGCAGTATCTAGTAAAAGTATTTAGACATTTACCTTTCAATGCAGACACCTTTTCTAGGAATTTATTCTGAAGATTTTCATTCAACAATTCAAAAAAAAAATGCATGCATAAAGTTGTTCACCACAGCATTGTTTGTAATCGCATAGGAAATAACCTAAATGCCTTTATGTAGGAGAGAAGTTGAGCAAATTAGAGACTGTTCATCCAATGCAGCACTATACACCTTAAAAATAAGGAAGACCTCTATTCTGATATAGAATAACTTGTAGTATACTGTTTTACAAATTTTTAGAAAGCAAAATGCAAAACAGCGTCTAACACCTATAACTTTTATTTAAGAAAAAAGGGAGATAGAAATGTATACATATTTGGTTATTTGTGCAGAGAAAAACACAAGAAACATAAACTAAAACTAAAAAATAATGAGCTAGTTACCATCAGCGATGATTAGGAATATGAGAGAGAGAGAAGGAATGAGGTAGAATGCATGGGTTCGGGTAGAGAGAGTTCTCTAAGTATATGTATTTGTATAATTCTTACAGTACCAAGATGATGTTGCACATCCTAAAATAAATGAAGGAATGGATGAAATCAATAAGGTTGGGGGTGGAGAATGATGGAATACTAACAGGATAAATAAGGCTAATTGTATTTGAAATGAATAACATAACTCTACTGAATGGGGAGGGAGCAGACTCATTTACAGAGCTTTGAACATTGTATTTTTATTATATATCCTCAGGTTACAGACAAAAAGAACTTTAAGCAAACATTTATTCTAATTAGTAGGTTTATTTTTCACAGGGTGTATTAATCTGTTGTCATGCTGCTAATAAAGGCATACCAGAGACTGGATAATTTATAAAGAAAAAGAAGTTTAATGAATTCACAGTTTCAGATGGCTGGGGAGGCCTCACAATCATGGTGAAAAGCAAATCATAGCAAAATCATGTCTTACATGGTGGCAGGCAAGAGAGCTTGTGCAGGGGAACTCCCATTTATAAAACCATCAGATCTCATGAGGCTTATTCACTACCCTGAGAATGGTATGAGGGAAAATGCCCCCATGATTTAATTATCTCCACCTGACCCAGCCCTTGACACATGGGGATTATTACAATTCAAGATGAGATTTGGGTGGGGACACAACCAAACCGTATCACAGGGGTATAAGTTAGCAATTCTGAAACTATTTAAAGTGTATTCTAGTATGGAGTGAATAATATATAGTAGTATATAAGACAAGTTTTTTTATTGTCAGAGAAGCAAGTTTCAGATACATAAAATGGAGACTAGAATTGCTAAGACCAGTTCAGTCAGGGAGACCCTAACCCAGTGGCACTAGAGGAATTAAAGAGACACACACACAAATATACAGGTGTAAAATGGGAAATCAGGGGTCTCACAGCCTTCAGAGCTGAGAGCCCTGAACAGAGATTTATCCACATATTTATTAACAGCAAGCCAGTCATTAGCATTGTTTCTATAGATATTCGATTAACGAAAAGTATCCCTTATGGGAAACGAAGGGATGGGCCGAAATAAAGGGGTAGGTCTGGCTAGTTATCTGCAGCAGGAGCATGTCGTTAAGGCACAGGTTGCTCATGCTATTGTTTGTGGTTTAAGAGTACCTTTAAGTGGTTTTCCACCCTGGGCAGACCAGGTGTTCCTTGCCCTGATTCTGGTAAACCCGCAACCTTCCAGCATGGGCATTATGGCCATCATGAACATGTCACAGTGCTGCAGAGATTGTGTTTATGGCCAGTTTTGGGGAGCCTGTTCCCAACATGGCCCCCTTCTTTGATTTGCAAATTGATAAAAGCAAAGGCAGCTTTGTCACGGTGAGCTACTTCTTGCAGGAGTCAGGATCCACATCTGCAGACTATACAAAGACAAACAACACAGATTAAAAGCACAATCGTCATTGAGATTACAGAGCTTCCAAGTGTTTTTATCCATTTTAATGTGTTAATATCTGGTAATCTGTCTGCAGCTCCTGTAAGCACTCCAGTTCTTGGCATTAAGGTCAGGTGTGCCTGGGATGCTTTAAATATTTGTTCTTTTAATTTTGCAATATCCAAAAACAAGTTTGTAGAGTGTCCTTCTAGATGCTTTTTTATTCTTTCCCAAATTTTGATCTAATTAAGAGCTATTAATAGTTTCCACAAATCCTTAGTTTAGCTCCTACAGCGGGCCATATAATTTGAGGTTGAGGTGCCACTATACCACCATGGTTCCAGATAATAGGAACTCTTGCCATACTTCTTGTCATTTCTACTATCTGAGCATTTTGTTCAGATGAGCTGAACATAGTCTGGCCATGGCACACAGACTAAGAGGTGCAATTCAAGCTAAACATCCTCTTAGGGGACCAATTAATAATGATTCCATAGGAATTGCTGTGCAGCACCTCTGCCTGTTTTGCAATGCAATCTTCCTAAACAAGTATGTTCATTTTTTCTGGCCGGGTTTAATTTTGTTTACAAATAGGTTTTTGAGGGTGGTATGCCTCAATTATAGGATCAGATTTATTATGGCAAGTACTGAGATCAGAAGACATGTGTAACTGTGTCATAGAGTGATTACATCTAGTCATTATTGCCAGCCAAGATTGATAAATATGCCCAATAAGTATAATTGTTCTCTGTGTCAGCCCTTATTGAAGGAATACTCATGGCAATGGTGATCACTGCTATCATAGCTACCATTCAATTACTCACTGTGACTGGTTGTCCCGCTTTCCTCAGGTTTTCTTCCGCCATCTGTGACAGCTTCTTGATCTGTCCCCAGATGGGTGGCTGTGTTCAACAGGTGTTGCTCGTGACAATTGTGGTCCTCTTCAGCGTCAGTCTCGACATGGCAACAACTGGGGGGTCCTCGGGATCCTCCCGGAATCTCTTCCTTGGCATCTGGCTCGTGATAAGGTTTCATGTGTCTTGATGGTATCCAAATTGGCTGTTGATTTTGGCCTGGAGAAACAAACATAACCTCTACCCCAAGTTGTTATTTTACCTATTTCCCAACTTTTTGTTATTGGATCTCTCCACCAAACCAGTTGTTCGGCTTCTGTCTTTGCAGCTGGTTTCTGTAGATGCTGTTCAGCTGCTGATAACATCTGACCCTGGGCAGGCTCAAAGAATTTAAAGTTAATAATGTTAGATTCAATTGTGTATGAGCTGTCCCGCAATCCCTTTTTCTCCCCCTTTTTGTTTTTGTCATCAGTTGTTCATCTGTATGAAATTGTAACTGAGCATTTGCAATTAACTGTGTGGAATGAACCATGTTTGAAGAATCAGAAATCACATTAATAGGCGTATCAAAAGCAGTCAATATCTCAATTACAGCTACAAGCTCTGCTTTTTATAGAGCATCTGGAAAACTTTACCTTTTGATCCAGAATAAGAACTTTACCATTACTAGACCCATCTGTGAAACAATGAAAATGCTTAGCTGGCTGTATGTAGGTTGTTTACCACAGGAATTATAAATGCAAACCATTCAGTCTTGCTCAGCTAAGGGGATAGTAAAGAAACAGTCTTTCAAATCTATGACTATTAAAGGCCAATTTTTTGGAATTATAGCAGGAGAAGGCAATCCTGGCTGTAATGCTCCCATAGGTTGTATAAGTGAATGGATGGCTCTTAAGTCAGTTAACAGTCTCCATTTACATGAGTTTTTCTTAATTACAAAAACTGGAGGATTCCAAGGGGAAAATGTTGGAGCTATGTGCCCATTTTCTAATTGTTCAGTAACTAATTTCTCTAAAAACTCCAGTTTCTCTTTACTTAGCGGCCATTGTTCTATCCAAATTGGCTTATCTGTTAACCATTTTAAAGGTATAGGTTCTGGAGGCTTAACAATGGCCACCATCAAAAATGATATCCTAGTCTTTGGCAGGAATTTTGTTTTTCCTCTTGAAGTGGTTCTTTCAAAGCTTGCAATTTTTTTTTCTAGCCCAATACCAGGAATATACCCCATTTCATGCATCATATGTTGACTTTGAGGGCTATATAATTGTTCTGGAATTAGAACTTGTGCTCCCCATTGTTGTAATAATTCTTTACCCCATAAATTTATAGGTACAGAAGTTATAATTGGTTGAATAGTCCCAGGTTGTCCATCGGGCCCTTCAGAATGCAAAATATAACTACTTTGATATACTTCAGGGGCTTTCCCAACTCCAACTATGTTAAATTGAGTGGGTTGAATTGGCCACACTGACAGCCAGTGCTGTAGAGAAATGATTGAAATGTTTGCTCCTGTATCTACCAAACCGTTAAATTTTTTTCCCTGAATAGTTATTTCACAGGTAAGACATTTATCAGTAATTTGATTTACCCAATAAGCTGCTTTGTCTTGTTTAGTTGTGCTTCCAAATCCTCCTGTTCATTTAGTTTCACTTTTCCCCATTCCCACGTACAGCACAATGAGGAGCTGTGCTATGCGCTCTCCTGGCTCTGCTTTCCAAGGAACAGAAGTAGATATAACAATTTCAATTTCCCCATTGTAATCTGAGTCAATGACTCCTGTATGTATTTGTACCCCTTTTAAACTTAAACTAGACCTTCCCAGAAGTAATCCTATTGTACCCACTGGCAAGGGTCCACAGACTCCTGTTGGGACCTTTTGTGGGGGTTCCCCAGGCAGAAGGCTCACAGCTTTTGTGCAGCATAAATCTACTGCGGCACTACTGGCTGTGGCGGGGGACAGACATTGTACAGGGGTGAGGGAATGGCCTGAACTGGTAATGCCCCAGTTCACAATGGGGCCTGGGACGGGCCCCTCATGGCATTTCCCGAAATCAGGTTCCCATCTTTATCAAACTTAGAGACACTGATTAGCCCAAAGTTTTCCTTTTTTACATTTTGGACATATTTCAGGATCAGCAGTTTTCCTTTTTCCCGTATCTGGTAGCCTGACTCGCTGCTTTTTTTCTACATTCTTTTTTAGCATGACCATGCTTTCCACAGTTAAAACAAGCTCCAGGAAATGGAGTATTTCCTTTATCCACTCTCAGTCCTGCCATTGCCTGTGCCAACAAAGTAGCTTTCTGCAGATTACCTCCAATACCATCACAGGCATTGATATAATCAACTAAATGTGCTTTCCCTCTGATAGGTCGCAGAGCAGCCTGGCAATTGGGATTAGCATTGTCAAAAGCTAATAACTGCAGCACTGTATCCTGAGCAGCTGAATCTGCAATCACTTTTTTTTAGAGACTCCTGTAACCGAGCTATAAAATCCACGTATGGTTCTTTTGGTCCTTGTTTTTATAGCACTAAAGGAAGGGTATTGTTCTCCACATGAAGTGATTTTTTCCCAAGCTCTAATGCATACTCCTCTAAGCTGTTCTATGGCATCATCCTGCATGACCACTTGTGCATCTAAATCAGCCCAGCCCTAAACCCTCAAAAGTTGGTCTGCAGTTATATTAATTTGAGGTTGGGCCTGGGCATTGTGAGCAGCCTGAATGGAAGCTTCATGTGCCCACCAAGTTTCAAATTGTTAAGAACTGAGCAGGAGTTAGACAAGCTCGAGTAAGAGCATCCCAGTCAGTAGGAATCATCCGACTGGAAATAGTAACATTCTTTAACAGTCCCATTACAAAAGGAGAACCTGGTCCATACTGATTTATAGCTTGTTTAAATTCTTTGAGTAATTTAAAAGGAAAAGGCTCAAATGTAGATATAATATTTCCGTGTTGATCTGGGGGGTGTATTCTAACAGGGAACTGCCAAGCCTCTAAATCACCCTCTCGTCTAACTTGCTGAATTCCTGCCTGAATAGAACTAAGAGCAGTCACTTGAGGCGCTGCTCGAATGGTCACTGGGGCAACTACTTTTCGCCCAGTGTCCTCTGGAAAAGACAGATCTGGAGGATCTTTTTCTTCAAAATAATAATGAGGGGGTACAGAAGGGTAGGGCTGAACCTCTTCCTTCTTTGCCCCTTAGCTTTAGCTGGCAAACAAACCTGCTCTGTAACCTCTTCTGTTACTTCATTATACCCGCCTTCCTCCTTATCATCAGTGTGAAAAAGTTCCAAGGTAGAACGAACCACAACCCACACTTGTCCCATTGTTACCCTGATGCTTTCAAGCTCCCCTTCTTACTCACCACAGGGATTACTGTAAGAGTACTCGGGTGTCCTCCAGCTTGGTTCCACATTCTCCAACCGTTGCTCCGGTGACCCTTTGACCTGGATTCGAGTCCCCACTTATCGGCGCCACTTGCTGAGACCAGCTCAGTCACGGAGACCCTAACCCAGCAGTGCTAGAGGAATTAAAGACACACACACACACAAATATAGAGGTGTAAAATGGGAAATCAGGGATCTCACAGCTTTCAGAGCTGAGAGCCCTGAACAGAGATTTACCCTCGTATTTATTAACAGCAAACCAGTCATTAGCATTGTTTCCATAGATATTTGATTAACTAAAAGTATTCATTATGGGAAACAAAGGGATGGGCTGAAATAAAGGGGTAGGTCTGGCTAGTTATCTGCAGCAGGAGCGTGTCGTTAAGGCACAGATTGCTCATGCTCTTGTTTGTGGTTTTAAGAACGCCTTTAAGCGGTTTTCCACCCTGGGCGGACCAGGTGTTCCTTGCCCTAATTCTGGTAAACCCGCAACCTTCCAGCGTGGGCATCATGGCCATCATGAACATGTCACAGTGCTGCAGAGATTTTGTTTATGGCCAGTTTTGGGGGCCAGTTTATGGCCAGATTTTGGGAGGCATGTTCCCAACAAGAATGAAGCTTTTGATGTTACATTAGAATTTGAGATGCCATTATGAACTCATGGCTTCAAAATATATAATAAAATATATGTAAATAGAAACAGATCTGTGTGTGTGTGTGCGCGTGTGTGCATGTGTTCTATCTTTGTCCACCAAGATAACCTAGAAACAATTCTCCCTAATACCATTGAGCATCCCTGCCATCCAGACAGTAGTTTCTAAATACCATTGTTTACAAAAAGGAATAGGGGTTCCTTAGAAAAAAATGACTGGTTCCAGGGCTGGTGTAGAGAAAATTCAAGTTCAATTAGAACATCTTTTTGTGTCCTAGTAACTAAGGAAGTGATCAAATAGTGATAGAGACATGACAAAAAGGCATAGGAACTGGTTTAAAGGGTCCTCACTGAGAAAATTTTGGACAATTGAATGTCAAAATAAATAATGATAGATTAAAAGTCATGAGTTTTTTATATAAACATATAAATGAATATAAATGGGGTAAAGGAACACTCTGTCTAATAGTAAAATATTAAGTAGTAAATGTAGATGAATGATGGAATTAGAAAAAAATATTGAAACACCCACCGTAGTAATAAATGTTTCAGTCAAGAATCATCAATCAGAGAGTGGAAATATGCTGATGAGAAACAAAGTTTTACTTAATCTCAAAGTATCACCCTATAAGATACTTATTAATTACAAAAGGAAAAATAGTAACTTTATCATGGACAAACTTTCAGACACTATCATAGCCAAATAATAAAAGTCAGCGTTGTTAGTGATAGGACAAATGTCGTGTACTTCCAGCTATGATGTACCTAGAAGACACATATTTTCTGTTATTCCTGCCGAAAGTGAAAATGTGAATCTATACTTGAAGAAATGTCAGACAAATCTAAATTGAGGGATAGTCTAAAAAATATCAAGGTTATTAAAGACTGAGACATTGTTCTAGAATAAAGGAGACCTGACAACTAAATCTAATATATAATCTTGAATTGGATCCTGGGCAAGTAAAAAATTATAGTTCTATAAAAGACATTAGTGAGACAGTTTGTTACATTTGAAAAAGAGCTATAGATTAGATAATATTGTATCAGTATTAATTTTCTGATTTGGTAATTCCACTGTGGTTATGTCTGAGAATGTCCTTGACTTTGTGATACATACACTGACATATTTAGGGGTAAAGCAGCAATATGTCTGCTAAGGGAGGGTAGCTGGGGAGGCAATGATAGCACAGATGTAGTAAGATGTTTACATTTGGGGAGTCTGGGTGAAGGATATGCAGAAATTCTTTGTACTATTTTTGTAATGTCTAAGTCTGAAATTATTTCTAAATATAAAAATATAAATTTAAGATATGTAGAAATCAAAATATTATAATTTACTGTCAAAAGCAAGGTTAAAATTCCACTTTAGGAATTTTGCTAAAGTATAAGTAAATTGAAGTATGTTATGGGCCAGGCATGGTGACTCACACCTGTAATCCCGGCACTTTGGGAGGCCAAGGCTGGTGGATAACTTGAGGTCAGGAGTTCGAGACCAGTCTGGCCAACATGGTGAAACCCCGTGTCCACTAAAAATACAAAAATTAGCCCAGCGTGGTGGCATACGCCTGTAAGCCCAGCTACTAGGGAGGCTGAGGCAGGAGAATTGCTTGAACCCAGAAGGTGGAAGTTGCAATGAGCCGAGATCGTGCCACTGTACTCCAGCCCAGGTGACAAGAGTAAGACTCTGTCTCAAAAAAAAAAAAAAAAAAAGAAAAAGAAAAAAAAGAAAGATATGTATATCTGATTTTCAGGTGTTTTAAAACTCTAGTTTGTCCACTTATTTGTTAATTCATCAAAATGGTATGAGCTGTACTAAATGGTAGGTGCTGCACTTAAAGATATAATCAAGCTAGAAAAATCTCTTAGCACTCATAGATCTTACATTTGTAAAGCAATGACGTGTTATGGGAGACAAAAACAACAAATGTAATAATTACTATGAGGTATATTGTTATGAGTAAAGTAAAATAAGATGGTGTGATAGTGGGAGTCACAGAGGTGTATGTGTGGAGTTGGTCAGGAAAGATCTTTCTGAGAGAGTAGCATTTGTTATACTTGAATAATGAGAAAGAGCCAATAACTTGAACCTCCAGGAGAAAACCTCATAAAGGAATGTCTTACATTTATAATAGAGGTGAAGTTGAACACCACATTAGCAACCATTTGGCCTACAGGAATAATATGAAGCTTAATGCCAGCTAGAAAATTGCTTCGTAAGTTACTGAAACATAAGAGACATGGAATATCATTGGAAATAAAATTAATATTTATGGGATCTGTTCTTTTTATCACTATGTAGCTAGATCTTATACTGTACAAATCACTGAAATTCCCTGGCTCTCAACTGTATCTGTAATAAAGTCTATGAGTAGATAATATTTATAATTTTATAATCTTATAAATTCTCACTATGCTTGATTTTACAATATAATTACATAAGTATACATATATATAAAAGAAAATTAAAGTCGATAATAAAGAATAAATGATGTTTTACAGATTGTCCGTTATCTGTACTCTCTGAGCTAGACCATACTTTGACTTTTAACAACAGAAAGGGGATAGTTCCAGGACACCAAGAAACAGAAATTTGTCAAGGAGTTTTACAAACTCCTATTAAATTCAATATTCAAACAGTACTTCAAACTTCAACAACACTTTTCCCTTTTCACTTTTTAATTTTAATTTTAATTTTAATTTTTTCGAAGACAGGGTCTGTCTCTGTCACCCAGGCTGGAATGCAGTGGCTTGATCTTGGCTCATTGCAACCTCTGCTTTCCGAGTTCAAGCAATCCTCCCACCTCAGTCTCCCAAATAGCTGGGACTAGAGGCACACGCCACAGCACCCAGCTAATTTTTTGTATTTTTTGTAGAGATGGGGTTTCACCATGTTGCCCAGGCTGGTCTTGAACTCCTGAGCTTGAACTGTCTGCCTGTCTGGGCCTCCCAAAGTGCTGTGGTTACAGATATGAACCACTGCACCCAGCCCCTTTTCACTCTTAATTGATAACTTTATATCTTATTTCACTGAAAAAAATATATAATCAGATTTGACTCTCTCTAGTCTTCTAACAGCAAATGTACCAACTTATTCACATCTGTCCCAGTATTTTCTGCTTTAAGTCCTGTTACAGTGAATGCATTTTCCCTGCTTCTATCTAAGGTGAAAGCATGTATGTATGCACTGAATTCCATGCTCTGCAGCTATTATTCTCCTTCTCTTTCTTACATCGTTAATTATTCCTTCCAGCCTAGATATTCCTGTCAGTACATACAAAACAGTGGCTAGCAGAGAGCAAGTGTTAGTTAACCTAACAATAATAATAACCCATCAATTCCCATGGCTTTAGAAATCATCAATATTCTGATACATCTAACATTGTATCTTAGCACAGGACTTCTGTACTTTTGAATCGTATATCCAAATCCACTAAACACTTCCAATTGGATGTGCAATAGCTACCAAAACAACAACAACAAACTTAAAATGTCCAAAATTGAATCTTGGTTCTTACTCTCCAACCAGCTCCTTTTGTAATTTCCCTCATCTCAGTAAACCACATCTCCATTCTTCTAGTTGCTTTGGTCAAAAATTTTGAAGTCATTTTTGACTTTTCTGTTATTCTCTCATATTCCACATCCAAATCATCAGCATCTCTTCTTGTGAGCTCCTCTTTGAAACTTAATGAAACTTACCACAATGCTATAAAGTCATGTGCAAAGACTTCAGTTTAAAAATGTGCATCATGTTATTGGAACGTAAATGAAATGGCAGAGAGCAGCCTTCAGTTAGCAGGTTGGAGGCTCTAGGGTCCTGCCGCAATCCAGTCCATCTTTGTCTTTACTGTGGCTTGATACTACCTGTTGGTAGTTTTCTATTTCAGTTTAGATATCCATGGGGACCATTCTGGAATCTCAGTTTATGGGGAACTTTCAAGGACAGTAGCAGCAGTTCCAGTAATCTCTTGTTGCCTGTTTTATTGAATCTCATACCAACAGAATAGGCCAAGAGACTATTTGGGATTCAGAGACTCACCCTTTGCCTCTTGACTTCTCAAAGCTGATTACTATTTGTCGGTCTTGGTTCACTCCTTTCTCCATGTTTCCCCAATTTCTCTAAAAGATAAGAACTTTAGCCTACTCCTTTTGAGAACAGAGGGCTTATGCAGAGGCTGGGAGGCAGTTATCAAACAATTTATATATCTGAAGTCCAATCACTTACTTCCACTCCTATTTCCCTGATCCTAGCTAATATCATCTCATACCTTGATTGTTGCACTACCTTTCTGATTGACGCTGTTGCTTTTACTATTGCTTTCCTGTAAACTACTCTTAACACTGGAGTCATAGTGAGCTTAAGTCAGATCATGTGACTCTTCTGTTCAAAAGCCATTAATCTTTCCATCTCTTCAAGAGTAAAAGCATAAGTCTTCACAGTGATCTGCCCCTCTGTCCCACTGCTGCTCCAACCTCACCTTCTTCACTCTCTACTTCGAAAACCTCTGAAGGACTCTTCTGCACAAGAGCATTTATACTCACTGATTACTCTGCCTGAAATATACTTCTTTCAGATGTTTTTCCCTTACCTACTTTTAGATTTATGCTCAGTATCACTTATCAGAGTTTTTTCACTGGCCACCTGTTATATAATACTCCTCCTACCAGTTGCTCTTTTTCCCCATATTAGTTATTATTGAATAACAAATTACCCCAGACTCAGAAGTTTAAATCAATAAATATGTATTGTCTCTATTTCTGTGGATCAAGAATTTAGTAGCGACTTAGCTGAGTGATTCTGTTTAGGCCCTCTAGTCATGTTGAAAGCAAGAGGTCAGCTGAAGAAACGCCATCAGAAGTCATGAGTGGGGCTGAAAGATTCACTTCCAAGGTATCTCACTCACATGCCTGGAAAGTTGATGCTAGTTTTTGGCTGGAGGTCTAAGCTTTTCCCCATGTTGATCTTTCCATAGGACTGCACAAGTCTCTTCATGATATACGGGCTCCCACCAACATGAGTGATCTGAGGCTGGAGGAAAGGGAAAACTCAATGTTTTTTATGACCTAGCCCTTATCATTTCTGCAAAACTCCATTGGTTACATAGGTCATCTCTATTCAGTGTAGCAGAGGACTACACAAAGGCACACATACCAACAGGCAAGAATCACTGAGGACCATTTGAGAAGCTGACTTCCAAATCCTTCATATTCTATTTCATTTGTCTACATAGTTCTTAATTTCAACTAACCTATTATATATTTATTTTTAATTTGTGATTTATTTGCTTTTCCTCATTTGTCTCCTTTATGCCCAGCACCTAGAAATTTTTTATTTGAATTCAGTATTATCAATACTGCAATCAGGTTTTTGTTTGAAAATAGAAAATATCCATAGTTGGATAACTTTGTTAGGATAATTATACAGGGATTAAGTAATAGAAGAATGTTCATGCAATCTACACCTAAAACTCTGTAGGAAATACTTTGCTACTCCTTCATCAATGTAGAATACAGACCTGGAAATTGCCAAAAATATAGTGACATTGACTTTTACTTCCTCCGTACTCTATTCCCAAGCTCCTTCCAAATAATATTCTCTTATGCTTTATTAACAAAGAGAAATGGATTTTTAAATCTTGTCAACCTTAGTAGATCTCTCCCACCCCCATTAATAGGGTTATTTTGAGGATTAAGTCAGTCTTATGAATATTAGGAGACTATCTCTGGGTGACTATTATGTCTTCAACTTCTTTGAAGAAATTGGATTCAATTTTGGAATGTTAAGGTTTTTGGTAGCTGCTACACATTCATGTGATCCTAGGTGGTTTATCAGAATATTAAGTTGTAGGCATAGGCTTTTGATATGGCCTGGCCTGAAATCCCTGCCCAATAAGGACAATAGTAATAAACTGAACCAGTAAAATTTTCTGTCTCGGGACTGGGAGTCACGCTTCCTTAGGAGGATGCATCAAATCTCTCTCAAGATTTCTGCATTGACTTTCTCAAAGAAATCTCCACTGATGCTGCTGTTTAGCCGCACTCCTGCCCTCCCTGTCACTGAACTATATAACCTCTAAGCTTCATTTCAGCAATAAGTTCTTTGTTATTTAATGAGAATCAAAAGTTTAATGTAGGCTCGGTGTGGTGGCTCACACCTGTAATCCTAGCACTTTGGGAGGCCAAGGCAGGAGGATCACTTGAGCTCAAGAGTTCAAGACCAGCCTGGGCAACATAGTGAAATTTTGTCTCTATATATTTAAAAGAAAAAATTTGAAAAAAGTTTAATGTGGTCCAAAATAACCTGACTTCAAGATTTTAGTAAAGATTGTTTGCTGGTGAGAAATATATAGTTAAGAAAAAAATAAATATAAAAGAAAAATGAAATATATACCTGGAGGTAGCTTGCCTACTATGGAGTGTCTCTATAGTATTTTATGGATCTGCCTCTTCTCTAGAAGGTGAGCATCTTAAGGGCAGAAGCTAGGATTTACTAATGAGATATGTGCCTACATAGTGTTAGGGCTGACTCAACATATCTCTTGGCAAGAGAATCTGGGAGCCAGTGGAATTCTCCCCTCAGCAGCTGGGTTCTCCAGCCTGTAGCAGGTAATGGAGAGCTTGATGGGATGCAAATGAAACAGTACGAGCTTGGTTAGTTTTTCAGAATGAGTGGGGGCTGAGAGGCTACAATATCGTTCATTGATGCTAGTTTGAAATGCATGTTAATGTGCTGATTCACAGCAAAGATAAGTTTGGCTTTATAAATAGTCTTTCTCTCTCCCAGCAAATAGGCTAGAAAAGATGATTCTCTGACAGGAATGATACTCAGGACTAGGACCTCCTAAATGAAGGGGCCTATTTAGTTAATTATGCGGCCAATCTGTGAATGTGTTGCTAGAGGCTTGGAAATGAACACTTTCCCTTGTACTAAAGGAGCAGTAGATGATGGTTTCAGCCAACTTCAGCTCTTCTATGAAGAGCCCACACTTCCCTGGAAAAGCAGCCCAACTGTTAGGTCTCTTTAATAATTAGAGAAGTCACTTGTTGGTCAGAGTTGACAAGAAAAAGTAGGGAGCAAATAAGGGTAATTTTTTTCATCTCTTTCATTAGAGAATGTTCGTGTATATATGTACGTTCTGGGTTGAGAGTCAGAATCACGTTCTGAGTGAGGCATTGGGGGAGTTCTACTTCAAGAACTCTGAAATTAGCTCAGAGTTCATCGTATGACACTCTAGTTCTGTCTTCTGTTCAGAAACTTTTAAAGGAAATAATACAAACAAAAATTTCTACAAGACTTAATGTGTTCTAAAAAATTCTACATTTGGAACACATGAAATCAACGCAAGGAATTAAACTGTTTTGTACAGTATCTAGTCATTTATTTCTTTTACTCAATACTTATCTCTTAGTCCATTTGGACTGCTTTAAAAAAATGCCATGAACTGAGTAGCTTATAAGCAACAGAAATTTATTTCTCACAGTTTTGGAGGCAAGGAAGTCTGAGATCAAGGTGCCAGCAGATTCACTGTCTGATGAAGGTCTGCCATCTGGTTCATAGGTGATTTCTTCTATCTATGTCTTCATACGGTAGAAGTGCAAGGAAACTCTTTGGAACCTCAAATATAAGTGCACAAATCCCACTCATGAGATCTTAACCCTCATGACCTTATCACTTCCCTAAAGACACTACTTCCAAATGCCATAATAGTGATGATTAGGTTTCAACATATGATTTTGGGGGACACAAACCCTCAGGCCATAGCAACTTATGAGGTGTGATAAGAAGCTCTACTGGTCCTGTACCCAGTTCCCAATTTCTATCAATTTTGTTTCCTGAGGTCAAAAAATATGAGTGTTTGTATTCTGGTTACATATTTATATAACCTCAGAGTGTTTATTTGTAAATTGGTACCTACTTCATAGGCATGTTGTAAAGAAATAAATGTGTTAATACATGTTAGATATTTAGATCAGTGGCTGCATACAATAAGTGATTTTTTAAAGTTAGCCAATTATCTCTTGAACCTGTCCGATCTTTGTTTTCCTTGTTTCCTTACCTTAATCTAGGATATTATCCTTTTTCTGGATTGCAATTCTCTCCACTAACCTCCTAGCCTCTAGTATTTCTCCTCTCAGATCCCTTTTCTACATAGCTACCAGGGTAATTTTTCTGAAATTCAAATATTACCATGTAACTCTCTTGGTTATATTCAAACTCCCCATCACGGCATGTTACAAGGCATCTCTCTCTCTAACCTTAATCTTCTGTCTATTCTTCCCATTTTTCTCTTTCACAATACTGAAAGCATTTCAGTAATCCCATTATAACAGACTCTCTTTTGCTTCCATTATTCCCATATATTCTTTTCCTTCTTGCTTAGCTGATGGGCATCCTTCAGATTCCTTCTTAGGATTCCCCTTCTATTGATAGTCTTCTGCAAGCTTCCTTAATCTGTGACTGAGCTAATTACTTATTCCTCTGTATTTTTTCTAATTATCGATTATATTTTTTTCTAGTTTCACATACAGTATTGTGGCTGCACATGAGAGTAGGATAGTTGTTTTAGTAAGTATCCAAGTAGGCGACTGCACACTCTTCACAGGTGAAGGGCATACTATTTGCTTAGAAAAGCAGTTGTCTGAAATTAGAGATCCAAACCTCACTTATATTAAAATAGCTGTGATTCTGTGATGTGTAGTCTCTGAAAGGGGAACAATCACAGAAATATTTATTTATACCCTATGATGTTTAGAAGTGTGATTTAAAGTGGCTATTGTGAACTATGGAATTCGAGAAGGTAAAGCTAGTAAAAAAGTGGAATAGGATCTTTTGTTTGACTGAGAATATTCAAATAATAGAGACTTTTGGTTGCACTCCAATTCCATTTGTCTCTTCTTTCTGAGTATATGTAATTAAAGTCCTATAAGAAGATGATTAGGAAGGATCATAGAAAAATATTTGAAGAAATGTTGGGGGGCATTTAAAAAATGTGATGGAAATTGAAAGCAAGCTCAACAAAATGCAAGTGGAAAAAAATTGCAGGACATCATAAACTGCTCAAAGCCAGTGATGAAGAGAAAACCTTAAAAGTAAAAAGAGGGTAAATGACATGTTATGTAATAAGGAACAGAAATGAGAGTGACAACAGATTTCACATGGGAAACAATGCATGTCAGAAAACAGTGGAGTGATATTTTTAAGGTACTGAAAGAATAAAAAACTATAAAGCAAGAATTCTAGAGCCAACACAAATATCTATCAATAATGAAAAAGAAATGACTATTTCAGACATAAAAAGCTAAAGTACAACAGACAATATCTGCAAAACAGACAAGATCAAAAGAAATCCAGATAGAAGTAAAATGAGAGCAGGTAGAAATCTAGCTATGCAAAAGATAGAAGACCACTGGAAATGTTAAATATGAGGCTAAGTATAAAAACATTTGTCTTATTTTAAAAATGAATTTAAAAAATAATATACTATTTAAAACAATGATAATAACAATATAAGTTTATAACACATGTAGAAGTAAAATGTGTAGTGATAGTACAAAGGCCAGAATAGTATACTGCTGTAAAATTCCTTTACTATGAAGATGTGGTGTAATATTAACTGAATGTTGACTATAATAATGTAAAGATCTATACTATAAACCCTAAATGAACTGCTAAAGGAACAAAAGAAAAATTTACATATAGCCAATGGTGTAGATAACATAGAATCATAAAATATTCAGTTAATCCAAAATAAGGCAAAAGTGGGAAATAAAAAAGTATGGACAAATTGAAATCAAATAGCAAGATGGCAACCTCTAAGCTAATACACAATAATCACATTAAATGTAAATGGTCTAATCAGCCCAATTTAAAAGGCAAATATTGTCAGATTGATAAAAGTGAGACCCAATTATATACTGTCTGTGAGAAACCAACTTTAAATATAAAGACATGTGTAGGTTAAAAGTAAAAGACTGGAGGGCAGTATATTATGCCTACATTAATCTAAGAAAGCTAGAGTGGCTATATTAATACCAGGCAAAGTAAATGCCATGTGCTATTTCTAGAGCTAAAGAAGGTCATTTCATAATGATAAGTCAATTCATACAGAGTACATAACAAAGCTAAATATTTATGCAACTAATAACAGATATTTTTAAAATATGAAGCAAATATTGATATAACTGAAAAAATATACACAGCCACAATATTAATCAGAGACTACAACATCCTCGTCTCAATAATTGATAGAACAAGGAGAAGTAAAATAACAAAATAGAAGACTTGAAACAACACTACCCCCATCTTGACTTCACTGACATTTTTAGAAGTCTCCACTCAACAATATGGGCAAATGTTATTTACAAGTGCACACAGAACATTTACTGAAATAGACCATATTCTTCACTCTCTAAAAATGTCTCAAAGTATTCAAAAGGATTTAAATTATATAAAGTGTGGAATCTGACTGCAAGGGAATCACAGTAGAAATCAGTAACAGAAAAGTATTTGGAAAATTTTCAAGGATTTGAAAACTAAGCAGGATCTTTTTAAATAACACATTGGCCAAAGAAGAGTTTATAAGGAAAATTTAAAAATATTTTGACTTGACTGAAAACGAACACATGGCATATCATAATTTGTGTGATACAGCTAAGTCGGTGCTTTGAGGAAAATTTATTACATGAAACACATATTAGAAAAAAGAACTTTCATTTCAATGCCCTAAGCTTCTACCTTAAGAAACAAAAATATAAGAGTTAGTTATGCCCTGCAAAAAAGTAATGGAAAAAAATCATAAGTGCAGAAATAAATAAAATAGAACTAAGGAAAACAGAGAAAATTTGTAGCCCAAAACCAAAATTTGATTAGAGAAAATCAATGACATTATCAAATCTCTAGCTACATTGATCAAATAAATAAAGAGAAAAGACACAAATTACCAATATCAGGAAAGAGAGGGTCATCTCTATAAATCTTATAGACTTTAAAAGAATATGGGGCTATTAAAGCAACTTTATGAATATACTTGATAATTAGATGAAATGGGATATTTCCTTGAAAGACAAAAATTGCCAAAGTCCCTCAAGAGAATAGATAACCTGAATAGGCCTATATTTTTTAAAAACACTGAATTTATATTTAGATATATTTATACAGACAAGACACAGACACACAAACACATGCACAAATAAATAAATGCCAAGCTCAGAAAATTTCACTGATGAATTCTACATTAAAGAAGGAAACAATAGCAATTTTACACAAATGTCTCAAGAAAACCAAAGAGGGAATATTTCTCAACTCATTCCATGAGTTCAGCCCTTCCCTAATACCAAAACTAGACAAAGGTATTACAATAAAAGAAAACTTCCGACCAATATCTCACATTAACACAGATTTAAAAATTAAAAATTTTAGCAAATGGAATATAACAATATATTGAAAAGTTAATGCATCATAATCGAGAAAGGTTTATCCCAAGAAGGCATGATTGGTTTAGCATTTGAAAGTTAATCAATGTAATCTACCATATTAACATTTTAAAAGTAAAAAATTGTATGATCATCAGAATAGATGTAGAAAATGCATTTGACAGATTCCAAATTCATTCCTGACAGAATTCTCAGCAATCTAGAAATAGAACATTTCTCAACCTAATAAAGGACATATATGTGCTCCCACTCAGACAGTCAGCACAGCATGTGGAAACTCACATCGGTAACTTTTGCTCCAAATACTACCACAGGAACATACCAGGAAACCCAAAAGAATTCACAGGCTGTTTGAAAGAAGTGGCTTGTCACTGCAAACTCCATGAGCCAGCCAAAACACTATGAGTACCCAAATAGTAAGAGGGGAAAGTCTACCTCCAAACACACATCCTCACTGGGGAACCTGAAAATCCAGATCACGGGAGAAGGATATAACCTTACCTAGAGCTGAAATGAATTTAGAGAGCCAAGCGAAACATAAAAGTAGAAGAAGCTGCAAGAAGAACCCTGTAGGCCCTCCTGGTACCTAGGGAAGCCATTTCTGACTTTATCTCACAGGGGTCCTTGGGGAGGACCTGGACCCCTGCCAGTGGAATTGGGGAAAAACCACAGGGAAAAGGAAACTTCCAGTGAACTTTGTAATAATTTTGACTGAATGTAAATTTTCTAGGGCAGTATCCAGGGGTGGAGGGGCAGTGAATGGGAAGTGCAGCACAGAAGCCTTGGCAGGTGGGGAGGCCAAACCCTGAAAGCCCTGCTTGCTGTCTCTCAGTGAGGAGGCTTGTAGCCTGAGGCAAGATAGCAGCCCTGCTCACCAGCTGCCTGGCTGTAAGCTCAGTACTTTTGGTGGGGAACACGGGGAGTGAGACTGGCCTTGTTGACTATGTGGGAATTGGGTGAGGCCTGTCACTGTTTGCTTTCCCCCAGTTCCCTGGTGACCTGTATATGCAGCAGAGGCAACCATAATTCCCCTGGGAACATAACTCCATTGACCTGAGAACCACACCCCCATTCCCCACAGCAGCCATAGCAAGCCCCTCCCAAGGAGAGTCTGAGTTTAGGCTTAGATATGCCTAAGCCTACCCCGACCTAATGATCATTCTGTACCTGCCCTCGTAGCCAAAGACAAAAGACATAATCTCTTGGGAGCTCTATGACCCTGCCAATTGCCTAAGAAACCCAAGTACTTATCCAGGTGACCTTAGGACAAGCTTCTATCCCCGCTATACTACTGCAGCTGATGCTCTTGAAAGCGCCACCTCCTGGCTGGTGGCCAACCAACTCAAGCCATTACAGCAACTCATAAAAGAAAAATCGTGCTCCAAGAAAGGAGAAAACAACAACTATTTCCACTGCCTGCCACATCCTGGCTAACCAGAGGTCCTGAGTCTGACCACATGACAACTTCACTGCTAGCACAACCAGCATTTGAGAAAACTGGTGCACTAAACAAAACTACAGCCAAGGACCCTCAAAGAGTCCACGTCATTCCCCTGCTACCTCCACTGGAGCAGGTGCTGTTATTCATAATTGAGAGACCTGAAGATGGATCACATCACAGATTCTTTGCAGACACTCCCAAGTACCAATCCAGAGCCTGGTAACTCTGCTGGGTGGCTAGACCTAGAAGGGCAATGACAATCACTGCAATCCAGTTCTCAGGAAGCCCCATCCCTAGGGAAAGGGGAAGAGCACATCAAGAGAGTACCCATGGGACAGCAGCGCTTGAGCCCCAGATCTTTCCTTTGACATAGTTAGTCAAATGTGAAGGAACCAGGAAAATAATTCTGGTAATATGACAAAGCAGGGTTCTTTAGCACCCCCAAAAGATCACACTATGTCACCCACAATGGATACAAACCAAGAAGAGATCTCTGAATTGCCAGAAAAAAAGAATTCAGAAGCTCAGTTATTAAGCTCCTCAAGGAGGCACAAGAGAAAGGTGAAAACCAACTTAAAGAAATTTTGAAAAATGCAGGATATGGACAAAAAGTCTCCAGAGAAAGACAGCATAAATAAAAAACAAGCACAACTTTGGGAAATGACACACATAGAGAAATACAAAATACACTGGAAACTTTCAACCGTAGAATCAAACAAGTAGAAGACAGAACTTCAGAGCTCAAAAACAAGGCTTTTGAATTAATCCAATCCAACAAAGACAAAGAAAAAAGAATTTTAAAAAATGTACAAAACCTCCAGGAAGTTTGGGAACTATGTTAAACAACCAAACCTAAGAATAATTGATGTTCCCAAGGAAGATGAGAAATCTAAAAGTTTGGAACACATATTTGAAGGAGTAATTGAGAAAAACTTCCCTGGCCTTGTTAGAGGTCTAGACACCCAAATACAAGAAGCCCAAAGAGCAACAGGGAAATTCATTGCAAAAAGATCATCACCTACGCACATAGTCATCAGGTTACCTAAAGTCAAGATGAAGGAAAGAATCTTAAGAGCTGTGAGACAAAAGCATCATGTAACCTATAAAGGAAAGCCTATCAGATCAACAGCAGATTTCTCAGCAGAAACCTTACAAGCTAGAAGGGATTGGGATCCTATATGCCAGGAATTTCGTATCCAGAGAAACTAAGCTTTATAAACGAAGGAAAGATGAAGTCTTTTCCAGACAAAGCTGAGAGAATTTGCCACTATCGAGACAGCACTACAAGAACTGCTAAAAGCAGCTCTAAATCTTGAAACAAAACCTTGAAATACGCCAAAATGGAACCTCCTCAAAGCATACATCTCACAGGACCCATGAAACAGTAACACAATAAAAAACAAAAAAACAAACAAACAAAAAGCAAGGTATTCAGGCAACAACTAGCGTGATAAATAGAATAGTACCTCATGATCTCAATACTGATGTTGAATATAAATGGCCTGAATGCTCCACTTAAAAGATATGTAATGGCAGGATGGATAAGAACTCACCAATCAAGTATCTGCTGTCTTCAAGAGACTCACCTAACACATAAGAACTCACATAAACTTAAGATAAAGGTGTGGAAAAAGATATTTCATGGAAACGGACACCAAAAGTGAGCAGGAGTAGCTATTCTTGTATCAGATAAAATGGAGTTTTTAACAACCATTAAAAAAGACAAAGAGGGACATTGTATAATGACAAGAGGAGTAGTCCAACAGGAAAGTATTACAGTTCAAAATATGTATGGACCTAACACTGGAGCTCCCAAATTTATAAAACAATTGCTACTAGACCTAAGAAATGAGATAGATGCCAACATGATAATAGTGGGGGACTTCTGTATGGTAACTATACCCTAGAACAAATAGACGTAACAGATATTTACAGAATATTCTACCCAACAGCTGCAGAATACACATTCTTTGCATGAGCACGTGGAGCATTCTCCAAGACAGACCACATAATAGACCACAACCAGTCTCAGTAAACTTAAGAAAATCAGAATTATAGCAAGTACTCTCCCAGGCCACAGTTCAATCACTAGAAAACCTAGAGGAGGTGGATAAATTCCTGGAAACGTACAACCCTCCTAGATTGAACCAGGAAGAAAGGTCATATTAAGGTAATAAAAGCCATCAGTGACAAACCCACAGCCAACATTATACCAACTGAAGAAAAGTTGAAATCATTCCCACTGAGAACTGGAAGAAAACAAGGATACCCACTTTCAGCACTTCTAGTCAACATAATAAATGAACTCAGTAAAGTTTCAGGATACAAAACCAATGTATGCAAATCAGTAGCACTGCTATACACCAGCAGCAACCAAGCTGAGAACTAAATCAAGAACTCAATCCCTTTTACAATAGCTGCAGAAAAGTAAAATACTTAGGAATATACCTAACCAAGGAGATGAATGACCTCTACAAGGAAAAGTACAAACACTGCTGAAAGAAATCATAGACAACACAAACAAATGGAAATGCATCCCATGCTCATGAATGGGTAAAATCAGTATTGCAAAAATGACCATACTGCCAAAAGCAGTCTGCAAATTCAATGCCATTTCCATCAAAATACCATCATCATTCTTCACAGAACTAGAAAAAACAATTCTAAAATTCATATGGAACCAAAAAAGAGCCTGCATAGCCAAAGCAAGCAAAAAGAACAAATCTGGAAGCATCACATTGCCCAACTTCAAACTACTATAAGGGTATATTCACTGAAACAGCATGATACTTGTATAAAAATGGACACACAGACCAGTGGAACAGAATAGAGAACCCAGAAATAAAGCCAAACACTTAGAGTCAACCAATCTCATCTACAAAGCAAACAAAAAATAAAGTGGGATTTTGGGATTTCTCTGGACCTTCAATTTATCTGTAAATCTAAAATTATTGAAAATAAAAAAATTAATAAAATTTAAGTTGTTACTTATAAAGTAGAGAAGTATTAGAATTATTTACATAGACATACAGATCAAGAGAACAGAATTCAAATTCAAGAAATAGATTGACTTATATGGTCAACCAATTTTCAACAAAGTTGTCAAGGCATTCAATGGGTCTTTTCAACAAATAGTGCTAGGTCAATTGATTGGGTATAAGCAATAAAATAAAATATATAAAGAAAGTCTTTCACACCATTTACAAAATTCACTCAAAATGGATCAGAGACCAAAGGTATAAAACCTCTAAAAGAAAATATGGCAGAAAAATTTGAAGACCATGAATTAGGCAAAGATTTATTAAGTAAAACACAAGAAGCATAAACTAGAAAAGAAAAAAATTGATATTACATTTTATCAAATTTAATAATTTTGGTTCTTCAAAACGTTACAAAATTAAAAGCCAATCTAAATATTGGAGAATATATTTGCAAAATATTTACAGATGCTCCTTCACTTACAATTTAGTTATATCTCGATAAACCCATCATAAGTCAAGAATATTATAAGTCAAAAGTGCATTTAATACCTTGGCAAACCCACTGTAACATCAGAAAATCATAAGTCAAGCCATTATAAGGCTAGATGCTCCTTGACTTATGATAGGTTGATATCTTGATAAACAAACCATAAACTCAAAAAATCTTAAGCCAAAATCTTAAGTTGGAGACTGTCTGTATTCAATAAAGGAACTGTATCTAGAATATATAAGAAATTCTTACAACTTAACAATTAGAAGACCTCGAAATAATCAAGGCTGGGTGTGGTAGCTTTCGCCTATAATCCCAGCACTTTGGGAGGCTGAGGCAGGCAGATTACTTGAGTTCTGCAGTTTGAGACCAGCCTGGGCAACATGGTAAAACCTCGTCTTTACAAAAAATACAAAAAAAAAAAAAAAATAGCCAGGTGTGGTGGTGCATGTCTGTAGTCCTAGCTATTTCAGAGTCTGAGGCAGGAGGGTCACCTAAACCTGGGAGGTGGAGGTTTCAGTGAGCCAAGATTGAGCTACTGCACCCCACCCTGGGAGACAGGGTGAGACCTTGTCTCAAAAAAAAAATAAATAAATAAAAAATCACTGAAAATTGAGCAAAAGATTTGAAAAGACACTTTAACAAGAAGACATGCATATAGAAAGTAAGCATAAGAACAGATGCTGAACATTATTGGTCATTAGGGACATGTAAAACAAAGCCACAATGACATACCACTATATTTCCACTGAATATCTAACATTAACAAGACTGAATATATCAAGTGTTGGTGATGATGTAAAACAACTGAAATTCTTATAGACGAATATTAGTGATTTTGAATAGTCATTAAAGTTTGTAATTTTAAATAGTCTATCTAAGTAGTAATTTTAAATAGCTTTCATTTTGAAAGTCCTTTTTTGAGGTGATATTCACATAACATAAAATTAATGCTTTTAAAGTGTACATTTCAGTGGCATTTAGTACATTTACAATGTTGTGCAACCACCACCCCTATGTAGTTCCAAAACATTTTCATAACCCCGAAAGAAATTCTCAATGCTTGTTATATTCCCTTTTTAAAATTATAGCTATCTTTGTGGGTATTCAGTAGCATCTCTTTGTGGTTTTAATTCTTCCTGACATTAAAACAAGTTAGACATACATCTACCATATCATCTAGCCATTGTAATGTTACACATTTACTTGAAAGAAATGAAAGCATTTGTGCTCACAAAGACTTGTACATGAATGTTCATGTTTTATTTGCAATAGCCCAAACCTGGAAACAACCCAAATGCCCATCAATCAGTGAATGGGTAAACAGATTGTGGTATGGTTATATAATGGAACCACTGAGCAATATGGCTGAATTTCAAAAATGTCACTGAGTGAAAGAACTCAGAAAAAGCCAATTTATAATTTTAATAATGTAAAATTCTAGAAAAAGACAAACCATTCTATGGTGACAGAAAGACCATAATTTGTTCCCTATGGATTTAGATTTGGAGATTAAGAGAGGAATGGATTACAAAGGGACAGGAGGTAGCTCTAAGGAGTGATGGGTATGTTCACTATTTTGATTGTGATGATATTTTCACAGGTATATACAACAATCATCAGATTGTCCACTTTATACACAATTTATTATACATGAATAATTCAAAAACATTGCCAATTAAAAAAACTCCAGAATTTCTACATCAGAGGAGGGAAGAGAATGGAGAACTCAAGCCTTCTCTTATTCTGTCTTAGAAGTATGAAAGGTCATTCCTATTCACAGTTCATTGAGAAGAACTCATCATGTGTTCCCACCTAACAGCAATGGCACTGGTAGTGTAGGAAGCGCGTGGCCATTCAGTGAGCTATAAATACTTCAGTCACAGTTATAGTAGAATCTAGACACCTCCAAGGTAATTATTGGGAGATACAAAAAATTCATATTAGTCAAGGAATGTATTTAAGTTACAACATCCTTGGAATATAATAAGAGATTCCCTCTAAATATTTTAGTGAGGTTAGATAAATTTTGTCCATAGATGTGCATCCTTCTTTTGTCACTGAGGGATAATTTACCTTGAGTATCTTATGTTTCTGCATATCTTGCAAGCAGAATAACTAACTTTTCTTTTTCTGGACTATCTCTTTAAAGATAATGGTATAGTGAATATACCTGGAAAGATAGAGTATCCCACTCTAAAGCAAAGGTCAGCTATGCTTACTGTCCCTTATAAAAGATTTGGGTTCCCTAAGCTCAGGTTTTATCTCCTGTAGTGTAACTCACTGTATGTCCAGGCATCCATCTGGGCCAATTTGTGTTGCCTTTGTGGGACCTGGAGAAGGGGGAAATGTAAAATATGCTGGTACGCTGGCTATTGCTATAGCTATAACAGTCTGTACTTTTACTCTACCCTAGTGTTGTGCTTTCTTTTGCCAGCATCTAGGAGACTGCTTTGGGCTAAATTATTACCTTGGAAGTAGGTTAGAATCTCAAACCTTTCATGATTCTTATATAATAAACACAGTTGATATATAACCAAAATGGTTGATAAGACCTCTAAAGGCTCATTCATTTAATAAGTATAAGTTACAGGCCTAATATATGTGAGATATGATTCCATGTATTAGAGAATAATAAAGACGGACAGGCATGGCCTTTATACTAGGATTATTTACAGTCTAGTTGGAAGACATGCGTGGAAACAATGATACACAGTGGCAGAACCATGGTGATAAAATGATAGATAAAATGCAATAAGACTCTAAGGAGTAAGAGGAGCCCATTCCACTGGCAGAAGTTTTACATTGAGGAGATAGTGTTTTAATTGAAATATGTAAGATAAATACAAGTTACCCTGATGGTCAAAAAGAGAATACGAATTCTAGGCAGAATAAAAGTCTTGAACAAAAGCCCGGAGGTATGGCCTGTTTAGGGAACTGCAAGTTGTTGAGCATGACTGAAGCTTTAAGTGCGAGAGAGGATGAATGGAGAAAAGGGTGGCTTGAGAAATAGTGACAGCACTGTGAAAGTGTATTGTGGTGACTATAGTAAATAATAATGTATACTTGAAAATTGCGAAGACAGATTTTAAAGGTTCTCATCACAAAAAGTGATACGTATAAGAGGTGAGGGATTATGTTAACGAGCTTCATTTAATCATCTCACAAGGTATACATCGAAAAATCACATTGGACATTATAAATATGTGTAAGTTTATTTTCCAATCAAAATAATAACAATGAAAATAAAGTTTTTTTTTCAATCCTGTAGGCCACACAGAACTATTTAAGCGCACTTTGAAAAAAAAAAAAAAAACAAAGATAAACCTGGCGTGGTGGGTCATGCCTATAATCCTAGCACTTTGGGAGGCGAGGAGGGTGGATTTTCTGAGTTCAGGAGTTCAAAACCAGCCTGGTCAACATGGTGAAACCCCGTCTCTACTACAAATACAACAAAATTAGCCAGGTGTGGTGGTGGGCACCTGATATCCCAGCTACTCTGGAGTCTGAGGCAGAAGAGTTGCTTAAACCTGAGAGGCAGAGGTTGCAGTGAGCAGAGATGGCACCACTGCACTCCAGCTTGGGTGACAGAGCAAGACTGTCTCAAAAAACAAACAAACACTCAAAAATAATTTGTGGTAATAAGACTCTCAAGAGGGTTTTAAGGAGCAAATCTTACTCTTTCTAGAATAATGATTTACTGAATTACTATGATCATCCTCATTTTCATATAAGGTCATTTATTGATGTTTAGAATAATTTTTTTCTCATAAATAAATAAGTTCTCTGTAATATTGCATATAGACTTAAAATGGATATTTAAACCAGTTTTTAAATTGCAGTTACATAGCCAAGCTGCAACAGAGCTATATCCTTAAAAGTGAGTTTTGTTTATTAAACTCAAAGCTAATGAAAAACAAGATTTTATTAAACAATAATTATATTAATTATTTTGTACTAAAGAGGCACGATCTTTCCTATTTTTATGAACATTTTTTCTTTTATGGAAGAATATTCAGTTTAATTTTTATTTACACTTTTGATGAAATACATTTGGACTCCTTATATACTTCTGGAAAGACTTAAATTGAAATACAGTTGGCACTCTGTGTGAAAAGTGTATCATCTGTGTATGTTACATAGGTTACCTTCAACTTGGTGGTTCCGAAACAGTATTTACATATTCCTTGAAGATGTGATGGACATCTTTTTCCTGAAGAATAGGGTTTTCCTTGTGGTGAGACAGAGTTGAGTATGGGAAACCTAAAGTATATATTTGTTAAAACATCCCTGGTGTTTGCTCAGGCACTTGCCAAGTTTGTTGAGTGAGACACTGTCTTTTGTTGTTACTGGAATTTATAAAGGTAAGGCAGTTTTCATCCTATGTAGCTGCTCATCTTTTGTCTTTTTGTTGTTGTTGTTGTTACTCTGGAAAAATAAGTAAAGAAAAACGTCTATGAGCAGAGTAGGGAAAGGCACATCTTACAAAAGTGGACTGTAGGTAGCCATGTTAGAGTAACAGAGATGATGTCATAGTAAAGTAGTCTCTTACATTATAGTGTGAAATACCAAATGTCAAATAATGGCTCAATGTGGAGCTTTACTTACCTCTAATTAGAAAATAGCCAACCTACTGTGATTTTAAGAATGCTACACAGGATTCCTGACAAGCAACATAGTTTTCTAAATATTTAGTAGTATACTGGTAGACAACTCATTCTACAATTACAGATAAAACTTAAGGTACAAATTCCACCAGGTGAGGGAGCACATATACTTAGTACACTGTGTTGGAAATGCATTGTAAAATCAAATGTTGTTGATAGAGATTTTTGAAAAGGTTAAATCACCTGAGTACCAGATGTATGAAGGGAAAAAGGATTTGGAAGATGAAATGAAGAGTAGTGATTCCAAAGACAAATGAAATTAAATTAGCTAATACTTACTGAGTGCCTATTGTATAGTAGGCATCTGAGTTCTTTGAATGGGCCGTCTCTTAACCCACCCCAACAACCTTATGAGACAGGTACTATTCTTATCCCACATTTTAGAGATGTGGCAACTGAAGCACAGACAGATTAAGTCACTATCTCAAGGTGATATAGTTGGTAAGTTGTTGAGATTCTGATTCAGACGATCTGACACTAATGCTGCACTCTTAACCATCATACTATACTTCATTGTATCACAATGGTGTGCAATAGTATGTGGATTACAACTACCTGCGTTGCACGGAGGGCTTGGCCCAGCAAGCCACAGTCAATTTACCACAGAAGTGGTAGGGTAAATAACTGTGTGTGTGTGTATATGTGTGTGTGTTTGTGTGTGTATGGTGTAATGTGAGATGATAGGAAATTTCTAATTTCTTTTGTTTGTTTTTTTTTTTTTAAACAATTTCCTTTATCTACTACCACTGTAAAAAAAATAAGAATTCAGTAAATGTTTGAAGGAACCCACAACTTAAGCATCAGTTTGTAGTTTTGGGTCATAAACGTAGACATTGTCAACATGCTCACTAAATTTTTTATTTCCCCATGAGCAGTACCTTAAGCTAGTAGTCTTCCATGTCTCATAGAGAGAAGAAGGGAGGGAAGCCTGGTGGAAAAGCTCTGGATAGATGAGAGAGGGCACCCCACAAAGGGAGACATTCTTTTATTCCATATTTTCTCGTTTTCTCTTTCATTAGGGACAAAAACAGGTTATTAACAATTTGAGTTTTCATCTTTTCTATTCCTAAATTTTCCTTTTCTCTACCATGAAGATTCTTTTTCTTTAACACAGGAATGGATTTACCTTCTACTTTGCTCCTTTTCATGCAAGAAGAGTGAGGAAACACTACCAGTATGTTGAGATGTTTAAGAGCTCAAGCCTTTTTTTTTTTTTTATTGTCAACTTTTATTTTAGTTTCAGGGGCTACATATGCAGATTTGTTACACAGGCAAATTGTGTGTCACTGAGGTTTGATGTATGAATGATCCCATCACCCAGGTAGTGAGCATGAGCATAGCAACTGATAGTTTTTCAACCCTTGCTTCCCTCCCCCCCTTCCTTCTCTAGCCATCCCCAGTGTCTGTTGTTCCCATCTTTATGTCCATGTGTACTCAATGTTTAGCTCCCATTTATAAGTGGGAACATATGGTATTTGGTTTTCTGTTCCTGCATTAATTCATTTATAATTATGGCCTCCAGCTCCATCCATGTTGCTGCAAAGGACAGGATTTCATTCTTTCCTATGGCTATGTAGTAGTCCATGGTATATATGTACCATATTTTCTTTATCCGATCCTAGATTGATTACATATCTTTGGTATTGTGAATAGCACAATGACAACATTCTTCATGGAGTTAGAAAAACTATTCTAAAATTTATATGGAACCAAAAAAGAGCCCAAATAGCCAAAGCAATACTAAGCAAAAAGAACAAAGCCAGAGGCTTCACACTACCTGACTTCAAATTATACTAGAAGGCTACAGTAATCAAAACATCATGGTATGATAGAAAACACACACATAGACCAATGAAACAGAAAATAAAGTCACACACCTGTAACCGTCTGATTTTTTTTTTTTTTGAAATGGAGTCTCATGCTGTGGCCCAGGCTGGAGTGCAGTAGCGTGATCTCAGCTCACTGCAACCTCTGCCTCCCAGGTTCAAGCAATTCTCCCTGCCTCAGCCTCCTGAGTAGCTATGATTACAGGTACACCCACCACAACTGGCTAATTTTTTTTTTTTTTTTTGTACTGTTAGTAGAGACGGGGCCTTGCCATATTGGTCAGGCTGGTCTCAAACTCCTGACCTCAGGTGATCCACTCCTCTTGGTCTCCCAAAGTGCTGGGATTACAGGCATGAGCCACCGTGCCCAACCAACCATCTGATTTTTGACAAACTCAACAATAACAAGTAATGAGGAAAGGACTCCCTATTCAATAAATGTGCTGTGATAGCTCACTAGCCATATGCAGAAGAATGAAACTGGACCCTTACCTTTCACCATATGCAAAAATTAAGATAGCATAAAGGTTTAAATATAAGACCTCAAACTATAAAAATTTAGTTGTATCACTATCCTCAAACTATAAAAATTCTAGAAGAAAAACCTAGGAAATACCATTCTGGACATTGGCCATGGCGAAAAATTTATTGGTAAGTCCTCAAAAGCAATTGCAACAAAAACAAAATTTGACAAGTAGGACCTAGCTAAACTAAAGAGCTTCTGCACAGCAAAAGAAACTATCAACAGAGTAAACAGAAAACTTAAAGAATGGGAGAAAATATTCACAAACCATGCATCTGACAGAAGTCTAATATCCAGATTCTATAAGAAACTTAATGCAAGAAACAAAAAACAAACAGCCCCATTAAAAATGGGCAAATGACATGATCAGACACTTCTCCCAAGAAGACATGCATGCAGACAACAAACATGAAAACATGCTCATCACTACTAATCACCAAAGAAATGTAAATCAAGACCACAATTGAGATACCATCTCATATCAGTTAGAATGGCTACTATTAGAAAGGAAAAAAACAACAGATGCTGGTGAGGTTGAGGAGTAAAGGGAACATTTATGTACTGTTGGTGGGAATGTAAATTAGTTCAGCCACTGTGGAAAGCATTTTGGAGATTTATCAAAGAACTTAGAACTACCATTGGACTCAGCAATCCCATTACCAGGTATATACCCGAAGGAATATAGATTATTATACCAAAAAGAAACACATACTCATATATTCAGCAATGTTTTGTAGTTCTCCTTGTAGAGATCTTTCACCTCCTTGGTTAGTTGTATTCTGTGTGTATATGTATGTGTCTATTGTAAGTGGGATTGTAGTCTTCATTTGGCTGTCAGCTTGGACATTATTGATGTGTAGAAATGCTACTGATTTTCATACATTGATTGTGGATCCTGAACATTTACTGAAGTTGTTTATCAGTTCCAAGAGCCTTTTGGCAGAATCTTTAGGATTTTTTAGGTAGAGAATTATATCATCAGCAAAGAGAAATAATTTGACTTCTTCTTTTCCTATTTGTATACCTGCTATTTCTTTCTTTTGCCTAATTGTTCTGGCTAGGATTTCCAGTACTGTGTTGAATGGGAGTGATAAGAGTGGGCGCCCTCATCTTATTCCAGTTCTCAAGTGGACTGCTTTTAGCTTTTACCTGCTCAGTATGATGTTGGGCCTGGGCTTGTCATAGATGGCTCTTATCATTTTGAGCGATGTTCCTTTGATGCCTAGTTTGTTGAGGGCTTTTATTGTGAAGGAATGTAGGATTTTATCAAAAGATTGTTCTGCATCTATTGAGATGATCATGTAGTTTTCGTTTTTAATTCTGTTTATGGAGTGAATCACATTTATTGATTTGTGTATGTTGAACCAGCCCTGCATCCCAGGAATGAAGCCTACTTGATCATGGTGAATTAGATTTTTGGCATGCTGCTGGATTCAGTTTGCCAGGATTTTGTTGAGGAGTTTTGCATCTATGCTAATCGGGGATATTGGCCTGTAGTTTTCTTTTTTTTGTTGTGTCTTTGCCATATTTTGGTATCAAAGCGATACTGGCTTCATAGGATGAGTTAGGGAGGAGTCCCTCCTCCTCAATTTTTTGAATAGTTTCAGTAGGATCGGTAACAACTCTTCTTTATATGTTTGGTAGAATTCAGCTATGAATCTCTGGTCCAGAGAAGAGCCCAAGCTTTGAATCAAACTTGATTTAGAATCCTGACTCTATCATTTGGCAACAGCATGGTCTTGAGCAAGTTGTTAAGAACTCTACACCTCATTTTTATCTTCTACAAAACAGGGATATTTGTTGGGAACATTCATAGCTGTACATAACAAAACTTCCAATTGACAATGGGCTTATTTTTCCCACCGCTAAGAAATACAATGATAAACAGCTGCTGATTTTGGTGCAGTAACTTGAAGATTTCAGGGTCAGCTTTTCTGCGTTTCTCTAGGCCATTCCCTATTTCTTTTACCTCATGGTAACAAATTGATTGCTGCAACTCCAGACATTTCATTTTGTTCAAGGCAGGAAGAAGATAAGTGATGGTAATACTCATTGCTGTCTTATTTTAGTCAGAAAAGCAACATCTTCCTTAGGAACCCAGATTTCTTATGCCTCATTGACTAGAATTGTGTGACATGGCCACTCCTAGCTAAGGAATAAAGGAAAATAAATATTTAGCTCTCCCAAATGGGATCTCAAAGTTATTTGGCTGTTGGGTCAGCCAAATAACTGTATCACTAAGGAGAATCATAGAATCTATTTCATAGGTTAAGTAAAAATTAAATTAGATTATACTATATAAAGTGATATTTCTATGCCTGATATATAGGAAGTACTTAATAAGAGCTGGCCCTAGTTACCATTGTCATTCTGTATATTTCAATTGCCACTATCAAGAAAGGTAATATGAAGCCCTTTATAGACACTCATCTAGATAAAATCCAAGGTAACAGATCTTCCCATGTCACAGTCCCTTTTATTTTCTATCTTATCTCTGACTGCTTTTTTTAAATTCTCAATAAAATAATAACTGTTTCAGCAAAACTCACTGCTTGGAGTTCTCATACAAACCTTTCTGCTTCCCCTTTTTGTCTGCCTATCCTGATCCCCTACAGTGCCCTTTCCATTCTCATTGACTTACGTAGCTCTGACTCAGCCTCTAAAACCTGCATAGGCTTCACTTCTCTGGCAACTCCCAGCCCCACTACAAATGGGATTAATGTCCCTCTTCAATGTCCCTCAGGCCCTGAGTGTATCACTATCCTAGATTTTTACAAGGGTATGTAGGATTTTTTTCTTTACTAATGGCCTTCTGTGGCAGAATCTAAATTACTTAAGATCTAGAGGAGCTTTCCCTTGTATCTTGATGTTCACTAAATAGTTGACAGTGAGCACACATTCATTAAGCACAACTGGGAAGTCATGTTGTATTTTTTTAAATCTTCATTGTCCCCCCATCCCAAGCTCTTCATAGATGTCTTTCTCATCTTGCCTTTTTTCCTCACCTTTCTCAGGGGATTAATGATCATCTTTTAATGAAATGATAATGGAACCATGATTTATTCTAGTGTTTTGGAAAGTAAAGATTTACTTAGATAGCTTGAGCTCCTGCTGATTCTGACTGCCAGTAGTAAGGAGTTAAAAATGGAAACTACATAAACTAGCTAGAGAAAGAATCTCTGTTCTTCAGGTTTTCTGATAGCTCAGTTGCCGTGGAAACAGCTTTTCCCTGGTGTTAGTTCATTAGGGTTTTTTTTTTCCCCACTTAAATAATTTGGAGGACAGCCATGTTCCACAGTAGACTACTTCATGGGAAAGATCATACTTGTCATCCCCTTCCTTATGCTTAATTCTGTACCAAACAGAAAGCAGCTATCCTTCAACATAACATATCCTATGTTAAAAATTCACTTATTATAGCAGGCAATCCATCTGATTTATTTAAAAAAAAAACACTTACTGCTAAAGAATGTACATGAAGTAAGAACAGGAATATATTTTCAAAATCAAAATGATTCTAATAGATCTTATTTAATCTATGCATCTAGGATTACAATCTTAATTCATGTTTATCAGATACAAGTGCACCTCTTCTTAAAGGAGAAGAATCAGCTTTCCTTATGATTATCTAAGGAAGTGAATTCTCTGTCACTTAGGAGTATATCAGATAAAATACAGATAAGAAAAATTATTTTTTGTAGATTACTGAAGTTACTTTTTCTGTTAGTTTTGGAGAATGTTTCCCCCTGAAATCTCAAATTGCCACAAGAGGAGTCACAAAAGTATGTTACAGGCTTTCACCTGATTTTGATCAGGGCAGGCTGTTGATAGTGAATTCACTCAAACTGCAAACTTTATTTCTATGGTGAAAACACTTGAATATTATGGTATATACTTGGGTTTTCTACCAAAGGAATTTGAAAATTTTATCCCTTGGTTCTGTGAGGCAGAGATCAGTAAGAACTCAGTTACAAGTGATTTAAAACATGATTTGACTTTGAAGAAGTTCAGCCTGCCAGGAACAAACCTGCAAATTTGGTACCATGGTCCTCCCCTTTAATATTTTCCATAGATTGAATAATTAGGTCTGGTCATTTCTTTATTAACATTTGTCCTTCAAAAAGTCTCTAAAGCACATTCAACAAACTAAAGCCCAAATTATTTATAATGACTGAAGAACCTTCACTTGAAAAAGAATCAAGATCTTTAACTAAAACTGAGGTAGAATTTGGGCAGGCGAGAAGTGGCTCCAATCTCCCTTAGCTATAGTTGATCATCATCTTTCTAACTTTAGATATATTAGAACTTTTTACCATGCTAAATTCACATCATTCCAAAAGAAGTTTGGATTCTCATAGAAAAGTGGTAGCCTACCTAGTCAGTGATCCTTCTCTAGGCAAGGTATGGATCATAAAGGTAAGAGGCCTTATGGAATTGATTAAAAAAACAGCTTTGGCTGTCCTATTTTGGAAAACGAACCTATGAGGAAAATCTTTTCACGAGTAGTTTAGAAAGAGTGTGATGCTTTTTACTTCAGGTCTGAAATTCAACACTGGAGGAGAGAACACAACCCATCTAGCATGGACAAGAGGGTCTAAAAGTTGAAATAGCTTTATATGTACTTAGGTCTGGAAAGAAACAAAATTTTGCAAAACAACAGAAAGAGAAATTCTATTAACGTTCCTTTGTCTATGTTAGCAGGTTTTCTGCTGACTTTTGTTGTTATATCTCAGCTAGTTTTTGGAACATATTCCAAATCATTAAAAAAGAAATTATAATTAATTGTTAATTTAATAACAATTTCTAAGAAAACATTGATCAGTTTCTCAAAATATCATTCGGCATTCAAAAAACATTAATTTTGTACTTATATGGGGAAGGTGCTCTGCTAAGTATTAGAAGACAAACATGAATATGACTTAAAAGACTTATAGTCTAGGAGAGGAAACAGAAAATAATTGCAGTAAGATGCAGTGATAGAGGTTTGCCCAGAAGACTAAAGGCAAAGTTTCTCTGTAAAAGAAAACTTTGACTGAGACAAAAGACTAAGTCAAAGATTAGGTGTTTCTCTGTAAGATATTTTATCTACAGAGAATAGTCAATAAATATTTATAGATATGTGTGATATTGAAGCAAAGCACCAATTTAAATCTGTTATTCTTTTTATTCTTCTTTATACTTCTAACCTTAAAATACAAATGCTTTGGGGGATACAAAATGTGTATATAATTTGTAAAACACATGTGAATATATGATACAATGGGTATTTACAAATATTATTTGTTACACATTTGAGTAACAGTGTCACAGTACTGAATTGATTTTGGCAGACTTTGGCCTTTTTTTTTTCTGGGGATGGACAGCAGGGACTAACATTAATAGACACAATCAGGCAAGATTATGTATTTATGTAATTTTAAATATAAACGTACTCTGGGAATCCTCTGTTTTCTGAAGTATTTTGTCTAACATCATAGCCAGTATGCTGGTTTTGCCTTAGTAAGGGGACTACTTTGCCTCATCAATTTCATCAACACCTAGCTTTTAATCAGCTAGTCAATTAAGTAGAAATTTTGATTCTTAAATAATGTGATTTTACTTATTACATCAGTATTTATGTTTCCAACTGTTACTCCTTATCATTTTAAGAGATGGTAATCTTCTTCCATGACTCAAAATGATTGGCAAAGTCATCTTTCAGACGCTTTCAAGTGTCTGTGACCCATTCTTCTGAAAATTTCTATTTAAAAATTACATTCAGTCTATTTCTTTTTTTTTTTTTTTTTTTTTGAGACGGAGTCTCACGCTGTTGCCCAGGCTGGAGTGCAGTGGCGCGATCTCGGCTCACTGCAAGCTCCGCCTCCCGGGTTCACGCCATTCTCCTGCCTCAGCCTCCCGAGTAGCTAGGACTACAGGCGCCCGCCACCGCGCCCGGCTAATTTTTTTTTTGTATTTTTAGTAGAGACGGGGTTTCACTGTGGTCTCGATCTCCTGACCTTGTGATCCGCCCGCCTCGGCCTCCCAAAGTGCTGGGATTACAGGGTTGAGCCACCGCGCCCGGCCCAGTCTATTTCTAAGACCACAAAAATATAAGTTCACTGTAGGATATTTGAAACTTTGATAGGCAAAATAAGAAAATTCGAACCATCAATATTTCCATCTTCTGGAAACTATAATTCTCATTATTGTAGTTTATATGCTTCTGACTTTTTTTTTTTTTTTGAGACGGAGTCTCGCTCTGTCGCCCAGGCTGGAGTGCAGTGGCGCGATCTCGGCTCACTGCAAGCTCCGCCTCCCGGGTTCACGCCATTCTCCTGCCTCAGCCTCCCGAGTAGCTGGGACTACAGGCGCCCACAACCGCGCCCGGCTAATTTTTTTTTTTGTATTTTTAGTAGAGACAGGGTTTCACCGTGGTCTCGATCTCCTGACCTTGTGATCCACCCGCCTCGGCCTCCCAAAGTGCTGGGATTACAGGCGTGAGCCACCGCGCCCGGCGCTTCTGACTTTTAAGAGAAAGATAATTTTTAAAAATTAGATCAGGACGGGAGCAGTGGCTCACACCTATAATCCCAGCACTTTGGGAGGCTGAGGCGGGTGGATCATGAGGTCGAGAGACTGAGACCATCCTGGCCAACATGGAGAAACCCTGTCTCTACTAAAAATACAAGAATTAGCTGGGCGTGGTGGCGTGCACCTGTAATCCCAGCTACTTGGGAGGCTGAGGCAGGAGGATTGTTTTAACCCAGGAGGCAGAGGTTGCAGTGAGCCGAGATCCTGCCACTGTACTCCAGCCTGGTGACAGAGTGAGACTCCATCTCAAAACAAAACAAAACATTAGATCTTATTATAATATTGTTTTGAAATTATTTGCTTCATTCAAAGATAATGGCATAAATCTCTTTCCATCCCCGGAATTCATCATATAATATAATGTACCTTATCTAAAGAACACTCTATTTTCAACTTTACGATGGTGCAAAAGTGATATGTATTCAGTACATTCCTTGATCTACCATTGGGTTGTGTTCAGACAAACCCATTGTTAGTTGAAAATATTGTAAGTTGAAAGTTTTGTAACCCATGGTAAGTTGAGGGGCATCTGGTATAAATTTACTTCTTGATCTCATTGCCACACTATTATAAATAGATGGGTGGGGAGCCCCCTTCCACACAGTCATTCAGGGGCCCACACTGATGGAGGCTTTTGTATTTTACATTTAGCTTCCAACGTGGCACTGTGGATCTTCTCCATCTCAGCCAGCTATAAAAGAGAAAGAGCACGGAAGAGAGTAAAAGATGTTTTTAATAGACTAGACTGGATAGAGGTGTCCTCATTTCTGCTGACATTTCCTTGGTTTGAATTCAATCATATGGTGACATGTACATGCAAAGAAGTCTAGAAAATGCAGCTTTAGCTGTGAGGATAAGAAAAAAAATTGTGAATGTTGATGAGCAGTTTATAACCTTTGCTATACTGTCACTTGTTAACATGCTTTAATCTAGAGTTATTAGGCCTAAAAATCCAATGTAATATTACATAGCCACTTAAAATCAATGGTTCTGGTGGCTTGCAGGAGCAACATAAAATTTAGCATAAATATGTAATTTCATGTGAATGGCTTCTATTTTCATCCAGTACCAAACTTGAACAATAGATGAACTCAGCACCTCTTTGATTTCTTCAATAAATAATCCCATCATACTAAAACATTAACAAGCAATGCAGAAGTGATCTACAATTTCACAGGAGTGGCAGACAACATTCACCATACAGCAAATGGCTCAATAAATCGTCATCACACATTGTCATTCTCTTCCAAAGTCTTCTTTCAACTGTGTGGCCATTTGGAGACTTAAAAAGAAAAACTTTTCCAGCATGAAGGCCCTAAATCTTCCCATCTTCTGTGTCCCATACCTATATCAACTTTCTTTTATATCTTGTAATAGACCAGATACACTAAACATGCTTACTCACACTCATCACCTCATTTAGGAAAAAACGTAAGACCCTTTAAGTTACTGATTCCATCCCCCTCAAAAAGCAGTAAGGGATGGTAAATGGCATCTTGTCCTCCCCACCTGCCACTGTACAAGTTACGTCAAAGACCTTTTTGTCAGGCTCATTTCTACCTTTTATAATTTTATCTCTAGTTTTCCCCTTCGTGCCTCCTACTATACTCCAATTATTCTGAACTCCTGTCACCATTCCTTGAACACATTATGGTGGATTTTGTTTTTCATATCTCTAGGGCCTTTGTAGAGACTGCAACCTCCACTCAGAACCCTTCTCCTGCTTCGGCATGTCAAAATCCCATCAACCCTAAAGACTGTCTTAAATGTCTCCTTCACTGTGGTGCCTTACCTACCCTTATTTCACTGCTCTCACCTGCACAGAATTTATCTCTCTTTCTTCTCTGCTCTGGTAGAATTCTGTACACATTTCTATTTTAGTACTTATTACATTGTCCAATATATTATTCAGGTATCTAGCTCTTCAGAACAGAGAGATTTTGTCATCTTTGAATTCTCAGTGTAGTACCTAAGATGGGGTTTGAAACACAGTTTCTCAGTAAATGTTTGTGGATGCAAGAAAAACTGTCCTGAGAGCTGAAAGCTGGCCAAGAGACAGGGAGGCTCTCAGTCCATGACCAAAGGTTGAGTAACTAGTCTGGAACGCAGAGCACTCCCATGAGGGAAGCCTTCAGGGTAACTTTAATTATTTCCCCCAAAGTGCTATCCTTGCAGGGGAAAAAACATTTTTGGAGCTGTTTTAATTTGCTAGTTTCCAACAGGTTCTTAAATTACACTTTCTGTGAAGAGAATGCTTGGAGACAGAGGAGATTAAGTAAAAGGAGAATACCAAGCCAGAAGCTAAGGACATTCCAGAAATGTTATGAGAGTTAAAATGTGTAACTTTTCCCTTCACTTCCTGGGTTTACATGCATTTGATGTAGCTTGACCTATTGAACTCAGCTTGGGTTTCCCTGTGGAGTCTCTTTCAGGCCAAACTATCTACTGTAACAGATAGAGAAATAACCATATATCCCTAACAGTTCCATGCATGCCTATGAATTAATAAAATAATCCAGAACCTAAGTTTTCTAGCGCAATTTAGAAAGTAATTAACAACACTATGAATCTTTGCATGGAAAAACACATTGACTGTATAGTCAATAACCCAGCTGCCTTTGTTATTATTTTGACCTTGATGCTAAAGCTGACCAGAGATAGGTGAGTAAAATGATACCCCATCGGACAATCAAGGTACATCCTCCAGAGAATTAGGCAGTAGGGACATATCCAAAGGATGATAGATGCCCCCTTATACCAACTGGAATGGTAGTTATTTAGCATATTATTTAGGTAGCTCTAGCTGCTGTTTACAAATAAATCTCCAAGTCTCAATGGTTTGATACAAAAATGTATTTCTTCCTCGTGTTGGACAACTCACCTCCAAATGATGATGCTTTAGGGATAATGGTTTCTTTTCTATGGTTTCTTCCATCCTGTGGCTCTGGCAAATTCAATGTAGGATTCTTCCATGATTTCCCTGTGAGTTGTCTTCATCCTAGGCAGTGAAAAGGGGGAAACAGCACAGAGACTCTTATGTGGGAGGGCTTTATGCGTTAGGTCTGGAAAGGGTGCACATTACCTCTAAGTCCATTCCTTTGGCAAAAAGCCAATCACAAAACCATGCCCAACTCTAAGAAAAACTGGAAATGTATTCATGCTGTTGCAAGGAGCAGGAAAGTGGTGTGGCAGTCAATGCCGTAATCAATTGAGGAAATAAATGTGGTTTAAAAAGGAAACAAGAAAAATTTACAGTTGATCCTCGTTATTCATGGATTTCATATTTGCAAATTCACTTATTAGCTAAAACTTATTAGTAGCCTCATAGTCAATACTTACAGCGCTTTCATAGACATTGTGATCATGCACAGAACGGTGAAAAATTTGAGTCACCCAATATGCATGTCCCCAGCTGAAGCTGAGTAAGGTGATACTGTGCATTCTGGCTTCAGCTCTCATCTGTAAACAAATGTGTTTTTCACAGTCTATTTAGTGCCATATTTTTAATGTTTTTGTAGTATTTTCTTAGTGATTTCACTGTTTAAAATGACTCCCAAGCATTGGGCTGAAGTGTTATCTAGTGTTCCTAAGTGCAAAAAGGCTGCAATGTGCCTTATGGAGAAAATATGAGGATTAGACAAGTTTTGTTTAGGCGTGAATCATAGTCCTGTCAGCTGTGAGTTCAATGTTAATGGATTGAAAATATATATTAAATAAGATATCTTTAAACAGAAACACATGTAAAACAAGATTGCATATTGATTGATTGATGAAAATGTGACCAGAAGCTTGCAAGAACCTAGCCTTGTATTTTCCCAAGGAGCAATAGTTTAATATTGCCTAATTCAGTGTTCATGATAATTTTATAGAACACAACTACCATGAATAACAAGAATTGACTGAGTGTGTGTGTTTGTGTGTGTGTGTGTGTAATTTTAACTTTTTATCCCATTCTTTTTTGTTTGTTTGTTTACATATTGTATCAGGTACTGCCTGTTGCTTACTCCAAAAGGCAATCTCCACTTCCCTCTGATGTCCTGGTTTTGTACACTAACAAAACCCTGATTTTGTTCAGATATCAGAAAGAGAAGAGAATCTAGATCTCAGCTAATGTCAGTGAGTACTTTGGCATGGCTGAAGTCACATGGAAGAAGTGGAAATAAATGAGACTGTAATATTAAGTTGAGACAGATGTTAAAATATTTTATATATCATACTCAAGGTTTGACATTTAACCTATAAGCCAGTGGATGTCAAACTTTTTTAAAGCACTTAGATACTTTAGAAACAAACAAAATCTTACCTAGAGTACCAGTACATAAAATGAGTAAAAACAGAATTCCTCTGAAATGGAAAGTGGGAGTCAGGAATTTTATCTGTCCTCTTCCTTTTTCTTTATGCTAACCCCTATAGAACCCTAGAATTTGACAAACTATGACTTGAAAAATCCACTAACAGAATCAGCAAGAGATTACCTGATATCTTAAAATAAAACTTTATTGAAACATAATTTAAATACCATACAATTCACCCATTTAAAGTCAACAATACAATGGTATTTACTGTATTCACAAAGTTGTACAACCATGTGCGCATGTGCCACTACAATGTCTTCTAAACATTTGCATCACCCCTGAAAGCAAGCTCATACTCATTATCAGTCAGCCCCGACTTCCCCACAAATACCCTTATTACCCCTGAAGCAACCGTTAATCTGTTTCTATCCTTATAGATTTTGCTATTCTGGACATTTCATATAAATGGAATCTTATGACTGAGTGACAGGCTTCTTTAACTCTATTGTGATTTCTTTTTTGACCTATTGGTTATTTAGAAGTGTTGATTAATTTCCACATATTAGTGAATTTCTCAAATTTCTTTCTGTTTTTGTTTTCTAATTTCACCCTTTGTGGCTGGAGAACATACTTTGTATGATTTCAATTCTTTTCATCCTTTTACATGTATTAAGGCTTGTGCTATGGACTAGTGATGGCCTATTGTAGAGAATGTTGCATGTGTTTATTATAGTTGGGTAGAATGTTTTATAGATGTCTGTTAGGTCTAGTTGATACATACTGTTGTTCTAGTCTTCTATTTTTTTGTTGCTCATCTATCTAGTTATTCTATCCATTATTAAAAGTAGGATCTTAAAATAACCAGCTAACATTATTGAAATTTTTACTTCTTTCCATTTTTTCTCCGGTTTTGCTTCATATATTTTAGGGCTTTGTTGTGCATTTATGGTGCATATTGGGTCATGTATATTTATAATTGTTATTTATCCTTGATAGATTGACCCTTTTGTCATTATCCTTTTATTACTATAAAATGTTTCCCTCTCTCTTTAGTACTTTTTTTTGTTTGTTTTGAAGTCTGTTTCTTCTGATACTAGTATATACACTCCAGGTTTCTTGTGGTTGCTGTTTGCTTGATGTTTTCAATCCTTTTACTTTCAACCTATTTGTAACTTTTACCTAAAGTGGGTCTTCTATAGATGACATATAATTGGATGTGATTTATTTATCTGGTCTGATAATCTCTGCATTTTGATTGGAATATTTTGTCTGTTCATATTGAATGCTATTATATATTTACATAATCAATATATAGTTATATGTCTGACACTTTACTACTTTTTGTTTTTTATTTTGTTTTTTATTTTTGTTTTGTCTCTGTCTTTTTTGTTCTTCTATTCCTTCTGTATTGTTTTCCTTGCATTAAATAAATATTTCTAGTGTAACATTTTAATTTTTCAAATTATCTTTTTTACTGTATTTTTGAGATTTTTAGATGATTTCTCTAAAGTTTGAAATATACAACTTTGAATCTATTTCAGATTTAAACTAAGTTAATTCCAGTAGCATATAAAAACATTGCTTCTGATTAGCTCTAGTCCCTCTTCTCCTTTTAGTGCTATTTTGTGGTGCATATGGCATCTACATTTATTATAATCCCTACAATACTTCCTTATAATTACTTTAATTAAGTGTCTCAAAGAAGCTGAGAAAAAAAGGGTACCAGTATATAATTATGGAATGTGTTATGTTAATCTTTTGATTTACCATTTGTAATTCTCTTCATTTGTTCCTGTGAATTTAAGTTTCTATCTGGTGTCATTTCCTTATTTCAATAAAACTTTGCTCCCACCTACCTTCTCCTCTGTACTGTTATTGTCAAAAATTGTATTTCTCTATGTTAAAGACCCACAATATAGTTATTAGTTTATAAAATTGCTTTTTAAATTATTTAAAAGAAAGGGGTAAGACTATCTATTCACACTTTCTTTCATAGTTACATTATTATTTTTATTGGTATTCTTTGTTTTTTCATGCAAATTCAAATTACCATCTGGGATCACTTACTTTTAGCCTAGAGAACTCTGTAAAAATGTATTTCTTGAAAGGTGGATCTGATAACATTGAATTCTCTCAGTTTTTGCTTATCTGGAAATGTCTTTATTTTGTCTTTATTCAGCACATTGAATATATTATCTCACTGCCCTCTGATTTCCATTGTTTGTGATAAGTCAGCTGTTATTAAGGTATCCTATATCATGAGTCCCTTCTCAACTTGCTTCTTCATGATTCGTTGGCTTTGCCTTTTGACAGTTTCATTATGATGTGTCTGGGTGTGGATTTTTTTGATTTTATCCTCTTGGAGTTTGCTGAGGTTCTTGGATGGATAAATAATATTTTTCAAGAAATCTGGGAAGTTTTCAGCCATTATTTCCTTGAATATTCTGTTCCTTTTTCTCTCTCCTCTCCTTCTGGATCTCTCATTATATGTATGTTGGTATGCTTAATGGTGCCCCACATTTATCAGAAGCTCTGTTAATTTTTTTTCATTCTTCTTTCCTTTCTGTTCTTCACATTGCATCATCTCTATTGCTTGATCTTCACAAATTCTTTCATTTGCCTATTCAAATCTGCTATTGAACTTCTCTAAGAAATTTCTCGAGGTTATTCACATACTTTGTATCTTTTTAAAAATATTCTGTATTTAATGAGATGTCATCATAACTTCATATTTCTTCAAGCATGGTTTCCTTTAGTAAATATTTATAATGGTTGCCTTGAAGTCTTTCTTAAATCCAACATCTGAACCTCTTACAGAATTTTTTTAACCTGCTTTATTTTCTGTGTATAAATCACACTTTTCTATTTCTTTAAATGTCTCCATTTTTCATTGAAAGTGGATATTTTAAGTAATATGCTGCAGCAACCCAGAACATGATTCTCCTTCCTTTTCTACAGGTCTATTTTTGTTGTTGTTGTTTTATTTAGTAATTTTGCCAGGTGATTTCAGTGAAGTCCATTTTCCCTGCAGGGTTAAACTTCTGATGACAATTGTCAAAGGGCACAACCTTCAGCATAGGCATAGTAACCTTGTGATGAGAGTGGTTTTAATGGGCTCTCTTTGATTGTCTCTTTTCCTTATCTCTCTGTTAAGCTGTGTGCCTCATATTATATCATGCCCAGGTATTAGGCTTCACTGATTTTAGGCAGATTACTCTACTGTTTTCAATAATATACTAAGGCATAGATTGTTCCACAGTCAGAACCATTTACATTTTTGAAGTGTAGTTTTTGAGACTAGTTTTTGAGTTCTTTAGCTGTCTCTTTCCCTTGTTCCTTCTGGTAAACTGGATGGCCTAAAGTTTAGCTTGTCTCTTTCATGGAACGCGCAGCCTCCTCTTAATTGCTTACTATCAAAATCCTCATTGTTTTCAAGAGTGTCCCTAGGCTTGAACTTTCCCATACTCTGTTTTAAATAAAGCCATTTCCTTTGAGGAGAGCTTCAGAGCTCTGCGTTCTTATGGACTACCTATTTCACTGGGAAAAATCTCTGAGCCACTACTCCAGGTGTTTTATTGCACTGGTATATTAGTTTCCTAAGGATGCTGTGAGAAAGTACCACAACTGAGGGACACCAAGCAACAGAAATTTTTTCATTCACAGTTCTGGAGGTTAGAAGTCTGAAACTGAGATGTCAATAAGGCCATGCTCTTTATGAAGACTCTAAAAGACAATCTGTCTGATGTCCTTCTCTTAGCTTAGTTACTGGCAATCAGAGGTGTTCCTTGTCTTACAGCTTTATCATTCTAATTTCTGTCTCCTTCATCACATGATCCTCTTCCTGTGTCATTCTTTGTGTATTCTTTTTTTTTTAGATGGAGTCTCGCTCTGTCTCCAGACTGGAGTGCAGTGGCATGATCTTGGCTCACTGCCACCTCCACCTCCCAGATCCAAGCGATTCTCCTGCCTCAGCCTCATGAGTAGCTGGGACTGTAGGCATGTGCCACCGTGCCCACCTAAGTTTTGTATTTTTAGTAGAGATGGGGTTTCACCATGTTGGCCAGGATGGTCTCGATCTCTTGACCTCGTGATCTGCCCACGTCAGCCTCCCAAAATGCTGGGATTACAGATGTGAGCCACTGTGCCCGTCCTTGTCTTCTTATAAATACATCAACCATATTAGATTAGGGCTCACTCTAATGACCTCATCTTAACTTTTTACATCTGTAAAAACCTCATTTTCCTAGAGGTCACATTCAAAAGTACCAGGGTTTAGGACTTCAACATATCCTTTCTGGGGACACAAAACCCATAAAAGCAAGTGAGCCTAGACAATGTGATCTGCAGGAATTAGCATCTCAGGGCACAAAGCAGCAAGACAAAAGTAGACAGTGGATTAAGGGAATTGCTAATGGAGACTTAAGTCTATTTAATGCTGCTATAGCTGAATAACATGGACTGAGTAATTTTTTAAAAATAGAAGTATATTTGGCTGAAGATTATGGAGGCTAGGAAGTCAGAGATTAAGGGGTCACACCTGGTGAGGACCTTCTTGCTGCCTCATAACATGGTGGATGGCATCACATGTTGAATAACATGCAAGAGAAAGAGAAGGCCAAGCTTGTTTTTATAACAAACCCATTCTCATGATAACAAATCCACTTCTGCAGTAATGATATTTATCCATTCAAGGGGGTAAAGTTCTCATGACCTAATCATCTCTTAAGGGTCACATCTCTCAACACTGTTGCATTGGGGGTTAAGTTTTTAACACATGAACTTTGGAGACACATTCAAACCCTTTCTCAAAAGTAGCTGACATGTGGCAAACCTTGGAATCTGAAAAGCAGAGTCCAAAAACAATTTGGCTGTGTATCTTCAAAACTGTACAGTACGTAGGGTGCCGTGATCATTGACTTCAAATTTCCCTTCACTTTGGCATATGTTACCTCCCTAGTGGAGTTGTATGATAGCCTATTGTCACATGCCATTAAAATCACTAAATAAAATTTCCTTGTTCTGAATTCATGTTCAGCAAACTGATCATAATTTGGCTTTTCATATAGTTTTTCCATAGGGAAATAATGTACTAAATTTTACAGTAGGTAGTCAGGCAGACATGAGCAGGGCAGGAGACATACCCCACCCACCAGGAATGTCAGGTGACCATCAAGTGGTGGTTAGGCAGTTATAAGATGTCTCTCTAAAATAATAATTGGTTGCAGCCAGCACCAGGGAAAGGCAGTCTTGCTACCAATAGGTAGAAATACCTGAAACTGGTAATCAGCAGCTTCCCAGTAGGATCTCAGGAGATCAGAAAACAACTGGGCAAGGGGGCTTAACCATGCTCACTAAAAGGCAAAATGGTGGAGTTTAACTGGTGTATGACCTTCCTTTAGGAACCACACTGGTAAGGGAAAAATACCACAAGTGAGCATGCATACAACTTCAGTAAACACACTATGCACAAGCCCCCTCCCAAGTGCTAGTAGGCTACTGCACATGTGGATAGCCCACCCTAAGGGAAGAATCAGGGAAGAAGTAATGCAACCCCGGGAGCATGCCAAGACCCCATGTCAAAAGTCAAATCACACACTTGGGAGATCAAGTCACCCGCTTGGCCCTTTTCCAAGTGTACTTTACTTCCTTTGGTTCCTGTTCTAAATTTTTTAATAAACTTTCACTCGTACTCCAAAACCTGCCCCGGTCTCTCATTCTGCCTTATGCCCCTGGATGGAATTCTTTCTTTTGAGAAGGCAAGAACAGAGGTTGCTGCAGACCCATATGGATTCACTGCTGATAGCACTAACCACCTTATTTGAATGTTCTCATCTGAAAAACCATTCTTACTTCTGTTATAAATTGGCAATTTATGTGCTGGTCTGTAAAAAATCTTCATTGTACTGGCTATGAAGAACTGAAGATAATACTGACTTCTTAATCGAATTTCTACCCTGCAAATCACTGGCATAGCAGCTAGCTAGCCTAAGAATATGACTCTTCTGCCTCTACTTTATAATTATAATAATTAGGTTTTACATGAGTACTGAGTGAAAAACTAAAATTTATTGAATACTTATTACTCGCTATGACATATGCAATGGACTAAAGGCTTGCATATGCCCAAAATTCATGTGCACCCGCCAAAATCCTAACCCCAGTGTGATGACATTAGGACGTAGGGTCTTTGGGAGGTAATTAGGTCATGAAGGTAAACTCCTCATGAATGGCATTACTGCCCTATTATAAAAAGGGACCGCAGAGAGCTCTCTTGCCTTCTTTCCACCATGTGAGGGATCGCCAAGAAGTCAGCTGTGTGCAACCCAGAAGAGATCCCTCACCAGAGCCTGACCCTTTTGGCATCCTTATTTTGTACTTCTCATTCTTAAAAAGTGTGAGAAATAAATTTATTTTGTAAACCACATGTTTATGGTACTTTGTGATAGAAGCCCAAACTAAAATAGCATATAAAGGTTGTATATGCTGTTTCATTCAGTTCTCATAATAATCTTGTGAAATATTCTCACTTTACATCCATGGAAACTATGGCAAAGAGAAGACAATTTCAGTAACCCCACTGAAATTTAGTAAGCTGTAGAGCTGCGATTTGAACCCATGTCTTTATGGCTCCAGAGCCTGTACTATTTCCATGACAACATGCCTCTTTTCTGACTATTGATTTTACTGAGCAATGACCAAAGGGTATTTTCATGGTAATTTAATTTACTAGGTCTTTAATTAACACCTAATTTTATTTCATATATTGACAGGCATTGTGGGGAACATGAAAGAATTTAAAGAAATTGCCTCTTTCTTCTGGAATCTTATAATCTAATTTAACAGAAAGGCAGTGTTTGAGTCCCAGAATAACATTTGTGAATTGTAAATGCTGTGGGAAGTCAGAAATCAGTAATAATTGATATAGATATGAAAGACCTCATGGAGGTTAAACAGTTTATACCAAGGGGTATTTTAGGCAAAAGATCTAGCATTAATAAACATATTTGGGTGAGAATGAGTGTAACATATTTAGGAATAGAGAGAAGACATGTAGAGCAGAGGGGATGTAAAATGTAAGAAAGAAAATAGTAGGCCAATAAGTAGTCAGGCAAAACCTCAGCCCTGGAACATCTGATTAATGTCTAAAGCTTTCAGTCATTGTAGAAGTACTGAAGGGTATTGTACAATGCTGATTTTGAAAAAATATATATTTTCTGAAAATTAGCCTGTCAGGAGTATGTGAATAACAAGGAGTCAAAGATAAGAGTTTGGTAAGCAAGATATCAGATTAGGAAGTCTCAGTCTGTGCTCCCCCTCCTCAACACACAAAAAGTTCAGTGAGCAACTATCTACAGACCATAACATCTTTCTGAAAATTTCAATACTTGGAAACAAGGCTGAGACACCCATGTGGTCCGTGGAACTAAATAATACCTGAATTAGAAAAGTCTCACTTCAGCTGTGTTACTCCCCAGCTCCTTTAAGTTGGCACAGTGCCAGACAGAGAAGATCCCCTGGACCCACAGTTTTTATAGTGGGAAAAAAGAATTGGAGGCAGTCATCCAGTGTCCCTAGCATTCTGAGATGTTTCCCAGGAAGCCTACTCAGGTCTCATCTTATGGGATACACTGAGGGTAATGACATAGCTAAAGTGTTCAAAGTCAAGTAGAAACAAAGATTAAGGTGGAGCTCACAGTGACCAGTGTGTGGATCTTGGTGGTACCTCTGTGTTCCTACCAATTGTGGCACCCAACTGGAAAGTCCAGCAAGTGCATAGCACACCTGAAAAGCTGAACTGGTTGCTTTCAGAAGCACAGTGAAAAGTTTAACTTTGGCTTGAGTCCCTAGACAACTAGTCTCCACAACCAGCCTCTTGAGACACCCCAACCACTTCACCCAGGCAAGGAGATGCTTGCCTCAGCCCATTCAGAGAAGCTTAGGGGCTAGAAGTGCTTGACCTGCAAGTGCAGAATGGCTTAGTTCAGCCAAAAAGCCCCGGGTGGCCCCATTCAGGCAAGGAGATATTCACTTCTTCACATTTCAGAGAAGCATAAGGACTAGACCTGCTCAACCTGGGAAATTAACAGTTTGACTCAGTCAAAAGTTCACTCTATGGCTCTGCCTGGACATGGAGGCAATCCCCAATTATGCATTTCTAAGGAGCATAGCCTCAGGTTTCACCCTTCTTGAGTAGCAACTCTGCCTAACCTCAGAGGTCAGGGCCACTATAGACTTGCCCAATTGCAGATTCCAAATAGTGGAATTGCCCAGCCAGGAAATACATCCTATGACCAGCCTGACCAGACGCCATCACAGTACCAAGCCAGAAGCTCTGCCTGATAGCAGAGCCCATCAAGTGATCTCACTGGACAGCTAAGTCCAGCCAGTAGCCACATCTGACATCAGAGCAAAGACAAAAATCTCAGCCACCTAGAAAACTCACACAAACTGTGCCTGCCTAAGGTTGTCATCAGCTTGCCATTTTAGAATTTCAGGCTAGAATAAATAATGAAGACCTATCCCTACCAAAGAACACCAATAAAAGTTGGAAGAGGAGGCTCTCTCTTTACATGCACAGACAACACCACAAGGATTCTGAGGAATCAAGAAATCATGACACTTCTAAGAAATACAGATCTATAAAACGACGACTTAAAATGAATTCAGAATAATCCTCTTAAAGAAATTCAGTGAACTACAAGAATATATGGATAGAAAATTAAGTGAAATTTGGAAAACAATACACAAACAAAGCTAGAAGTTCAACAAAGAAATAGAAACAATTTTTTTTACAAAACTAGAAATCCTAGAGATGAATACAATGACTAAACTGAAAAAATGCACTAGAAAGCTTCATCAGCAGACTTGATCAAGCAGAAAAAAAAATTAATGAGCTTGAAGAAAAAGCATCTGAAATTATTCAGTCAAAGGAGCAGAAAAAAGAATGAAGAAAGCCTGTGGGAATTATTGAACACTATTAAGACACCAAACCTTCACATAATAGAAGTATCAGAGAAGAAAAAAGAGAAAAATGGCCAGAAAGCATATTTCTGGAAATAACGGCTGAAAATTTCCTCAATTTTGGGATAGATGCCAATGTTCAGGTACAGGAAGTGCAGAGCTCTACAAATTCTACCGAAAGAAGAGTTCACAAAAACATGTAATAATCAAAATATCAAAAATCAAAGACATAGAATCCTGAGATAAGCAAGAGATAAGATATATAAAGGAGTCTCAATATCACATAAAAAGGAGTCACAATATGACTATCAGCAGATTTCTCAGCAAAAATCCTACAAGCCCAGAGAGAGTGTGATATTATATTCAAAGTGCTAAAGGAGAAACACTGATGACCAAGAATACTTCACATAGTAAAGCTCTCTTTCAGACATGAGGGAGAAATAAAAACTTTCACAGATGAATAAAAACTAAAGGAGTTCATTACCAGCAGATGTACCTTACAAGAATTGCTAAAGGGAGATATTTAATCCAAAACAAAAAGCTGCTAATTAACAACATGAAACAAATGAAAGCACAAAACTGAATGTTAATAATACAGAGCTGTGTTGAGAATACTCTGGGAATGTAAAAATGGTGTTTAAAGCAATTTTCTCTCTGGCACAAAGGTTAAAATACAAAGCTATTAATAAAAACTATAGCCAAAATAAATTGTCAAGGGATACACTTTACAAAATGATGTCCATTCTGACATCAAAGATGTAAAATGTGGGAAAAGAGATTAAAAATATAGATTATGACATTAAAGTTGATATTAGCTTGAAATAGTCTGTTGTAAGTATAATATGTCCTATGTAAGTACCATGGTAAACATAAAGCAAAAATCTTTAGTAGAATCACAAGGAGAAAAAAAAGAATTCAAAGCATACCACTACATAAAACCATCAAACCATAAAGGAAGACAGCAAGAGATGAAGAAGGAAGTAAAATAACTATAAAACAACCAGAAAACAATTCACAAAATGACAGTAATATGTCCTTATCTATCAATAATTTCTTTGAATGTAATACATTACATTCTCCCATAAAAATGCATGAAGTAACTTAATGGAAAACAGCAACAACAACATGATGCAACTATATGCTGCCTAAAAGGGATTCACCACATTTTTAAGGACACATATACACTGCAAGTGAAGGCATGGAAAAAATATTATTCCACCTAAATGGAAACCAAAAGAAAGCAGGTTTAGCTATACTTATATCAGAAAAAAATAGACTTTAAGTCAAAAACTGTAAAAAGAGACAAGGACATTATATAATGACAAATGGATCAATTCCTCAAGAGTATGTAACAATTGTAAATATATTTGCACCCAATATTGGAGCACCTAAATATATAAAATAAATATTAAAGGATATGAAAGGAGAGAGAGATATTATTCATTACAATAATAGTAGGGGATATTAATACTCCACTTTCAACAATGGGCAGATCATCCAGACAGAAAATTAATAAGAAAACATTGGACTTGAATAGCACCTTAGACTAATTGGACCTACCAGACTTATACAGAACATTCCATCCAACAGCAACAGAATAAGAAATTCTTCTCAAGTACACATGGGACATTCTCTAGGATAGATAATGAAAGGCCACAAAACAAGTCTTAGCAAATTAAGAAGATTAAAATCATATCAAGTATCTTTTCCAACCACAATGATATGAAACTAGAAATCAATAGCAGGAAGAATTTTAGAAAATTCACAAATTTATAAAAATTGAACAATATGCTCCTGAATGGACAACAGATTGAATTAAAAGAGAAATTTAAAAATATCTTGAGACAAACCAAAATGGAAATACAACACACCAAAACTTACAAGATACAGAAAAAGCAGTTCTAAGAGGTAAGTTTATAGCAGTACATGCCTATGTCAAAACAAATATCAAATAAACAACTTAATGTTACTTCTCAAAGAACTAGAAAAAGAACAAACTAATCCCAAAATTTAAAAAGGAAGGAAGTAATAAAGATTAGAATAGAGATAAATGAAATAGAGATTAGGAAAAAATAATGTGCCTGATCTTGTCTGATCTTAGAAGCTAAGAAGGGTTAGTACTTAGGTGGCAGACTTGAAAAACAATACAAACGATTGATGAAACTAAGAGTTGATTTTTGGGAAAGATAAATGAAATTGAAAAACCTACATCTAGACCAAGAAAAAAAAAAGACTCAAATAAATACAATCATAAATGAAAGAGGAGATATTGCAACTTATACCAGAGAAATACAAAGAGTCACAAATGATGATTATGAACAATTATGCACAAATTATCTAACCTAGAAAAATGGTTACATTCATAGACATGTATGACCTACCATGAATGATAAAGAAATAGAAAATCTGAACATACCAATAATAACTAAGAAGATTGAATCAGTAATACAAAGTCTTCCATCAATGAAAAGACCAGGGCTTGTGGCTTCACTGTTGAATTCTACCAAATGATTAAAGAAGAATTAGCACCAATCCTTCTCAAACACTTGGAAAAAATTGGAGAGGATGGAATACTTCCAGACTTTTTAATGAAGCTAGCATTACCCTGGTACTAAAGCAGAAAAGAACATGACAAGAAAAGAAATTACAGAAATTTAATATTCTCTATGAATTTTGATGCAAAAATCTTCAACAAAATACTAGGAAATCAAATTCAACAATACATTAAAAGAATCATTTGCCATGATCAAGTGTGATTTTTCCCAGTATACAAAAATGGTTCAACATACACAAATCAATAAATGTGACACACCACATTAACAAAATGAAGGACAAAAAGAAAACCACCAAAAATCATCTCATTTGATACAGAAAAGGAAATTGACAAAATTTAACATCCTTTGATGATAAAAAATCTCATCAAATTAGGTACCTCAACACAATAAAGGCCATGTGTGATAAGCCCACAGCTAACATACTCAACAGTGAAAAATCAAATGCCTTTTTTCTAAGCTCTGGAACAAGATAGGGATGCCCACTTGTGGCACTTCTATTTAACATAGTGTTGGAAGTCTTTGCCTAAGCAATTAAACAAAAGAAAGAAATAAAATGTATTCAAATAGGAAAGGAAATGAAATTGTTACTTTTTGCTGACAACATGATCTTATCTATAGAAAACCTGAAGATTCCACCACAAAACTGTTAGGACCAATACACAAATACAGTAAAGTTTCAGGATACAAAATCAACATACGAAAATTAGTAATATTTCTATACACTAACAATGAACTACTTAAAAAAGAGATCATGAGAACAATCTCATTTACAATAGCCACAAAAAGTTACTTAGAAATAAGTTTAACTAAGGAAGTGAAAGACCTGTATGCCGAATCTTTTAAAACATTGATTAAAGAAATTGAAGAGGCCAGGCATGGTAGCTCACACCTGTAATCCCAGCACTTTGGGAGGCCAAGGCAGGTGGATCACTTGAGGCCAGGAGTTCGAGATCAGCCTGGCCAATATGGCAAAACCCAATCTCTACTAAAAATACAAAAATTAGCTGGTTGTGGTGGCAGGCTTCTGTAACACCAGCTACTTCGGAGACTGAGGCAGGATAATTGCTCAGACCTAGAGGGTAGAGGCTGCAGTAAGCCAAGATCACACCACTGCACTCCAGCCTGAGTGACAGAGTGAGACTCCATCTCAAAAAAAAAAAAAAAAAAAAGAAATTTGAGAAAACACAAATGGAAAGATATCCCTGTACTCATGGATTAGAAGAATTATTATTGTTAAAATGCCCATCCAAAGTAATCTATAGATTTAATGCAATCTTTATCAAAATTCCAATGTTATTTTTCTGAGAAATAGAAAAAAATATGTATGGTCTGTTTTCATGCTGCTGATAAAGACATATCTGAGACTGGGCGAGTTACAAAAGAAAGAGGTTTATTGGACTTACAGTTCCACGTGGCTGGGGAAGCCTCAAATTCATGGCAGAATGTGAAAGGCATGTCACACATGGCAGCATACAAGAGAAAAGAGCTTGTTCAGGGAGACTACCATTTTAAAAACCATCAGATCTCCTGAGACTTATTCACTATCATGAGAACAGCACAGCAAAGACCTGCCCGCATGAATCAGTTACCTCCCAAGAGGTCCCTCCCACGGTGTGTGGGAATTCAAGATGAGATTTGTGTGGGGACACAGTCAAACCATATTATTCTGCCCCTGGTCCCTCCCAAATCTCATGTCCTCACATTTCAAAACTAATCATGCCTTCCCAACAGTCCCCCAAATTCTTAACTCATTTCAGCATTAACTCAGGAGTCCACAGTTCAAAGTCTCATCTGAGACAAGGCAAATTCCTTCTGCCTATGAGCCTGTAAAATCAAAAGCAAGTTAGTTACTTCCTAGATGCAATGTGAGTACAGGCATTGGGTAAATACAGTCATTCCAAATGGGATAAATGGGCCAAAACAAAGGGCCTACAGGTCCCATGCAAGGCCAAAATTCATCAGGGCAGTCAAATTAAGCTCCAAATGATCTCCTTTGACTCCATGTATTACCATCCAGGTCATGCTGATGTAAGAGGTGGGTTCCCGTGGTCTTGGGCAGCTCTACCCCTATGGCTTTTCAGGGTACGGACTCCCTCCCAGCTGCTTTCACAGGCTGGCACTGAATGTCTGAGGCTTTTCTAGGCACAGAGTGCAAGCTGTTGGTGGATCTACCATTCTGGGGTGTGGAGGTCAGTGGCCCTCTTCTCACAGCTCCATTAGATGGTGCCCCAGTAGGGACTCTGTGCAAGGGGTACAACCCCACATTTCTCTTCCATACTGCCCTACCAGAGGTTCTCCATGAGGGCCCCACCCCTTCAGCAAACTTTTGCCTGGGCATCCAGGTGTTTCCATACACCTTCTGAAATCTAGGCAGAGGTTCCCAAACCCCAATTCTTGACTTTTGTGCACTTGCAGGCTCAATACCACATGGAAGCTGCCAAGGCTAGAGGCTTGCACCCTCTGAAGCTATGGCCTGAGCTCTACATTGGACCCTTTCAGACATGGCTGTAGCAACTGGGACACAGAGCACCAATTCCCTAGGCTGCACACAGCACAGGGACCTTGGGCCCGGCCCACAGAGCCATTTTTTCTTCCTAGGTCTCTGTGCCTATGATGGGAGTGGCTGTCGCAAAGGTCTCTGACATGCCCTAGAGACATTTTCCCCATTATCATGGTGATTAACATTCAGCTCCTTGTAGCCAGCTTGAATTCCTCCTCAGAAAATGAGATTTTCTTTTCTATCGCATTGTCATGCTGCAAATTTTCCTAACTCTTATGCTCTGTATTCCATTGTATATATATGTGATATTGTATATTTAGCCTTAGAAAAGAAGGAAATTCTGCCATTTGCAACAACTTGAGTGGAACTAGAAGACATTGTGCTAAATGTTATATATTAAGCAAAATAAGCCAGACACAAAAAGACAAATACTGCATATTCTCACTTATATGTGGAATCTAAAACAACTGAACTCATAGAAGCAGAGAGTAGAATGGCAATTACAGATCTTGGGGCTGAAAAGAATATGGAGATGATCGTCAGAGGATTCAGTCTCAGAAAGGAGGAATAAGTGCTTTAGGCTTTTTTTGGGATCTATTCATAGCACAATAAATATAGTTAATAACAGTGTATTGTACATTTATTTATTTATTTATTTATTTATTTATTTATTTTGAGATGGAGTCTTGCTCTGTTGCTCAGGCTGGAGTGCAGTGAGCCATCTCGGCTCACTGCAAGCTCTGCCTCCTGGGTTCACACCATTCTCCTGCCTCAGCCTCCCGAGTAGCTGGGACTACAGGTGCCTGCCTCCTCGCCTGGCTAATTTTTCGTATTTTTAGTAGAGACGGGGTTTCACCATATTAGCCAGAATATGTATTGTACATTTTTAAATTGCTGAGTAAATTTCAAATGTTCTTACAACAGAAAATAAATATTTGAGGTGATGGATGTGTTAATGAGCTTTATTTAATTATTCCACATTGTATTCATAAATCTTAACATCATTTTGAACCCTATAACTATATAAAATTATCAATTGCAACTTACAATAAAATTTTTTTTAAAAAATAGGAGTTTTATTTGGGCCAGAGATGCCAGCCAAGAGTTAATGGGATGCATTCCCAGTTTAGAGCAGTGCTATGCTGACCTTGAGAGCTGCACTTGCGGCCAGGTGTGGTGACTCACACCTGTAATCCCAGCACTTTAGGAGGCCAAGGTGGGCGGATCACCTGAGGTCGGGAGTTCGAGACCAGCCTGACCAACATGGAGAAACCCTGTCTCTACTAAAAATACAAAATTAGCTTGGTGAGGTGGTGCATGCCTGTGATCCCAGCTAAGACTCGGGAGGCTGAGGCAGGAGAATTGCTTGAACCGGGGAGGCAGAGGTTGCAGTGAGCCAAGATCGTGCATTGCACTGCAGCCTGGACGACAGAGCGAGACTCCGTCTAAAAAAAAAAGAGAGAGAGAGAGCTGCACTTGCACAGACAGCCTTTCTGCTTCCACTCATCAGTTGGAGAGATTCTGCCTCTGGCCACTGTTTGGATCTGTGGCCTTGTGCAAGCCATAATGAGGGAGGTAGAGAGTTTATAGATGCATTTGTTCAAGGAATTTATCCCTCTTAAGCAAGCAGTTTGTTTAGTGAGTTTTGGCATGGTCCTGTTGTAAAGAGCCAGGCTCCTTTAGCACTTAACGTATTTTGGAGGAAAGGTGCTATGCAAATTGAATTGATGCTATTTATGACTGCTTTGGTTTTTCTCTAAGTGTCTGGAATGTCTACTCAGAGATTACCAACTTGAGGGCTCAAAAGGCATGCCCAGGAGGCCTTGCCACAAGTGGCAGTTCTATCAATATCCAGTTGTGTAAAACAGGGCAGGATTTTGTGACTATTGGGAAAGCTAGTGCTATTTATACCATGTAAAAGATTGCTCAAGGTCATCCCTCTTACACCAGCTTCAGCAAATTCAGTGTGACATGTGGTTTTCCTCAATTGTTGATGAAATGTCTCCTTTGGGGACACTCGCCAGCAAAGGATAAAGTTCAAACTTTTAAACTGGTATTCAGTGTTCTCTATGACTCTTCTTTTAGTTTCTGTTTACTACTTACCTACATGAACCTCTTGCTCTGATCAAACAGCCCTACACACCATTGCCCAACTTTCCACTTTCTCACCAGTGTGTTTTTGTTCACCCCCATCTTCTCCTCCCCCACTTCTCCTCCCTAATCCCTCCTTCTTGACCATCCCCAAAACTCAATATCCTCTGTTTAAATCCTATATACCTTTTACAAGGCAGTATAAATTCTGATTCTCCTTGAGGACAGCTGCAGAGAAATTATAGATGACCTGCTGTTCATTCTTGCAGTTGGTGTTTTCATTTTAGATTATGTTTTACATTTTTAAAAAATGTTTTTAGATTTTAAACTCCTAAAGGGCAAGAACTGACTCTATAACTCTGCATACAACCAAGAGCCCTGTGTAATTAAGAACTCAAAAGTTGATGCTTTTAATGTCACTGATATTATGAAGATAAATAGAGAAATGCAATAGGGAGAGTTGTTAATGACTTACTCCTAGAAATTTGCTCTATAATTTTTAAGAAAAATTTATGTTGACCCAGATTCCCCTGAAGAATTTGTATAGATGTGTGAACTTTGTATCACTCGTGTGCCTCATCAAGGGTGGCTGGTTTTGTGGGGAGTAGTGACGCTCAGTGAGGCCTGCTGAATGGGATTCTCAGACTTAACATTAATGATCTTTCCCCTGGACGTACAAAAATTATCTTCTCTGAGTAAAGATCACTTTTCCACAAATGTGGAAAGTTACCACTTTACCCCTAGAAATCTAGGGGTAGCTGGTAATGTGTTCCTGTTTATCTACCTGATAATTATAATTTGATGTCTAGCTCAACAATTGTGGCAACACTGTGATTGCTTTTATAGTACTCTTCCTGGTGATTCAGATTTCTTTCAGCAGGAGCAGCAATTGCTCCAACCATCACCAAGAGTGATAGGCAAGATCAACATATGCTGACACAAGGCCAATAAAAACTAGAAACCTCCTGCAGTCATTGAGGATAACTTAAAAGTGTACTCAACATTCACTTTTATTTCTTATCTTTTCCCCTTGACACCCCATTTATAGTGCACCTAACACTTTGCTTAATGATTCAGAATTGCTCTATGCACAAAAAGTAGTTTGCTGCCATTTTCATAAATGCTTCGGGTGAACCAGGATGGACTATGTGTCTTACTGCCTGATATTGTCACTGTTTATAGGAGATGCTGCTTCTGAGACTGAAATTCTTAACAATATGTTCCTTGTGATCTATTTAGATCACAAATCCAGTTCCTTGCTGAATGAAAAATAACATATGTGGAAGACCTGTAAGTTGATCTAAAGCCAAATGTCATGTACTCCCATCATTATCAACTAATATGCTAAGAGGTGGACATAGTGCTTTTCTCTTTTATTCTTTATTGCCACTTTGTTCTGTCTTGTGTTAATATGCTATAAGAATGGTAGAAATATATGTAGCATTTAATTCAAAACTACCAACAACGTTTTGGCACTTAGTTTTTGAAAAGAAGGAACAAATCCATTTTTTCTTGCCACTGTTCATGACTTTCATCAAGCAGTTACCACCAACTCATCATGTGCTATGAAGCATCAGGCAAGACAGGTCATAGGAAAACACTTGAAGAAATTAGAAGTTAGACTATACATAAATACTTGTTATCCTGTTGGGGTGTTTTCCCAATTGTAAAATGTTAGAGAAATATGAAGAAAATGTGCACCATTTGCTTAGAGAAAGAATGCTTCATATTCTGTGCCAATGTCTCTTTCTTCTTTTACTTGCTTACTTTTTTTAAGGATTAGGAATTAAAAATATTTGGTGCAGCCTGAGGTAGAATATGATCTAGTGACAAAATATAATTGTGAATTTGTCCAGCTTCTAATCTATTTTAACTTTTTTTTTAAACCTCTGCACAATTGACTTCTGGATAAATAAACTCACTTGTTACCACCCACCTTCTTAATTACTATTAACTAAATCATAATATGGGTCCTCCTGGGGAATCTTCTGTTGAGTAAAGTTATTTCCTTTACTGGATCCTTCCCAATATGCTGTCTGTAAAACATTCTGAATTTTTTTTGTTGTTATCAAAACAGTCTCGTAAACCCATGGTCTGGGTTGCAATTGGATTAGAAAGTTACAGTTTCATACAGATCAAATGAATGAGCATTTTTGGAAGGAAGAAGCATTTTTTTGTGGTCACAGTGAATGCCACTGGACATCACAAGTGTTAGACTTAGGGGCATCTGAGAAGAATGTGATATTTTTTCATATTTTACTTTCTTGTTCAAAGCTAGGTTCCTTCATTCAGTGACATGCTCTTATACTGGAATAGTTGATTTTGTTTGTTTTCTTGCTTGCTTCTTGTGATTACAGAGGTACATGGTCATCTGTAATCAGCCTCCAATATTTGTGAGCACCCTGAATTAAATGTGCATAATGAATCTGGCTACGCACTGAACAAAAGTAAGAAATTTGATGCAGATATATTACAGTTTCTGTTCAGAATGGGGCACTACTCAAAGTTAAGAAGGGGAAAGGGAGGATATGTATAAAGATAATTTATCAAGAAGCAGGTTTGATTCTTTTTTTTTTCCTGGTTTTGACTTAACCTCAGGATATTTTGAGAGGGATATATGGAAATCATAGGTAAAGGCATGAATGGTTAGTGGTGGAATAAGGAGAAAGGAATTTAAATAATAGGAATATAGATTAATTTGGTAATGGATCAGGAAACTTTGGTAGGAGATAGACATTTCTAATCATATTTATATAATTCATTTTAAAATAATTTCTGATAGAAAAAATATAATGACAGTACAAAGAAGTCTTCCTTGCTCGGGTTCTCCACCTGTTAACATTAGACCACGTTTGCTCAGTCTTCCCTAAATCCTTCAGTGTGTTTTCCAAAAACAAGAACACACTCCAACATAACCAAATCATCCATACAATGAAACCAATAGTCATACTATAATACTATCCAATTCACAGACTCATTCAGATTTTTCCAACAGTACCACTTGTGTCTCTGATCCAGCATCCAATAGAGATTATGTGTCACTTTTAGTTGTCATATCTCTTTAGGTTCCTCAACCCAGAACAGCTCCTTAATTATTCCCCTGGCTTTCATGCTCTGCACAATTTTAAATAGTAAGGCCTTTCATTTTGAAAGGTGTTCTACAACCTGGGTTCATCTGATATTCATATTTCCTTGGAACCAGTCTCAGGGTATGATTTCCTAGCAGTCAGACTACAGATGTGATGCTGTGTTTTTCTCAGTTCAGGATTATGGGTATGCACCAGGTCTATTTGTCCCACTACCAGTGAGGCTAACCCTGATCACAAGGCAAATTAGTGCCTACCAGATTTCTGTACTGTAAAGTCATGTTAATATACTTTTTTCCAAAATCATGTTAATATACTTTTTTCGTAGCAAAGTTCCACCCAGCAGCCTTAGCATTCACTGAGCATTCATTTAGCATTCACTGAGCAGACTTAGCATTCATTCATATAAACCATCAATATGGCTCTTGCCAAATCTGTATTTATTAGTTGCATTCTATAGTAAGAAAAAGCTTCCCCATGAGTTAGTCTGAGTTCTCCAGAGAAACAGAACCAATCTAGATAGATAGAATCTGTCTAGATCGATTTAGAGAGATAGACAAAGATAATGATGTAGATATAGATACATAGAAAGAGATTCACTATAAGGAATTTGCCCATTCAGTTATGGAAGCTGAGAAGTCCTATAGTGTGCAGTTGGCAAGCTGGAGAACAAGGAGAGCTCATAGTATACTTCCAGTCTAAACCAGAAGGCCTGAGAATCTGGAGAGCTGATGGGGTAAATTTTAGTCAGAGTCCAAATGCCTAAGACCAAAAGAAGTGACAATGTAAGTTCCAGTCTAAATTCAAGTCTGAAGGCAGAAAATCTGTGTCCAGCTCAAAGACAATCAGGCAGAGAAAGTGAATTACTCTGCTTTTTCCATTCTATTCAGGCCTCCAACAAATTGAGTGAGGCCCACCCACACTGGAGAAGGCAATCTTCTTGACTCATTCTACTGATTGAAATGGTAGTCTTATCCAGATATACCCTCACAGACACACCCAGAATAATGTTAAACAAATATCTGGGCATCTCATGGTTTAGTCAAATTGGCACATAAAATTAATCATCACACCCCTTCTCTTTCATTCAGTCAATAATTTATATCAGTATGCAGTCAAAGATGCTTGTTTTATTTGGTGGTTTATAACCATGACTATCATTATTTTGATGCTCAAATTGTCCCAGTTTGGATTGCTGACAGTCACTTTCAACTGGATTCTGTGTTACTTTGACATACCTGCATTTTTCTTTAAGAATTTGCTTACTTTCTGGCATAATAAGAACTTCCAGGTCATTTTGCATTTTCATTCCCTTTGACTTTGACGCAGTGCTTGAATCCACGTAGCATCACTTTCTTTAAGTAAGGCTTTGTATTTTTCCAGCTTCCATAATATTGCAATGGTCTATGCCTCTCTTTTACTTCAACAGTTTTTTTCTCCTACTTTGTCCTCCTCCCAACTTCTAAACGTAAGCATTTCCCAAGATGGAATCTGAAGTATCTATTCTTTTCACAGACTCTCAAAAGTCTTCCTCTCTCAGTACACGTGTGATTTCTTAACAGATGAATTTCCCCATGGCTGTATTTATAGCCTTGATGTTTTTCCTGCATTTGTATTTGCCAGCTAATTGTTTACTCTTAAAAGCTTTAATGTTATCACAAAATATGCTTTGCATCAGAACATCTTCAACATTCTGAGCAAAACAGACGGTTAAGTTTCCAATTCCACATGTCAGGAACTTACAAGTCACTACTCAGTCCTAACGAGTGAAAGGCTGAACAACCTGAAAAACCAACTCTTCTTAGATCTTTAAGAGAAGTGAGGTCCCAAGGCAAATTGCTGCCCTCAAATTGGAGGGACAGGCAGGTGGATACAGAAAATCATGACATACCAAAGCAGAAACCTTTTCATGAACCAGTGCGAGGGTGGGAAAACATGAGCTGTAATAAATTGTTGGAGTCTGGGAGTGGACAAATCTGAGAATTAAAATCTCCAGGTGGGTCCAATCATATGGATTCCCCCACTTTTCTGTTTTACTTTTCTGTTTTACCTCTAGGAGCTTGACCAGATTCTCACAGTAAATATTGGAGAAAAATTCCCTCATTCTTTCAGCAATGAAAGAGGAAAAGGAACCATTTTGAAACATGCCAGAGCACTCTGTTCTTAATAAGTCCTGCCCTCAGGAGAAACTAGTTAATCACAGCCTAACTTTCTGGGGTTTTATCACATCCTACCTGACTTGGGGAAAGAGAGAAGGAAAATATACAAGTCTAGCCCACTTTAGCCATTCTGTCTCAGCTAAGGGGTACAAAAACACAAATGTGAAACACTGTGACATTCAAAGTCCAGAAACAGGCTCACTAAAAGACAAAGACCTAATCTTAGAACTATAGGATGCTTCCTCTCCTCCCGCAACTTACCACCACATTACTGAAGGACTATTCCCAGCAGACCTTTTACCCAATACCTCATGTCAGCTATCAAGAGAAAAATTACAAAGAATACTAAAAGGCAGAAAAAAAAATCCTACAATTTGAAGAGACAGAGCAAGCACAAGAACCATACCTGGTAGGGATGTTAGAAATATTAGACAGAGAATTTAAATCAACTAAGATTAATATCCTAAAGGTCCTAATGGGTAAAGTAGACATCATGCAAGAACAGATGGGTAATTTAAGCAGAGAGATGGTAATCCTAAGAAGAAGGCAAAAAAAGAAATGCTAATGATCAAAACCACTGTAAGAGAAATGAAGAATGCCTTTGATGAGCTTATTAGTAGGCTGGACATGACTTGAGGATGTATCAACAGAAACTTCCAAAACTGAAAAGCAAAACAAAACAAAACAAAAAAAAACGACTGGTAAAACAGAACAGAACATCTAAGAACTGTGGAACAACTACAAATGGTGTAATGTATGCATAACAGGAATAGGAAAAGGGGAAGAAAGAGAAAAAAGAACAAAAGGAATATTTGAGATGATAATCATTAATAACTTACCCCAATTAACATCAGACATCAAACCTTAAATCCAGAAAGTTCAAATAATAACAAATAAGATAACTGTCAAAAAACATTTAGGTATATCATATTCAAACTACAGAAACTCAAAGATAAATGAAAATCCTGAAAGAAGCCAGAGGGGGAAAGAAACATGTGACCTATAAAGATACAAAGATAGCAATTTCATTTGACTTCTCTTTGGAAACCATGCAAGCAAAAAGAAAATAGAGTGAAATATTTAAAGCTTAAGACAAAAAACCCACCAACCTAGAATGCTGTATCCTGTGAAATTCTTCAAAAATGAAGATGACATAAAAACTTTCTCAGACAAACAGAAATTGAGGAAATGTGTTGACAGTAGACATGACTTACAAAAAATGTTAAGTTCTTTAAAGTGAAGAAAAATATGTAGATCTGAAGCTCAGATGTACTTAAAGAAACAAAGCATTGAAGAAGGAATAAGTGAAGGTAAAATATAAAATGCTCAGTGAAAACCACAAAAGGCAGAAAAAGAGGGGAAGACAAAAATAAGAAAAAGGAAAAGAACAAAAATCAGAAAACAGTAACAAATATGGTAGATATTAATTCAACTATGTCAATAATCACTTTAAACATCAATGGTCAAAATGAACCAATTAAAAGACAGAGATTGTCAGAGTAGATTTAAAAACAAGACTTAACTATATGATCCTTTCAAGGAACTCACCTTAAGTAAAAATATATAGATTAAAGGTAAATATTAATTTTTTTATTCCATAGCTTTTTGGGGAACAGGTGATATTTGGTTATATGAATAAGTTCTTCCGTGGTGATTTGTGAGATTTTGGTGTATCTATAGAGAAAGAGATACCTTGCTAACACTAATTTATAAAAGCAGGAATCACATATTAATTTCAGACAGAACAGACTTCAAAGCAAGGAAAGTTATCAGGGATAAAGAAGGGCATTACATGGTGATAAAAGGTCAATTCTCCAAAAAGACATAACAATTCTTAATGAGTATATGCCTAACAACAGAGCATCAAAATATGCAAGGCATAAACTGGAAGAACTGCAAGGAGAAATGGATGGATTCAAATTGGAGACTTCAATTCTCCTCTTTCAGAAATGGACAAATCCAGCAAGCATAAAATTGTAACAACTTAGTTGAAACCAACATTATGAGTCAACTGGATATAATTTGACATCTATGGACTATTTCATCCAGCAACAGCAGAACACACAATATTCGCAAGCTAACATGGAACGTTCACCAAGATAGGCCATATTCTGGGCCATTAAACATACCTTCACAAAGTTAAAAGAATAGATATCATGCTATGTCTGGTCTCTGACCACAACAGAATAAAACTACAAGTCAGTAGCAGAGATAAGTGGAAAACTTCCAAATATGTGGAGATTAAACAACACATTTCTAAATAACACAGAAGTAAATAATAAATCTCAAGAGAAATCTCAAAATATTTAGTACTGAATGAAAATGAAAACACAACTAATCATAGTTTGTGGGAAGAGAGAGAACACAGTTTAGAGGAAAATTTATAGCATTGAATGCATATATCAGAAAAAATACATAAAATCATCTAAGCTTCTACTTTAGGATACTAGAGAAAGAAGAGCAAATCCAAAGTAAGCTGAAGAAAAAAGTTAAACATTAGAGCATAAATTAATCAAATTGAAAATAAGACATATGTAGAGAAAATCAATAAAGCTAAAAGCTGCTTCTTTGCAAAGACCAATAATATCGATCAATCTCTAACCAGGCTAACTATAAAAAAGAGAAGAAACAAATTACTAATATCAGAAATGAAACAAGGAACATCACTGCAGATCTTACAGATTTTAGAAGAATGATAAAGGAATACTATGAACAACTCTTTGCCTACAGATTTGATAACCTAGATGAACTGGACAAATTTTTTGAAAAAGACTGTTTGCCAAAACTCGCACAAGAAGAAATAGGCAATCTGACTAGGCCTATATCTGCTAAAGAAATAGATTCAATAATTAATAACCTTCCAAAACAGAAAGCACCAGGCCAAGGTCGGTTCATTGGTGAATTCTACCAAGCATTTAAGAAAGAAATTATACCAAAGCTCTACAGTCTCAGAAGATGGAAGCAGAGGGAATAGTTCCTAACTCATTATATGAGGCTAGTATCACCCTAATACCAAAACCAGTCAAAGACATTACAAGAAAAGAAAACTATAGACCAATATCTCTTATAAACATAGATGCCAAATCCTCAACAAAACACAGTCACATGCTGCATAGTGATGTTTTGGTCAACAATAGACCGTATACATGATGCGGTACCATAAGATTATAATGGAGCTGAAAAACTCCTATTGCCTAGTGACATTGTAACATCACAGCAAAACACATTACTCATGTCTTTGTGGTAATCCTGGTGTTAACCTGCTGCACTGCCAGTTGTATAAAACATAGCATGTACAATTATATGCAGTACATAATACTTGATATATTACTGGTTTATGTATTTATTACATACTTTTATCATTATTTAGAGTAAAGTTCTTCTACTTATATATTAAAAACGTTAACTGTAAAACAGCTTCAGACACATCCTTCAGGAACCATCCCAGAAGACAGCATTGTTGTTATATGAGATGACAGCTCCATGCATGTTATTATCCATGAAGACCTTCCAGTGGGACAAGATGTGGAGGTGAAAGACAGTGATATTGATGATCCTGACCCTAGGTAGGCCTAGGCTAATGTGTGTGTTGATGTGTTAGTTGTTAACAAAAAAAGATTAAAAAGCAAAAAAAGAATTTTAATAAAACAAAATGCATAGAATAGGGATATAATGAAAGAAATATTTTTATACAGCTATACAATGTGTTTGCTTTTTAAGCTAGGTGTTATGAGTCAAAAAAATTAAATGATTAAAGTCAATAATTTAAAAATTTATAAAGTGACAATTATAGTAAGCTAAGGTTAATTTATTGATGAAAAAAGAAAACTATTTTGTAATAAGTTTAGAGTAACCTAAGCATACATTGTTTTTAAATTCTACAGTAGTGTCCTAGGCCTTTATATTCACTCACCACTCACTCACTAACTCAGCCAAAGCAACTTCCAGTTCTACAAGTTTCATTTATAGTTAGTGCACTATACTGGTATACTATTTTTAAAAATCTTTTGTATTGTGTTTTTACTGTACCTATTTATTTATTTATTTATTTATTTATTTATTTTGAAATGGATTCTCACTCTGTCATCCAGGCTGGAGTACAGTGGCGTGATCTCAGCTCACTGCAGACTCCACCTCCTGGGTTTAAGCAGTTCTCCTGCCTCAGCCTCCTGAGTAGCTGGGATTACAGGCATGCACCACAGCACCTGGCTAATTTTTTGTATTTTTAGTAGAGATTGGATTTTGCCATGTTGGCCAGGCTGGTCTTGAACTCCTGACCTCAAGTGATTTCTCTGCCTTGGCCTCCCAAAGTGCTGGGATTACAGGAGTGAGCCGCCATGCTAACCTTTACTGTACCTTTTCTATGTTTAAATACATAAATACTTACGATTGTGTTTCTATTGCCTATAATAGGGCAGTTACATGTCATAACAGTTTGTAGCCTAAGAGCAATAGACTGTACCATAGAGCCTTCATGTGTAGTAGGCTACATTATCTAGGTTTGTGTAAGTATCCTCTATAATGTTTACGCAATGACACAATTGCCTAACAGTGCATTTCTCAGAATGTATCCCCATTGTTAAGCAACACATGACTATTTTAGCAAATTGAATCCAACAACATATTAAAAGAAGTATACAATGGGACCAAGAGAGATTTGTCACAGATATGCAAGGCTAGTTCAACATTAGAAAATCAATTCATGTAATCCATAAAATGTACAGACCAAGGAAAAAATATCACTACAATTATATCAATAGATAGAAAAAGCATTTGACAAAATCCAATACCCATTTATGATAAAAACTCTCAATAAATTCAGAATAGAGGGGAACTTCTTCAATTTGATAAATAATATATATGTAATCCACAAGTATATAAATATTTTATATATATTTTATATATAATCTATAAATATATATAATCTACAGCTAACATCATACTTATTGATGAGAAACTAGAAGCGTTTTAAGATTAGGAAAAAGATAAGGATGTCCTCTCTTGCTATCTTTCTTGAACATTGTACTGGAAGTCCTAGCTAATACAATAAGACAAGAAAAGAAAACAAAAGTTATACTAGATAGGAAGAAAGAAGTAAAACTTACTGTTTTATTTTGACATGATTGTCTATGTACAAAATAAAAAAAAAATTGACAAAAAACCTCCTGGAACTAAATAGTGATTATGATTATAGAAGGGTTGCAAGGAAAGGTTACTGTACAAAAGTCAATTGCTTTCCTATATACTAGCAATGAACAATGGGAATTTGAAATTTAAAACACAATATGATTTACATTAACACCCTCCCAAAATAAAATACTTAGGTGTAAAACTGACAAACTATGTACAAGATCTACGTGAGGAAAACTACAAAACACTGATGAATGAAATCAAATAACTGAATAAATGGACAGATTCTGTTTATGGGTAGGAAGACTTAATATTGTCAAGATGCCAGTTCTTTCCAACTTGATCTGTAGATTTACTGCAATCCCAAACAAAATCCCAGAACATTATTATGCAGATACTGATAAACTAATTCTAAAGTTAATATGGAAAATTATGTCAGCAAGATAGTTGAATAGAGATGTCTGATGCTTGTTCTCCCCCCCCAAAAAAAGGACAAAACAAAAACAGTGAATAAACAGCTATATTTTAAGTAGAGTGACAGAGGAAACATGCTGAAGATCACCAGAGATAAAATCCCTGTGTAGCAGGGAAGCCCAGGATAGCAACATAGAGAGGGATTAGAGGAACCTTCTGCACTGTCAGGATCTTTTCAGAGTCCGGGATACTTATTATAGGGAAAAGGTCAGCTAGAGATAGATGCCCAGTGGTCTCTAGTGCCATGACAGACATCGTTAGTCCCACCACAGGAGAGCCCTCCAGTCCTCACAGTCTCCAAATCCAAGCTGGAGAGTGGCTAGGAGTTTGTGTGGCTACATTGCCTCAGAGTAGGAACCTATGTTGAACACCTCTCACCCATGTGACTTAAGCTGCTATGGCATGACACCACCCTGAATCCAGATCCACTGCTAGAGTCTAGACTATCTTGGGGGCCAGTAACCATTGGCTTTCTCCATCCCTAAGGTCCCACCATTATTTCACCACATTCACACAGGTGCCTGCAGTGTTGCAATAATGACTGTCTGGAGGCTAAGACTGATGGTACAACCAAAACCCCAGTGTCTAAAACTACATAGCATACCCATCACTCCCTACCCAGCAACAGGTCAACTTGCATAGCAGAGAAGCCACCTAATAGCCAACCATCCACTACACCTGCATGCACCCATGCCACACAGTTGGCCAGTTCACCACGCCCACCAAGCATGCACGGGCGTGCATACACACACACACACACACACGTGCACACACACACACACACATACCTTATTTAAAAAATGGTGCTGAGATAACTGGCTAGCTATATGCAGAAAATTGAAACTGGACCTATCCTTACACCATATAAAAAATCAACTCAATATGGATTAAAGACTTAAATGTAAAACCCCAAACTATAAAAACGCTATTTAAAAAACCTAGGCAATATCACTCAGTACACAGGAATGGGCAAATATTTATAACAAAGACACCAAAAGCAATTGTAACAAAAACAAAAATTGACAAATGGGATCTAATTAAACTGAAGAGCTTCTGCACAGCAAGAGAAACTGTCATCAGAGTGAACAGACAACCTACAGAATGGGAGAACATTTTTGCATCTATCCATCTGACAAAGGTCTAATATCCAGGGCCTACAAGGAACTTAAACAAATTTACAAGAAAAAAAAAAACATTAAAAACTGGGCAATGGACATTAACAGACACTTCTCAAAAGAAGACATTTATGTGACCAACAAACATATGAAAGAAAAGCTCAAAATCACTGATCATTAGAGAAATGCAAACCAAAACCACAATGATACCGTCTTACACCAGTCAGAATGGCAATTATTAAAAAGTCAGGAAACAACAGATGCTGGGAAGGCTGTAGAGAAATAAGAATGCTTTTACATTGTTGGTGCAAATGTAAATGAATTCAACCCTTGTGGAAGACAGTGTGGCAATTTCTCAAAGACCTAGAACCAGGAATACCAGTTGACTCAACAATCCCATTACTGGGTATATGCCCAGAGGAAGATAAATCATTCTGTTACAAAGATACATGCACATTCATTTCATTGCAGCACTATTCACAATAGCAAAGACATGAAATCAACCCAAATGCCCATCAGTGATAGACTGGATAAAGAAAATGTGGTACGTATTCACCATGGAATACTATGTAGCCATAAAAAGGAATAGATCTTGTCCTTTTCAGGGACATGGATGGAGCTGGAAGCCATTATCCTCAGCAAACTAGTGCAGGAACAGAAAACCAACCACTGTATGTTCTCACTTACAAGTGGGAGCTGAACAATGAAAACACATGGACACAGGGAGAAGAATGACACACACTGGGGCCTGTTGTATGGGGTGGGGGGAGGGAGAGTATCAGGAAAAATAGTGCATGCTGGGCTTAATATCTAGGTGATGGATTGATAGGTGCAGCAAACCATATTTACCTGTGTAACAAATGTGCACATCCTGCATAGGTACCCTGTAACTTAAAGGAAAAGAAAAAGAAAAAAATTATAACTGATACACAAAGAAAACAAAGTTTAGCACCACAGGAAACCACCAAACCAAAGAGGTAAACGAGTGAGAAAGAAAGGAACAAAAATTCTGCAAAATATCTAGAAAACAATTAACAAAATGGCAGTAGTAAGTCAAGTCTTTACCTATCAATATTAACCTCAAAAATAAATGCATTAAATTATTCAATTAAAAGATATAGAATGGCTAAATGGGAAAAAACAAACTACATGCTGCCTACAGGAGACTCAACCCACTGTTAAAGACAAACAGGCTAAAATGATGGGATGAAAAAGATATTTATTTCAAACAGACATCAGAAGTGAGCAGGAGTAGCCATACCTTTGTCAGATAAAACAGACTTTAAGTCAAAAACTGAAAAGATACAAAGAAGGTCATTATAAAATGATAAAGAGATCAATTCAACAAAGGATATATAAAAATTATAAATATATATGCACCAAACATCAGAGCACCTGTATTAGGCTGTTCTTGCATAGCTATAAAGAAATACCTGAGACTGGGTAATTTATAAGAAAACAGGCTTATTTGGCTATGGTTTGTAGGCTTTATAGGAGGCCTGGTGACATCTGCTTCTGGGGAGGCCTCAGGGAGCTTATACTCATGGTAGAAGGCAAAGTGGGAACAGGTCATCTTACATGGTGGGAGCAGGAGCAAGAGAGAGACAATGAGAGGGAGGTGCTACACACATGTCAATAAACAGATCCTGTGAGAACTCACTCACTATCACAAGAACAGCGTGAAAGGGATGTTGTTAAACCATTCATGAGAAATTCATTTCTACGATCCAATAATCTCCCACCAGGCCCCACCTCCAGCATTGAAGATTATAATTTGACATGAGATTTGGGTGGGGACGTAGATCCAAACCATATGATCCTGCCCCGACCCCTCCCAAATCTCATGTTCTTCTCACATTTCAAAATACAATAATGACTTCTCAACAGTCTGCCAATGTTTAACTCCTTCCAGCATCACTCAAAAGTTTCAAGACTCATCTGAGACCAGGCTAGTCCCTTTTACCTATGAGCCTATCAAAAACAAGTTAGTTACTTTCAAGATACAATGAAGATATAGACCTTGGGTAAATACTCCCTTTCAAAAAGGGAGAAATTAGCCAAAAGAAAGGGGCTACAGTCCCCATGCAAGTCCAAAACTCAGCAGGGCAGCAATTAAATCTTAATGCTTCAAAATAATCTCCTTTGACTCCATGTCCCACATTCAGGGCACACTGATGCATGGAGTGGGCTCTAAATGCCTTGAACAGCTCCACCCCTGCAATATTGCAGGATTCAGCCCCTGTGACTGCTCTCATGGGCTGGCATTGAGTGCCTGTGGCTTTTCCAGGCACGGGGAGCAAGCTGTCAGTAGATCTACCATTCTGGGGTCTGCAGGATGGTGACCTTCTTCTCATAGCTTTACTAGGCCAGTGCCTCAGTGGGGACTCTGTGTGGGGACTCCAGCCTTACATTTCCCCCTTTGTACCACTCTGGTACAAAGGCTCCCAAGCCTCAACTGTTGCACTCTGCACAACTACAGGCTTAATAACACATGCAAGCTGTCAAGGCTGATGGCTTGCAACCTCTGGAGCTATAGCCTGAGGTATCTGGGCCCCTTTGAGCCATGGCTGGAGCTGGAGTGGCTGGGATAAAGGAAGCAGTGCTCCAAGGCTGTGCAGGGCCACAGGGCCCTGGACCTGCCCAATGAAATCATTCTGTCCTCCTAGGCCTCCAGGACTGTAAGGGGAGGGGCTGCTGCGGAGTTCTCTGAAAAGCCTTTGAGGTTTTTTTCCCTATTGTCTTGGCTATCAGCACTTGCCTGCTTTGTAGTTCTGCAGGTATCTTCAGCCGGCTTGAATTCCTTTCCTGAAAATGGGCTTTTATATTCTACAATGTAGCCAGGCTGCAATCTTTCCAACTTTTATGCTCTGCTTCCCCCTTAAATATAAATTCCAACTTTAGGTAATTTATTTTCTCATGCATATGAGCATAGCCTGTTCTAAGCAGTCAGGCAATATCTTGACCACCCAGCTGCTTAGAAATTTCTTCTGCCACATGCCCTATATCATCATTCTCAAGTTCAAAGTTCCACAGATCCCTAGTTCAGGGACACAATGCAGCCACATTTTTTGCTAAGGCATAACCACAGTGACCTTTGCTCCAGTTCCCAATAAGTTTCTCATTTTCATCTGAGACCTCCTCAGCCTGGATTTCATTGTCCATCTCACTATCAGCATTTTGGTCACAATCATTTAACTAGTCTCTAGGAAATTTTAAACTTTTCTCCATCTTCCTTTTTAGTTATAAGCCCTCCACACTCTCCTGACCTTTGCCTGTTACCCAATTCCAAAGCTGTTTCCACATTTTCAGGTATATTTATAGCAATACCCAGTTCCTGGTGCCAATTTTCTATACTAGGCCATTCTCACATTGCTATAAAGAAATACCTGAAACTGGGTAATTTATAAGAAAAGAGGTTTAATTGACTTATGGTTCTGCAGGCTCTACAGGAAACGTGGTGGCATCTACTTCTGGGGAGGCCTCAGGAAGCTTATATTCATGGCAGAAGGCAAAGTGAGAGCAGGCCTTCTTACAAGGCAGGAGCAGGAGCAAGAGAGAGCAAACAAGGGGAGAGGTGCTATACATGTTTAAACAATCAGATTTCACAAGAACTCACTCACTGTCACGAGAACAGCACCAAAAGAATGGTGTTAAACTATTCGTGAGAAATCTGCTCCCATGATCCAATCATCTCCCACCAGCCCCCACCTCCAACACTGGGGATTACAATTTGACATGAGATTTCGGTGGGGACACAGACCCAAACCATATCAGCACCCAAATGCATAAAGCAAATATTATTAGATCTAAAGGGAGACATAGATGGCAATAAAATAAAAGTAGGGTACATCACCACCCCACTTTCAACAATGGATAGATCATCTAGACAGAATTCAACAAAGAAACATTGGGCTTAAACTACATGATTGATCAAATGGAATGTGCAGACATTACAGAACATTCCATCCAACAGCTGCAGAAAGCACATTGCCCTCAATGGCAAATGGAATATTCTCTTGGATATATTATATATTAGACCACAAAACAGGTCTTAAAAAATATAGGAAGATAGAAATCATATCAAATTTTTTTGATAATTCTATAAAACTTGAAATCAACAATAAGAAAAGCTTTGAAAACATTCCAAATACATGAAAATTATATGGCATGCTCCTAAATAACTAATGGGTCAATGAAGAAATTAAGAGAATGATAAGGTTTGACTCTTTGTTGCCACCCAAATCTCATGTCATATTATAATCCAATCCCTAGTGTTGGACGAGGGGCCTGGTGAGAGGTGATTAAACCATGGAGGCAGACTTCTATCTTGCTGTTCTTGTGATAGTGAGTTATCATGAGATCTAGTTATTTAAACGTGTGTAGCACTTCCTTCTTTGCTCTCTCTTTCTCCTTCTCTGACCATGTAAGACATGACTGCTCCCTCTTCACGTTCTGCCATGATTGTAAGTTTCCTGAGGCCTTCCCAGTCATGCTTCCTGTACACCCTGTGAAACTGTGAGTCAATTAAAACTCTTTTCTTTATAACTTATCCAGTCTCAGTTCTCTATAGCAATGCGAGAATGGACTAATACAGAAAAATACTTTAAAATTTGTGAAACTAACAAGAATGAAAGCATATTCTGACAAAACATATACAACACAAGAAAGACAGCTCTAAGAGGAATGTTTGTAACAATAAATACCTACATCAGAAAAGAGAGAAATATTTAAAATGATCTAATGATTTACCACAAGGAACTAGAGAAACAAGAACAACTAAACCAAAAACTGCTAGAAGGAAGGAAATAATAAAGCTCAGTGCAGAAATAAATGAATTAGAGACTAAAAAATAATTCAAAAGGTTCAAAAACAATTTTTTCCAAGATTGTGGATTAGAGGTTTTCAGCATGCCTCAGCCACTTGGAAATTGCAAGACAATGAATAAAGATTAACTCTATGAACTTTAATTCAGAAGGTAAATGGGAATCCACCAGACTCATGAAGGACACCCCAGATCCTGGGGAGAAGAACATGAGCAAACAGCCCCCATGATGGCATCTGTTTGGTAAGAGTGAAGCTACAGTACATGAGAGGGTACAGAGAGCCTCCTCCTGTGACTCATCTTTCCAAGGGAAATCTGAGCAATTCAGGCCAGAAGGAAATCATTTTGTTTCTCCTAAACTTTGGAGCCAAGATAAGGAGAGATTTGAAGGCACTGAAAGGGAAATATACTGGGAAATGCTGCAGGCATTTTCCCAAATCTGGGACCAAGAGCAGGATGAGATTTTTCATCTGGATGATTACAAAGTCAGTCATTCCTTGGCAACTTGGCAGTGGGTCCGCACAGGCATTTGAGTCTCAGGCCAAAGATTAGAGTGCTTGCTCTGGAGCAGAGTAGTGGCTTTCACAGCCAGAATTCTGGAAAGTGCCTCAGCAGTAGGCATTGGAATTGTGCTCTCTGCCATTGCAAGCCTGGGGCAGGAGGACAGCTTCTACAGCTACAGTTTCTCCTGAATGATGAGACTTGTAGCCAGGGCCAGCTTGGTGAACCAGTCTGTGTGTGTTATTGTTGGGTGCCCCAGCCTGCTACCTTGAGATCATGGTGCAGTGGGTCCTTCTCTGCTCCACCCCTAGAAAGATCTCCAGGCATTTGAAGCACCTGCTCACATGAACTAGCACTCTGAGCCACCCCACCCTTCTCGTGCATAGATCATAATGCAGTGGGCCGTCTCTGCTCCACATCCAGGCAGACTTCCAGGCAATCAGATTACCCATTTCCCTGTATTAGAAGCCAAAACCACCTAACCCTCTCTGTGCATAGATTGTGGTGCACTTGGGCCCTATACACTCCTCAGCCAGGCAGATCTCCAGGCATTCTGAACACTCACTCACCTAAATCAGCAGTCTGAGCCACCCTACTCTCTCTTAGCAGAGATTATGGTTCAGCAGAGCCCTATATGCTCTGTGCCCAGGTAGATCTCTAGGCGTCTAAGTACCCACTCTCCTGGATTAGGAGTTTAGAGTATGTTTCCCAGCTCCATACCTAGGCACTCCTTGGGGCACTTGGTGGCCACCCACTTGATTCTCATTCAGTGTTGGTGCTTGTGCCAGTTATTGGGGAAACTGTAGGTGGGCATGCATGGTCTGGCCCCACCCATCTTGTCCCATACCTCCCCAGCACTGAGCAGAGAGCTGTTTGGTAAGAGTGAAGCTACAGTACATGAGAGGGTACTGAGAGCCTCCTCCTGTGACTCATCTTGACATGAGAACACTGTGTACTCCACAGATCGGCCCATTGCTTAAAGCAACAGAGAGCTTCTCCTAGAAACAAGGATAAAGTATATACCCAGTCACATTGGCTGCAGCTGGCTTTTTACCCGTAAGAGCCATTTACTGGCTTGTAGGTCAAACAGCACTGCACAATATAAAGCCTGATGAAACGATTTCTTAGAGCTATAGAAAAAAAAAAACCCAGAATATTCTTCCCAACATTCTTCACAGTCACACACTATAGAGGCAGGGGGAAGGGAAAGGAAAAGAAAAAAAAAAGAAAACAATAATATTATAGGGAATAAAAGAGAAAGAAAAAAATCCTTCCCACATGAAAATAATTACAAAAAGTAGAATTTCTAGCATCTCCAGATGAGAAGGAACCAGCACAAGAATTCTGAAACCATGAAAAATCTGAATGCAGTGACACCACCAAAGGATCACAATAGCTCTCCAGCAATGGTTCCTAACCAAAATGGAAATTCAGAAATTACAAATCGGGAATTCAAAACATGGATTTAAAAAAAGCTTAGTGGGATCCAAGACAAGGCTGAAAGTCAACACAAAGAAACTTCTAAATCAACCCAGGAAAAGAAAGAAGAAATAAACATCTTAAAAACAAATCAATCACACTCCTGGATTTGAAAAAGCTCATTTAAGGAATTGCAAAATACGATTGAAAGCTTTGTCAGTAGACTGGAACAAGTAGAAGAAAGAATTCCAGAGCTTAAAGACTGGTCCTTCAGACTAACTCAAACAGACAAAAATAAAGAAAAAAGAGTTAAGAAAACTGAGCAAAACCTTTGAAAAATATGGGATATGTAAAGCAACCAAACCTACAAATTTTCGGCATTCCTGAGAGAGAAGAATAAAAATAAAACAACCTGGAAAACATATTTGAGAGGATAATTCCAGAAAATTTCCCTAATCTTGCTAAGAGGTAGACATGCAGATACAGGAAATCCAGAGAACACCTGAATGATACTACATAAAATGTACATCAACAAGACATATAGTCACAGACTGTCAAGGTCAATGTGAAAGAAAAAAATCTTAAAGGTAGCTAGAGAAATAGACCAGATCACAAAGGGAACCCTATCAGTCTAACAGCAGATTTCTCAGCAGAAACCTTACAAACCAGGAGAGATTGAGGGCCTATTTTTGGCAGTCTTAAAGAAAAAAAATTGCAACTAAGAATTTCATATCCCATCAAACTAAGCTTCAGAAGTGAAGGAGAAATAAAATCTTTTTCAGACAAGCAAGCACTAAGTGAATTCATTAGCACTAGACCAGCCTTACAGGAGATCCTTATGGGAGTTCTAAACATGGAAACAAAAGAATGATATCGGCTACCACAGAAACACACCTAAGTACATAGCCCACAGACCCTACAAAGCAATGACACAATAGAAGATACAAAACAACCAGCTAACAACTTTATAAAAACATGAACACCTCATTTATCATCATCAATCTTGGATGTAAGTGGTCTAAATGCCCTACTCAAGAGGTACAGAATTGCAAGTGAGATAAAATTTTTAAAAAGACCTATCCATCTGCTATCTTCAATAGACCCATCTCACACATAAAATCACCCACAGTCTCAAAGTAAAGGTTGGAGAAAGACCTGTCATGCAAATGAAAAACAAAAAAGAGCAGATGTCACTATTCTTATATTAGATAAAACATACTTTAAAATGAAAATGATAAAAAGGACAAAATGGGCATTGAATAATGATAGCGTTCACTTCAATAAGACTTAATTATCCTAAACATATATGCATCCAACATTAGAGCACCCAATTCATAAAACATCTACTTCTCAGCCTACAAAAAGACCTAGTCACACAATAATTGTGAGGTACCTTCAACACTCCACTGACAATGTTAGACAAGTCGTCAAGGCAGAAAACTAACAAAGAAATTCTGGACTTGAATTTGATACTTGGCCGACTGGACCTAATAGACATCTACAGAATAGTCCACTCATCAACCACAGAATATGCATTCTTCTCATCTGCACACAGAACATACACCAAAATCAACCACATACTTGACCATAAAGCATGTCTCAATAAATTTTAAAAAATCAAAATCATACCAACACCACTCTCAGACCACTGTGGAATAAAAGTAGAAATCATTACCGTCCAGACGCAGTGACTCACACCTATAATCCCAGCACTTTGGGAGGCCAAAGTGGGCGGATCGCCTGAGGTGGGAGTTCGAGACCAGCCTGACCAACGTGGAGAAACCCCATTTCTACTAAAAATACAAAAAAATTAGCTGGGCATGGTGGTGCATACCTGTAATTCCAGCTACTCGGGAGGCTGAGGCAGGAGAATCACTTGAACCCAGGAGGCAGAGGTTGTGGTGAGCTGAGATCGTGCCATTGCACTCTAGCCTGGGCAACAAGAGTGAAATTCCATCTCAAAAAAAAAAAAAAGAAAAAGAAAAAAGGAAATCATTACCAAGAAGATCTCCCAAAACCACACAATTATATAGACATTAAACTGCTCCTGAATTACTTTTGATTAAACAATTAAATTAAGGCAAAAATCAAATAAATGAAAACAGACACATTATAACAAAATCTCTGGGATGCAGCATAAATAGTGTTTAAGAGGAAAGTTTATAGTGCTAAATGCCTACCTCAAAAAGTTAGATCTCAAATCAATGATTTAACATCAAACCTAGTGGAACTAGAAAACAAGAACAAAGTAACCATAAAGCTACTAGGAGAACAGAAATAAATAAAATCAAAGCAGAACTGAGTGAAATTCAGACCCCCAAAATCCATACAAGGAACCGATGAAAGAAAAAAATAGGTTCCTTGAAAGGATAAACAAGATGGGTAAACTGACAGCTAGATTAACACAGAACAAAAAAAGAGAAGATCCAAATAAGCACAACCAGAAACAACAAAGGTGATAATACAACTGATTTTGCAGGAATACAAAGATCTTCAGAGACTATCATTACCACTTCTGTACACACAAACTAGAATATCCAGAGGAAATGGATAAATTTCTGGAAAGACACAACCTTCCAAGATCGAATCAGGAAGAAGCTGAAACTCTGAAAAGACCAATATCAAGTTGCAAAGTTGAATCAGCATGAACAAACCTACCAACCAAAACAGGCCTACACCAGTTGGATTCACAGTCGAATTCTACCAGACATACAAAGAAAAGCTGGTACCAATTCTACTGAAACTATTCCAAAAAATTTGAGGAGGAGGGATTCCTCCCTAACTCATTCTGTGGAGCCAGCATTACCCTGATACCAAAACCTGGCAAAAACACAATGAATAAAGAAAATAGAGGCTCAGGTGGGAGGATTGCTTGAGCCCAGGAGTTTAAGACCAGCCTGAGCAACACAGGGAGACTCTGTCTTTACACTTAATTAAAAAATTAACCATGCATGGTGGCACATGCTTGTGGTTGCAGCTACTTGGGAGGCTGAGGTGAGAGGATCACTCGAGCCTGGGAAGTAGGGACCTCAGTGAGCTATGATTGCACCACTGTACTTCAGGCTAGGTGATAGAATGAGACCCTGTCTCAGCAAAAAAGGAAGAAAACTGCAGGCCAATATCCCTGATGAATATAGATGCAAAAATCTTCAACGAAATACTAGCAAGCGGAATCCAGCAATATATCAAAAAGCAAATTCACTGTGATCAATTAAGCTTCATTCCTGGGATGCAAGGCTGGTTCAATGTATGCAAATCAATAAATATTATTCACCATATAAACATAATCATAAACAAAAACCATATGGTAATCTCAATAGATACAGAAAAAAGCCTTCAACACAACATTCTTTCATGTTAAAAAAAAAACCCTCATTAAACTAGTCAATAAAGAAACAGGCTGGGGGCAGTGACTCACACCTGTAATCCTACCATTTGGGGAGGCCAAGGCAGGCAGATCACTTGAGGTCAGGAGTTTGAGGCCAGCCTGGCCAACATGGTGAAACCTCGTCTATACTAAAAATACAAAAATTAGCTGGACGTGGTGGTATGTGTTGTAATTCTAGCTACTTGGGAGGCTGAGACAGGAGAATTGCTTGGACCTGGGAGGGAGAAGTGGTAGTGAGCTGAGATCATGCCACTGCACTCCAGCCTGGGTGACAGAGTGAGACTCCATCTCAAAAAAAAAAAAAAAAAAAAAAAAAGGAACATACCTCAAAATAATAAGAGCCATCTATGACAAACTAGAGTCAACATCATATGGAATGGGCAAAAGCTAGAAGTATTGCCCTTGAGAACTGCAACAAGACAAAGTGCCAACTCTCACCACTTCTATTCGACATAGTGCTGGAAGTCCTCGCCAGACCTATCAGGTAAGAGAAAGAGATTAAAAGCATCCAAATAGAAAAAGAAGAAACCAAACTGTCTCCCTTCTCTGAGGATATTATTCCACATCTAGAAAACCCCAAAGATTCTGCCTAAAGGCTCACAGAACTGATAAAAAACTTCAGTAAAGTTTCAGGATCCAAAATCAATGTACAATAATCAGCAGCATTTCCATACATTAATAGCGTTCAAAGTGAGAGCCAAATCAAGAACACAATCTTGTTTACAATTGCAGAAGAAAATAAAATATCTAGGAATACATGTAACAAAGGAGATTTTAAAAACTCTACAAATAAAACTGCCAAACACTACTGAAAGAAATCATGGCTAACATAAACAAATAGAAAAACATTCCATGCTTATGGATTGGAAGAATCAATATTGTTTAAATGGCCATACTGCCCAAAGCAATCTACAAATTCAACACTATCCTTATCAAGCTCCCAATGTCATTTTTCATAGAATTAGGGAAAAGCATTAGAATTTATATAAAACCAAAAGAAAGCCTGAATAGCCAAAGTAATCCTGAGTTAAAAGAACAAAGCTGGAGGCATCTCATTGCCTGACTTCAAAATATATTGTTTAAGAGAGAAGAGCCAAGATGGCCAACTAAATGCAGCCAGGAAGCGCTTCTCCCACTTAGAGACCAGATCATTAAGAAGACTGGCACAATCTGAACAATCTTTGGAAGGAAGACATTGACAGTGTATGGAGTGAGGACACCAACTGTGAACTGAAGCAGGAGGAAGCTGGGAACCCTGCACAAGGTTGCTGAGCACCAGGACTCATTCCTGGCTCCAAGCAGCTCCTAGGAAAGGGATGAGTTAAATAAGTGTGGAATGGCCCACTCTCACCTTGGAACTCCTGAATCCTAGCTGCAGGACCCCCAACAACCACCACAGACATTTGAGCTGACAGGGAGAGTTTCTTGGAGAGTTGGCGGGGACAGAACTCCAGGCTGTGTGGAGCCCAGAGAGTTTGGCATGGAAATAGTTGCAGTGGAGCACAGCCAAGGATGCCCATCTCCCAAGGCTCACCATGCTCCTCTAGGTGGCTTCAGCCTTTGTTTACTGTCAGACCTGGACAGAACAGGGCTGTCCTGCCAGTGAGAGGGGCCAGTCTGATCTGAGCACCCTGCTGTCTGCCAGTCTTTCCCAGAATCTCTGACGCAGGATCCCTGCCTGGTTGCACCTACTTGCAGCACGGCCAGAGATAACCAACTAAGGCACTTCCCAGCAGCTACTACTGTAGCTTCTTCACAGGTAGACCATGCCTAAGTATCACAGAACTTCTGCAGATGGGCCACTGTGGGCACATACCCACCCATAGCCTGCCCGCATGTCTTTGCCAGCACACACTCATGCATGGCCTTCCATCACCGTTTTGCTGACATGTATGAATCCATGGACCTGACAGTCCTGCCCAAGCTGGTGCACGTGCAGACCCCACCACACTGCCACCACTGGCACACACACCTGTGCACATGCAAACCCCATCATGTCAGTGCCTCACCAGCAGGCATGCATGCACAGACCTCACAGCACTGCCACCATGATGCTGCTGGCATGCACATGCTCAAAGACACACCACACTGCCAAAGTCCTGTCAGAGTACTTTTGCCAGCCCTCCACATCTGAGTGTTGTGGCCCGCATCCTGGGATCACCTCAGCTCTCCCAGCACTACAGGTACTCAACCTCAAGGGACCAAGAACAAAGCCATGGGCCTGGTCCCGCCCCCCCGCAGGGTTACACCACATAGCCCAGGAGTGCTGAGCTGAGACGTGGCACCCTGAAATCATCCAGAAACAAAACCAGTTCACTGAAGCCAGCTTATGCCATAGTCAAACTTCAAAAGCATCCAAGAATATAAAATGAAAAATCCCCATCCAAAGGACAGCAACTTCAAAGATAAAAGGAACATCAGCCACACAGATGAGAAAGAATGAGTGGGCCGGGCGCGGTGGCTCAAGCCTGTAATCCCAGCACTTTGGGAGGCCGAGACGGGCGGATCATGAGGTCAGGAGATCGAAACCATCCTGGCTAACCCGGTGAAACTCCGTCTCTACTAAAAAATACAAAAAACTAGCCGGGCGAGGTGGCGGGCGCCTGTAGTCCCAGCTACTCGGGAGGCTGAGGCAGGAGAATGGTGTGAACCCGGGAGGCGGAGCTTGCAGTGAGCTGAGATCCGGCCACTGCACTCCAGCCTGGGCGACAGAGCGAGACTCCGTCTCAAAAAAAAAAAAAAAAAAAAAGAATGAGTGAAGAACTCTGGCAACTCAAGAAGCTAGAGTGTTTTCCAACCTCCAAATGACTGCATTAGCTCCCCAGCAATCGCTCTAAAACATACTGAAATGACTAGAATGACAGGCATAGAATTCAGAATCTGGATGAAGATTGAGATTTGGGAGAAAGTTGAAACCCAATTCAAGGAATCTAAGGAACCCAGTGAAACAATACAAGAGCTGAAAGACTAAATAGCTAATTTAAAGAAGAACCAAACTGATCTGATAGAAATGAAAAACTCACTACAAGAATCTCATAATACAATTGGAAGTATTAACAGCATAATACACCAAACTGAGGGAAGAATCTCAGAGCTTGAAGACTGGTTTTTTTGAATCAACTCAGTCACACAAAAACAACAAAACTGTAAAAAAGGGTGAACAAAACCTTCAAGACTTACTGGATTATTTAAGGAGACCAAACATATGACTCATTGGCATCCCTGAAAAAGAGAGAGAGAAAACAAACAACTTGGAAAACACAGTTGGGTATACTGTCAAAGAAAATTTTCCCAGCCTCACTAGTGAACTTGACATTCAAATTCAGAAAATTCAGAGGACCCCTGTGAGATATTACACAAGGTTACCATTCTAAAGATACATAGTCATCAAATGCTCCAAGGTCAATGTGGAAGAAACATATTAAACACAGCTAGAGAGAAGGGACAGGTCACCCACAAAGGGAACCAAATACACATAAATAGAAACAGCAAAGGGGATATTACCATAGACTCCACAGAAATAGTTTTTTAAAAAACCCTCAGAGACTATTACAAACACCTCTACGCACACAAACTTGAAAACCTAGAAGAAATGGATAATTCCTGGAAAATATATTCTCCAAAGGTCGAACCAGGAATAAACTTAAACCCTGAATAGACCAATAACGAGTTCTGAAATTGAATGAGTAATTAAAACCTATGAACCAGAAAAAAACCCTGGAACAGATCGACTCACAGCCACATTCTGCCACATGTATAAAAAATATCTGGTGCTAATCCTACTGAAACTATTCCAAAATATTGAGAAGGAGGGACTCCTTCCTAACTCATTCTATGAGGCCAGCATTATTCTGATATCAAGACTTGGCAGAGACATAACATAAAAAAAAAAAAACTTCAGGGCAGATATACCTGATGAGCATAGATGCAAAAATTCTCAACCAAACACTAGCAAACTGAATCCAGCAATACATCCAAAAGCTAATCCACCACAATAAAGTAGGCTTTATTCCTGGGATGCAAGATTGATTCACCATACACAAATCAATAAATGTGATTCATAAACAGAGCTAAAATGAAAACCACATGTTCATCTCAATAGATGCAGAAAAGCTTTCAATAAAATGTAATGTCTCTTCATGTTAAAAACTCTCAACAGACTAAGCATCAAAGGAACACACCTCAAAATAATAAGAGCCATCTATGACAAATCCAGAGTCAACATCATACTCAGTGGGCAAAAGCTGGAAGCATTTCCCTTGAGAACCAGAACAAGACAAGGATGCCCACTCTCACCATTTCTATTCAACATTAGCACTGGAAATCCTAGCCAGAACAATCAGGCAGGAGAAAGAAACAAAATGCATCCAAATATGAAGACAGGAAGTCAAACTATCTCTTTTCACAGATTATATGATTCGATACCAAGGAAATCTTACAGTCTCTGCCCAAAAGCTCCTAGATCTAACAAACAGCTTCAGCAAAGTTTCATGATACAAAATGAATGTAAAAAAAAAATCAGTCAGCTTCCAAAAGCAATCACAACAAAAACAAAAAATTGACATTAGTGGAACCTAAGTAAACTAAAGGGCTTCTGCAAAGCAACAGAAACTATCAACAGAGTAAACAGACAGCTTACAGAAAGAAGAAAGTATTTACAAACTATACATCTGACAAAGGTCTAATATCCGGAATCTGTAAGTAACTTAAAAGTTCAACAAGCAAAAACCAAACAACCCCATGAAAAAATGGGCAAAGTCAGGATGTGGAACACGTGTTCAAGCAATTCATCAGGTTAACCTAAGGGCAAGGCAGATGTGCAGTCCATCATTGGCCTGCAGTGCTTCTTCGCGATGCGCATGAGTGAGGCCTTCAGTACCTCACGGTTCTCTGCTGTACTGGTGGAGCCCCCACTGATGAGCCTGCCTGGTGCTTGCCTGAGTTCCCAGGAGCTGTCGGATGGCCCTGGTGATGGCCCCTGAGGCCAGAGTCCACATGGCCAGCCCAGCCTAGCTTTATTCTCTGTCCTGTCACCCCATCCCCACTCCCCTGGTGGCCTGACTTCCACTCCCTTCTGGTCCCATCCCCCAGTTCCTCATGATATGGTTTTTACTTCTGTGAATTTAAAAAAAAATTTCACCAGTTCAAAAAACAATGAGCAAAGGACATGAACAGACACCTCAAAAGAAGACATACATGTAGCCAACAAGCATATGAAAAAATGCTTCACACGTCTAATCATTAAAGAAATGCAAATTAAAACCACAATGAGATATCTCACAACAGTTAGAATGGCTGTTATTAAAAAGTAAAAAAATAACAGATGCTGGCAAGGTTATGGAGAAAGGGAATGTTTATACACTGTTGATGGAAATATAAATTACTTCAGCCATTTATTAGTTAATAAATAATCTTATTTATTTTATTAATATTATTATTTATCTCTTAATAAATAATTTTATTGAAAGCTTTTAAAATTTTTATTGAAAGCCACTGTGGAAAACAGTTTGGAGATTTATCAAAGAACTTAAAACAGAACTACTATTTAACCTAGCAATCCCGTTAGTGGGTATACTGAGGAATATAAATTGTTACACCAAAAAGACACATGCATTTGTATGTTATTGCAACACTATTCACTGCAAAGCAAAAAATCAACCTAGATGGCCATCAACTATGGATTGGATAAAGAAAATGTGATACATATACACTATGAAATACTCGCAGCCATAAAAACAAATGAAATTGGCCGGGCGTGGTGGCTCAAGCCTGTAATCCCAGCACTTTGGGAGGCCGAGACGGGCGGATCACGAGGTCAGGAGATCGAGACCATCCTGGCTAACACGGTGAAACCCCGCCTCTACTAAAAAATACAAAAAACTAGCCGGGCAAGGTGGCGGGCGCCTGTAGTCCCAGCTACTCGGGAGGCTGAGGCAGGAGAATGGCGTAAACCCGGGGGGCGGAGCTTGTGTGAGCTGAGATCCGGCCACTGCACTCCAGCCTAGGCGACAGAGCGAGACTCCGTCTCAAAAAAAAACAAAACAAAACAAAAAAAAAAACAAATGAAATCATGTTCTTTGTAGCAACATGGATGGAGCTGAGGGCTATTATCCTAAGTGAATTAATGCAGGAACAGAAAACCAAATAGTGAATGTCATGGACATAAAACTGAGAACAATAGACACTACGCACTACTTCAAGGTGGAGGGTAGGAGGAGAGTCAGGGCCCAAAAACTGCCTATTGGGTACTATGCTCATCACTGGCTGATGAAAAAGTCTGTACACCTATACCTGTGACACACAATTTGCATATGTTACAAACATGCACATGTGCTCTCTGAACCTAAAATAAAAATTGAAATTTAAAAATTAATAATTAAATAAAATTATACTCCATAAAAACAACACCCAAAACAAAATATTGCAAGTCTACATTTACCAAATCAGCATGGTATTGGTATAAACATAGACACATAGACCAATGAACAGAATAAGGAACCCAGAAATGAAGCCACATACTTACATCCAACTGATCTTTGACAAAGTTGACAAAAACCTACATTTGAGAAAGGACACCCTCTTCAAAAAATGGTTCTGGGGAAATTGGATAGCCACATGCAGAAAAATAAAACTGAACCCCTGTCTCTCATCATATACAAAAACCAACTCCATGTGGATTAAAGTATTGAATGTAAGACCTGAATCCCTAAACATACTAGAAGAAAACCTATGGAAGACTCTCCAGGAGTCAAAAATATATGACTAAAACGTTAAAAGCATAGGCACCAAAACCAAAAATAGACAAATGGGACTTAATTAAACTAAAAAGCTTTTGTACAGCAAAAGAAATAATTGACAGAGTCAACAGACAACATGCAGAGTGGGAGAAAATATTTGGAAACTACGAATCTGTCAGGAGACTGACATCCAGAATATACAAGGAACTTAAACAATTCGACAGGAAATAAAACAAATAATCCTCTTTAAAAGTGGGCAAAGGGGCTGGGCGCGGTGGCTCACGCCTGTAATCCCAGCACTTTGGGAGGCTGAGACGGGCGGATCACGAGGTCAGGAGATCGAGACCATCCTGGCGAACAGGGTGAAACCCTGTCTCTACTAAAAAATGCAAAAAACTAGCCGGGCGCGGTGGTGGGCGCCTGTAGTCCCAGCTACTCGGGAGGCTGAGGCAGGAGAATGGCGTAAACCCAGGAGGCGGAGCTTGCAGTGAGCTGAGATCCGCCACTGCACTCCAGCCTGGGCGACAGAGTGAGACTCCGTCTCAAAAAAAAACAAAAATAAAAAAAAAAAGTGGGCAAAGGATGTGAGTAAACATTTCTCAAGAGAAGATGTACACCCACTATAAAAAACAGTAGGGAGATTACTCAACAAACTAAAAATAGAATTACCACTTGATCCAATAATCACACTACTGGGCCTCTACCCAAAGGAAAAATCATTAATATATCAATATATCAAAGGGATATCTGCCCCGGCATGTTTATTGCAGCACTATTCACAATAGCAAAGACATGGAATCAACCTAAATGTCCATCAATAAGTGAATAAATAATAGACATGTGGTATATATATACAATGGAATACTATTTGTCCATAAAACAGAATGAAATAACGTCATTTGCCACAACATGAATGGAACTGGTGGTCATTATCTTAAGTAAAATAAGCCCCGGAATGAAAAGACAAATATCACATGTTCTCACTTATATGTTGGAGCTAAAAATTTGATGACATGGAAGTGGAGAGTGAAAAGATAGATAACAGAGACTGAGAAGAGTGAGTGAGGGGAAGGAGGGAAGATACACAGAAGTAGATTAAAGGGTACAAACACACAATAAGATGAGATAAGTTAAGTATTTGCTAGTATAGTAGGGTGACTATACTTAACAAAAATGTATTGTACATGGGTGCTGGATACCCTAAATGCCCTGGTTTGATCACTACACATTATATACATGTAACAAAATTTCACATGTATTCCATACATTTTTACAAATAATACATAAATTAATTAAACCTTACCAAAAATTTGAAAAAGAAAAAAGAACAAACAGGCTGGGCTTGTTGGCTCCTGTCTGTAATCTGAGCACTTTGGGAGGTCAAGGCAGGTGCACTGCTTGAGACCAGAAGTTTAACACCAGTCTGGGCAACACAACAAGATGCCATCTCTACAAAAAATTAAAAAATAAAATTTAGCCAGGTGTGGCGGCATGCACCTGTGCTACTCAGGTCATAGGTCATGGTCTTGCTCTGTCACCCAGGCTGGAGTCCAGTGGAGCGATCATAACTCACTGCAGTCTCGAACTCCTGGGCTCAAGTGATCCTCTAGCATCAACCTCCCAAGTAGCTGGGACTACGTCTGGCTTTCTTTTTTCTTTCTTTCTTTCTTCCTTTTTTTTTTTTAGAGACAGAGTCTTGCTGTGTCACCCAGGCTGGTGATTCCTAGTCTCAGATGAGCCTCCTGCCTTGGCCTTCCAAAGGACTAGAATTACTGGCATGGGCCAGCATGCCTGGCCTGTGTTTCTTTCTTAATTTTGTTCTGTTTTGTTTTTGCTTTGAGTTTATTCATGTGTAATATTATTTCTATTCTTCAAAGTAATTCATATACATAAAGTCAAATATTGCTGTAAGTTTCTAAAAGAAATGACATTTCTCTCATCTTCCTTTTCTACTTCTGAATCCTGTTCCCTAGTAGCAATTGCTTTCAACTCTTTTTTTTTTTTTCCTATGGTATTCTTCAGTAAACAAACTTATGCTGCCATTTCTGGATTCTTTTTTAGTGTTAGATATTATCTATTTATTTATTACTGGAGAATGTAAGGCTACAGCTCTGTCATGTATCTCCTTTACCAAAAATATATATGTTCTAATTTCCCCTCCATCTCTTTCCTATGTAGTTTTTTTCCCCACAGTTTTTGGATGGGTCAATATTCAGTGTTTATATTATTATAGCCATTGAACCAAGTTGCATATGATGATTTTTTCCTTGCTTATATAACCTTTCTTATTTTTTTGGTAAGAATTCCTGTTTGGTGGTTTTCATAGTTATTTGTATGCCTATCAATTAGTTCTGCCTGAACTTTCCAGAAACACTATAAAATCAATCTTGCATTTTTAAAAATGATGTCAAATGCATTAGGCAAACTGTCAATTCTATTTTTTTTTTTTTTCTTGAAAAGCTATCCCTTCCAGATCCCTTGGTCCTTTTGCTCCAGTCTGGATGCATTATTCTCTCAGTCTGTTGCCTGTTATCCTGCAGATTCCTCACATCCTGGCACTTCACTAAACCATCATTCCAGGAACGCTGTGTAGCTTTCTTCTATACTAGATCCCTTATTTCTTGTACTTTTTCTTTTCCATTTTTTGACACCCCATCCTTTATTTATTTACTGTGTGCACCATCTCTTCTAGTAGATTCCTAAGAAAGAGGTCATAGAGGTAATGTTTTGACTTTACATATCTGGAAATATGTTTATTTCATCTTTATTTTTTATTGATAATTTCATGCTGGATTCTGGGTTACAGATCTTTTTTCCCCTTAGTTTTGAAGGCATTGCTCTACTGTCATCTAACTTCTTATGTTGTTTTGAATAGTCTGATATGTTTCTCAATCATTTATCATATCGTTGTGTTTATTCTGCTGCATGAAGTGAGAGATGGGAACTCTTTGATGTGGTTTGGCTCTGTGTCCCCACCCAAATCTCATCTCAGATTGTAAACCCCATGGGTTTAGGGAGGGACCTGGTGGGAAGTGATTGGATCATGGGTGCAGTTTCCCCCTTGCTGTTCTCCTTATATCTAGTGAACTCTCAAAAGATCTGATGGTCAAAGTGTTTGGCAGTTCCCTCCACTCCTACTGCCTTGTGAGGAAGGTGCCTGCTTCTCCTTCACCTTCCATCATGATATTAAGTTTCCTGAGGCCTCCCCAACCATGTGGAACTGTGAGTCAACTAAACCTCTTTCCTTCATAAATTGCCCGGTCTCAGGTATTCCTTATAACAGTGTGAAAATGAACTAATACACTCTTTATTCACTCTCCCAATTAGTCCTCCTATTTAGGTCCTCCTGTTTCAGGGTTTTGCAGTACAAATTATCCTGCCTCTAGTTGATGCTACTTTTTACTGGCACTTAAATTTGAACTTTACCTGCTCTGTTATGTCAGGTACCACTCAATCATCTATTTTCCATCTTCCAAAATCGTGTTTAAATCTCTAGTTTTCTGTATTTCTTTCACTCTTTTTTTCTTCTGGCATTTATATTTTTAGAAATTTCCTTGGATCAATTTCTGGACATTGTAGATATAATCATGTGTTCAATATGTTATGTTTAAAAGGAAGTTAATGATTTCAGAATTTCAAGGTATAAACCTATCTCCCCACCTTTGTATATTGTTTTATTTTAAACAGTCCCAATTTTCTTTTTTTTTTTTTTTAATTATACTCTAAGTTCTAGGGTACATGTGAACAACATGCAGGTTTGTTACATATGTATACATGTGCCATGTTGGTGTGCTGCACCCATTAACTCATCATTTACATTAGGTATTTCTCCTAATGCTATCCCGCCCCCTCCCCCAACCCCACGACAGGCCCCAGTGTGTGATGTTCCCCTTCCTGTGTCCAAGTGTTCTCATTGTTCAGTTCCCACCTGTGAGTGAGAACATGTGGTGTTTGGTTTTCTGTGCTTGTGATAGTTTGCTCAGAATGATGGTTTCCAGCTTTATCCATGTCCCTACAAAGGACGTGAACTCACCCTTTTTTATGGCTGCATAGTATTCCATGGTGTATATGTGCCACATTTTCTTAATCTAGTCTATCATTGATGGACATTTGGGTTGGTTCCAAGTCTTTGCTATTGTGAATAGTGCCACAATAAACATACGTGTTCATGTGTCTTTATAGCAGCATGATTTATAATCCTTTGGGTATATACCCAGTAATGGGATCACAGGGTCAAATGGTACTTCTAGTTGTAGATCCTTGAGGATCATCATACTTTCTTCCAAAATGGATGAACTAGTTTACAATCCCACCAACAGTGTAAAAGTGTTCCTGTTTCTCTACATCCTCTCCAGCACCTGTTGTTTCCTGACTTTTTAATGATTGCCATTCTAACTGGTGTGAGATGGTATCTCATTGTGGTTTTGATTTGCATTTCTCTGATGACCAGTGATGATAAGCATTTTTTCATGTGTCTGTTGGCTGCATAAATGTCTTCTTTTGAGAAATGTCTGTTCATATCCTTTGCCCACTTTTTGATGGGGTTGTTTTGATTTTTCTCTTGTAAATTTGTTTAAGTTCCTTGTAGATTCTGGATATTAGCCCTTTGTCAGATGGGTAGATTGTAAAAATTTTCTCCCATTCTGTAGGTTTCCTGTTCACTCTGATGGTAGTTTCTTTTGCTGTGCAGAAGCTCTTTAGTTTAATTAGATCCCATTGGTCTATTTTGGCTTTTGTTGCCATTGCTTTTGGTGTTTTAGTCATGAAGTCCTTGCCCATGCCTATGTCCTGAATGACATTGCCTAGGTTTTCTTCTAGGGTTTTTATGGTTTTAGGTCTAACATTTAAGTCTTTAATCCATCTTGAATTAATTTTTGTACAATGTGTAAGGAAGGGATCCAGTTTCAGTTTTCTACATTTGGCTAGCCAGTTTTCCCAGCACCATTTATTAAATAGGGAATCCTTTCCCCATTTCTCGTTTTTGTCAGGTTTGTCAAAGGTCAGCTGGTTGTAGATGTGTGGTATTATTTCTGAGGCCTCTGTTCTGTTCCATTGGTCTATATCTCTGTTTTGGTACCAGTACTATGCTGTTTTGGTTACTGTAGCCTTGTAGTATACTTTGAAGTAAAGTAGCATGATGCCACCAGCTTTCTTCTTTTTGCTTAGGATTGTCTTGGCAATGTGGGCTCTTTTTTTGGTTCCATGTGAACTTTAAAGTAGTTTTTTCCAATTCTGTGAAGAAAGTCATTGGTAGCTTGATGGGATGGCATTGAATCTATACATTACCTTGGGCAGCATGGTCGTTTTTCACAATATTGTTTCTTCCTATCCATGAGCATGGAATGTTCTTCCGTTTGTTTGTGTCCTCTTTTATTTCGTTGAGCAGTGGTTTGTAGTTCTCTTTGAAGAGGTCCTTCTCATCCCTTATAAGTTGGATTCCTAGGTATTTAATTCTCTTTGAAGCAATTGTGAATGGGAGTTCACTCATGATTTGGCTCTTTGTTTGTCTGTTATTGGTGTATACGAATGCTTGTGATTTTTGCACATCAATTTTGTATCCTGAGACTTTGCTGAAGTTGCTTATCAGCTTAGGGAGGATTTGGGCTGAGACGATGGGGTTTTCTAAATATAGAATCATGTCATCTGCAAACAGGGTAAACAGTCCCAATTTTCATATGTAATTCTATAACAGTACAAAGTAACATTTTATAATATAAAAATGCTAGATTGGGCAGGGTGTGGTGGCTCACGCCTGTAATATCAGCACTTTGAGAAGCCGAGGCGGGTAGACCACCTGAGGTCAGGAGTTCAAGATCAGCCTGACCAAAATGGTGAAACCCATCTCTACTAATGATACCAAAAATTAGCTGAGTGTGGTTGTGGGTGCCTGTAATCCCAGCTACTCGGGAGGCTGAGGCAGGAGAATCCCTTGAACCCGGGAGGCAAAAGTTGCAGTGAGCCAAGATTGCACCATTGCATTCCAGCCTGGGCAACAAGAGTGAAACTCTGTCGCAAAAAAAAAAAAAAGTGCTAGATTGGAATTGTATTAATGAAAATCAAATCAGCACATTGAGGGTTTACCATGACAGTAGTTGGCATCAAGGGGATATAAAATAAACATATGATACAGTCTGTCTTTTCAAGGAGCTTGCCAACTTCTTGGGATGATAAAATGTACCCACTATTCATGTGAGAGAGTGAAAGACTTCATCAGAAGCATAAAAAATATTAGACATGGACTTAAACAGAAAATCAGAGTTTTTATTATTATTATTATTATTATTATTATTATACTTTAAGTTCTAGGGTACATGTGCATAACGTGCAGGTTTGTTACATATGTATACTTGTGCCATGTTGGTGTGCTGCACCCATCAACTCATCAGCACCCATCAACTTGTCATTTACATCAGGTATAACTCCCAATGCAATCCCTCCCCCCTCCCCGCTCCCAAAATCAGATGATTTAATGAAATTAAATAGATAAGGTATGTGCTTATGAATGAGAATGTACGAGTCAAGGTATGAATACAAGTTTAAACCTAAAATGGTTTGGTAAATAAAATACATTTGCAACACTAACAATTTCTTACCTATTTTGTTCATTTCATGTCATCTTGTGTGTGTGTGTGTGTGTGTGTGTGTAAAAGAGGGATTGAAGGTATAGCAATAATCATTTCCAAAGGAATGTTAGTAACTTGAGTATTTGCAGTCATTTTAGAAATAGGTATTGTGGACTTAGAATGGGTTTCTCTTCACATAAATTTTTTGAGTATATTTCAACTACATGATTTGAAGTGGAGTTCAGCCCCTGTGTCTGGCAAAGTTAGACTTAATTGGATTAGCAAATGCAATTCTAGAATTTTAAATAGCAAATTTGTGCACATTCTTGGCATTCTAAATTCATTGGAGGCATTCTGGAATGCTTAAAAGTGTCCAAAGGGTCCAGACTAACCAATCTACCCACTCAGGCGAACATTTTGACCTAAGAGGAGACTGCATTTTAATTTCAAAAGGTTTTGTAATTTTCAGTTTAGCTCTATAGTTAGGCTCATGAGCCTAAGTGCATCAAAGACTATACCTCTTCTTATTTTGTTCCCATTTACCATTTTCGCCATGTGATAAATGGATGCCGAATATAATTTTCATTTTCAGACACTTCAGTTCTCATTCATATTTCCTCTTCAGTGAAGTCAAAGAGTGATAGTATCCCATTCTCCCTCCTACCTTCATCCCTGGAATCCTGGCAGTTTAGCTGGCTTGCCTTTATGAAATTTTATTCTGGTGATCACCTTCTGATTCTTCCTCAATGTTTAATTCAGGTCCACTGTTCTGCCATGAAACTTTTCCCAATTATTCTTGTCTATATTTGATATCACATCATCTGAATTTGTATTTTACTTACAAGTTCTGATACTTTAGCTTGTATTTTTTCTCTAATAATATGACATGTATTTGATGTGATCAATCCCCCTAGATTATGAAAAACAGTTTTCAAAGATGGCATATTACATAGAGAATGTAATTTGGCTGGTAATTCAATTCTTCATTAGATATATAAATTAGATGAATTAGTTTTATTGCAAATGATTATACCAGTTGTAACTGCATTTGGAGTAATCTTAGGTAAAAATACTTGACTTCAAATCATATATGTTGCCCTAAACGATACATGCTATGACAGATTTTTGAAAGTAAAAAACATTTACATCCTGGAAGTTAATTTTCCATCTCAGAAAAATATTTCCATTCCAGAATTCTTGCCGTTTATGAATAAAATGTCTTCAGTTTAACTATGTGTTTGGTGAGTGAAGTTTTTCTAAAGGAGAATGAACATCAAGATTTCAGCCTAATCTTTGGTCATTCTTTGCACATGTAGTCCCCTTGGATCCTAACTTGACTTTGAGGTGGTGCCTGGATCTAAGCAAAGACTAATAACACCTGTATCATTTTGCCTTTCCATTCAGTCTCAGTTTTCTATATTATTTTGGGTTTGAAGCCTCGTTTCTCTACACTTTCAATGAAAAAAGCAAGGAAGGAAGAAAGGAAGGGAGGCAGGGAGGGAGAGAATCATTCACCTCAAGTCATGTTTTGTGATGGTGTAGTTTTCTTGAAGATGGTTATAGTGAGCGGGTTATAGCTTAGAGCTTGGAGCCTTTTCTGCCTTTGTTTACTCCTTCATTTTCCTGGAGTCGCCAATACATTTTTCCTCTTGTCTTATGTGAAGTACATTTATTCATATCTAGGACCTAGAGGCTCAGCCTCTCCTCTGAAACAGGCTTTAGAAATCTTATCTTCAATAAAAGTGAGCCTTCTGCTTACAAGTGAGCTTGCTATTAGTAGCCAATAATTTTTTTTTCAGATTTCTTAGCTTCTTTCAAATATCCTTATAAGTAACGGGGACTACCTGATCTTATAAATTTTATATTGATGTAGGAGACACTTGGTCCTTGATTCCACGAGTGTCTTGTGGCCGTGTGTTTGAAGTATCATGTACTATTACCATAGGAGCTAACACTAAATAAATGTTTACTTTGGCTATGCACAGATCTATCTATATTCCCCACAAAAACCCTATAATGTCATTGTATTCACTTCTTGGGGCTTCTGTTAAAAATTACCACAAACTGGGTGGTTTAAAACAACAAAAATATATTTTCTTACAGTTCTGGAGGCCAGAGGTCAGAAATTGAGGTATTCTAAGGGCAGTGTTATCTGTAAAGGCTCTAGAAGAGGATTTTTCCTTTCCTCTTCCAGCTTCTTGTGGCTCCAAGTATTCCTTGGCTTGTGACTAAATAAGTCCAATCTCTTCCTTCATCTTCACATGGCCTTCTTCTCCACTTCCTCCCGTGCAACTCAACCCTGTGCATCTTTCAGAAGGTCACTTGTCATTGGACTTAGGACCCACCAAAAAATCCAGAATGATCACTTCTCAAAATTATACCTGCAAAGACTTTTTTTTCCAAATAAGGTCACATTCATAGGTTTTGGGGGTTAGGACATGGACAAATGGGGTCCACCGTTGAACCCCCTATGGTAAGCTTATTTTATGGCTGAAGAAACCAAGATCTAGAAAATTTCCATAATTTGGCCAAAATTAGAAAGGCAGAATTTGAATCTGGATTAATCTCCCATCAAAATTGTGCCATTTCTATCACACTGTCTCTTAGGTGACACTCTCTGGATTGCATGTATGTCTTGAGTAGAGTTGGAAATTTGTAGACATGATAAACCTACCCTCACCAGGAGAGATGCCTATGGACTCTTCTTGGGAATATGCCTGAAGTACAGTTATCTCAGTTATCCAATGTTAAAATGCTGATAAAGAACAGCAGCCTCCCAGCAAACCAGCTCACTGCTGTAAACAGCATTTACATCATTCTCTTTCACATCAGAAACACAGGCAGATGGTTTAACTCATGCATTTGGGTTATCAGCAGGACAGAAATTTCCACAGATAAATGTAAACAGTGCTTTTTTAAAAACATAATTTTTATGGCATGTTTTAATCTGAGTAGTTGTTTATCACTAAAATTCAGAAGACACTCTTAACTTGGTACATATGACATGTTGACCTAGACCCGGATGTCAGCACACAACCTATCTGAGTATTTTGATTTTAGGCTCAGCTGCCATTTTCCCTGACCTCTCTAATGGGGTTCTTTCATAATAACAGATATTTTGTTTCATTTATTGTTCCAAGAATGGCAAAATCTCATCTTTTTTGTGTGTGTTCTGGGTTTATTTTTTCCTCTCTAGTTCATTTCAGTTCTTTACCTCAGCAACTGCACCAAATTGCATTGTAACAAAAAATGTCAGGACTTTCGTAAAAGATGAAAATTAATTCAGTGATGTATGCTTTTGACTGATATTACTTTAGTCCAATTTTATAGCTAGGGAAATGGGTTCAGAGGCAAATGACTTCATAAGTTAAAGGCAAATTCTCAGAGATTTCCTGGCCATTGCTCTGAGGACCATTGTTGACTTTCTCTTGTTGAATATAACCGTTATAAAAATAGACTCTAAACAATGGCGTAAACCTGGGAGGCGGAGCTTGCAGTGAGCCGAGATTGCGCCACTGCACTCCAGGCTGGGTGACAGAGCGAGACTCTGTCTCAAAAAAAAAAAAAAATAGACTCTAAACTTTTTTTTTTTTTTTTTTTTTGAGATGAGTCCCCCTCTGTCACCCAGGCTGGAGTACAATGGCACAATCTCAGCTCACTACAACCTCCATCTCCCGGGTTCAAGTCATTCTCCTGCCTCAGCTTCCCGTGTAGCTGAGATTACAGGTGCCTGCTACTGTGCCCAGCTAATTTTTGTATTTTCAGTAGAGACAGGGTTTCGCCTTGTTAGCCAAGTTGGTCTTGAACTCCTAACCTTAAGTGATCCGCCTGCCTTGACCTCCCAAAGTGCCAGGATTACAGGTGTGATAGTCTTTTTTATTCTTACAATTGTCACACCCCCTAGCATCTTCTTAGCATTCAAGCAATTGCTCTGAGTATATTAAATTGTTTAATAATTACTTTCTTCATGATTTTATGTTTTTTTAGAGTCTTTATGTTGATTATAGGCTGAGATTTATCTCCCAAGATACCCGGATTGTTGTTCTATTCATACTGGCACACAGTATGTCTACTGATAATAGTGTCCAGAAAGTGAAGTCCATGCTTTTCGGGAACAGGAAGCAAAGGTTGCTCACTTCCACTACGTTAGGCTACGATTACCACAGCACTGCATGGTTTGAAAGATAATGGACTCCAAACTCAGTCCACCTGTTTTCAATCCCAACTCTACTTTTTGGTCAAATTACTTAGCCTATCTGTCCCTCAGTTTTCCAACCTATAAAATGGAGATAATAATACTATTATATCATGGAATTGGTGATGGTTAAGTGAGTTAATACTAGACTGAGGACAGTACCTTGAATAGAGTGATCACTAAATATGTATTTATTAAATAGGTAATTTTTTCCAGGATTACTCCTATTGCCATGTGTTGTCTGTGTGCACCAGTCTTGTCCTCTACCAATTCACTTTCCATTGAAACTTGAGTGACCCTTCTAAAGTACAAATAGATTATTTTACTTCTCTGCTTAAAAACTAATCGAGGGGAATTTCAGCTGTCAGCATTTATGAATTAAATGGTGCCAAACTAGACTTCTTGCATAAACATCTCAAGCAACTGACGGTTTTAAGCCTGTGATCTTAGAAACGAGGGAAACTCATTAAGTGGGGTCCACAATTGCCAGTTCTCTGCTTGAGAACAATTTTCTGATTGCAGAATAGAAAGGTGGAGTTAAGCAGAGTACAGAGGTCCCACTGAGCACAGGGATCAGAGTTCTGGGTAGCTGAAGTAGCAGAAATATAATAGGTAAAACATCATAGAAGAAGGAAGTGTCTCAGAAATTTGTGTGATGGAACACTTCAGGTTCATGACTGAGAGGGGGTTGTATAGGTTCAGGGCAAATTACCCAAGGCTTAACAGGTAGCAATTGCTGTAGGGCTGAAAGGTGAACAAAGACATTGGAGGTTAAGCAGTACCTGCAGATACTGGAGTTCCAGCCTTGCCAGAGTGGAGAAATGTCCTTCAAGCCTCTTTAACACCTCTGGAATCCACTTGAGATGGCAGAAAGACCACGTCTTAAGAGTAAAGATCATGCCTAGAGAAAGACCTAATGTAGGATTATCTGAAGAAAGTCTAAAACCAACCTCTACCAAGATCCATAGAGAGGCAGTTTGGAGACTGAGTCTTACCAACTTCGAGGGGCTTGCAAAATACCTTTGACTTTTCACAGTTCCTAATTGTATTAGTTAGTTTTCACGCTGCTAATAAACACACCCAAGACCAGGTAATTTGTAAAGGAAAGAGTTTTAATGGGCTTACAATTCCACATGGTTGGGGAGGCCTCACAATCATGGCAGAAGGCAAAGGAGAAGCAAAGGCATGTCTTATATGGTGCAGGCAAGAGAGCTTGTGTGGGGGAACTCCCATTTATAAAACCATCAGGTCTTGTGTGACTTACTCACTACCATGAGAACAGTATGGGGGACACCGCCCCCATGATTCCATGATCTGCACCTGGCCCCACCCCTGACACAGGAGGATTATTACAATTCAAGGTGAGATTTGGGTAGGGACACAGCCAAACCATATCACTAATTAATGAAGCACAAAATCAATCCTAGACAAATTCTAGGGGGCAGCCAGAAATTGAATTTGTTGCTAAATAGGAAGCAAAGAAGATAGAATCCTAATTCTCTAAAATATAGTATCCAAAGCATCTAGTATTCAATCACAAGAGAAACAGAAATGTAATATATATCCTTCATCCAAAATGCTTGGGACCAGAAGTGTTTTAGATTTTGTATTTTTGCCAGACTCTAGAATATTTGCATACAGATAACAAGGTATCTTGGAGATGGGACCCAAGTCTAAACACGAAATTCATTTATGTTTCATATATACTTTATGCACTTAGTCTAAATGTAATTTTATACAGCAGTTTTCATAATTTGGGGCATAAAACAAAGTTTTCACTGTAACCTGTCACATGAATTCAGGTGTGGAATTTTCCCTTTGTGAGGTCATGTTGGTACACAAAAACTTTTAAAATTTGGAGCACTTTAGATTTTTGATATTTGGAGTAAGGATGCTCCTCCTATACATACTCCAGAAAAGAAAAAAAAGTCAGTACCTGTAAAAATGGAATTGATTTTCTGTAAGATAATTCAATGAGAAATGATAGTCTTTTCCATATATGGTGCTAAAGCAATTGGAATCTAATCTCCATATACAAAACAATTAACTTCAACCATTACTTTACACCATAAACAAAAATCAAATTTAAATGGATTATAGATCTAAATGCAAAGATTATGACTATAAAGCTTCTATAAGCAAAAGTAGGAAAAAAAATCAGTAACCAGAAAAGAAAATATTGATAAATTGGGCTTCTACAAAAATTAATATAATCACTTTTCAAAGACACTTAAGAAAATAAAAGGGCAGGCTATGTGCTAGAAGAAAATAATTACCACAATGTAACTGACAAAGTACTTGAATCAACAATATATAAAGAACTCTTTCACAATTAATGGCAAACAATGTAAACAAATTTTACAAAAGGCAAAATAGAAATGGCCAATAATCATGTAAAAATGATGTTCAACATCGCTGATCATCACAAAAGGACAAATTAAGATCATAATGAAATACCACCACACACCTACTGGAATGACTAAAATTAAAATGACCAGTAATATAAAATGTTAACAAGAATGTGGAGAAACAGGAGTTCTCATACATTTACAGTAAGGTGTAAAATAGAGTGACCACGTTTCAAAAACAGTTTGCCAGTTTCTTATAAAGTCAAACGTACTTATGTGACCCAGTGATTCCACTCTTAGGTATTTACTCCAGAGAACTAACAACTTATGTCTACAAAAAAGGCTGGTACATGGATGTTTGTAGGAGCTTTATTGATAGCAGCTAAAATCAACCCAAATAAGGGTGGGTTCTAGTAAATGAATGATTGGATAAACAAATTAGAGTATATTATATAATCAAATTCTACTCAGCAATAAAAAGAATAAGCTACTGAGATACCCGACAGCATGGAGGAATCACATAGATGTTATACTTAGAAAAATTGGTTTATATTAAATTCTAGAACAAGTAAAACTAATCTATAGTGAAAGGAAGCAGAGCAATTTCTACCTGTCTCAGGGGGTGCGGGGGATGGAGGGGAGATGACCACAAAGAGGCACTAACAAATTTCATCAGGAGGTGGAAATGTTCCATACTTTGATTGGGTTGCAAGTTACATATGGAAACATTTTTCAAAATTTATTTGACCTTAAGGGTGTGCATTATTGAACATAAATTACACCTCAATTCAGTCCATTTTTAAAAAATTAAATCTTTCATAACCGGACTTCCACCCTTCTCAGCAGCCAAATCTATAGGTGTTTCAACTGGAACTTTAAGGTTTTCCTTTTTGGGATGTTTCTCCATTTCTTACCTTCAAGTTTTGGAATATAATGTTCCTATTACCTGATCATCTTTTTACTTCTTCTTCACTTATAACCCCAGATTGGTTAAGTATTCTTCCTGTTCCCACAGCACTAGAATAATGCTCAGTAGAGAATATATCACATTTTATTGTTTTTGCTTAGTTAATTGCCTGCCTTTCCTCTTACACTGTAACCCCCCCGAGTACAGGAACTGTGCCTGCTTTGTTCCCCACCATACATATCCCAACCTTGGCTTAGAGCAGGCACTTAAAAAATACTTGTTGAATGAGTGAATGAATGAACCAATAATGAACAAACGAGCTCACATAAACTTCCTGAGATCTTCAGGTAGATTCTCAGTGATGTCTGAGAAGGTTCTGTTTTCTAAGGGCAATTAATTGAGGGTTTCCCCCTCTAAGTGAATGTTATGTTATTTTTGGTATGGCACCTCACATTTTATTATAGATATTTTCTTCTAAATTATATTTCTCAGAAGCCACCGTTTTTGTAGGAGCAGTGAGTCACTGAAATGCAATTCTTGGCTGTGCCTTGCCCCACCATCCTGTCCCCCCAGCTAGCCAGACCAAACATTCCATATTAACTGTGTTTTTGATTGTCTAAAGGATTTCTTTTAGATTGTTCATCACGGTATTTTATAGTCTTCTTCTACTCCAAGAAGTGTAGCATATTCTTCTCTTCTTATAATATCTTTTACCTTTTTGCAAATGCTTTTGAGAAATAAGCATCCAAAATATATATAAACTATATAGATGAAATCTAATAAGATAGATTCTTATTTATCCATGCCACTGTTTCTTGTGTCTTTTATTCTATTTTTTTTTTGACATGTAGATTCAGAGCTTTTAGGATAAACAATGCCATTTTGTTAAATTCAAAGTATTAGATAAAAGTAATACCATCTCTTCAACTTGCTTAGAGATTGGTGTGGACTTAAAAATAAACCAACCATTGTGTACTCTGGGAAACAGTAAAGTCATATCCAGGACACTAAATGACAGTTGGAGTCTGCAGTGCTATATACATTATGTCTAGTTATTAAACATCCCTCTAAGATAGGCATTAATAATCTCATTTTACAAACAAAGATAATGAGCCACAAGGCAGTAATGTTTTCAAGGTCAAAACTAAGTGACTGAGCCAAATTCCAGGCCTGTGAGACTTTTAAGCCTATGCTTTTCATATGCACCACGTTGCTCTCCTTAGTCTGCAGAGGGAAGGAAATGAAGGAAGGAAGAATGACCCACAGTTTTCCAGCTAGGCAGACTGCATGGTAAGTGCTGGTGCCCATATTCTGAGACTAAGAATGTAGGCAGAGGGGCAGGTTTGGAGAACATGATATTTGGAGGTGTCTGAAGATCAGTGTTTGATGACCCTGAGACAGAGATGCCTGTAGGTCATTATATCCAGCTACTGCAGGCGGTTGGGAATGAGAGTCCAGAGTCCATAGTATAGGCCTGGGCTGGAAATGAGGATGTGAACACCATCCATACCTATCTAGTGGCTGAAACTCTGAGTATTACTGAATCATACCAAAAGAGTATATAGATTGAGAAGAGGCTTAAGCATCTATTATTGATTCATTGCTTTCTGGATCCCTTTTTGTGTACCTTATAAAAGAATCTAGCCGGGCACAGTGGCTCACACCAGTTATCCCAGCACTTTGGGAGACCGAAATAGAAGGACCACTTGAGTCTAGGAGTTTGAAAGCAGCCTTGGCAATACAGGGAGAACTCATATCTAAAAAACAAACAAACAAACAAACAAAAAGCCTAGCTGAGTGTGGTGGCATGCACCTATAGTCTCAGCTATTAGGGAAGCTAAGGTGGGAGGATTGCTTGAGACTGGGAGGCAGAAAGAAAATGTAGTGAGCCAAGATCACACCACTGCATTCCAGCCTGGGCAACAGAGCAAGACCCTGTCTCAAAAAAATTGGATTCATTCATTTAACAAGTATTGATTAGTTACTGGGTATCAATTATGTGCTTAACAGTAGGCTAGGCTCTATGGCAAATGGAAAGGAAGAGAATATAATTTCTCCTCTCCAAGAGCCTGCAATCTGGTTGGCAAGTCTGCATATATTTATATACCAAGTACCATATAGACTGTGGACAGCATCAGCATGTTTTATGCTCCTGGAAATGTTTCAAGGAAACTTTGGGGATCTCATAGCAAATCATCCCAAAGCATCCAAAAGGTGCAACGTAAATCTTACTGATATCAGTTCTTCCCAATTTGCTACTCTCTAGTCTCCTCTTCCGAAGCTGTTCTTTCTTGAGCATTGTATACTTTAAGCCCATGTATTTTAAAGCCAAAGAATGCAGCTGGGCCTCAGGAAAACTGGAACTTGGAATTGCAAAGCTGTAGGGAGACCCACGCATGACCTCACACCATCTCCCATCTCTGCTTCTTACTGCATGTCTGATTCATTCTTCTCTCTGCAGAACTTCTGTCTCTGTTCCAAAACCCGGCTGACAAAATATAACAATTCCAATTAGAATATGGCTACTCAGTGTTTTCTTGGTCTTGAGTCCCTGTTGGTTTTCATCTCTTCTTGACACTGTGTGTGTATTATTTTTAATCCTTACGGCAATCCTTAAAGACTGAAATTATTCCTTCTGCATTACACATGAGGAAACTAAGGCTGGGAGAGATTGTGAGCCCCCGAGTCACTGTCATCTGTTGGGGATTCAAAGATGGAAAGACGAGATGCCTGCCCTCATAAAATTCAATAGTACAGTGGCAAAGCAGGTAGTCGTCATCTTATACACTTAGTCATAGAATGATCACTATAGCATTCTGCAAGAAGTACTATCATAGCTATGTGAACAAAGAGTTGTAGCAACACAGCGAATGAAGGCTGGGCAATCAGGAGAATCACTGTAGAAAGGACGCTTAAATAAAACTTGGAAGGATGTATGGCTCTCCAGGTAATAAAAGTGGGGGACATGACATCTTAGTCAGTAGAAATCTTAGGTGTAGTGATAGACTCATAGGAGTACTTACTGTAAACAGGAAAAGTAGCGCTGTTTGTGTTTCTCTTTGAACCCACAACTCACCTTCTGAGCTGGCAACCCAAGCACAGGTGCACTCATGGCAAGCCTGGCTATAGATCCTGCTGAAATAGTCCAAAATGATCTCATTTCCAATAAGCCAGAGAAGAGAACGCTGGAGACCAATATTTGGTATAAAAATTTATCCTCTCTCTTGCTCTCTAGTTTTTTCTCTCTCTTTCTCCTCCTTGTACCCCCACCCCAACCACAATATAAATCAGCACAAAAAACAATGTGGGCTTTAGCAGTAATTACTGTTAGTTTTGAGTGCTGACTACGTACCAGACATGGGCATTACAAAAGCTGCTTGTGTAGTACGTTACCCTTTTTCTCAGGATATCATCAAGTATACTTATGTTGTCTCTATCTTATGGCCTGTATCATACAGCTTTGCACAGACTTTTTGGGTTATCCCACCAAATAATATGACTCCAGATTTTGTACAGACTGATTCGACAACATATAGGTTACAGAGTCTTGCCTATGTCTCTTCAGAAATAAGGTTGAAACGTAGATGCTATCTATACCCAGAGCAGCCCACGACTGTCTCTGGCTGGCTGTAAATAGAGAAAAGTGCTAATAGTTTCTGCTGCTTACAAGGTGCATTTCCACATAGCTATGTATACCCTCAAAAATGTTTAAATCAAAAGTTTTTTCTTAAGCCATATGATATCCTAATAAACAAGAAATCACTTAAAACATTGTATTTAAGTTTCAGTAGAATTACTCCCAAACATTTATAAACTCATTCTATTCCTTAAGCTCTGGAGAAGGTGGGTGTGTGTTTCTCAAGAAAGCTCTTTCAGCTTCCAACTTGAATGTCTTTTCTACATGCCATTGTTATCAGAAGCAGTCCCATGTTTTTCTGAACCCTAGCTAAAGGTCTTGCTGGTTCAGGACATAAAAAGTATTGCATATACTAAAATGCCTCATTTTATCTAATATAACTAAAAATTAACTAGTTCAGGACTCAGATAAAAGCAAGCACAAGTGCATTTATGTGTGTCATTGATTGAGGCTGCCTCACTGGCACTCACCACCATTGGGTACAGCATATAATGATAGCAGATACATTTCTTTTCTCTTTTTTGTCCAGGTAATCACGTTTCCATAGTAAAAAACTGAAATAAATATATATGTGTGTGTGTGTGTGTGTGTGTGTGTGTGTGTGTGTGTGTATAAAGGTAAAAGTAAATTTTATTTTTTTATATATATATAAAGGTAAAAGTAAATTTTATATATATATATAAAGGTAAAAGTAAATTTTTCTTCTTCACCACTACCTCTAGCCGTCTAGCCCCTTCTCCAGAGGCAATTACCATATCCAAACTTTATCTATCCTTCCAGAGATATTATGCATATATATATATGTATATGATGTATATGTACTTTAATTTTATACAAATGGTGGCACACAATATACACCCCTTTGCATCTTGCTTTTTCACCTAATGTATCTTGGAGTTACTGCTTATTTGTTTATGTAAACCTGCCTCATTTCATTTAATTGCTGCTTAGTATTCAGTTATTTCATTGTGCTGTAATTTATTTACCAGATTTCTGTTGATGAAAATTCATGTCGTTTCCAATATTTTGCCAATATAGACAATGCTGCAGGGAATATGCTTTGCATATGTATGGGAATATTTAAATTGCTGGGTAAATTGCTGGAAGCAGAATTGCTATGTTAAAGATGGGGCAGAGGTGAAAGGGTATTTAGTGAGTAAAAGTTCAGAAATGATTAGAGGTTGTATACCTTAGCTTAGCTCTGTGTCTCTCTTATTCCTGCCTCCGTCAAGTGGATTCATTAGCTGAGACTGTTCAGACACTACAGTACATCTCATTTCCACTTTCTTCCCCGTACTCTGAATCCCTTCATCTTTTTAGCCTGCTTGCTTCATCAACCCTCAAATCTGGATCAAACAAAACACCTACCTTCTTCACTGCTATACCTAGACTGCCAAGTATTGATGGGGAAACGCAGGTATCCTGGCCCTATTACAAATTTATATTTTCTGAAATACAAATCTATACTACTCAGAAATCCTTTTACTTACAACTCACCGTGCCCCCATTTCCAACACTGGCCGTTCCACTGGCTGAGCCATATTCACCAACTCCCTTCCTCCTCTGTCACTCTCAGGAAGTGACTTGGTTTCCTCCCTCTTAGAGAAAGTTCTCGTTATATCATGATTCCCTCAATTTTTAGTTTATTTTTACCTTCAAAGTTCGTACATAAAATTCTCAGATGATCTCGAATCAGGAGCCCCTTTTTACTATTCATTTGTAACCCTACCATATACTGCTTATTCCTGCTGCCTCTCTACTTATTTATTACCCCAGCCAGTAAATACATTTTTAAAAAATCTTTTGTTTTCTTTTTTATTGTACTTTAAGTTCTAGGGTACATGTGTACAACGTGCAGGTTTGTTACATATGTATACATGTGCCATGTTGGTGTGCTGCACCCATTAATTCATCATTTACATTAGGTATATCTCCTAATGCTATCCCTTCCCCCTACCCCCATCCCACAACAGGGCCCAGTGTGTGATGTTCCCCTTCCTGTGTCCAAGTGTTCTCATTGTTCAATTCCCACCTATGAGTGAGAACATGCAGTGTTTGATTTTCTGTTCTTGCAATAGTTTGCTGAGAATGATGGTTTCCAGCTGCATCCATGTCCCTACAAAGGACATGAACTCATCCTTTTTTTATGGCTGCATAATATTCCATGGTGTTTATGTGCCACATTTTCTTAATCCAGTCTGTCATTGATGGACATTTGGGTTGGTTCCAAGTCTTTGCTATTGTGAATAGTACTGTAATAAACATACGTGTGCATGTGTCTTTATAGCAGCATGATTTATAATCCTTTGGGTATATACCCAGTAATGGGATGGCTGGGTCAAATGGTATTTCTAATTCTAGATCCTTGAGGAATCACCACAGTCTTCCACAATGGTTGAACTAGTTTACAGTCCCACCAAGTGTAAAAGTGTTCCTATTTCCCCACATCCTCTCCAGCACCTGTTGTCTCCAGACTTTTTAATGATCACCATTCTAACTGGTGTGAGATGGTATCTCATTGTGGTTTTGATTTGCATTTCTCAGATGGCTAGTAATGATGAGCATTTTTTCATGTGTCTGTTGGCTGCATACATGTCTTCTTTTGAGAAATGTCTGTTCATATCCTTTGCCCACTTTTTGATGGGGTTGTTTTTTTCTTGTAAATTTATTTGTGTTCTTTGTAGGTTCTGGATATTAGCCCTTTGTCAGATGAGTAGATTGCAAAAATTTTCTCCCATTCTGTAGGTTTCCTGTTCACTCTGATAGTAGTTTCTTTTGCTGTGCAGAAGCAATATTCACACTTCTGCAGCCTCCGCTGCTGATACCCAGGCAAACAGGCTCTGGAGTGGACCTCGAGCAAACTCCCATAGACCTGCAGCTGAGGGTCCTGACTGTTAGAAGGAAAACTAACAAACAGAAAGGACATCTTCACCAAAACCCCATCTGTACATCACCATCATCAAAGACCAAAGGTAGATAAAACCACAAAGATGGGGAAAAAGCAGTACAGAAGCTGGAAATTCTGTAAATCAGAGCACCTCTCCCCCTCCAAAGGAACGCAGCTCCTCACCAGCAATGGAACAAAGCTGGATGGAGAATGACTTTGACAAGTTGAGAGAAGACTTCAGACAATCAAACTTCTCTGAGCTAAAGGAAGAATTACGAACCCAGCGCAAAGAAACTAAAACTCTTGAAGAAAGATTTGACGAATGGCTAACTAGAATAACCAATGCAGAGAAGTCCTTAAACGACCTGGTAAATACATTCTTTTTGTTTGTTTGTTTTGAGACGGAGTTTCGCTCTTGTTGCCCAGGCTGGAATGCAGTGGTGCGATCTTGGCTCACTGCAACCTCCACCTCCTGGGTTCAAGTGATTCTCCTGTCGCAGCCTCCAGAGCAGCTGGAATTACAGGCGCCCGCCACCATGCCCAGCTAATTTTTTTGTATTTTTAGTAGAGATGGGGTTTCACCATATTGGCCAGGCTGGTCTCAAACTCCTGGCTCAGGTGATCAGCTTGGCCTCCCAAAGTGTTTTTGTTGTTGTTGTTGTTTTCTCTCCCTCTACCCTTTATTCTCCTCCAGTAATTGCTTCCCATTTCTCCCCCAAATAGTATTCCTAAGAGAGCAAGTCAAAGAATAGATATTTCTACTGTTTTATTTCCAATCTACTTGTCCATTCACTGAAGAACAGGTACTCTCTCGACAACATCACTGAAGCTGCTCTTGCCAAGGTTCCCAGAGAAGGTCAAATTTCCAATGCTTTTGAGCAGTCCTAGGCATCACCATACTTGAATTTTCTTCAATATCTGTTACTGTTAATGCACCCCTACCCCCACCTACCTCTAGCGGAATTTCTGTTGTTTTTCTAATACTCCCTCTTTTGGTTTTCCTCTTACTTATTTTTCTTTTCCTCTTACTTATTTTTCTTTTCTTTTTTAAAAAAATTATTCTTCTGATTTCTTTCTAACTTTAGGTCTTTATGTCCAATGTCCCCTATGATTAAGCTGTTATTTTATTCTCATACTTTATTCTTTCCATAGATGATCTCATTTACTCCCTAGCTTCAATGATCACCTATATGCTGATGACTCACAGAGCCTGTCCAACCCTCTCTCCTGGGCTCCAGACAATATTTACAACTGCCTTCTTCTTCTTGGTTGACTCACAGATACCTGAAACATAACATGTCCCAAATTGAACTCTCTTTTCAGCTCCCCACCCCATTTCCCAAGGCTGTCCTTCCTCTCCATCATCCACCCAGTTGCTTAGGCCAGGAATCTTTAAGTCATCTCCTTTTGCTTTCCCTCTTCTAACCACACCTAATCAGTCACTAAATTCTGTTGTTTCTATCTCCTAAATACCAATTGAGTCCATTCCTGTATTTCCATTCCCATGTGACTGCCTTAGTTTTATTCCTTATAATTTCTGAACTATTTCAATAATCTACTAACTGGACTCTATCAAATTACATGTTTGTAATTAAACCACTTCACACTGCTTGAGAGAGTTTTTAAATTGCTTATCTTATATTACTCCTTTACTTTATTTGCTGGATCTTCATTGCCTTCAATACAGTTTGAACTTTTCACTACATCTTACATTTTATTTGTTTCTCTAGCCTTATTACCTTTGACCCTTCAACATAGATTACATGCTACGGTCTTTAAAGTTGAATTGCCTCAATATTCCTTTTCTTTCTATCTGTGAATGATTGTTCATGCTATTGCATTGATCTTCTTCATCCTAGAGAATATCTGTTGATCTTTCAAACTCAGATCAAGTGATTTCCCCGCTATGGTTTCTTTTTTTTTTTTTTTTTTTTTTGAGACAAAGTCTTGCTTTCACCCCAGGCTGAAGTGCAGTGGCACAATCTCAGCTCAGTGCAACCTCCACCTCCCAGGTTCAAGTGATTCTTCTGCCTCAGCCTTCCGAGTAGCTGGGACTCCAGGTGCATGCCACCACCAGCTAATTTTTGTACTTTTAGTAGAGATGGGGTTTTGCCATGTTGGCCAGGCTGATCTGGAACTCCTGACCTCAGGTAATCCACCCTGCATCAGCCTCCCAAAGTGCTCCATAGATTTTTTTATGTGTACATTTTTAAAATTTATTTGTATATTTCCTCCATGACACTACAAGGCTTTCCTGGGAATTGGTGATGTTTTATTCATCTACATATCCATAATATCTTTCACAATTATTTGCACTGAGAAGGCATCCAAAAACATGTTCATTGAATGATGTTCCTATGTCTGGTCCCTCTTCTTCTTTCTTCATTCTGTTTTATACCATTAAATTAGCTTTCCTAAAATAATGCTGTAATTATGTAGAGTTATTTTCCATTTTCAACTTTTCAAGGGACTCTCCTCACCTGTAGGGTAATGTTCAAACTCCTTGACATGGTGCTTGAGTTCCTTACAACCTGTTTCCTCATATATCTTCCCAACATCACTCTTGGTTTTTCCATAAGCATCTTTTACTTGTTAACCAGGGTGATCTATTTTATATTCTTCAAATCCTCCATGTGAATTTCACTTCCTTTTTAATGTTCAAATTATCCTAGGGTCAAATGATCTTTCTCCTTTCTATCTTGTACAATCTCACTATCTCACTAATCCTTCATGGTTAAATCTAAATCTAAACCTCCATAAAATTTCCACTGACCATTCTCTCAATATAAATCACTTTCGCCCAGCTATCACAGCACTTGACTGATTGCTGTGTTCAGCATAATTTTTTTGTTTATGGCTAATTATCTCTACTATTGGTGAAATTTTAACTTATGCAAATCTCATTATATGACTAATTCAAATGCCTCAAGAATAGGGACTACAGTCTCAAAAGTATTTGTTGAATAAATGCTTTTATTACCCCTTCCATCATTGATCAGGACTATTGTGATATTTTTCACTTTTTTCTCACACCTAGTATGACAATGTAATGATATCCTTATTTAACATACATGATTTTAGTCTTGTCCAAGTTTTATGGGTATTTTTGCTTATTCTGACCATTTCCTATGTTATTATTTTCCACTGATTCCTGATTTTCTGCCTTCATGACTGATGGCCTTTAAAAAAATGTAGCCCTTGCTTTTTAACTTCCCAATTCCATCACCTTCCTCTGCACTAAGCCAATGGCTAAGATTATGATGACGAGAAGAAAAAAGAAAAGGAGGCGTAGCTAGCATACCTCAAGGTACAAGGGTTTGAGGTGTGTGTGTGTCTGTGTGTGTGTGTGTATGTCTGTGTGTGTATATATATGTGGACAATGTTATAAGCAATGTGAATTTTATAAATACAACATGTTCAATAAGTAGAGATAGAAAAAACTGTTGCTCTCATTCATATCCCAAGATATGAAAGGAACATGTGGTCACCAGATGTGATAGAATGTCAGGACCCCACTATCCCAAACCCACTAGGTCTCTTTTGAATGCTACCACCCAGAGATTGAACAGAGACTATCCCCCCAACGCACACACACACGTACACACACTCACACACACACACGTACACACACTCTCACACACACACACCCCCCCCTCATTTCCAAGGCCATGTCTCCAGAGTCATGGCCATGTTATTTTTCTTTTTTAGGCTCACTGCTTAAAACAGAACTTCATTTTACAATAATGGTGAGGTATTTGGGTGCTCATAGCATTAGTTATTATTTGACTGTTCAGCTTTCTCAAACTTGAAGAAAACAAACAATTTTATTAAAAACTTGTGTCACCTTTACCGCCTATTACTTGGCCCCCGTCCTGTTAGCCTTTCTAGACCTCCAGGCCCAGTTCAAGCTCCTTTCCTGCAAATCCTGTGCCTGTCCCAGCTTCTGTTCTCACATGCTGAGCATCAGTGCCCAGTTCCACTGTTTCCTTTGCCAGATGCAGCCAGCTTTGCAAATGAAATTATACTTTTGAACCAGATGAGTTTGGCTTGGTGATTAGCCCTGTGCAGGGTATATAATTTGAGTCAGACTTATGAAAAGTTTGGTGAATTTGGCACCATCTTTGAGGAGTGTGGACTGTCTTAAAACTCCAGAGAGAAACCTTCAGGATCTCAGACATTCCATCTTTTGTGGGCTTCCAGAAAAGGCCACCCTCAGTTGGCATAGGAGAGAGGGCTCATTTTCAAACTATTTAAGTCATGTTGTGACTAGAAGTTGAAGTCTGGTGCAAAATCATGAACTGAAGAGATCATTTGCACTGATGCTAGAATAAGCAGCTTTACTGTATAAGAACTCTGGTTTAGACAATCTAGGAAGATGATATTTGTACCACTGAAGTAGAATTCTACTGAAGAGTTTGTTTTAAGCCATTTGTATATCATAGAATAATTGTCATTTCTAAAATGTGAGGAAAAAAACAGCTGAGTTAGTTTGTTGAGGGAATCCAATGACCTGTTCCTATTTATCAATTAAAAGGAATTTGTAGGTTCCAAGATGAGATTCCCTCTATGCTTCCTCCTTTTCTTGGCTTCAGTAGGAATCAGGCTTCAATTAGGATCTCAGTACTAAGGTCTAAGAATTTTTTCCACCCCTAGATTTTTAAAGAATCATAAAGCAGCTTGAAAGAAAGCCTCACTCACTCACACTGAAACCTCCACTGAAAAATAAATAATTGAAACCATAGCTGAACATGATTAATGAAGATGCATTATAATAATTTATAATAGTGTTTTTGGAGGGCTGTTTTCCTCCATTTTTCCTCATCTGTCTCCCCTATTACCTCTCCTACTACACTGGAGACTGAGCAAAATGCAGATGTTAAGAACATAAAGATATCAAAGAGTTAGTTTTGGCTGAGTTGGCAGTGACCACATTACAGATCTCGGATTTTCTCTCCTTTCATGTGGCTTTTTTGTAGGCTGGACAATAAATCTTCTACTACACATTTTATCCGAATGTGCTGCAGTGGATAAAAGAGAGTAACTACGGATAGGTCTACCAGAAACTTCTAGATTAGACTCAGGCATGCACAGAGGACCCTTAAATATAGATGAGACTTTTTCCAATCTAACAAATGCAGTGTTTAAGATAATTTGGAAGGTTCTTAAAACAAATAATAGAAAGTCCTCCTTGTGCCTAATTACCACATGCATTTTCATACAGAAAGCCATATAATTATAATTAGCGAATGCAGATTCTATTCACCAGAATATATCTCTACCTTGGGTGAAGTATTACCTTCTTAACATTCTAGCTGTACCACTTACCCCTTGTTTTACAAAGCCCTGATGCTTAAAAGTGTTTAATTATATGTGGGTGGTATAGATTCATCATAAAACACTGCTAAAAATGTGTGTTTCTTGTTTCAATTGTTAAAGCTCTTTTTTTTTTTTTCTTTTGAGATGGAGTCTCACTCTGTCACCCAGACTGTAGTGCAGTGGTGCCATCTCAGCTCGCTGCAACCTCCTCCTCCTGGGTTCAAGCAATTCTCCTGCCTCAGACTCCCAAGTAGCTGGGATTACAGGCACGTGTCACACCTGGCCAGTTTTTGTATTTTTAGTAGACTCGGGGTTTCACCATGTTGGCCAGGTTGGTTTCAAACCCCTGACCTCAAGTGATTTGCTCACCTCGGCCTCCCAAAATGCTAGGATTATAGGCATGAGCCACTGTGCTCAACCAGTTGTTAAAGCTCTTATCTAGAAAACAAGAGCTTCTGTATTTTTATCTCGAAAGAGTATATTTAGATCAGGCATGCTGGCTCACACCTGTAGTCCCAGGACTTTGGGAGGCTGAGGTGGGCAGATCTCTTGAGGTCAGGAGTTTGAGACCAGGCTGACAACATGGTAAAAGCCTGTCTCTACAAAAAAATTAAAAAATAGCTGGGTGTGGTGGAGCTCACCTCTAGTCCCTTCTACTCAGGAGACTGAGGTGGGAGGATTATCTGAGCCCAGGGAGGACAAGGCTGCAATGAGCTGTGATCACACCACTGCATACTGCACTCCAGCCTGAGCAACAGAGTGAGACCCTGTCTCAAAAAAAAAAAAAAAAAAAAAAGAGAGAGAGAGAGAGAATATATTTAGATCAATGATTTTTCAACTTTGACTGCACATTAAAATCACTTGAGAAATTTTTAAGAATTCTAATGCCCAGGCCATACACCAGACCACTTAAATCAGAATTTTAGAACATGGTACCCAAGGATTAGTACTTTTTCTAGTTCCCTCGATAATTCCAGTGTGCAGCCAGGGTTGAAACTACTAATTTAGAAAGGTAAAATGTTCCGGTAAAAAGAGCAAGGGCTGTGGAATCAGCCAGTTCTTTGGTTGTCCATTCTATTTTCAGCACTTCATTCATTTATTCAAATATAGTTTAACACCTAATAAAAAATAAAATGCCTAACATATGCCACATACACCAGGACATGCAATACATAGAAAGTATAGTAATATCGTATGTTAATAAAAGAATTTATGAATGACATTATATAGATATAGAAAATAAATGCTGTTATTAACTTAATAAAATTGTATTTTAAGTGCCTTGATGTGCTTGAGGGTTAAATTATATATGTTGTATTTCTAAGGATGACAAAGCCAAATAGACATATCTCATCCTTTGAGTCTTTTTAACACTTTAAAGCCTTTGAGTCTTTTTAACACTTTGTACTTCCTTTAGAGTGATTATTTTAATTCCGTCTTGGACTGTATACATATTACCTTTATCACTGCATGAGAAGTATTACCTTCATCATTGCACAAGAAGCTTCTTGAGAACAGAAGAGCTTTCGTACTCTCTCTGGTATCTTTCTCTTAGATTCGTGCCTGTTTCTCCATGATGCGGCTTATTTTTCCTGAAGCCAATGTTATAAACAAATTGTGTTGTATTTGTTTGGTTATATTTGGGAGATTATTAAAGACAGGGATTATAAATTAAATATCCATGTGGGGTGTATGTATTTGTCTGTGTGTGTGGATGTGTTTGGAGAGAGAGAAAAAAGATTTTCTGTTAAAGAAAACTGTGCTCCTTGGCTCATGGTCTCTTGCAGTAGGCATTTTCCTGAGGGTTGTCAGAAGACTGATTTTGTGGGTGGTCTGCCATACTGAATTTTGGATCTAAGATCTCAGCTCCAAGGCCTTCATCCTCCATAAAGCCAGCAGACGGTACAGTCCATCAACGCCTAATTACTTCCTAGTAGTTTGAACCCACAATCTTTTTGGTTTGGTACCAGAATCAACTTCTGAAGACATTGAAGAAAGAATGTCTGGAATTGGGAACCTAAATATGTGGACTTTTCTTTGAGAGGTGATTGATCAGAAGAACATTTGCTATCCACAGTGTGCTTACAGAAGACAACTTAGAGAAGGAAGGGTTTTAACCTCATGGCAACCATTCTTGCCCACTGAAACTTCTGACCTGATTGCTTTTTACTTTAGCCCCTATTTTTATCAATAATTTGAGGCAGAAACTAGTTAATTAAAAGGGTATAGTCCTTTTAACTATCAATTGACTATACTAACCAAACTGCCCTAGATTTCACTTGTAGCTGAAGCCTCCACAGAGCTGAATCCCTCAAGCATCCTAAACTAATAGGGGAAAACCTGAGCCAAGGGTAAAAAGGGTTTCTGCAAATGGTCTTTGAAAGCAGATAATGTGTTTTCTAAAGAAGTAATGAAATAGAAGAATATATGTAGCTTTGCCTTGCTCTACTAAATTTATGGTCATGTAGAACCTATACAAATGGCTAGTTGAGATTAGGGATTGATATGGTTAGGCTTTGTGTCCCCACCCAAATCTCATCTTGAATTGTAACTCCCAGGTGTTTAGAGAGAGACCTGGTGGGAAGTGATTAGATTATGATTGTTTCCCCCATGCTGTTCTCGTGATAGTGAGTGAATTCTCATGAGATTCAAAGGTTTTACAAATGGCAGTTTTTCCTGCACTGGCACACTCACTTTCTCTTGCCTGACGCCATATAAGACATGCCTCTTCTACTTATGCCATGATTGTAAGTTTCCTGAGGCCTCCCTAGCCATGCAGAACTGAGAGTCAATTAAATGTCTTTCTTTATAAATTACCCAGTCTCAGGTACGTCTTTATAGCAGTGTGAACATGAGCTAACAAAGGGACTATAGATGGGTTTACATCATTTTATTGAGTCAATTATCTTAACAAATATAATATCTTAATTAATCACCACAACTTCCACAAAACCTGTGAAAACAAAGCTATGTAAAATAGTAGGTGGAAGCAGAAAAGTAGTAGGATATAGATGTCAGCTTTCTCCTTTTCTACATGTTGGTTTCCCATAGAGGGAATGACTAACTTTCTTCCTATGTATATTATTAATTTTATTAAAATTATGCTTAACTGAGCAATGTGACTGGGTATAGAAGCAGTGCTGAAGATGCTTTTTCAATGCCAGTGAGATCTGAGCCCTAATCCATATCAACCCTGAGTATATATGAGTATCTTCCCATATAACTAGGTTAAACTGTTAATTTTTAAATGGAAGAAAAGTACATTTAAGTCTGAATCTTAAAGCTAATTTAAAGAACATAAATCCTTTAGGTCTGAAAGTAATACTGATTATCTACAAATATCATTAATTTTGAGGTAGTTTACAGAGTAGGGGATATTGAAAAAGGAATAAAGGAATCTGAAGCTTCCACATCACAGATACCAATCAATACTTTGAATTTGGATGTATTTGAAATCCAGAATTATTCTTCAATCAACAGTTACTGGTGTATGATCTCACCTGAGGACAGAAGAACCTATTAAATAAAGATGGAAAATCAATGAACACTGTACTATTTCCCATCTCTGATATCAGTACCTCTGTAAAGACCCATTTTTTCTTCTTCACAATTGTTATCAGTCAGACATTCCCAATGTGCAAACATATTTGTATTCTCAGAACAAATTTCTCCTATTCTTTTCTCTCACCTTAACTTTAGAGTTTTGAATACATACATCTTCTCTATTCTTGGCTACTTCTAATTTTCTGTAGTCAATCAAATCCTGGAGCATTAATCCATTTACATTAAAAGTGTTATACATTTTGTAATGAAACTCTGTTGGATCAAAAAGATCCTGTTTTATCCCTGTGAAATGGGAAAACACCTGAATCTGAGAGGGCTATTCTAAGTAGGTTTAAGTTAAGAATACCCAGCTTAACATTTTAATACAAGCAATATATTGAAAACCATAGTTTTTGACAAAACACAATTAATGCTATGACTGATGAGTCACAAAGCAAAATGCAAGCCAGTAAAGACATCATTTTCTCTAAAAGAGTTGGAAACTTGGGAGAATATTTTTAATGGCTGGTGTTTAAGATTGGCCTTTGGTCTTCCTCTAGTTTTTATAGTGTATATTTTGTAAACTCCTTCCTCTACTCACCCACACCTTCCCTCACACTTGGCATTGGTTTTGATGACTTGAAATGGAAATTCTCCCATATCACCAAACAGATCTTTCTACTACAGAAGTTTCACTGGACTCCCATCGTAATCCGTAAGAGATACTATATGGTTCTCAGCATCCCCTGCCAAGAACTTTACTACCATGATTGATTCATTTGGCATTAATCTTCTCTTTTTCTGTTCTGTGATCTAGGTTATGATGGAGCAGTGTCTGAGAGAACTGTAGCACCCGTGAGCCAGATCCTACTTTCCACTGTAAAATTTCTTTTTCTATTGGGGGTTTCATGCTTAGCCTCATACTGTTTGTGTGAGGGCAAAATGTGTCTGACCCAAAGTATTCTAATAGCACATCCTGGGAAGGCCAGCCAGCCAAAAATATCATTGGATGTTCATTTTGTTCCCTAGTTTAAAGAGAGAAAAGCAAATCACACCTTATATGTCATGCCATAAATGTGCTTTCTTTGGTCAATTATGAAGAGTGTGCATTGGATTTTAACATGTTGGTCTTTGACTTTGGGGGTTGAGATATTTTACAATCATCAGATCGCCTGGTTTGCTTCCAGTATAATCATTTAATTAAGGTATTAAAAACTTAATGAAGGCAACATGGAAAATATTAATATCAATATATAACATTTATTGAATGTCAGCACAGCCCAAGGAATTGAACAAAGCACAAAATTAGTGCCTGCCAGTTAGCTTAGCACACATCAGCCAAATTTTTAAGCTGTTATTAAAAAAAAAAACCAGAATGTGCCTTTATAACCACTGCAGAATAAAACCTAACTAAAAAATTCGGTTGATCCCTTTCACCAAAATCCCTTATCATTGATCTGTTTTACTCACATCTTTTTGAAAATACTATTTACACTGTCTTCACAAGTGTGTCAACATATAATGGAATAATTCAATCTCCCTGTCAAATTAGCAATGGGAAATTTGGGGGGAGCCGGATAAATAACCTTAGCAAAACAAAATTTTTTTTTTTTTCACTTTAAGTTCTGGGATACATGTGCAGAACGTGCAGGTTTGTTACATAGATATACATGTGCCATGGTAGTTTGCTGCAACTCTCAACCTGTCATCTAGATTTTAAGCCCTGCATACATTAGGTATTTGTCCTAATGCTCTCCCTCCCATTTCCCCCATCCCCCAACAGGCCCCAGTGTGTCATGTTCCCCTCCCTGTGTCTATGTGTTCTCATTGTTCAACTCCCACTTATGAGTGAGAACAGGTGGTGTTTGGTTTTCTGTTCCTGTGTTAATTTGCTAAGAATGATGGCTTCTAGCTTCATCCATGTATCTGAAAAGGACATGAACTAATTTGTTTTTATGGCTGCACAGTATTCCATGGTATGTATGTGCCACATTTTCTTTATCCAGTCTATCATTGATGGGCATTTGGGTTGGTTCTAAGGCAGCAAAACCAAATTTTATTTTAAGATCTAACTGAAGGAAAGATAATGTCTCATCCCAATAAGTTCTTTGGCATGAGTAATTGCAGGTTACTATATGTTCCCTAGCTGAAACCTACTGTGAGCGTCCAGTTGATTTTGAGTTCTACAGTGATTCACTGGCCATGTATTCACAAAGAGGAAAAGCCAATAGCTGTTCTCACAAATAATTCCTACACGTTCAGAGTATCCTTTTACCTGCTCTTTTTCTTTTTTGGCCAAATTGATCCAAAACACAAACAAAAAACCAGGGCAGTCTACATGTACTACCTACTCCTCTTACTTGACATCCACCCCTACTACTCAAGGGAAACTCCTCTGAAGGATCTCTGATTACCAGATTGAATGGCTTTTACTCAGTCCTTGTTTTCATGCAAAATATAAAACAGTTGACACTAGGCAGTAGTTAAGCCTGTTGAACAGCCCCTCTTTTATTACCTTTTCTTACAGAGGCTTTCGTCTACTCGGGTCTCCTTGTCATCTTCCTTTAATATCCTTTTTCTCTTTATCCGTTTCCACTACCTAAATGGAGGTATTTCCATAGATTCTGTTCTTGACATCTCATTTTCTTTCTCTTCAAAGAACTCTTGTTCTTGCATTCATTGTATGAAGTTAACTCTAAGATTTAGTCCACTACCTCTGTGACCCGCATCCCCACTCTCTGCTCCCTGGCTCCCTCTGATTTAGCCACACTGGTCCTTTTGCCATTCCTTGTATTTGCCAAGTCTACTCTCACTTCAGAACTTTTCCAATGGATGCCCTCTGTGCTCAGACTGTTCTTCCCGAAGTATTTGAATGGCCTGTTTTCTTGTCTCCTTCAAGTCTTTGTCAAGCATTGACTTACAGGTGAGAATTTCCCAGATCGCCTCATGTAAAATAGTAATTTCTACTTGCATGCTCATTTTCTTACTTCACGTTTCTTTACACTACTTAACACAATTGCGTATATTATGGATTTTATTTTCCTTATCATCTGCCTCTACATTCTTGAACATGTATTCCATAAACACACACAGGGATCTTTATCTGCATTGTTCACTATATTCTCGGTGCTTAGAATTGTGCCTGGCACATAGTAGGCCCTCGGTAAACATTTGTTGAATAAATGAATGAGAGTGAGAAAAGTTATAAGGAAGTGAAAAACTCTTCATTTCTCCAAAATTCCTAAATGTTACTATCCTTCATCTCACCTGTGGGATAACAGCAGTGAGGCATCTTCTCAAGTCATCTTTCAGATTATAATATAATTTATGTGGCAGTGATCTATTAAGGCAGTTCTCCCAGTTTCTTCTCTGGAGATGGTGCTGGGAAAGATGGAAGAATTGGCAGAATGTAGACCTGAATCTGACCCCAGTGCTTTTGCCTAGAAAACCCTTCTCAGGTGAGAAAAAGTAGTCATACATAAGATTCACAATCATCTTGAATTCAACTGAATTAATTAATTGCTAATTGTCATCAACAATTCATTGTATCATACTGACATGGCCAAACACAGCTCATTGACAAAGTCAGTAGGTGGAAGAGCCAAGTAAGATTTTAAAATTCCACGGTTTTCATAGGTCATTTTGCTGATAATCAAATGATATGGCACTACAAATCACAGGGGTTCTTATTTGAGCTTTTCAATGTATTCATATTGAACTCTTCTTAAGACCAGAATATGGTCTCCTTGTTATTTTTATGTCTATAGGCTCATAAATCCCACTGAAAAAAGGTCTTCATTAAAATGTTTTGTAAAAAAAAAAAAAAAAAAAAAAAAAAAAAAGGCCTTTCTGTGAACAAAACTAGTTTTTTCATATTCCTAAAAATATATTCTTTGTAAAACTCAAAACTCTCAAGTCTGGTTAACTCACAGAACATTTTCTTGTTTTCAAGAAAGCAAATATCATAGTAAGTTCAAAGTAAAATGTTAGGGTACAATACTGTATATTCATTTCAGAAAAGGTTTTATTTCAAAATACTTCTTTTAAGGAATATTTGTCCAGACATCTCTTCCTTCCCTCATGTGAAATTAATAAGTTAAAAAGAACTTTGTGAATGGTTCCAAATGCAAACTACAAAATTGTTGAATAACTTAATAAGGATGCATTTCATTCCTGGTTTACTAAATATGGTTTTGACAGTATTTCCAATAGTCAAGATGGTTTCTATAATGGAGAAAGCCACATTATTTAGTAATAATGGCACCCTAACAAAGAACTGTAAGTGCTCTTTAAGACTTTAACTGCACAGACCATCTATTTAGTATTGGAAAATCCTTTAAGTTCATACAAGTGTCCTCTGAAATTAACAGGGTAGAAAAAGGTTTTCTAACAGAGAAAATGCTCTAATTTGAAAGAAAAAGTCTGAATCTCTCCCCTATTAACAAAAGAGAAGTGTTTACTTGACCAACAATTGTACGAAATGACATTGGTCTATGTGAAGTGGACACACACTTAATGAAGAATGTAGAGCCCTCATTGAAACTCCACACAGTCTCAGATACATTTGCATATATTATCTTATTCGGTCCTCAAAAACAGCCCTATCAGATAGGTGTAGTTATCTTTGGATGTCCAGGAAAATTTTGATTACAAGAGATTAAAGGATTTATAGCCAAGCTAGAATTTGAACCCAGGTCATGACTCCATGGCCAGTGTTCTTTCTAATAAGTTATTATATCCTGTAAGCCCCAATCATCTCTGGGGCAGAAATGGTATTCACAATCCCTTGGCCAACAGATATCATTAGGGACTGTCACAAATGCCAGTGCTCCCCCAATATTCCTTCAGAAACTTGCCACAGAAATTCTTATAATTTCAGTGCCTGTTCTAGATTCTATGGCTTGTAAAAAAGTATCTCACAACTCAGTGGCATGAAACAACCATTCATTATGCTTATGGATTTTGTAGGTAGAGTTTGGACCAGGAACAGCATGGGCAGAATGGCCCTAGCCTATGATTTCTGGGGCATCATCCAGGAAGCTGAGACATGGTATCATTGGAAGACTAACTCGTTCACATGTCTGTGGTTGATACTGGCTATGGGCTTAGAGACCTTAGCTGGAGTTGCCAGCCAGACATCTCCATGTGGATAAGGCTTCCTCATTACATGATACCTGAGTTCTAAGGGCAAGAATTGCCTGAGAGAGGGTCAGAATCAGGGAGTAGGACACCTTTTTGAGCCTTTGGAATTCATGCAGTGTCTCTTCTGCTGCATCGTATTCATTAGAAGTGATCACTAAGACATGTCCATATTTAAGGGAAAGGGAATTGGTCACCTTTTGTGGGAAAAGCATTGAAGAATTTATAGAGATGTTTTAAAAATACCATACTGCCCCTCCTCAGTGTTGGAGTGCTTTTGCTTGCAAGAGTCTGTTCCTATGATTCTTTCTTGAAGGACTGCCTTCAAGAAGAGCCACTTTGCTCCGAAGCCACAAGCATAGAGAGCCAGAAGTGCCTGAGAGTTGACATAGAGAAGGCCTTTTTCACAGAATGGAACCAATTTTATTATTTTGCATGTGGAAATCTAGTTTTCCCAACACCATTTATTGAAGAGATTACCCTTTCCTCATTGTGTCCTCTTCATGCCCTTGTCAAAAATTAGGGGATCATATATGTTTGGATTTATTTCTAGACTCAGTTATTTTCCACTGGTCTGTTTTTATGCCAGTAACATACTGTTTTGATTACTATAGCTCTGTAATATAATTTAATATCAAGATGTGTAAAGCCTCCGGCTTTGTTTTTCTTTTATAGACTTGTTTTGGCTAATTGGGAATTTTGATAGGGGTTGCATTGAATATGTATATTGCTTTGGATAGTACAGACATTTTAGCAAAATTAATTTTTACAATTCTTGAGCACAGGATAGCTTTTCATTTATTTGAGTCTTCATCAAATTCTTTCATCAATGTTTTTATGGTTTTCAATGTGCAGATCTTTCACTTCTGTGGTTAAATTTATTCCTAGTTATTTTTATGGTATCGTAAGTGAGATTGTTTCCTTGACTTCTTTTTCAGATAGGCTATTGTTTTGTGTGTGATGATGATATTGAGTTTTGTGTGTTGATTTCATATCCTGCAACTTTACTGAATTCATTTATTAGTTTTAACAGATTTTTGTGGAACCTTTGGTTTTTTTTTTACATACAGAATCATGTCACCTGAAAATCAAGATAATTTTATTTTTTCCTTTCTGATTTCTATGTCTTTTATTTCTTTTTCTTTTCTGATTGCTTTTGTTGGTACTTCCAGTACTATGTTTAACAGAAGTGTTGAGAGTGGAAATCTTTGCCTTGATCTTACTGGAAAAGCTTTCAGTTTTTTCTAGTTAATTATGTTAGCTGTGCATTTTTCATACACAGTCTTTATTACATTTATTACATTTAAACTTTTCTTCTATGCCTAAACTGTTGAGGATTTTTAACAAGAAAGGATGTTGGACTTTGTCAAATGCTTTTCTCTTGTCAATTGAGATGATCATGTAGCTTTTGTCCTTCATTCTGTTAATGTGATGTATCATATTGATTAATTTGCATATGTTAAACCAGTCTTGCAAGCCAGGGATAAATCTTACTTGGTCATGATGTGTAATCTTTTTTATGTGTTGTCGGATCCAGTCTAATAATGTTTTATTGAGGATTTTTGCATTAATGTTCATCAGAGATTGGCTTGTAGTTTTTTGTGTTTTTTTTTTTTCCCCTTGTGATCTCTCTGTCTGGGTTAGGTATCAAGGTGATGCTGGCCTCATAAAATGTGTTTGGAAGTACTCCCTCCAATTCTATTTTTGGAAGAGTTAAAAAACATATTGTTATTCTTCTTTGAACATTTGGTAGAATTCAGCTGTGAAGCCATCTGGTCCTGGGCTATTCTTTGTTGGGAGGTTTTTTGTTATTTCTTCAATATCTTTATTTGTTATTTTTCTCTTTAAACTTTGTAGTCCTTTCTTAACTTGCTAAGTTGTATTTTTCTAGGAATTTATCCCTTTCCTTTATATTGTCCAATTTATTGGCACATAATTGTACATGATAGTCCCTTATGATCCTTTTCATTTCTGAGACATCTGTTGTCATTTCTTCACTTTAAGTTTTGATTGTATTTATTTGTCTTCTCTCTTTTTCCTTAGTTATACTAGCTAAAGGTTTACCAATTTTGTTTACTTTTTAAAACCAACTGTTAGTTTTATTGATTCTTTTTTATGGCTTTTCTGTTTTCTATTTGATTTAATTCTGCTCCAATTTTTGTTATTTCCTGCCTTCTGTTAATATTAGGTTGAGTTTGTTCTTCTTTTTCTAGATCCTTTAGGCATATTGTTAGATTGTTTATTTGAGACCTTTTTTTTCTTTTTTAGCATAAGCATTTAGTGCTAGAAATTTCCCTGTTATAACTGCTTTTCTGAATCTCATAAGTTTTCCTATGTTATATTTTCATTGTCATTTGTCTCAGGATATTTTTAATATCCCTTTTGTTTTCTTTGATTCACTGGTTGTTCAGGAGCATATTGTTTAATTTCCACACATTTGTAAATTTTCTAAGATTCCTCTTGTTATTGATTTCTAGTTTTATACCATTGTGGTCCAAAAATTATACTAGATAGGATTTTGATCTTCTTAAATTTGTTAAGACTTGTTTTGTGGCCTAGTATGTGATCTATCCTGGAGTATGTTCCATGCATGCAGGACAAAAATGTGTGTCCTCCTGCTGTTGGATGGAGAGTTCTGTGTATATCTGTTAGGTCATTTTGTTCAAAACTGCAATTGAAATCCAGTATTTCCTTATTAATTTTCTGCCTGGTTGATATATCCAGTGTTGAACGTGGGTTGTTGATATCTCCTACTATTATTGTATATGGTATCTATCTCTTCCATCAGATCTATTAATATTGGTTTATTTATTTAAGTCTTCCGATATTGGGTGCATATATGTTTATAATGGTTATATCCTCTTAATGAATTGACCCCTTTATCATTAAATAGAGACCTTCCTTTTCTCTTGTGACAGGTTGTGAGTATAGGCACCTCTGTTCTTTTTTGGTTGCAATTTGTGTGGACTATCTTCTTTAATTCCTTCACTTTCAACCTATGTGTTTCTTAAAGTTTAAATGGGTCTCTTGTGGGTAAGATATAGTTGGATATTGGGGGTTTTTTTAGCCATTCAGCCACAGCATGTATTTTTTATTTTAGAATTTAATCTGTTTACATTTATGATTATTCTTGATAGCTAAGGACTTACTACTGCCATTTTACTTGTTTTCTTGTAGCTCCTTTGTTCATTTCTTCCTCTCTTGTTGTCTAACTTTGTGATTTGATAATTTTCTGTAGTGTAAAGCTTTCATTCCTTTCTCTTTATCATTTGTATAACTGGTGTTGTTTTGCATTTTGTGGTTACCATGAGACTTACTTAAAACATCTTATATTTATAATCTACTTTTTAAAGCTGATAACAACTTATTGTCTGTTGCAAAGAAAAACTCTCAACTTTTACCCTCTCCCGAAATTAATGTTTTTGATGTCAAAATTTACATCTTTTTATATTGAATATCACTTAACAACTTATTGTAGCTTTAGTTGTTTTTTATTATTTTAACTTTTAACCTTTACACTAAAGATACAAATAATTTACACACTACCATTACAGTATTAGAGTATTCTGGACTATGTATTTGCCTTCACCAGTGAGTTTTACACATTTATATCTATTCATTATAGCAATTATCATCCTTTCATTTGCATTTAAAGAACTCTGTTAAGCATTTCTTGTAAGACAGGTCTAGGAATAATGAATTCTCTCAGCTTTTGCTTATCTGTGAAGGACTTTATTCCTCCTTCATTTCTGGAGGACAACTTCCTTGCATATAATGTTCTAGGCTTGAAATTTTTTTCTTTTGGCACTTTGAATATATTATGCCATTCTCTCCTGGCCTGCAAGATTTCTGTTGAGAAATCCACTGATAGTCTAATGGGAATTTCCTTATATGTGACTGGATGCTTTTCTCTTGCTGCTTTCTTTGTCTTTGACTCTCAACAGTTTGATTATATTGTGCCTCAGAGAGAACCTCTTTGGGTTGAATCTATTTGGAAACTTTTGAGTTTTCTGGATCTGAATGTCTATATTTATCCTAAGATTTGAAGATTTTTCAGCAATTATGTCATTAAATATACCTTTTGTCCCTTTCTCTCTCTTTTCTCTTTCTGGAACTCCCATAATGTGAAAATTTGTTCACTTAATGATGTCCCACAAGTCCCAAAGACTGTCTTCACTCTTTTCATTCTGTTTTCATTTTTTTCTCTAAGAGTCATTTCAAAAGAACTGTCTTCAAGTTTATAAATTCTTTCTTCTACTTGATGTAAATTTTTGTTTCTTTAGGGTCAGTTACTGGAGAATTATTGTGTTCCCCAGGTGGTGTCACATTGCCTTTGTTTGTTTGTTTGTTTCTTATGTACCAGCATTGATGCTCTGCATCTGGTGGTATAGTCATCTCTTCCAAACTTCACAGAGTGGCTTTTGTAAAAGACTTTCACCACCATATGGGCCTGAGGGTGCCAGCTCAACAGAGTGCAATGGTTCTGATTCCATACGGGTGCAGTGGTATAATTACCATGCAGCTTCTTCATTTGTCATCAATGTTAATGATGACTGTAGGTGTCTCAGTGGTCTAGGCTGCAGGGATTATGGCAGTGATGGTGGCTGCTTAGGTTATTAGGGCAAGGACTTTAGGGATCCTCCTATTCTTATCTTTCTCACTGTGGGAAATCACAGCCATAAGAGAATCTCTCTTAGTATTGGGACTGACATGGGTCACAGGCAGCTATTGTAGCCATACGGATGACAGTGGCACTAGAATCCAGGTCATAGATGTTCAGAGCAGCTGCAAAGCTGGTTTCCTGGGCTTGACGTCTTATAAAACTAATGTAGCACCAGGGACTTGAAGTGCCAGTTTACTCTCCAAAGCTCGAGTGAATGCTGTTCTCCCACTAACCTGGGGTCTGCTGCTCTGAGGCATACTCCAGGAGCTTGGCCTCAAGGGGCTGTGATTTAGCAGTGGTTCTGTGGTTCTGAGCCTGGTGGGGAGGGGCACAACACTGGCGTAGCTCTGGGAAAGAATGGGTGCTCTGGAGGGCCCCAAGATAGCTTGCTACTGTGGTACAGTACTGGCTAAACCTCCAGGACAGAGAGGTGCAGTGGCTACTCACTCTCAGAGCAGTACACACTGTAGCAGGATTTGGTCCCCAGTAGCAAGGCACAGCTGCAGTTCAGTACTGAGGACCCAAGAGAGCATAGTGTCAGCTCGGACTGTGGGTGATAAAGTACCATGCTGTGGTGACTCTGGGCCCTAAGATGACGGGACCTGACAGTAGCCCAGGCTCTGTAAGGTCAAGTGCAACAGCAGTAAGGACCCAGGAATGTGAAGATGTCACTGTGGCTCTGCCCAAGGAGGAAGTGGGCTGATGCGGAGCAGTGCAGCAATGACTCCACTTCCCGTAGAGGCAGGGTGCTCAGCAGTTCAGGCTATGGGTCCAGCTCCAGGTGGGCAGGAGACTAGGACTGTTTGTCCTGGACTGTGGAGTGCCACAGTTCAGCCAAGGCTCTGATTCCCTAGGACGTGAGTCACCATGTCTGCTTGGCCCCGGAAAGCCTGGCTACATGAGTCAGTGGAGTCCCTGGATCACAGGGAGTGGGTGACTGCCTTAGCTGTGGTGCTAAGGGGCACAACTGCTGTGGTGTGCAGGAGACCTGGGGTACCTAGGAGCAGAGTGCTGCCTCAGCTGTGGCACCAAGGGGGTGTGACTGCTCCGATGTGAAGGAGGCTGGATTGTCCCGGGGGTGGGATGCTGCCTCCGCTGTAGCACCAGGGATATGACTGCTCTGGAATTTCTAGGCTTCCAATCACGGGAGGTGGGGCACCACTTCTGCTCAGCCCTAAGGAAAGGGTAAACCAGCGACTAGGATAGGGGACAAAGTGGTTCTGTGGTACCTTGGCCCTAGTGGTCAGGTTATAGCAGCAGCTTTGCCCCATGATGGCTCGCTCTTGAGTGTGGTACAGTGCTGGCTAAACCTCCAGGATGGAGAGATTCAGTGGCTACTCACTCCCAGAGCAAGCCACGCTCTAGCAGTGGCTCAGGGTCTGAGAGGGCACAGAGTAGTAGCAGCACAGGCCACAGAGGGGTGGGGCACAGTGTCTGCTTTTTCTCTGGGTGTAGCCCAGGATTTAGACTCCAAGGAGCTCCCTCAAGTGCGCTCAGAACCTGCGAGGATGACAGCAGTGTCCAGCAGTGAAGACTGAAGTTGTCCACAGCCATGGAGGGGCTTCTGGGTCCTCTTCCTTGCGTTTCTTCATGGGAAGAAGTCCCTCCTAGCTCCTGGGGGTTTGATTGTGGGCGACAGGGGTGTGCCAGAGGCGAGGTGTCTCCTTCCTTTCTCTATGTGATCATCCTGAGTTTCTGTGCTTTGCCCGATTTTGGCTGTTTCTTTGTTGTTCTCCAGTGCTCTCCTTTATTTATGTATTTATTTATTTTGTCAAAATGTGGTTGTATATTCATTGTTTGGGGCTTTTTGTGGTAAGGAAAGGACACTAGGAGGGTCTAAACAGCCATCCTGTTGACTTTACCTCTCCGATTTGGGACTTTGGAATGGGGCAGCAATCTGAAGGGATTGAGTAAGAAACATCACATTGATGTGATAAAAGTCCTTCTGCATGCTATTCTGATTTTTAACGTCAGTTGAATATACAAATTGTTGTTGTTGTTGTCTTTTTATTGAGACATCATAGTTGTACATATTTTTGAGGTACATGTGTCATTCCGATCCATGTACACAACGTGTAAAAATCAAATCAGGGTATTTGAGATATCTGTCACCTCAAACTTTTATCTGTTTTTGTGTTGGGAACATTACAATTCTTTTCTTCTTGACTATTTTGAAATATGCAATAAATTACTATTAATTATAATTTTCCTACTGTATTATCAAATACTAGAACTTATTCCTTTTATCTGACTGAATTTTTGTACCCATTAACCCAAGGGACCCCACCCTCCAAGTTGCAGTCTGGTACTGGTCCGAGGCCTGTTAGGAACTGGGCTGCACAGCAGGAGGTGAGCAGCTGGTGAGCGAGCATTACTGCCTGAGCCTCACCTCCTGTCAGATCAGTGGTGGCATTAGATTCTCATAGGATCATGAACCCTATTGTGAGCTGCACATGTGAGGGATCTAGGTTGAGCACTCTTTATGAGAATTGAACTAACGCCTGATAATCTGAGGAGGAACAGTTTCAGCCCGAAACCATCCCCCTTCCCCTCACCACCCCATCCATGGAAAAATTGTCTTCCATGAAACTGGTCCCTGGTGCCAAAAAGGTTGGGGACCGTTACATTAACCAACTTCCCTTCATCCCCCGCTCTGCCTTCCCAGCCTCTGGTAACCACAATCCTACTGTCTACCTCTGTGAGATCCACTTTTTTAGTTCCCACATGTGAGTGAGAACGTACAGTCTTGGTCTTTCTGTGCCTAGCTTATTTCACTAAGCAAAATGTCATCCAGTTGTATCCATGCTGCTGCAAATGGCAGAATCTCATTTGTTAATGTCTAAACAATATTCCATTGTGTGTGTATATATCTATATGCCCACACACACCACATTTTCTTTATGTGGATGGACACTTAGATGTGCTCCATATCTTGGCTATTGTGAATAATGCTGTAAATACATTGGAGTGCAGATATCTCTTGGATATACTGATTTTCTTTCTTTTAGATATATACCCACCAGTGAGATTGCTGTATCTTCTAATAGTTCTATTTTTATTTTTTTAAGAATATCCATACAAATTCTTCATGTGACTGATTTTAGTTGTAGAAACTAAAGAGGAGCTGAGTATCAAAGTGAGATCAATGTGCTGTAGAAAAAGAAGACATTAATGAAACATATAAGGCCCAAAAACAGTAATGTCATGGGAGTATAGACCTAAGCAATTTACAGAAATCTTGGAAAGGGTTTAGTGTTTTCTTAGATTATAAAATTAAAGATTGAGGCAATTCTAAACATAGCCAAAAGGTTTAGAAAGCTACAACTGATATCTAGGTTTCAAATCATTTAGTCAAATTCTACCCCTTACCATGTACAAAATAGAAATCTAAAGTTATTTAGCGGTATTTAACTAGATATAGTCAACTGATAGATTATTTTATATGAATTGACATCTTCACAATATTAAGACTTTTCTTTCTTAGTATTGTGAAGAAATATTGTGAAGGATATTGCAAGTCCTCCCCACCTACTCCCTTCCTGTGTCCTCCAGGAGGGTCAACAGAATGAGCCTCTTATCAAAGATGTGAGAAATAAATTCATGAAGGAAGCACTCAGCATCCTTGAAGGATTCCGTGGTAGAAACGCTTTTATTCATTGAGGAAGAAAACAGAAGTGTTATAAAGTTTTCTTCTGTTAGAAGAAATTTATTACTGGGTGTTTTCTCTCTTGTAGTTGCAATTGTGAAGGGTATATTTCCATTATATTTTCTGTTAGTGTAAAATACAGAACTATTAATTTTGGATTAATTTTATAAATGACAAATTTTCCTGAATTATAGTATTATAGTTATACTCTGCCACAACACGATAAATGGTTTCAAAAATTTTAACTCCATAAAATGTGGGATTATATTATTAAGGTTAATGAACTATCTGGCCCAAGTCTATATATAGGAGTTCTAATGTCCACTTGTAAAATCCAAATGTATCCCAAGTCTTCAAGCCAATCACTATTCTCATTTACATATCAATGGGGACAATTTTGGACCTGGCGGCTGGTTGGAACTTACAGCATAGCAGCAGTGATTCTAAATCTCTTATTTGGTACCAGTTTTATTAGCCAGATCTGAGAATATTGGCCCAGCAGAAATATTAGGACATAGGAACTCACTTTGCTTTCTCTGTATCTTTAGATAGGGCTTTCTGCCATATACATGTTTACTCCATGTCCCTCGACCGGAGAAGATAAGAACTTTTAGTCATTTGAGAATGGGGTCTTGAGAGGGAGCTAGAGCAGCTGCCAACCAGGTGATATCGGCATTTTGATAATACTGGGTTACCTAATGGCAATTTTCTTTGCTGCAATTGGAGTCATTGTCTGATTAACTTTAGGGTAATTATATATTCTCTTTCATTATTAAGATCCATCTGTATTCTGGACATGTCAGCTAGTTAAGTTCAATAGAGATGTGGTAGGTACTAATCTCTGCAATCTTTCAGGAAGCAGTATTGCTTTTGGCTTACTATTTCTGGAGATAGATGCAGTCCTGGTGGCCTGCACTTGACCTTTTCTGTAATAATGGCCCTCACTTCATGAGTCAGGGAACTAATATAAGGACTCTACCAACTGTGGAGTAATACTTTCCTATTATTCATTCCAGAACTTGGGAAATAACCACAAGATCAATTCAGAGACCACTGGGCACACTGCAATAGACCTGAGCCAAAATTTCACTGGTCCCTTGATTCTCCATAAGCCCCTGCTCTGACTGGTGGGCCACAGTGATGCTTGGGTCTCTGGGAATTAGTATCAGTTCAGAGCCAATGTCCAGTGATCCTCCAGTAATTCTGATTATTTTAACTTCCTCAGTGCACAGCTGCATGGAAGGCTGGGAGGAAGATTAACCATATAGATTTTTGGCAGTATGGAAGAGCCCTTCAAAAGAACCTTGCGGGTTCTTCAAGGGAACTAAGGCTCACCAACATTAAAGGGGCTCTAAGTCTGTAAAAAGGTTCATAACTTGGAATTGACTGAGACCTAACTTTCTGTTTAAATTATTCAAATAAGACCTCTCTTCACTAGACATAGAACTTTTCTGCTTATACAGGGTAAGTAAGAGTTTAGTAGTGTATCTATCTATTCAGTTTTAGGAATGCCATTATCAACTAGCCAACGCTAAAGATCTCTGCAAGTCACACTGTTCGGATTACTGCTTTGGCTTTACTTCATTACAGTAACCAAATTCACCCTGTCTCTGGCAAACAAATGCCACCACTACCATCCCAGAGTGCCACCATCTGCATTGAATTGAGGAATCCCAGTTTGATGATAGCAGTTTTCACCCTAACTCTTGACCCATAAAGAACCACCATGGAATGCTTCAAGGATGCTGAGTGCTTCCTTCATGAATTTATTTCCACATCTTTGATAAAGGGCACATTCTGTTGACTCTCTTGGAGGACACAGGAAGGGGTAGGTGGGCAGGACTTGCAATAATCCACTCTAGCACTCCAATCTCTTTTCTCTACCATTTATGAGTCTCCTCTCTCTACTTGCGCTACTTGTTTTGGCATTCCAACTTCATTATTCTAGGTTACTTTGTGACCATGTTTTATTCAAACAACCAAGCAAACTCGTAGAGCCATTTGCAGCCCTTTGAACTAACACCTTGAAACTGGATTCTCTCCCAATGAATCCATATCAGTAGAATTGTCTTTATGCAATTCTACATTTCTTCCACCTTGATTCCATGATTTGAATGTCCTCTCCAAACTCAAGTTGAAATCTAATCACCATTGTGGTTGTATTAATAAGTGGGACCATTAAGAGGTGATAAGGCCATGAAAGTTGCACCCTCATCAGTGGGTTAATGTTTTTATCACAGGAGTGGGTTTGTTTTCACAAAAGTGGGTTGTTATAAAAGTGAGCCCAGCCCTCATTATCTCTCACTTTTACCCTCTCTTGTCCTTCTACAAGAGAAGGATGAAGAAGAGAAAAGAAGGGATAATACAGCGTGAAGATTCTTGTCAGATACCAGTGCCATGCTCTTGAACTTCCCAGCCTCTAGAACCATGTAAACTTCTTTTTTTGGTTTTTAAAACATAATATTTATTTTTTTAAGTTAACACGTGCACTATAGAAAACTGAAAAACACAAGAAGCAAAGAACAAACTCATCCACAATCAGAAGGTGTTTACAGTTTTCAAATGTCCTTCTAGGTCCTGTATGTGTTTAGACAAAACATCCAGTTTTATGCGATTAACATCATACAAAATGTATCATGATTTTTCACACATCATAAATACTTACCAATTCAAAATCCCAAAGCTACATGAGTATTTTGATAATCAAGAATATACTACACTAACTCAATCCATTAGGAAAAAAAAATGAAATCCTGCCTTTCTTGGAACGAAGACTTCATAGAAGACAAAATAGCAACAGGCCTCAGATAAAAGCATTGGCAGGGTTCTGATTAAAATACTGCATTCCCTTACAGCTCAATTTAAAATGAAACACAAAGCAACAGGATACACTAAGTATAATGTTTTTAAGAAAATTTATTATGAGACCTTACCATTAAAATATTAGCAAGAAGGTATTCTTTCACTGATTACTTAATGTATTCCTATAGTCCAGCCAAAGACATGCACATACATCAATAGCTTTTGTCAGAATGTAAATAAGAACATATCTCATACTTCTCTCCCTGTGTGCTTCCTTTTGCCCCTCCACTGCCAACCTAATCCACAAGTTCTGGCATACGCTGCTCAGAAGTGGTTTAACAATCCCATGTCCAAGATGCATCTTTTCTACCAATTATAACAAAAAGATGTTTACAAACTGGCTAATTCTCTAACTCTACTTTTTGTCATGTACTGTCACCTCAAGACATCTATAAAGTCTAGATGTTGTAAAATGATATGAACTTTGTTCCCAGTAAACACAGGCACTTTACTAAATATGCACATATAGACCTATGGTTATAATCTAAAACCACATTCCAGATATGGAGATACTAGCAAGGATCCCTTCCATTCACCATTCCTCTTCTCCATCTTCCAGCATTCCAGTGACTAAGTAAAGAGCTACGCCTGGCTCTAAGACGTGGATTAACAAAAGTCACTCCCAGAAGACAGTGCTTCCTAAAAACTAACAAAGATACATTTATAAAGGCATTATTTTACTACCTCTACTTACAACATACTTTGAGCCTTAGGACTTGTTTTTCCTTTAAACACAGCAGTATTAACTAAAATGCACATCAAGAACAATGGTTCAACCCTCTGGACTAATCTAACTCATGGGCACATAATCCTCTCCTCATACTTCCTCCTCCCTCCACCTGCCATCCCCCAGTGAACAGTCAGCATACTTTCCAAAACATCAAGTTTAACAATCCCATTTCTAAATGCAGCCACTCCCCAAATGCAACCACTCCTATGAAATAACAAAAAAATAAAAAATAAAAAATAAGTAAAGGATGTGACTTTAGCCCTTTACTTTTAACGCACTTTTAAACATCTATAAACACTGGATGTTTCGAATAGGACTTCAGTTTTCCACTATAAGCTGAGTCAGCATTAAATAAATGATGCACATACAGAACAAAGAATATAATTTGAAAGTATCTTCTAAATAGGAACATTTGGCCAACAGCCCTCCCCCCCTTCCACCTCTCTCAACCCCGTGGCCAGTCATAAGCATCTGTAATGTTTAGGAGGGATTTTAACATTTCATTTCCTAAGTGTTTTTAAGAGAAGTCTTTTCTATAAATTTTAAGACAAAATATATTCAATGTATTAGTTTACTAACTCTTTTTATACACTACAACCTCTTTAACATCTAGAAAGACGAAATATTGTAAAATAGGACTTCTTTGTCTTTTATATACACTACATACACAGATAAGTAAAACAAAATGCATAGACATAAGAGACAATGGTTAATCGTGCCTCACTACAGGTGCAGTGGCACAGAGCTCGTTGCATTTTTCCTCCCTTCTCCCTTCAACCAGTGCACAAACACAATGTGTATTACTCAAAAGGTTTGGCCTTCCCTGCCCCCACTGGCAAAAAGCATTTTATATGAATTTTTTCAAGATATTTATAAAATGTGTTCTTTTACCTCCTCTACTTTTAACATATATCAGGCACTCCTGAACATCTATGAAGATATTTCAAAAACTTCTTATCACTGTCAATTATACATACAGTAGTGGGGAATAAAATGCACACACAAAACAATGGTTATAATACAAAAATGTCTTCTAAATATGACTAGTCTGGCATGAAGTCTTCTGCTCCACATCCTCTAACCCACTGAACCAACATGGACATGTGTGGTTCCTTGTGTCACTTCCAGAGGTGGTCTAACAACTCTATTTCAAAAAGTCACTTTCAGAATACATTTAATTTCCATGATTTTGTAAACAAATGGGCTTTTACAGGATGTGTAATTTTCTAACCCTATCATATGTCAGCAACCTCTTTTCACCTAGAAAGGCTAGATGTAGCAAATTTTTCTTTTAAAAGGTTGGCAGGATTGTTGAGAGCCTCTTTTTCATATTATATACACAGGCTGTCTATAAATGGCCAATCTTCCCAAAGGGTGGTGGGCCTTTCCAGTGGACCAACTGTGGCATGTCATCCTACCATTTCTCACTTCCCACATTAAGGTCTGGTGGAATGAAGATCAACCGCAATCACTGGATGACTGCAAACTGTGAACTGTTCCACTCATTGTCATGTAGGGCTCCATTTGCCTTTCAGGTGTTCAGCCCTTTGTTCCTCATTGTCAGGACTAGGTTGGATTTGCTCTTAGGACACAGTGGTCATGCCAGGACCCAGAACTACATGGCTCCAGGCCCGAGGAGGTGGCTGAGCTTGGTGCAAACACCTGCCTCCTTCTGCCCCATGCCATGATGGCCCTCAGCGCATGTGGGGCACCTTCCCACCCTGCCACACTCGCTGTCACCCAAAGGTGCTATGTCCAAGCACAGCAGGGTTGGACAAGCAGACACTGGCCACTGGCGGGGCCAGGCTCAGAGAGGCCACTGGCGCCATCAGGTCACCAAAGTGGGGTGGAGAGAGGTTCACAGCTGCTTCAAGGCCTGGGCTTGGCCAGTGGGTGCCACAGTGAGAGCTCCAGGTGTCTGCAGGGCAGAGGCTGTGCCTGTGCCAGGTCCCTAGCGTACCTGCCTGTGAGGGAGCTTCCCTGCTTGACTTCTCACCATACTTTCTGCCAGATTCTACATTTCTTCATGTATTATCATTTCTGTGGTTTTCTGTTGCAGCAGCACAAAGTGACTAGGATAACCTTAAGATCCATTCCTACACACGTTCTCCAGGTTTCTGTTGATAGAAATTGGCAAAATCATGCAATACTTTTTGGTGTGTATTATGGCTCCTCTCAGATCATCCTCTGTATCTCATCCTTAGACTTGCTGACAATGGTGGCAGAAGGCAGACAGGTTCCTAGGCAGGAAGGAGTGGGTCCCGGTGAGGCCCAAACCTGAAGCCAGAGATGGCCTGAAGCCTGGGAGCTGGGCTGCCAATTCTGGGTGGATTCCAGGGCCCAGTGTGGTAACTTCCTTGATGCCTTTCAGCCAGTCAGACAGTGCTTTTCCTGGGCCCGCCCATGGACCAATGAGCATGCACTTCCTCAATTCTGAGCCCATTCTGAGCCCAGACTCAGGCACATGTGGGACTACCTACCTGCCTGTGTATAGGAGCTACTCACTTCAGGCCTTCTGTCTGCTGAGAGCTGTTCTGTCACTCAATAAAGCACTTCTCTGCCTTGCTCACCCTCCAGTTGTCTCTGTAACCTCATTCTTCCTGAACGTGGGGCAAGAACTCGGGACCTGCTAAATGGCAGGCATGAAAATGTCTGTAATACTTTCCTGGCCAGTTTGCTGAGCTGCGGACAGTAACATGCTCCCATTTGTGGGGCTGTGGGAGTGAAGTGTGGCGACCCTTCTAGGGGTCCAGACCTTGGGACTTCCTGAGTCAATGCTGTAACACTATAGCCCTCCCACCTTTCACTGGTGTTGGGAAGCTGCCCCATGTGATGGGAAGCAGCAGCAGAACCGGGCCAGCCCAGGAACCATGGGCCAGAGTGAGTCAGTGGGACTGAACGAGCTGTAACACAAACTGGCTAAAACACACCCACCTCGTCATTTACCGTGCTGCAGGTGGTGGGAACAAGAGAGCTGTAACATGCCCATCCCCACCCCTTGGGGTTCCACTGTTGCTGATGTCTCCGAGTTTTCAGGCATCACTGCATTCTCCTCATCCAGATGCCAGTGTCCACAGCAGAAGCTGCTTGTGGTACGCCTGGTCTAGCCACAGCCTCACACAGAACCAGTGCCTGGAGCTGCCCACCCCACCACAGCATCCAGTGTACCTGGCTGTGCACAGTGGCTGGACCCTGCACTTTCTCCCTCACATACCCCTCACCTCTTCACTCCTGCCTCGCCCTCAGTGGGTGTGGGATCCAGGTCTGTAGTGCAAGCCAAGTGCATCTGACAGGTTGAGTGGGCGGGACAAGCCCAGCAGGCACGAGCAAAACTCAAGCAGAGGCACTGCTGGCAACAGAGGTTGGTGAAGTGACCCCCAAAGGATTGTGGGACACTAAGACTTGTATCTAGTTACAGTAGCAGAAGCAATGATAGGTGGTAGGGAAATGTTCTGAGGAGAATCAGAGCCTCCTCCAGTTCTTCATGCAGAGGGGACAGCTCTTCAGACAGGAGTGGAGGGCTGCTTCTACTGCCAAAGACAATTCTTCTGTAATTGAGGTACACATGGTATTAGACTTTGCATTTGGTTTTCAGAAATCTTAGCCTTGCCGCCCCAGGAGATAAGTTTCCTTGGAAGTAGTCATTGAAGTAGCACTGTGAGCTGGGAACTTAAAGCCTTTCATTCATAATTTTGTTTCCCTAAATGCTCCAGCACACTTTTTATTTAAATGCTCTATAGCAGAAAATATTTTGTCACCCACAACCTTTGCTTTCTCTTTCTATAGACATATTATTATAGGCATTTCCAGGTGATAATTTGAGTAACTGTTTAGCCACTGCATCTAATAGACTGTTAATGCTGCCTATACCACTGGAAACAGTCATTAATGCCTTTAAAGCAGAGCAGATCAGAGCACTGAGAACACCCAGAGGCAGTTTAGCAACTAATATTTAAGACTGTGTTTCTTAGAAACTGCTTTTAATATTATTTTTTAATTTCAAACTTTTATTTTTTAGTTGAGAAATGAAAAGTATATGTATTTATTGTGTACGTGTCATTTTGGAATATGTATACATGGTGGAATGGCTAAATTGAGCTAATGAACATATGCATTACTTCACATAACTTTATTTTTTTCGTGACAGTTCTAAATTCTGTATCATTCAGGTTTCAGTCAGAGAAACAGAACCACCAGGATGAGTGTGTGTGTGTGTGTGTGTGTGTGTGTGTGTGTGTGTGATTAGAGACAGGTAAAGTACATTCTCCAGCCTTAATTTCTTTTGAAACTTTTTCTTGAGGTGGGGTGTTGGAGGGGGTGGAGAAGAGTTCTATAATATTATTATCAAATCTGTTTTTTGTGGGTCTGTGTCCCTGGGCTGGAAACTTCACAGGTGTTTCTTAGCTTTTGTCTCACTTAGATGAGACAGAAAGTCTAGAGAGGACTGAAGTTGGGCAATTGCCCTTCCCCTAGGTGGGACAGGGCTCTGGTAAAGTCTTTTTCTATGAGTACTTTGTGATGAAGAATGTTCTGAGTGTGTTTCAGATGGTTATTTTTACCTTCCTTCTGGGCTCCTCACTGTGGGAACCTGGCAGTGTTTCTGGAGGTAAAAGCCATGAAAGTGTGGGGGCCCCTTGACACTGTAACCCCCAAGAGTTTCTCTCTTCCACACTCAGCCTCCAGCAATTTGCCCAATCACTATTTAGTTTTTCCTACCAGTTTAAGGCTTCAGTGACTTCTACTCCAGGTAAACTAATCTCAGTTGTAATTATCTGTGTTTGTCTGTCTCTTCAGATTGTAGGATGTCAGTTTGCCTTGAAACCTCATTGATAGATCCAAGAAGAGTCACTGACCTGCATTTTGTTCAATTTTTTTCTTGTCGTACGGACAAGAGTGTCAACTTCCAAGCTCTTTATGAATTGGAGTTGAAACTGGAAGTTGGTGTCTTTTTAAAAAAAAAAAAAATCCTTTAAAACCAGTATTTTCAATAGACTATGTCTCAGTAGTGATCATTTTCTTCAAATCATCCTCAAACAATACAGTGCATTTGCAATTGGAAAATTTAGGTTTTTTTCTTTTTATCTTTGCATTTTTCCCCCATCATTTCTATGTACTTAGTTAGGGAAACAATTTATCCATATGTCACCTCGTCTCCTTTATTAGTTCAACATAGCTTCACTTTTTTTGTTTGTTTGTTTGTTTGTTTTGTTTGAGACGGAATCTTGCTCCCTTACCCAGGCTGGAGTGCAGTGGCCTGGTCTCGGCTCACTGCCAGCTCTGCCTCCCAGGTTCATGCCATTCTCCTGCCTCAGCCTCCCGAGTAGCTGGGATTACAGGCGCCCGCCACCGTGCCCAGCTAATTTTTTGTATTTTTAGTAGAGATGGAATTTCACCATGTTAGCCAGGATGGTCTCTATCTCCTGACCTCGTGATCCACCCGCCTCAGCCTCCCAAAGTGCTGGGATTACAGGCGTGAGATACCGCGCCTGGCCCACCATAGCTTCTCTTTACTTCCTTTTACCATTTATCTACATTAGGCATTCTGTTAGTATTTTCTTGAGATTGTCATCAACTTGGTCTTTTGCTACAATCACTTATTTGTTGTTACTTAAAAATAATTAATTGGTTCTTAGTTTTATTTTGTCCCCAGTTCATTCTCCAGTCACATTTTTACCTCATCGTGTTGTCATGATTTCACCTTGAATTTCTTCTTTCAAACATTTTATCTTTTCTTTAATTTTATTTAATTAATAAAGTTTTTTTTATTACCAATGTCTTTCATCCAGACTGGATAATTTTTGTAGGTTGCAGAATATATGCTTACATATTATTTGTTTTTTATTGTCAAAATTTTGTTTTCTTTTGCTGTATTGTTTTGTTATAGCTGCTTCGCCTTTTCTACTCCCCCTACTCATTTCTCAAATATATGGGTAGATTCTCCTTCTCTACCTTTCCACTTTATCTCTGGTCCTTCTTGTAAATCCCCCCTTGATCTTATTGGCTGGATTTTATGTTTGGATTTTTAGTTACTTAGAGAAGGTAAGTGGTGGCATGGAGGAGAGAGAGACTAGAGCTATGCATCAGTTCTATTCAAGTATTTTGTCTTTAATCCCTTTCTTTGGAAGTTTACTAAACCTTTTGTACTAGATTTTATACTGTCTATTTGTGGGGGAACTTCGGGTCATTTTCTGCATTTTAGGGTGAGTCCACCAATTTCGCTGCACTGAGTCTTTGGATATATGAAAACAACGATTGCTTAACTCACCATTTTCCAGCCATTTCTCCTCTCATTTGAGGAAATGTTGGAGATAAACTCAAAATTTGGAGGTTTTCTATATAATGTGATGCTTTTTAGCTACTATGAAAAGGTATCCACTGGTGTGGGGAGTGATAGTTCCCTTTTATTCTAATATTTTCTTCTGCCAAACTTTTATCTATTATAGACAGTCAGTTCCAGATAATTCTTCCTGAGGTATTTCTCTCATGTTCCTTTAAGCCAGGAAAAAACAAAATTGTGACTCTCTTTAGTTTTTCTGGCTTTCATTCACCTGCCCTTCAGTCATCTTTCCTGGGCCATCAAGAGACTTTTCAGGATTTTATCCACTCACTTTTTTATTCATAGTACAGCTTCTGCTTGGGGTGTGTGTGTGTGTGTGCATTTGGGAGGCAGAGGGGTCAGTAGAGAAATCTTGCATTATTCTTAAAATCTTCAGTATATAAAGATACTTTTTAAAATTTAGGATTCTGTAGTCCCAGCTACTCGGGAGGCTGAGGCAGGAGAATGGCGTAAACCCGGGAGGCGGAGCTTGCAGTGAGCTGAGATCCGGCCACTGCACTCCAGCCTGGGCGACAAAGCGAGACTCCGTCTCAAAAAAAAAATAAATAAAAAATTTAGGATTCATGGTCTGTCCCATTTCTTGTAAGAGTATTATTTGTATAATTTTGTGTTCATTTTACTTCTTATTTTCATTAGTTTAGGTTTAGACAAGGAAATTTCTGTAATTATATATTTACTCTACCATATTTCTTCGTAAGTCCTTTAATATAATTCAATATTTGGTGGTGATCAAGTGACCCAGTGTTTCTTAGAGGAGAATTGTTATGAAGATTAGCCTAATGAACACACATCACAGTGTGATTTATCTTCTAGTGTGAGAATTTAGATAATGGGAAAAAGAGGCTGAGTAATTGAAATCCATCCATGCATTATGGGTACTGAAAGGATTTTAGTCATTACTATCAACTTCTTTTCTGACTAAATTTGCTACTAGTCTCATTGATTCTGCTAAATTAATTATAAAGACAGAATGAGAAGTACAAGGGTCAGATAGGAAATAAAAGAAGGACTGTATAATTAACATGTCTGATAGTTACCACTCCTCTACACCCCCCAGTCCTATGTCCAGATATATGAAAGCTGACATGTGTCTCAGAAATGAAAACTTACCCCAAAAGACATTACACTTTGTGTTAGTCCATTCTCACATTCCTATAAAGAACTACCTGGCCCTGGATAATTTATGAAGAAAAGAGGTTTAATTGACTCACAGGTCTGCAGTTTTAGCAGGAAGCATGGCTGGGAGGCCTCAGGAAACTTACAATCATGGTGGAAGGTGAAGGGGAAGCAGGCATGTCTTACCGTGACGGAGCAGGAGGGAGAGAGAGTGCAAAGTGGGAAGCGCTACACACTTTTAAACAACTCGATCTCATGAGAATGCATTCACTACCAGGAGAACAGCAAGAGCGAAGTCCACCTCCATGACTCAATTACCTCCCATCAGGCCCTCCTTCAACACATGGGGATTATTGTTTAGCATGAGATTTGGGTGGGGACACAGTGAAACCATATCAATCTTGGAAATAAAGAATCTTCAAAACCAATATAGTGAGATTAAATATAGGCAAAACTATGAGGTTGGTGAAGTTTGCCTTCTGAGCCACTTAATCTTTTGTTTCCTGGATCACAGCTTCCTCGAGCTGCTCATAACTATTCATATGCCCCTCGGCAAAACCTGTTCTCAATTTTTTTACTCTGAAGAATAAATAACTGATGGAGGACCCCACACAGAGGATATTTTCATTTAATCAGGATTTAAGGATTAAGTAAACGAGTTAGATTGTGGAATGTGGAATTTTATGTATCAGCAAGCTTATAAGGAAGGATTTCTTTTTACTTTGGGGCCTCTTGGGTCCCTGAAATCACATTATATGGCTAATGCCTATTCTGTTCTCTGCATAAGGAAAACTCTCAGTGGTTATTAACTTCTTTTTGAGTTCTCTACTCTGCTGAAAGTTAGCAAAGCTTTGTGTACTCATTCAGCAAATATCAATTTATTGACATTTGTTTAATACAGCAAAGGGAAAAAGGTTAGAAATATTTTTCAACAATTTGATATTTTAACAGTTTTCACCTTCAGGTTATGCGAGGCCTTAAAATACCTTACTACCTTTTAAGGTCTTATACACTAAAATCTTAAACATTCGGCTGGGACTAATGTTTAAGTCCAAGGGCTTTCTTTGACTGAACATTTGCCATGACTAGGCACAATATCTAGAATCCTTCCATAGCTCAACCACTTTGGAGTCTTTTCTCATTTTATCAAGAAAGAAAGGACCCAAACAATGCCCAAATCATACTTGAACCCTAGTCTAAGTGTATTTGAAACTTCTGGTTCAACGTAGGAAGCATTTATGCAACCCTGTGCAAGTACTATAGAGCGCTATGAGAAAATAGATTTCTTTCATGCAACGAAACTTTGATAATTGCTTATGTCTCCTTATGGTCCCATGAGCATGTCACGGTTACAGATCTTTTATCACAGTGGAGATAGAGTGCAAGCAGGGAAAGGCAGATCATAAACAAACAAAAAGTAAAATATACAATGTGTCAGATGGTCTTAAGTATTATGGAAAAAAGTAAAATGAGGTTGGGAATTCTGAGGTTGGGGGAGAGTTGCATTTTAATCTAAGGTAGTTAGGGAAAGCCTCATGGAGGTGACAGTTGACAAAAATTCAAAGGAGATTTAGGACTGAGCCATTCAGATATTTGGGGAAAGAGTGTACCAGGCACAGTGAATAGCAAGTGCAAACAGTTTTTCAATTAAGGGTGTACCTGGTTTATTTTAAGCACAGAAAGGAGTTTAGTGTTAGCAGAAAGGATAAGAGAAGGAGGGGAGTAATGGGAAATGAAGCCATAGAGGTGAGAGAATCGATGGGAGATCTTGTGGGGTCTTATAGACCAATTGTAAGGATTTGATTTACTTTAGTTAGAGTGAAGTGGGAGGGTATTAGACATTCTGAATAGAAGTCTGACATGATCTAACTTAAGTTGTTCAAAGGATCACTTTAGTTTCTGTCTTGAGATTAAACCATAAGAGGGCAGGGGTGGAAACAGCATATCTAGTATAACATTCCAGGCAATTGGTTATTAGAATTGTGGTGGCAGGGAGGCGGGTGGGATTCTGGATGTATGTGGAAGGAGAGTCAACAAGATTTACTAAAGGATAGGATGGTGGTCAGGAGGGGAAAAGTGCACTTAGGGATGTCTCCAAGAGTTTTGGCCTGCATTTGTTAGGAGATGGTAACAATTGAGATGGAGAGGATTGTTGGAAGAATGAACTTTGATGAATAATCAGGAGTTCAGTTAGGAGATGCCTAGTAGAAAATTGAAGTTCAAGACTGAAATTCAAGACTGGAGATTTAAAAAACCTGGCTGTCATCAGCACATAAATGGTATTTAAGAGAAGAAGTCTAAGCCCTCCAGACATTATTACTCAGGCTTCTTTGTCCTCTGGCTTGTTGTTGGATTTTGTCAATGGGTGGCCCTTTCAGGAGAGAAGAAAGAAGAGAAAAGCAAGGTCTGTGTTTTTTCCCCATCAACTCATGTTAGGCAGCCCCTCTGCTGTAGTGAGAGCTTTCACTGGGTTCTGATCACTGCTTCTTCCCAGTCCCTCCAGGCCTAGGGCTGACGGAGTGTCAGTTGCTTCTCACTGTTACCAGTCCTGGCTGCTGTATCATCTCTTATTGGCTCCCTTGACCCTGTCCACTCCCTTTAACTCTCTTCAGTTACTGCTTCAGAGTATAACATCTTTTTCCTACCAGGACCCTAATGACATTAGCAGATCTGGTAAAATAGTTGGCAAGCAGTGGCACTTGAGTCCTGAGGCCAAATCTATTGTCGATTTGTGCTTATCATTTTGATAATTGATAATTATCATGATTCCTATATGGTTATTGAAATGATTATTTTTATTATCATTTAATTTAGTTAATTTTGTTCTATCTTACAACAACATGTATTAGAAGCATGATGTAAGGAAGAAGCAGTTTAGGCTTGTTGTATGATCTTGGGAAAGTCATATCACTTCCTGAACTTAAGTTTCTGGATAAGTGAGCGTGGTAATTACTGCCTCTTAATAAATAACAAGTCCTTCAATATTAAACCTCCTCCCAGGTCCTTGAAGGAAGTTGTTAGAGGAGCACAAAGGTTAACTGCCTACTTTCAAATTTGTCTAAAGGTACAATCCTGGTACCTAAAACCCACTATTGCTAGCCAGGGTTAGAAGAGATGGGTAGGAGAAGGGGAAGGCTGTCAGTACCTGCAATGTCAAAAAGCATGCCATTTTAAACAGTTTTCAGTATTTTTTTTCTCAGAATAAATTCTTTTGGTCAAAGTCACATAAGGAAGGGCAGAAAACAAATCTAAAGACTTTGGAATGGCAGTCCAAATATTGACTGTTACCAGCATGTTTCCTCCGGGTCTCCCCACTGAAGGCTACATCTAGGAATGATACACAGTCACGCAACCCTGGAGTTTGTCAGCTGAGCACCTCTGGATCTCTGGCCTTCAGCACCCGGAGAATAATTCTTAAATCTACAAACTGTCTCGTGCAGCATTTTTTTTTTCCCTTCTCCTCAAATAATATCCAATTACTGAGTGCTGTGCTGGGAGAACCTGGGGAAATGCTAGAAGGAAACGCAGCTGAGAGCCACTGTGGTTTGACAGCTCTCCAGCTCCTTTGAAAATATTTTGGCAAAAACAAGATTTTAAGTAAAACTGTTTCCTTTGGTAACATACCCAAAACTGCAGGTTTTACATTTTCAGTACTATGATTTGGGCCAAAAGTGGAAAAAGAAAAAAAAATGGGGAGCTAAAAGCTGTTCTTGAGGGAGGAAGATAGAATCTAAGAAAAAGGGGACTGTTTCGCATGGGATGCAGATATGAGAGTAGGAGGGAAACAGATGGAAGCATATTGAACTTTCTCTCCTCACTTCTTTTCTCTACTAAAGAATTTCCCCGTCAAAACACAAGGCTCTTTTTTTGCCTTAAGATGGCCAGGAGAGGATTCACTGGGGAATTACTAGGCTAGGATTTGTGTTATTGCTTATTATAGGATGAGCAATAGCAACTGGGGAGGGTCAAACCACATGGGTGCTTCATTTCAGGCCATCCTACATTATAGCAGATGCAGGAGGGGATAAAATGGATAATAGTTATATCAACCCTGTTAGTTGGTCCTTGGAGAATATGCTCATTTATTCTTGCTTCATTTTTTTTCCTGATTGCATCCATGCATAAATTCCCTCCATTTTTGAAAACATCAGCTCTCTCCTATCCCAGGACCTTTGTAGATACCTTCTCTACCCAGAATGCTTTTCCCTCAAACTCCACCATTCTTTTCAGGGAAGCCTCCCTTTATCCTACAAGTGATGGTAGTGTTTTATGTTGTCTTTCTGGCCATCTGTTTACATATTCCCCAACACTGTAAATTCTACAAGGGCCTGTTCACCATCACAACCCCAAGGGATGGCATAAGGTGAATGTTCAATTTAAAAGGTTAGCAAGTTGTCTGACTAAACCTGCTTTTCTTTAGTTTCCTTTTCTCATTATACTTCTTTCCTAATAATCTAGTTCTCCTTTGTTTTTGTTTCCCCTTATATTGCTCTTTTTTCCTATTACCCTTTCTCCGAGACTTCTCCTTATGTAGAAGCTTTGCCTAAAGCAAGGGTTTGTAGGAAATATACTCTGAACTATATAATGTTAATATCAGAAGGTACTTTGGAGATTATGTAATTAAACCCACCTCCAGTTTTATAATTGTGCTCCATTGTCCAAGGTCACAGAGCTAGTTGGGAACAGAATTTAGATTTGAATCCTGTAATCCCAACTCTATGTTAAGTCTTCCTTTCATTATTGTCACTCTATACAAAGTGTTAGACAAAAGGGTGAGGTTCCAAAAATACTAATCATCTCTCTACAACACAAGCTCCATATCATCCAAGAGTTTGACATCTCGTTGGCAAGAAAAGACTGCTCCCTGGGTCCTTCCCAAAAAATTGCTATTATAAGAATAAAACTTATGTTCAAACTCTGTCCTTAACTTCCCTCAGACTCAGGAAGATCCATTTATCTTAGCGTGCTAAGGGAGAGATACAAGTTTGATATTTAGTTCCTAAATAAATGTTTATGTCAAAAACAGTGAACCCAAAAGTTCAAAACCCTATTAAAAAGAGAGAAGACTAGGAGAGAGAAATATTAATAATGATAATAATAACAATAGCTGACATTTATTACTAGCACTGCTCTAGCAACCTGTCCTAAATGACATATATTTACTCGGTTAATCCTCCATCAACCTGTAACTTAAATACTATTATCCCTACTTCATCAATGAGGAAACTGAAGCATAAAACAACTGTTCAATGTATTTATCTAGTAAATGAAAAGCTGAGATTTGAACCTGAGCAGTTTACTCCAGCATCAACACTCTGTGGAACATCTAGATGAAGATTCTACCCCCGAAACAGAGATAAGTTTTTACAACCTCCGTGAAAGATCCCACTGATATAACCAAGTTCTACCAGGCCCGAAATAATTTGGAGTCAAAACCTTGGGAATGGCCGGTCTTTCACAATTGTATATGTAACTGGCTGCCCTGTTCATGAAGCACTGAACTGATTCTGAGAATTTTCTTTTATCTGTCTGTTCTCTGTAAATAATTTTCACTTGTTGCCAGTTTTTTTAATTCAGGCAATATCCTTTCTCACAAGCTGAAGAACCTATAAAGGGCATGATGGTTTCAATAGGAGTGAAAGTCAAGAGGCGCCTCAGAAAAGGGTTTTGTTACCACTTCACTGTGGCACTTAGCATGAAATCCAAATTTCACCCACACAGCCTTACAGGGAGGGCCTTGCTCATGATTTGATGTGATCTCCCACCACTCCCTGTGCTATAGCCATTGCAATACTCCTGCAGCCTCTCGAACTCGCAACTGTGTCCTGCCCCCAGGACCTGTGTTCTTGCTCTTATGTGGCAAGTGGCTTTCAGAAAAAAAATAGTGCAGTTATAGAACAAATTTTTCATGCTATACTTTTACTGTGCAGAACTTTTACTGTGCAGAAAGTTCTTTTAGACAGTGTTGGATTGAGGAACATAAGGGCTGGAAGAAAAGTCAGCATGAAGGAAGTCTTTCAAGGCAGTAAAGGGCATTGGCTTTAAGATTAGATCAGCATTGATTCTTTGCTCTTCCACTTATTATCTCTGTGTTCTTCTATAAATTAATTAATCTCTTTATACCTAGTTTCTGGCACAGAAATTGAATGAATATATGTATCCATTTAATCACCTAAAGAGGTATGTATACATATGTATTATGTATTTTGCCACAAATTCTGGACAACTGCTAGTCCTCAACTAAGGGAAAATAGCAGCAATACCAATAGAATGTAAATCGGATGAAAGCCACTCTGCTAAGGATTAAGATTCACATAGATGGCCAGTATGTGCATGCATAATATGTATGTACAAGGCCTAGGCTCCACCTAAATAGGTCAGAAAGATAGAAGGGCGGATTTTACAAGTAACCGTTTTAGGAGGAGTTTTTGTTTGTTTGTTTTTAAATTTATTTTTATTTTTTATTTCTGTAGGTTTGGGGGGAGCAGGTAGTGTTTGGTTATATGAATAAGTTCTTTAGTGGTGATTTCTGAGATTTTGGTGCACCCATTACCCAAGCAGTATTGACTGTACCCAGTTTGTAGTCTTTTATCTCTCAACCACCTCCCACCCTTTCCCTTGAGTCCCCAGAGTCCACTGTATCATTCTTATGCCTTTGCATCCTCATAGCATAGCTCCCACTTATGAGTGAGAACATGCGATGTTTAGTTTTCCATTCCTGAGTTATTTCACTTAGAATAATTGTCTCCAATTTCAACCAGGTTGCTGTGAATGCCATTATTTTGTTCCTTTTTTATGCCTTAGTAGTATTCCATGGTATGTATATGCCATAATTTCTTTATCTGCTCGTTGATTGATGGGCATTTGGGCTGATTTCATATTTTTGCAATTGTGAATTGTGCTGCTGTAAACATATGCGTCCAAGTATCTTTCTCATATAATGATTTCTTTTCCTCTGGGTAGATACTGAGGAGTGGGATTGCTGGATCAAATGGTAGTTCTACTTTTAGTTCTTTAAGGAATCTCCACACTGTTTTCCATAGTGGTTGTATTAGTTTACATAGTAGTTTATGACCAGTAGTGTAAAAATGTTCCCTTTTTACCATATCCCCACCAACATTTATTATTTTTTGATTTTTTGATTATGGTCATTCTTGCAGGAGTAAGGTGGCATCACACTGTGGTTTTGATTTGCATTTCCATGATCACTAGTGATGCTGAGTACTTTTTCATATGTTTGTTGGCCATTTGGTACCTCTTCTTTTGAGAATTGTCTATTCATGTCCTTAGCCCACTTTTTGATGAGATCGTTTTTTTTTTTTCTTACTAATTTGTTTGCACTCCTTGTAGCTTCTGGATATTAGTCCTTTGTTGGATATATACATTACAAAGATTTTCTCCCACTCTGTTGGTTGTTTGTTTACTCTGCTGTTTCTTTTACTGTGCAGAAGCTTTGTAGTTTTATTAAGTCCCATCTATTTATCTTTGTATTTGTTGTATTTGCTTTTGGGTTCTTGGTCATAAAGAACTTTGCCTAAGCCAGTGTCTATAAGAGTTTTTCCAACATTATCTTCTAGAATTTTTATGGTTTCAGGTTTTAGATTTAAGTCCTTCATCCATCTTGAGTTGATTTTTGTATAAAGTGAGAGATGAGGATGCAGTGTCATTCTTCTACATGTGGCTTGTCAATTATCCCAGCACCATTTGTTGAATAGGGTTTCCTATCCCCACTTTATGTTTTTGTTTGCTTTGTCAAGGATCAGTTGGCTGTTAAGTATTTGGCTTTATTTCTGGGTTCTCTATTCTGTTCCATTGGTCTGTATGCCTATTTTTATACCAGTACCATGCTGTTTTGGTGACTATGATCTTATGGAATAGTTTGAAGTCAGGTAATGTGATGCCCACAGATTTGTTATTTTTGCATAGTCTTGCTTTGGCTATGTGGGCTTTTTTTTGGTTCCATATGAGTTTTATAATTGTTTTTTCTAGTTCTGTGAAAAACGATGGTGGTATTTTGATGGAAATTGCATTAAATTTGTAGATAGCTTTTGACAATATCGCCATTTTCACAATACTGGTTCTACCCATCCATAAACATGGGATGGGTTTCCACTTGTTTGTGTTGTCTATGATTTCTTTCAGCAGTGTTTTGTAGTTTTCCTTGTAGATGTCTTGCACCTCTTTGGTTAGGTATATTCCTAAGGATTTTTTTACAACTATTGTAAAACAGGTTGAGTTCTTGATTTGATTCTTAGCTTGGTCACTTTCAGTGTATAACAGAGCTACTGATTTGTGTACATTAATTTTGTATCCTGAAACTTTACTGAATTCATTTATCAGTTCTAGGAGCTTTTTGAAGAAGTCTTTAGAGTTTTCTAGTTATACAATCACATCATCAGCAAACAGCAACAGTTTGACTTCCTCTTTACTGATTTGGATGCCTTTTATTTCTTTCTCTTGTCTGATTGCTCTGTCTAGAACTTCCAGTATTGTGTCGAATAGAAGTGGTGAGAATGGGTATCCTTGCCTTGTTCCAGTTCTCAGAGGTAATACTTTCAACTTTTCCTCATTCAGTATTATGCTGGCTATGGGTTTGTCACAGATGGCTTTTATTACATTAAGATATGTTAGGAAGGAGTTATCTTAAGGTAAGTTTCTGTAAGATAAGGTAAGATCATAAGGGGATGACATAGAGGGGACATGAAGAGAGAAAAGATAGGAAGAAAGCTAGAAAGGATGTATAAGCATCAATTTCCACTTTCTGATTGCTGAAGGGATGACAGTGTTGTCAGTCAAAAATAATACCACATACCAGTGACGAGATTGGATAGTGTAATCTTTACTGGGAGAGGGCAGAAGAAAGTGAAAGTAGGAACAAAAGGTGTTTTCCATTGCCCCTGAAATCCCATTATTACTAGGGCAGGGGTTGGTTTTATTTCTAAAATAAAAGTCTGACTTTTTGATAATTGCTGCCTGAAGTCTACATAGAGAAAGTTTCTGAGGCTGTATTTGAGCTCCACTGGGAAGGAGTGCATGAATAAAGAGCAACTTCTGCACAGACACAGAAATCTCCTCCTAAGGTCAACTCTGCCGGCAAACCTGGTCCTGTACTTAAACCACCTTTCCTACATATCATCCCATGACTGTATCCTTGCTGTCATTCAGGTATCAGCTTAAACATGACTGCTCAGCAAAGCTATATACCTGTCTACCCTCTCTTTGTTCCATACAGCATGACTGTAATGATTTTAGGCTGAAAAAAGCTTAAAACACATATAACTTCAAAGCAACAATAACAGCAAAGGAAAAGAACATTCATTAAATCTCCCACACACCTTACTCCAGTAATACTACTTCCTAGTATACTTGACAGGATAAATTATTTATTAATTAAAAGTAAATAAGTAGGGTTAGAGGATACAGCCAAAAATAGATTTGGCTTAGTATAATTAATATTAAGAATTCCATCTGATGTACTTGGCTAACAGGGCCAGTTGTTTATTTCAGCCACTTTTCTTTCAAATAATAACATTTTTTAAATCACATAAAGGATTTTTTTTCTATCCACTGAGAAAGGATAAATGCATCCAACCCTTTATGAGAACTATCAGATAATTGAGAAACAAGTGAAAGGGTGGAGATAGAAATGGACTTGAGGGCAGTGTACAGCCTTTTCATTTTAACCTAGTACAAAATTTAATGGGATGATTACTATTAATCCTGACTCTTTTATGCAGCCATCACTGTCTAAATGTCAATTTTAAGTAGGACTATATGTCCAGCTTGTGCCAGTGAGCTGATAAAGGATTTCTGACGATAAGTAATAAAGCCATGAATGATATAGTCTCTGGTTTCATTTTTATTGAAATAGTGAAATCTCTAATAATAATATTTGCTGAAATAGCCTTACCTACAGTCTACCTATTCCTCATGTAAAACATTAGTGCTGTGGTTTGACTGTCTGTCCACTCCAAAACTCATGTTGAAATTTAATTGCCATTGTAACTGTTTTAAGAGGTAAAAGCCATTGTGGAGAATCTCCATGAGGCCTAGTAGAGCTATGGGGATGGGGCTACCCCCAAGACCCCAAAACTGTAGAGCTATCAGTGAGCAATGACAGTGTGGGAGAGCTGCAGGAATGAGACTCCAACCTGTGAGAGCTCCTGCATGGGCTGAGTCCAGTAAAGCTATATAGCAGGATTGCCTAAGATGTTGGTGGACCAACCCCACCCCAGTGTGCCCAGGGACATGAACTCGAGAAAGATTAGTCTCCAACTTTAAGATTTAATGTTGTTTTCCCTGTTGGATTTTGGACTTGCTTGGGACCAGTTACTCCTTTTTTTTTTCTTGACTATTTACCCCTGTTGATATGGGAATGTCTAGTCTATGTCCTACCATTGTATCTTGGAAGCCCATAATTTGTTTTGATTTCACAGACTCACAGCTGGAGAAGAATTTCCCTCAAGATGAATTGTGCCTTGGACTTCACCCATATTTGATTTAGATGAGACTCTGGGCTTTAGACTTCTGAGCTGGGGCTAGAATGAGTTAAGACTTTTGGAGCTACTGGGAAGCAATGAATGTATTTTGTGTGTGAAGACATGAATTTAGGTGGGGGTGGGCAGGAGCATAATTCTATGGTTTGAATGTTTGTCCTCTCCAAAATGCATGTTGCAATTTGTCAGTGTAATGGAAGTAAGAAGTAAGTCCTTTAAGAGGTGATGAGTCCATAAGGGCTATACCCTCATGAGTGGAATTAATGCCATCATAAAAGGATGAGTTTGGCCTCCTCTTGCATTCTCTCTTTTCTCTTGCCCTTTTGCCATGTGACCCTCATGGCAGAGGGCCCTCATAAGATCCCATTCCCTTGATCTTGGACTTTGCAACCTGCAAGAATGGTAAGAAATAAATTTCTGCTCATTATAATTTATTGTGTCTCACATATTCTGTTAAAACGACACAAAATGAATTAAGACCCTTTGTCTGAACAACCCAGAGTTGCTGTTCAATAAGTGAGTATTTTTAGGCAGTAAAGGTTATATTAAGCTGTCAAAAAAGTCATCTTTTTGAATATGGAATAAATATACGTTAGATATAATCAAAAAGGACCTTGCTAAAACAGTTAATAACAAATCTAGAAAGATTTCAAAGCTTACATTTCAAAACAATTATTAATCAACCTGGGGACTAAATTCTCCCCAGGTGCTTTATTCAGTTCCATTTTTTAATTGAACTGTACAGTGCAAGAAACTTTTCTGAGATCTAATCAGGAAATAGCCGGGATCTACAAAAACTAACTTAGGTGATCTTGGTTTATAGCAGGGTTTCTCAGCCTCAACAATTACTGTATTTTGGGTCAAATAATTCTTTGTTGTGGGACATTCTCCTGTGCATTGCTGAATGTTTAACAGCATCCTTGGCCTCTATCCACTAGATGACAGTGACATCCTCTTCCCCAGTTTAACAAACAAAAGTGTCTCCAGACATTGCCAAATGTTCTTTGGAGGACAAAATTAACCCATGTTTTTTTTTTTTTTTTTTTTTGTTTTTTAATTAATTAATTTATTTTTTATTATTATTATACTTTAAGTTCTAGGGTACATGTGCATAACGTGCAGGTTTGTTACATATGTATACTTGTGTCATGTTGCTGTGCTGCACCCATCAACTCGTCAGCACCCATCAACTTGTCATTTACATCAGGTATAACTCCCAGTGCAATCCCTCCCCCTTCCCCCCTCCCCATGATAGGCCCCGGTGTGTGATGTTCCCCTTCCCGAGTCCAAGTGATCTCATTGTTCAGTTCCCACCTATGAGTGAGAACATGCAGTGTTTGGTTTTCTGTTCTTGTGATAATTTGCTAAGAATGATGGTTTCCAGCTGCATCCATGTCCCTACAAAGGACACAAACTCATCCTTTTTTATGGCTGCATAGTATTCCATGGTGTATATGTGCCACATTTTCTTAATCCAATCTGTCACTGATGGACATTTGGGTTGATTCCAAGTCTTTGCTATTGTGAATAGTGCCGCAATAAACATACGCGTGCATGTGTCTTTATAGCAGCATGATTTATAATCCTTTGGGTATATACCCATTAATGGGATGGCTGGGTCATATGGTACATCTAGTTCTGGATCCTTGAGGAATCGCCATACTGTTTTCCATAATGGTTGAACTAGTTTACAATCCCACCAACAGTGTAAAAGTGTTCCTATTTCTCCACATCCTCTCCAGCACCTGTTGTTTCCTGACTTTTTAATGATCGCCATTCTAACTGGTGTGAGATGGTATCTCATTGTGGTTTTGATTTGCATTTCTCTGATGGCCAGTGATGATGAGCATTTTTTCATGTGTCTGTTGGCTGTATGAATGTCTTCTTTTGAGAAATATCTGTTCATATCCTTTGCCCACTTTTTGATGGGGTTGTTTTTTTCTTGTAAATTTGTTTGAGTTCTTTGTAGGTTCTGGATATTAGCCCTTTGTCAGATGAGTAGATTGCAAAAATTTTCTCCCATTCTGTAGGTTGCCTGTTCACTCTGATGGTAGTTTCTTTTGCTGTGCAGAAGCTCTTTAGTTTAATTAGATCCCATTTGTCAATTTTGGCTTTTGCTGCCGTTGCTTTTGGTGTTTTAGACATGAAGTCTTTGCCCATGCCTATGTCCTGAATGGTACTACCTAGGTTTTCCTCTAGGATTTTTATGGTATTAGGTCTAACATTTAAGTCTCTAATCCATCTTGAATTAATTTTCGTATAAGGAGTAAGGAAAGGATCCAGTTTCAGCTTTCTACTTATGGCTAGCCAATTTTCCCAGCACCATTTATTAAATAGGGAATCCTTTCCCCATTTCTTGTTTTTCCCTTTGAAAACTGGCACAAGACAGGGATGCCCTCTCTCACCACTCCTATTCAACATTGTGTTGGAAGTTCTGGCTAGGGCAATCAGGCAAGAGAAAGAAATCAAGGGTATTCAGTTAGGAAAAGAAGAAGTCAAATTGTCCCTCTTTGCAGATGGCATGATTGTATATTTAGAAAACCCCATTATCTCAGCCCAAAATCTCCTTAAGCTGATAAGCAACTTCAGCAAAGTGTCAGGATACAAAATTAATGTGCAAAAATCATAAGCATTCTTATACACCAGTAACAGACAAACAGAGAGCCAAATCATGAATGAACTTCCATTCACAATTGCTTCAAAGAGAATAAAATACCTAGGAATCCAACTGACAAGGGATGTAAAGGACCTCTTCAAGGAGAACTACAAACCACTGCTCAGTGAAATAAAAGAGGACACAAACAAATGGAAGAACATACCATGCTCATGGATAGGAAGAATCAATATCGTGAAACCCATGTTTATAAGGTAGGGAAAAAGGCTTTCCAAATATTCAGGATTTAGGCCCACAAGCTTATTCAGTGGAATCAAACCTAAGGAAACTGTGCCACAGAATCTAGACTCTTTACTACTTCTACAAGCAAACTCATATGAGTCCACCAACATGGTTTGTGGAAGTTAATCAGTTGAAGCAATGATAAACATATGCTCTACATATGAGTTCTATATTATATAAGGTCTTTGGAGAGCACACCTCTTCTGATTTGGACTCTACTTGGTGTTTCACAAACGTTGTTAATTTTATTTTAGCTACCTTGTCGAGGCCTACTTTGGGTAACATGGATAAGAATTTGGTTTACCATCCCATTCTGTAGTTAAAATTGCATTAAAGTTATTTGAATACTATGAGGTTAGAGATCTCACCATCAAGTTTACCTGAGGCATATTTTTAAGACTCAATAAAGTTGAAGTCCTTAAGCCAGTCTTACTGTTTTCAGTATTTTAATGCTTCCAGTTCCACTATTCATTCAGAGCATAAAAAGCAAGGATGAGTTAGATGGTCACTTTCTAAGCAATTCAGATTACCCAATAGGTATACATTTTTTAAAGGCTAGAAGCACAATAAGGCTAATTTCAAAACCATTTATAGTGATAGGTCTCAGAGTAAATGTACCAATTTACCATAAGACATCACTAGGCTCTGATCATTAATGAGTATGTCAGAAATTTCTCCTTTATATTCATATTTATATATTTATCTTTAAAAGTTATGTTCCACAGAGTATCAACCCTTTCATTCCTTAGGGATTCCAAACATGGCCCCATTGGACCAGCTGCCATTCTTGGTCACCACAAATAATTAATCCCACCATGAAATATTTAAAATATGTAAAGGTTAAAAGATCATAAAAATGAGACCATATGTCCAAACACACCACGTGTGCTTTGGCAAGAGAAATGTATGTGTTAAGACAAGTCTTAACCAGCCTGCCAGGGAACTAGATCAAAACCAGGACAAAAAGATTCTTTTCATATAAGCTAGGTATTTCCCTAGCACTTACCCCAAGGTTAGCTGAGATGAAAAAAAGCCAGTATACCCCTATTGGCCTGGCAAAGCCATCTTCTTTGATGGCTGAAAAAAATAAAAGGCCTAGAACCTTATTTGGGGAGATGAACTGCCTTGGTCTAAATCCTGGCTCCACAACTAATTCTGCCAACATCTTAATATGTTGGCAACATATTTAATATCTCTGAGCCTCAATTTCCTCACCTATAAAATAGAAATTGTTATATCTTTCTTCTGGAATGTTTCGAGAATCAAACAAGATAAAAAAGGTTTTAGAACATTTTTGGCACAAAATGAAGGCTGTTGTTCTTATTAAGAAAAAAAATCTATATTCCATCTCATCAGGAATGCTAACATTTTGATTCTCACTTTTACTTGTTTCAGATTATGCTCCGAGACACTGAACCTGAAAAGATGCATCCAGTTTTGCCAAGTGGTTTCACTACCAAGGCCAGTCTCCACCTATGACAGACCCAAGGAAGATCATTTACAACTAGAATCTAGTCATTTAGGAGCCTGTGTGCTCCCTGGGTGGGCCGTCTGCACTGGTGTGAGGTTTATCTCTTTGAAGGGAAAACCAAAGGAATCTTCTTGAATATCAGCACCAGGAAGAGCAGTACAAACTGGAGAAGTTGGGGTATGTAGGCAGTGGCTTCAACCCATGCATTATATGTGTTCAATTACTCAGAAGACCCTGTACTCCACTTATTTTGGTTGAATAAGCAGACTGTAAAACCAACAAAAAATGGAAATTGCTTTTAGATCGCTAGTGTATGGGCTTATTCATGTCATACCTCTCATCCTTCAGAACCAATTATCTAGTGTTGATTATACCACTATGTGTCAACATTATTAAATTAAAAAAGGTTGTAGCTGGGCATGATGGCTAGCACTTGTCATCGTAGTTACTTGGAAGGCTGAGCCAGAAGCATTTGTTGAGGCCAGGAGTTTGAGACCAACCTGGGCAACATAGCAAGACACCATCTCTAAAAAAAGTAGCCAGGCAGGGTGATGGCAAATACCTGCAGTCCCAGCTATTCAGGAGTCTGAGGTGGGAGGATTAGATTGCTTGAGCCTAGGAGTTTGAGGCTGCAGTGAGCTATGATCACACCAATGCACTCCAACCTGGGCAACAGAGCAAGACCCCAACTCAAAAAAAAATTTTGGAACAAAACTTTTTAAATTTTTAAAGTAAAAATTCACTTTAATATTAGCTAAGTGAATAAGAATTAGTTTAGATGACCCTCAAGAACAAAAGTGTAGTTTTCCACTCTTTTAATGCCTTTTAGAGCTTATTGTACAATATTTAAATATACAAAAATGTATAAAGAATAATACAGCAAACTTTTCCTGAGGTTAAGGGTCTTTAGGGAGCTCAGCTTTAAGCTGGTCCAATTCCACATCTTGTTACCCCTTTTAATACCTACACCTTTAATACTCAAAACTCTGGGCATAGAAATTGTCAAATTCCCTGAAGGTAGCTAAAGAATTAGCTGCAGTTTTCCATTCTACTTTCTTTGTGAGTATAAAAGAGTTTTACATTTTAAAAGGCGTATACAATATTTCATTCGGCACTCTGTTTTTACTGGGAAGTTTTTTTCAGGATACCTAACCTCCTTCATTTTTCATCAAAATGTACTCACTATTATGAGTTTAAAATGTTTTTAATTTTATTTTATTTACACAGTTGTCTCTGTCCTCACTATTGAAATTGGAATGCAAATAAAAACAAAATGGCCATGAACAGAATTCGTATGCATTAAAAACTATTGTAGGAACACACAGGTTTCCATGGAGGAGAGCAATTTTTGTATTTCAATGTATTTGCAATAGTTTCAAAACAATAACTAAATGTAAAGAAGTCATTTTTGTTGTTACTCAGTGAATGTGAACCCCAAACCAAACTATAATACCCCTTTTCAAAGGCCTTCTAGGATATTTCCCCAATTTATGAATTCTCCCATTCTAGTGTAAATTCATCTTAGATAACTAAGATTATTTAGAGAAGGTGCATGCTAGCAAATCCACTAAGCCTTTTCCTTGTAACCTAAAGTATGTTGAGTTAATGAAGAAATTCAATCTCTTTCTCTAATGCTTATATCAAAAGTTTAGAATTCCTACAATTTTCTTACCCAAGTATAGTGATCAGGAAAATCAGCAAATGCTAAATTGATGGTTTCAGTTTCCCAAAGTTTGGATGAGCCCTGGGATATCATCAAGGTGATATCATCAGATGTATATCTCACCTTGGTAACCATCTTTGATAAGGATGCTGACTTATACTCCTCTGGGTGTGCTGGCCAGCTAAAGGCTGATACTCTCTGCCAAAGTCTCTACTGAAGGCCTGAACTTCAGCTCTGGCACCACTGTTCTGGTCATCCCATTCAGACTTTCCTTGGCCCCTATTCATGGGAAGGGGAGTAAGCATATGTTCTCTCCAGTTTCAAGATGAGGAAAATGAGGTTCTAAAAGGCTCATTTTTTTCTGAATCCAGATAGTAAATGATGGAACCAAACAGACTGCACAGCTCATATTTCACTATCCTGTATTTCACATATAAAAAAAAAATCAATTTTGAGCTAATGGCCAATCGTGTAATCACTGACTTTGTAGATATTTTAAGTGTTTGGGCTTATGCTGACTACTTGTGGGATGTCTAATTTGTTTGCAGGCCTGGTTGGCATGTAGTAACTGTTATGTAAGTGTTTGCCATTTATCACTGGCAAAGGCATGGCATGCTCAAACTGAGCACCTTAGGCGTCACAGTACGTCAAAACTACCATTTCTACAGCACCCTTTCCTAGATCCAGGCTTAAGAAGAGGACTATTCCCTTAAAATACAAGCAATTCTAAGCCAGAAAGAATTTCTGCAGCCAAACCGGAGTAGTATTTCTGTGATGCTCAGTGAGCCTTCAGTAATTTCAAGAAATGAAACTATATATAACCCTATCTGTATAAAGTAAGATTCGATCTTTGTAACACTCATTCATCTTGCTGTTGATTTCAAGCTCTTCCTTGATGCAAGCTTCTTCATTGCTGCCTACACAGAGATATGAAATTATGGGAAGCTTGTTAATTCAGAACAAGACTGCCCTCATAGAATCACATTGTTTGGATAAAGACTTGATACAAACATCTCTCTGTAACGTCTATTAAAAAGAAATCTTCCTAGGCAAATAACAATATAAACAATGTTAAAGGAAGCTTATTTAAATGTTTCAAGGTTACATATATTTTAAAATTTTAACTCTTACTAACAATACAAATGATAATATATAGTTATGAGATTTGTTTCTTAAACCAGGTCCACAAAGAATTTCTACTGGGAAATACTTCCTAATAGGCTGACTCTATTTGCTTCCCACTACAGATTTTAAAATATTTTAAGACCAATTGTCTCAGGAGTGTGTGTCAAAGAAAACAGGTGGTACTGAAGTTTTAAATCTAGGAGCATTTATAAAACTGGTGAATAAATCAACAATTATTAATTTTAGTTCTACAATATGTTTATCTACCTATGTCATGTTTAGGAAACTCATGTTATTAAAGTCCTAGGAGATTAGACAAGCAATTTTCTTTGTAGTGCTGAATTTGAATGTTTCTGAATAAATCTCTTTTACAAATGAGAATTATAAATGAAAATTTCAAATGTCTCTGTGCGTATATATATACAAACTTACATGTTTATAAATTTGAGAAGATACAAAGAAACCACTAGAATATTTCTATAACATCTATGCAATTTAAATTTTAAATTTGTATGGTCTTACTGTGTGATGTTTTCTGAGAGCCCAAACTTAAGCATATGAGAGGCAATGTTCTGTGTCATCAGTCATAGGTTCACTCTAGTCTTTAAAAATACCCAGTGACCAAGCATGGTGGCTCATGCCTCTAATCCCAGCACTTTGAGAGGCCAGAGTGGGAGGATCACATGAGGCCAGGAGTTTGAGACCAGCCTGGGCAACAGAGCAAGACACCATCTCTATAAAAATACATTTAAAAATTAGCCAGGCCTGGTGGTGCATGCCTGTAGTCCCAGCTATTCAGAAGGCTGAAGTGAGAGGATTGCTAAAGCCCTGGAGTTTGAGGCCACAGTAAGCCATGATCATGTCCTGTACTCCAGTCTAGGCAAAGGAGCAAGACTTTATGGAAAAAAAAAAAAAAAAAAAAGCCTCAAATGGGCATTTATCTGCAGCCTGCTTTCCATATTCTTCTTTTGAACATTGCCCCCACCACCTCCTACCACCCCTTTCCTTTTCTCACTGAAGTAACACAGAGTCCAAACAGTATCTTCCATTTTCTTGCACAATCCCACAGCCTTGGCACATGACTCTAGCCTGGCCAATCAGTGTGTTTCCCTGGGGAAAGCTTTCTTCCTTCTGTGAACCTGAAAGAGCAAGAGCTATTGCTAGCTGCTGTGTCTGCTTGTATAGAAGATCTCCTGCCTTTTGAAAGGGAGCACAAAACTGATGTTCAGAAAGAAGGCTGTATGTTAAGAGAGAGAAAATAGAGACAGAGCAAGAGACAGAAAAAGAGAGAGAAAACTGAGAAGAGAAAAAGACTAAATCAGAGACAGAAAAAGAGAAAGGAAGGCTGGAGGGAGGGAGACATTGACATTGTATTAATGTGATTGTCCTGACTCTATCTTTGGCTCTGATTCCTGCCCTAGTCCCGCCTTCCAAGGCTTGGCTTTTAAGCCTTTGCTCCTGTTCTGTGAGATATTTGTTAACCTTCCAAAAAATTCCCCTCTGCTGTTCTGGCTGGGTATCCTTGCATTCAGAAGATTGCTGATAATGTCAGAGCCTCTTCAAAGTCTCTGTAGCACTGCATTTGGAAGGTATGCAAGTTTGATAATGTGGAGAATCATTTGGAATTTATGTTAAATTTTAACCTTCCACCAAATCGTATATCAACGTGTAAGGAAGGAGAAAAAAATCACCTAGCATGTATTATTATTATAGAAACTATTATTTCAAAGAACAGTAGGTGTGATTGAATTGAGAATGACAAACCAGCCTCAACTAAGCAAGTGGATGAGACCGGCTCCATGTAATCCACTTAGAAAAACTTAGACTATATGAGAGGCTGAAGGAACTTCCAAATTTTCAGTTACCCAAGTTATGTTTTCCCTGCAGACTCTTGGTATGTTTGTTTCCTATTACTGCTATAACGAATTACCGCAAACTTAATGGCTTAAAATGAAAAATATATATATAGATCTAGAGATAAGAAATATAAAATGGGGTGGTAGCACCATGCTCTTTCTGACAGCTCTAGGGGAGTAACTGTTTCCTGGCCTTTTCCAGCTTCTAAAGACTGCCTGCATTCCTTGGCTCATGGCCTGCATCATTCCGACTTTGCTTCTGTCGTCACATCTCTTCTTACTGAGACGCTCCTGCATCTGTGCAGGAACGCTTGTGATTACGTTAGGTCTACCTGATAGTCCGAGGTAATCCCACATCTCAAAATCCTAAATTTAATCATATATGCAGAGTCCTTTTGCCATGTAAGGCGGCATATTCACAGGTTCTAGAGATTAGAACATAAATATCTTTGGGTACCAATATTAACATATACGTGATACTGATCTTTGCCAGAAAAGGTGTAGCAGTCAATGCTACCCAGGAATCAGTGACTTAATATATTGTCTCAGACTTGTTTGGAGGGGCCCCATCTTCATCTCCAAATGGGGTATGCTTGTGGGGCAGAGCTCAGTATCTGGCTTGGACTACTCATCATTTCTCTGTCGCTGTAGAGAATATGGGCACTTATCAGCAACCTCACATATGTGAGAAAGTGTCAGTGGTGATACAAAAGCTTTTCACCAGGCAGTAGGGACAGATCCAGATCTAGGAACCCAGTTGCTCAAAGGCCTTAGGATAGAACATGCTGCTTACCAACAAACTGGCCATGGCATTTATCTGGATTAATAGATCTCTGAAAATCTAGAAGCATGATGCAGAGGCAGATTTCATGAAGCTAATAACCAATAATCTCACTATGCTGACATTTATGCAAATAGTGCTGTGCTACAAAGACAGTGAGCATGTTTCATGAGTCCTGGCATGCAAAATGCTAGATACTTTCAGAAAACCACCTGGCCTACCACTTGCAAAACAACTCACTCACAGATTAGCAGTAACAGGAAACCCTTACTGCTCTTGGTACAAAAGAACAAAATGGATCTGAAGCTACCCAGGAGAACTCGGAACCACTGAGAATCTGTTTGTCTGCTCTTCCTATGGAAGAAGCACTGCTGTTGCAGAAGACTCCACTGAAGCCCTAGGTGGATCAGGGCAGGGAGAATACGCTGACCTTTTCTTGCTTTCTATCCTCCAGTCTCCCACCAGTCTCACATCAGGGTCAGAAAGCTAGTTGACATGGAAGCCTGAAAAATGCAGCTTGCCAGGATGCCTCCTCCCTTCCACTCCTCTCTTCAATTCAGAGGAGAGAAGGGAGAAGGTAAGCAAGGGATAAGCACATGGCTAACTTTGAGAATTGCTGGGTTAAACAAAGAACAATTCATTTCTTAATCGTAGGATATCCCATATGCACTATGATTCTTCACAGATGGGATTTAGTATTTAGTTGAATATGGAACCCCTTTATACCAGAATATTTCATAAAACTCATCTTCAAGAACCACACTTTGACTTTTGACTCTACTGCTAACTCTAGGATCCATCTGAGTTCTTGCTTTTGTGAAACTAACTACAAAGGTGAAGAACAGAAATATACCCTCAGAATACATTGGAGTGCAGGGAACAAGACTGACAAGCAGAGCTCAGAGAAAAAATATAAGAAGGAACATGAAGAGCTGGAAATGAGGAGTGATATCAGAAAGATGGCAGCATAGGAGCTTTCTACCATCAACCCCCATGGAAGCATTGATTTTGACAACTAGCACAAATGAGTGTACATTTGTGGGAGTCAGGGAATACAGTGAAGAAGTTCCAGCACACCATTAGAGAAAAAAAATCTGAGAATAGTCACACTGAGGAGGATAAGAAGAAGAGTTTTACTTTACCCATGTCACCCCTCCAGCAAGGCAGCACAGTTCAATGGTGAAAGACACCATCCTCAGCACACAAGTTTTCCAACAGGAAAATAAGAGCATAGTGAATTAGTGTCCTGCTCCCCTAGCTACACAGGACACTGTCCAAGAGGCCCACTATCATTCCACCCAGAATATTGAGGAGACTGGCACAACTGAGTGGTTGGAAGATACCAGAAGCAGGGAGAAGAGGCCACAGATTCCACTAATCACTCTACAGACTCTATCAGGAAGCCTTCCCATGAGCCACTTGGGAATTTTTGATTTTTAAACACCTCCCAGCTGATCCACAGACACTCTAGACACTCCATGGCTCACCATCCACACCAGGCTAGCTCCCCAGCACACCTTCACAGATAGCAATTCAAGCATCTTGTGCAGACAGCCATCTGGACTCTGCAGGATCAGGAGAAGGCATTCAAACTTAAACATTTCAGAGCACTACCATAGGGAAAACAAGCAGGAGGCTCTTAGCATCCAGCCTGGCTTCGCAGGATTGAAAGAAGGCAAAATATCTCAAGAATGTCCACATTAGAGGGAAAAAGAGATGTGGAACAGACGCAGCCACAGAAAAGGTCAGAGAGAGCCTCAGAATCATTAGCCATGTTGTTTGGTGAAAAACTTTCTCTCCTGAAGATAGTAAAGGCTGAAGGAGGTGACTGTTTCTTCAAATCAAAGACAGCAATGCAAAACTTCAAGGAACACATTTTAAAAATCAAGTAAACATGAAACCAACAAGGGAACACAATAATATACTAGTAACCAACCCTGAATAAATGGACAACTATGAATTGCCTGACAAACAATTTAAAATAATAATTTTGAGGAAGTTCAACAAACAGCAGGAGAACACAGATAGACAACTCAATGAAATCTGAAAAACAAACCATGAACAAAATTATAAGTTCAATACAGAGAAATTATTTTTTAAAAAAATTCTGAAGCTGAGAATACAATGAATGAATTAAAGAAGGCAATAGAGTATGTCAACAGCAGACTTCATCAAGCAGAAGAAAGAATCTGTGAAATTAAAGAAAGATCATTTGAAAATATCCAATCAGGGGAGAAAAAAGAATGAAAAGGAATGAAGAAAATCAATGGGATTTATTGATGGTGTTACCAGGAGAGCTAATATTTGCATTATAATATACCAGAAGGAAGGGAGAGAGAAAAAGGAGCACAAGCTTATTTAAAGAAACAATGGCTGAAAACTTTCTAAATCTGTAGGGAAATATGGACATTTAGGTATATGAAGTTCAAAAGTCTACAATCAGATACAACCCAAGAAAGACTTCACCAAGACATATTATAATCAAACAGTCAAAATCAAAGACAAAGAGAAAATTGTGAAAGCAGCAAGAAAAAAGAGGTTTCTCACACACAAGAGAACCACCATAAGACTATGACCAGATTTCTCAGTAGAAACTTTGCAAGCCTGGAGGGCATGAGATGATATAGCCTAAGTGCTAAAAGAAAAAATAAATAAATGAACTGTCAACTAAGAAAACTTTACCCAGCGAATCTGTTTTTTTTAAAAAATGAAGGAAAGAAAAAGACTTTCCTAGACAAAGCTGAGAGAGTTCATCATCACTAAACCTAACAAGAAATGCTAAAGGGAGGTTTTCAAGCTGAAATAAAAGGATACTAATTACAATATGAGAGTATAAAACTCACTGGTAAAAGTAAGTATATAGTCGAATTTAGAATATTCTAATACAGGTTGAGTATCCCTTATCCAAAATGCTTGGGATCAAAGTGCTTAAGATTTCAGATTTTGGAATACTTGTATATACAGAATGAGATAACTTAGCGATAGGACCCAAGTCTAAACACAAAATTCATTTATGTTTCACATATATCTTTACATGTAGCCTAAAGGTAATTTTGTACAACATTTTAAATAATTTTGTGCATGAAACAAAGCTTGTCTACATTGAACCAATCAGAAAGTAAAGGTGTCACTACCTCAGCCACCCATGTAGAGAATCTGTAGTTGTTTGTTGTCAACATCATTCCTGACTCTGAATTTATATGCTACCGATAAGCAATCATTTTCTTGTGTTTATTCACACATCAGTACTTAACAGTAAAAAATATGACATACAATTAATATAGTAAAAAAAAATAGTATGTTCTGGGTAGTTAAGCAGCACAGAATATCTACAGAATATAATCACCAGAATATCTACATCACCTGTTCAACATAGCAATAACAAACAATGGAAGGCTTTTTTTTTTCTCCGCTACAATGCTGTGTTTTGATTAAAAGGTTAACTGCCTTGGGGACCCTAAATAAAGTGTGTTGTGCATCTGCAGTTTGATTGTGACACATTACATGGGGTCAGGTGTGGAATTTTCCACTTCTGGGGTCAAGTTGGTGCTCAAAAGTTTTGGAGTTTGAGCATTTTGGAATTCAGATGTTTAGGTTAGGAACGCACAATCTGTGCTGTAATGATGATTTGTAAATTATTTATAACTCTAGTATAAAGGTTAAAAAACAAAAACTATTAAAAGTACTGCTGCAATCATTCATTTGTAGATACAGAAATAAGAGGATATAAATTGAGACATTAAAAATATAAAGGAGAGTAAAAGTGTAGAGTTTTATACATTATTGAAGTTAAGCTATTATCAACTTAAAATAGACTATTATAAGCGAAGATGTTTTATGTAAGCCTCATGGTAATTACAAAGTAAAAACCTATAGTGGATACACAAAAGAAAACAGAAAGGATTCAAAAGATACGACAGAAAATCATCGCATCACAAAGGAAGACAGCAAGACAGGAAGAAAGGAGCAAAGAATCTGAAAAACAGCCAGAAAACAATTAATAAAATGCCAATATTTATTCTTTATTTGTCAATAATTACCTTGAATATAGATGGATTAAATTCTCCTATTTACTGCCATTCTGGAATTTTTTTTTTTTTTTTTTGTAAGGAATTCTTGCACCCTAGAACCTGACAGTCTGTACTTTGAAGACTCAAACCAGAGTTTGATATGCAGAAAGATAGGAAAGTCAACATTTAAACCAAAAGAAAAAAAGTCTTGACTAAAAAGTCAAGAAAAATTTATCTACTTCAAGGGCACCACTTGGGGGGAATCTAGCTTCCAATTGGACCCTTTACACTTGTTTTTCATCTGATAAAGCTCCAAGTGCTTTGCCAAGACTAGTTCACCTGCCAGACATTCAGCAGGCTGGCAAAGGCCAGACATTCTCAAGAAGTAGAAGAGGTGATGAAAATTAAACGGCATGCAAAGCCTGTTTTCCTGCATACTTCTCTTACAATAGACTTTAAAAAAACAAAAAAATGAAAAATAATTACTAAACGCTATCACAGTATATTTTGCTGAGTCACTGAATTAGTTTTTTTTTTTTTTTTAATAGATCTATTTATTTCTAGAGGACTGTTGATTTTTAATAGAGATGTTACTATTTGAATCCAAGTGGGGTTTCTTTTGTTCACATATATATTCAAGCCTAAGGCTATGTCAAATAGCAGTTAGTTGTATGTCAAACACAAATACATTATAAAAAGGAACACAATGTTTAAGGGAACCCCGAGCCTTATCAGAGCTCTTAAGTTGAAGCAATCATGTGCTGAAGATACTGCAGAAGAGTTTTGGACTTAGGAAAAAGATGCAGATTTCATCCTGGCCCCTCTACTTAGTAGCAGTATGATTTGGACTGGTCACTTAATGTTTCTGATTTTTAATTCTATCATGTGGGAAATGAGGATAAAAATGTATTATATGTCCTTGTGTCCCTCAGGTCATTGTTGAGAGACAAAATGAGATCATGTCTGGGAAAATACTTCTAAATTATCAACTGCCTTTCTATAGAAGAGGATGGCCAAAGAAGGGTGCACTCTTTGTCTGGAATTATGCCAGAGGTCTTAAAATGCTCAGAAATGAAATCAGCCTTCTTCCCTCTCCTAAGAGACTCAGGTTTTCGGCAAGTAACTCATGAAGTTAATGCTCCACTGAAAATAAAATCTGATTTGAGGAGTGTCAGCATTTAGAAGACCCTCGGAGGCCAGGGGTTTTTTCTCTTTTACAATGCTGTGAACAACATTCACTCCTGGAAAACACTCCAATGTCTTACATCTCAAGGCTGCGAGTATTTTTTTTTTCTTTTGGTTTAAATGTTGTCTTTTCTGTCTCTCCGCATATCAATTTTTTTCCCCTGCCCAAGTCACAGACTTGGTAGTAACCATCATGTTTACTGCTGTTCTTTCACATGTGGTTCTCTGAGCCTTCTGAGTACCAGAATTTCATTAAACAGAGCTACTCACAGCATAAAGATGGAATTCTGCCAGATCTGAAAAGAATAACACCAGAATTGACTTCAGAAACCATCTTCTCTGATGGTTTGCAAGATTTTTAAACAGCACATACCTTTGTAAAATGAAATCATCAGAGGAACACCATATATAAAATAAAATTAATAATAACTACTATGGCTGGAGAGGTGAAATTCTAACATATTACACAGTCTCCTGGGTTTTTTGCAGATATTAAGGATCTACTAAACTATTTGAAAACTACTCTATATACTCCCCCTTTCCAGTGCTTCAGTCCCTTCTATAGTAACCACCACTGGATTGCTCAGTCTTTCAACATTTTCAGTGGTGCCTATCCTCCTAAGAAAGGCCATCTTCATTTGGGACAGCTTTAACTGTCTATATGGAAAATGATTCTTACATTTTAATGGTCTCCTTGTAACTTCTATTTATTGTTACTAGAACAGAACTAGACTGTGCTCTATTCCATGTAAGTATTGGAGTCAATGATCATATTCCTCTACAAACTTATTTTTTTAAAAAACTAAATATTCCCTGATTTTTTCAACTTTCTCACAATGTGAGAATACGTGGGCCTAATCTCTTTATTCTAATTTCTTTCCTTTGAACTTGCTTCACTTTGTCAATGTCAGTTTTAATTCGTGTGCCTAGAACTGTAAAAAGTAATCCCTGTGTTGACTGTCATCATCAACTCTCACTTTGAACATTCTGCCCCTGTTAATTTGGCCTATAATTGAATTTGATTCAGGGAAAACTTGTCGGAGCATAGCCAACTAAATCCTCAATATCATCCTTGAATATGCTACTGCAGAACCACATCTCCCATATTACAAACTTTTAAAATTGTTTTAATGACTTCATATGGTCATTTTCCTTTGCTGTGGCTTTTAAAGTCACGTGGTTCTATTAGAAAGATTTCTAGGTCTCTTGTCATTTCTAGAATCTGGTTTGTTGGATTTGGCGAATCAATATCTGTATATTTGTTCACTTTTTATTCTGTCAGTCGCAGACATGACATCTGCTTAATAATTTCCCACGGATCTTTATTGATATATATTTTGTTGGGAAATAATTTATCATTTTAGATCCAGACTATATCTGACATAAAGAACTTTCCTACTATAGAATTTTTGAGATTTGGTGAGGGCTAACTAGAAGGTTGAAAGGATAGGAAAGCTGCTGGGTTTATCGGGTTACCTGCCAATGGTCCTGTAAGTCTGTAATTTCAAAAATCGACCCCAAAACAAGGGATTGTATCCACTGTTAGATGGATGAAGTTTTAAGCATCAGAAGATCAGTCTGAATTTTCATTATTCCCTAGAAATGTTCTCAACTTTGTGGGTTTCAGCCAGGTACTTTGCCTTCCTTGAACATATTTTCATGTGGTTTTATAATATTTATTCAACATTATTTTCCATTAGTTCTCTAATTTTAATTGTTGGTAAGCATTTCAGTGTGTAGCTGTTACATGGTGCAGAACTGATTTATCCATGTTAATGTCTGAGGAGACCATGGCCCATTTTATTTGCTGCGTGGTCAGCCCTGGTATTCATGGCAGGTTTTCTGAATATTTCTGATGAAGTCTTTAAGTACATGTAATTCTGAAAACACATTCCCATTCAGTAAGACTTATACAGGATGGTAAGCCTAACATGGCAAAAGGTTTCTAAAAAATTCCATAAACATTAAGCATATTTATGTCATAGCATTAAGTTTGGTCAATTTGAAACTTACTGTATTGTAGTATAAGAGGCATTTTGTTTGCTTGTGTTTACTTTCCCAAGAGTAAATGCGTTTTGGTTAACCACAATGGCAAACTTAGTCAAGACATTTATGTCAACAAATCCTACTGCTTAACAAAGTCACATTCTTAGTTTCTGGGACAGCAGACTGGATTCTAAGTAATAAGGTGTTTATAAGGTGTGCTGTAAATCCGGGACTATAAACATGTCTACTTTTCTGTTAAACCTGCTGCTGTGCATGAGGTACAATAAGCTCTCTTTTCAATTTTATGGTGGCCGGTATGTTGGCTTGCCAGGCTTGATTGCTGTTGATTCTACTGTTCCCAAAGCCTCCTGCCAAGCTCTTGACCCAAGTCACGCTCCCTGGTGATGTCATAATGCTGCTAAGAATTTGCTCATTCACTGTACCTGCAGGGATGCCCCAAGAGTCACATACCTTCCCTGTTAGTCACTCGTTGGAGAATAACACCTTGAAATGAGCAGGGCCTCTCCTTCCCCTGATTTCAAAGCCATTGCATTTTGAGAATTTTCATAATAAGTTTATAGATATAATAAGAGGACTATTACCTTTATGGAAATTATTTTTGTTTTTTCTCAAAAATAACAGTGTTAATTTTGTTTTGACCAAAAATATTTTCTCTGCATTCATAAGCAAAATTTATTTCAGTTAAACACATATTTATAAAACACAGTGCCTGGTATTTGAGATCATCACCATTGTTATGTATGCCAGATATCTGGAGGAAAAGAAGAGAAAGTGGTCATAGATCTGAATATTTAAATTACATGATGTTGAATACATCTATTTGGAAAAATCTTATTAATTCTAAATTCTTTACTTTTTGCCCAAATATTAGGCATTTATATAGATATAGCTTGTATCTTGCTTTACTTTACAATTTAATTCCCCCTACCAAATTGCTCAAACCATGCTTCGCCAAAGATTTTATGAGTTAGACCAAATATAAAAACAAAAACAAACAAAAAGCCCCAACAAAAATTATTTAAGGCTGGGATCAGTGGCTAATGCCTTTAATCCTAGCACTTGGAGAGGCCAAGGTGGGAATATCTATTGAGCCCATGAGTTCAAGACCAGCCTAGGCAATATAGTAAGACCCCCATCTCTACAAAAATTAAAAAGCTTACCAGGGCTCGGTGACCTTTTTTTTAAAAAAAAAAAATTAAATAATTACAGGTTCATGCCTATAATCCCAGCACTTTGGGAGGCCAAGACAGAAGAATCCCTTGAGCCCCAGAGTTTGAGACGACCCTGGGCAACATGGTAAGACCATGTCCCTACAAATAATTTTTTAAAAATTAGCTGGGATGGCAGCAGGCACCTATAGTACCACCTACTTGGGAGGCTAAGGCAGGAGGATTGCCTGACCCCAGGCGTTTGAGACTGCAGTGAGCCATGATTATGCTGCCACACTCCAGCCAGAGTGAAAGAGTGAGACTCGGTCTCAATTAAGAAAAGAAAAATAGCCAGGCATGGTGGTGGATATCTGTTGTCCCAGCTACTCAGGAGGCTGAGGCAGGAGGATTGCTTGAGCCCAGAAGGTCAAGGCTGCAGTGAGCTGTGATTGTACCACTTCACTCAAGTCTGGGTGACACAGCAAATCTCTATCTCAAAAAAATTATTTAAAACATACTGGTTGTGAGCTCAATGCAAAACAAATACTTCATATACTTATATAATTTTTGTTTCTCTACCAAGATAATGTTGGTGTTTTAACCAGATATGAATAATGGCCCAAATACAAATGACTAAAAACCACAAGTTAATTTTTCATAGACTATAAAATATTTGGAGCTAACATTTTGACTTTTGATATATCAGCATTTTTCCTCTGACATGTTACACTGAAAAAAAGAGTTTTTATGCACCGCATGTTCTCACTCATACGTGGGAAATGAATAATGAGATCACTTGGACACAGGAAGGGGAACATCACACACCAGGGCCTATTGTGGGGAGGGGGAAAAGGGGAGGGATAGCATTAGGAGATATACCAAATGTAAATGATGAGTTAATGGGTGCAGCACACCAACATGGCAGATGTATACATATGTAACAAACCTGCACGTTGTGCACATGTACCCTAGAACTTAAAGTATGATAAAAATAAAAAAATTTAAAAAAAAGAGTTTTTATGTAGAAGATTTTCTTCTTCTATCTTCGGAGAAAATTCCATCAGAAACTAAAATTTTTATCCAAAGACTTAGAGACTACTTCTGAGCAGTTTTTTGAGTTATTGTGTCCATGATTACATCTACATTTGATATTTAATTTGGAAATTAACATAAATTAGCCAAAAACCATTTCCTTAAACTGGTTTTCAAACTTGAGCAATATAAGACATTTTGCAAAAGGAAAAAGTTTTTATTGATCTCCCGGTGTTATAATACTTTTATCATGTTGTTAAACCTGTTGCTCTTATATGATAAAACCTAAACAAATGTATAAAGCAAAAATAAAGTCATAAAATTTATAGAATTCACATTAGCAATATTAATTTAATGTGACTTATGTGGTTGCTTTAATTATATGAAATTACTATAGTAATTGCACTATGAATATGATAATATTTTCAGTATCACTGGACTATAAGCTTCACAAAGACAGAGACCATGTCTGGTTTTCCTTACCATTGTGAGATCTTAGGAGGACAAAATGAATTAATGGTCCTTATTTATATAAGCAACTTTTAAAATATTGAGCAGGCCAAAATGTACAACACCTTACATTGAAAACTACAAAACATCATTGGGAGGAGTTAATAGAAGCTAAATAAATGGAAAGATATACCATGTTTATGGATGGTAAGACAATATGTAAGCATGTTAATTTCCCCCAAATTAATCTATCAATTCAGTGTAATCCTACTCAGAGTCCCATTTTGAAGAAATTAATAAGTTAATTCTAAAATTCATATGGAAATGCAAAGGCCAATGAGTAGACAAGGAAATATTTTAAAAGAATTAATTTTAAAACTAAAGGCTTTACTAGCATATATTAAGATCCATTATAAACCATACTAATTAGAAATTTATGGTAATGATGAAATTACAGTCAATTTGAGAATTGAAACAGAACATAAAGTCCATAAACAAAGTAACAGATGTACATTTACCTGATTTACAACAAAGTGACACTGCAGTGAAGTGCAGAAAGAATGGTCTTTTCAATAAGTAATGCTAGGTCAATTAAATATCCATATGAAAAAAATGTTTTTGCCCCCCTGATTCACTCCATTGTCAACAAAAAGAGTCAAACTCTAAAATATTTAAAGAGATTTGTTCTGAGCCAAATATGAGTGATCAGTGGCCCATAACACAGCTCTCAGAAGATCCTGAGAACATGTGCCCAAGGTGGTGAGGCCACCACTTGGTTTTATAGATTTTATGGAGACATAAAGTGTCCGTTGCTATGTGTATGATGTACATTGGTTTGGTCTGGAAAACCAGAATAACTGGAAGTGGGAGCTTAAAAGTCATAGGAGGATTCAAAGATTTTCTGATTGGCAAATGGTTGAAAGAGATACTATTAATAGAAAATAATGTCTGGGTTACAATAAGGCAGTATGGAGACCAAGGTTTCATCCTGCAGATAAAGCTTCCATGTAGCAGGCTTCAGAGATAACAGATTGTAAATGTTTCTTACCACACTTAAAGAATCAGTTCTATCAATAATTCCAAAAGGGAAAAGAATATAGTGAGGGATGTTCATTACTCCATTCCCATCATGGCCTGACCTTGTTTTTCACATTATTTTGGAATGCCCTTGACCAAGAGAAGGGGTCCATTCAGATGATTGGGAGGTCTTTGAATTTTATTTTTTGTTTACACCATATACAAAATTCAATCTAGATTGATTGCAGACCTAAATGTAAAATGTAAACCAAAACATTTAAAGTAAAAATAAAGGAAATACCTTTGGGTCTGAAATAGCCAAAGAGTGCTTAAACAGGACACCAAAAAACACAAATAATTTTTTAAATGATTATCTACAGATCTATAATAAAGCAAAAAACAACATAATAAAAATATAGTGACTCCTGCTGCTATAGTAGATTAAATAATAGGAAGAGATTTACCCTACCATCTGAAATTTTTAAATACAGGAAAAATATATTAAATTACCATTTTCAAGACATTAGAATTCAGGGAACAAAGGGCAATGTGATCTCTGAAAGGTGGGGAACAAATGAGATGAGCCCTTTTGTCACCCTAGCTCAATCTCTTGAGAGTTTGCAGTCTAAAGTGCAAGGAGGGGGATCGCAGGTGAAGCCCAGCACACCTCCTGACTTGAAGAGACAGAGCTAACTGTCTGGCAAGACAAAGGAGGGTTGAATTTACCACACAGATTATTAGAGAGAGCTGCACAGAAAAATCATTGTAAAGATAAGTACTTAACTGTATATTGATTGGTACATACATATAAGGAAACCACTTCTTACCAGGAAAAAAATAACAAGGTCAGAATAATGCCTGTTTGCACTAGCCAGAATGGTAAACCTGATCATTAACAGGACATGGGAAATAACTAAAAATGAAATTTCTTCAGTAAGGGGAGATTAGTCCTAGACTAAATGCCCCACTGATTCTACCTAACAACTTTCAAAAAGTGAACCCAAAAGGGTTAGTTTATGAGCGACTTAACTACATCCCAGGACATAGTTTAAGAATAGTCATTGAAATACAAAAATATCCAGAGCACAAAGAGGGTTAAACCACAATGTTTGGCATTCAATTAAAGATTACAAGGCATACAGGTGGTAACTCAAGCTTGTAATCCCAGCACTTTGGGAGGTCAAGGCAGGTGGATCACCTGAGGTCAGGAGTTCAAGACCAGCTTGGCCAACATGCAGAAACCCTTTCTCTACTAAAAATACAAAAACTAGTCGGGCGTGATGGCACACACCCGTAATTCCAGCTACTCAGGAAGCTGAGACACCAGAATTGCTTGAACCCGGGAGGCAGAAGTTACGGTGAGCTGCACTCCTCTCTGGGCAACAGAGTGAGACTCTGTCTCCAAAGGAAAAAAAAAAGAGAGATTACAAAGCAAACAAAGAAGCAAGAAAATATATCTCACACCAGCACAAAAATCAACCAACTGACACCAACTAGCAGTGACACAGATGTTAGACTTAGCATATGGGGCATTAATATAGTTATTGTTATAACTATATGTTTTCAAAAAATTAATCAGAGGTGAAAGTTGCTTAAAAAAATAAAATCAAATATTGAGAGATATATTTTAGTAGGAAAAAAATGAATGAAGTTGAAGGCAAAATAATGGAAACTATCCAAATGAAACACAGATAAATTTTTTAAAATTTTAATAAAGAGAGCATCAGCGAGATGTAGGACAAGTTCAAGCAGGCTGATATATGTATAACTAGGGTCCCCAAAGGAAGGTGGATAAGGCGCAAAAGATAGTTGAAGAAATAATGATGAAACTATAAACCCATGGATCAAAAAAATCTATAAACCCCAAGTCCAAGATACATGAAGAAAACTATACCAAGACAAATAATAATCAAATTGCTTAAAACCATTGAGAAAAATTCTGGTAAAGAAAAACTCCTAAGTGCAATCAGAGAAAAAAAAATAACACGTTATATGTAGAGGAACATGGAAAAGGATGTCGACAAGTTTCTCAGTGGGAAAAAGTACAAGTAAAAAGATGGTAGAGCTGCATCTTTAAAGTACTGAAAGGAAAAAAAATCAAGCTACAAATTTATACCCAGCAAAACTATCTTTTAAAATAAATATTCATCACAACAGAACTTCAGATAATAGAAAATGATACTGGATAGAAATCTGGAGTTACACAAAGGAATGAAGATCATCAGAAATATAAATGACATGGTAAATATATAATATTTGTTTAATTTTAATATCTTCTTAAGCACAATGATAACAATGTATTGTGGGATATATACATACAACAAATAAGATGTGTAACAAAAATAGCATTTAAGCCAGAAGGAGAGAAACGAATGTGTACTATTGAATGTTATATGTGAAATGATATAATCCCACTGGAAGGTAGATTGCAGTAGTTTAAAGATGTATGCTATAAACCCTAAAGCAACTACTAATATGATGAATCAGTTATAGTAATGACCCAACAAGAGATAAAATTGAATTATCAAAACTTCAATAAAAACAGTGAATTAAAAGGCAAAGACTCAAGTCATACAAAGTATGCTCTCTGACCACAATTGAAATAAAGTAGATATAAATAAAAGAAAGAGATCCAGAAAATCCTCTAATATTTAGAACCTAGTAACACCATTATTTGACCCATGAATCAGAAAAGAAATCAAAAGAGAAATTAAATAGTATTTTGAACTCAATAGCAATAAAAAATACAACTATGGCATGTAGCTAAAGCATCTATTTAGAGAGGGAATTCATGGCACTAAATGTCCATAGTAGAATGTAAGAAAGCTCCCAAATCAATAACCTCAGTTTTCACCTTAAAAAACTAGAAAAGGAACCTACTAAAGCTAAACAAAAGACAGGAATAATAAAGATTAGAATAGAAATGAATTAAGAGAAAAACAATAGAGAATATCAATGAAATAAAAAGCTGGTTCTATGAGAAGACCAATAAAATTAATAAAAAACTTTAGCCAGACTGACCAGGATAAAAGAAAGAAGTCACAAATTACCAACTCGGATAATGAGTGGCTATATCACTACAGATTCAGACTCTATAGACATTAAAAATGTAAAGGAATATGAACAACTTTATGTCAATGAATTATACACATAGATGAAATAGGCAAATTATCTGAAAGCTCAAACTACCAAAGCTTAAGTAAGAAAAAACAGACAATAGGCCGGGCGTGGTGGCTCAAGCCGGTAATCCCAGCACTTTGGGAGGCCGAGACGGGCGGATCACGAGGTCAGGAGATCAAGACCATCCTGGCTAACATGGTGAAACCCCGTCTCTACTAAAAAATACAAAAAACTAGCCGGGCGAGGTGGCGGGCGCCTGTAGTCCCAGCTACACGGGAGGCTGAGGCAGGAGAATGGCGTGAACCCGGGAGGCGGAGCTTGCAGTGAGCCGAGATCCGGCCACTGAACTCCAGCCCGGGCGACAGAGCGAGACTCCGTCTCAAAAAAAAAAAAAAAAGAAAAAAAGAAAAAACAGACAATCTGAGTAGCTCTATCTATTAAGGAAATTGAATATGTAGTTAAAAACCTTCCAAAAAAAAAAAAAAAATCCAAGCTCCAAAGACTTCACTAGAGAATTCAACCAAACTTTTATGGAAGAAATAATAGCAGTTCCACACTAACTCTTTTGAAAACATTCAGAAAAGGAAATATTTCCTAAATCGTTCTATGAAGCTAGCATTGTCATAATACCAAAACCAAATAAGACATTATAACAATGAAACTTCATTACAACAAAATGAAAATGATGTTTTAACATATGCAACATATGCAATATCACTCACATACATAGATTCACATATTGTTAACAATTCCTTGTAAGTTGATAGCAATTTATTGTGAGTGCAATAAGAGAAAAAAAATCATCCACATTGAAAAGTAGAAGTAAAATTGTCTCTGCTTGCTGAAAATTATTATCTATATAGATAGTCCAATGTAATCTACAGAAACCTACTAGAACTAGTAAATTAATTTAATGAGATTGCTGCATACACAATCAATATATAAATATCAATTGTACTTCTATATACTAGTCATGAACAATTTGAAGTTTAAATTTAAAGGTTGCTGTTTATAACAATATAACCATACAAAATATTTAGGTATAAACCTAACCAATATTAGGCAAGATTTGTATGCTGAAACTATAAAACATTGTCATGAGAATTGAAAACCTAAATAGGAAACCTAAATATATTTTATTCATGAGTCTAAAGATTGTTACCATATCAGTTAAGGTGTGTTAAGCTATCAGTTTTTTCAAATTAATCTATATATTCAAAGCAATCTCAATCAAAAACCAGCAGGCTTTTTGTAAAATTGATAAGCTGATTCTAAAATTCATACAGAAATGCAAAGGATCCAGAGTAGTCAAAAACTACTTTGAAAACAGTTGAAGTTCCAATACCAGCTGATTTTAATAATAAATATTTAAATACCCAAATCAGTCAAGGACACAACAACAACAAGAAAAATCTAGAAGCCAATATCCCTAATGAAAACAGATGCAAATTATCCTCAACAAAATACTAGCAAACTGAATCCAACAGCACATCAAAGAGAGAATACATCACAGTCAAGCAGGTTTTATTCCAGAGATGAAATGATGTTTCAACATACACAAATCAATAGACATGATTCACCACATAAACAGAACTAAAAACAAAAACCATATGATCATCTCAATATACACATAAAAGACATTCAGTAAAATCCAACATCCCTTCATGATAAAAGCCCTCAACAAACTAGGCATCAAAGAAACATACCTGAAAATAATAAGAGCCATACATGACAAGCCCATAACTAACATCATACTGAATGGGGGAAAGTTGAAAACATCCCCCCTAAGAACTGGACCAAGACAAGGGTGTCCATTCTCACCACTCCTATTCAACATAATACTGGAAGTCCTAGCCAGAACAATCAGGCAAGAGAAACAAATAAAAAGCGTCCAAGTTAGAAAAGAGAAAGTTACCTCTGTCTACTGATAACATGATCATATACCTAGAAAACCCTAAAGATTATTCCATAAGACCCTAAATTTGATAAATGACTTCAGTCGAGTTTCTGGATACAAAATCAATGCACAAAAATCAGTAGTATGTCTCTACACCAAAAACATTCAAGCTGATAATGAAATCAATGCAATACCATTTATAATAGCCACAAAAAAATAAAATGCCTAGGAATACATTTAACCAAGGAGGTGAAAGATCTCTACAAGGAGAACTACAAAACACTGCTGAAAGAAATCATAGATGACACAAACAAGTGGAAAAACATCCCATGCTCATGGATTGGAAGAATCAATATTGTTAAAATATCCACACTGCCCAAAGCAATCTACAGAATCAATGCAATTTCTATAAAATTACCAGTATCATTTTTCACAGAATTAGAAACGATCCTAAAGTTCATATGGAACCAAAAAAGAGCCCAAATAGCCAAAGCAATTCTAAGCAAAAAGAACAATCTGGAGACATCAAATTGCCTGACTTCAAATTATACTACAAGGCCATAGTAACTAAAACAGCATGGTACTGGAACAAAAAAATAGACATGGATCAGAATAGAGAACCCCAGAAATAAAGCTATATACCTACACACCTCAACCACATCAACAAAAATAAGCAATGGGGGAAAGAACACCCTATTCAATAAATGGTGCTATGAAAATTGGCTAGCCATACACAGAAGAATGAAACTGGATCCCTATCTCTTACTGTATAAAAAAATTAACCTAAGATGAATTAAAGACTTAAATGTAAGATATGAAACTATTAAAAATCCTACAAGAAAATCTAGGAAAACTCTTCTGGACATTGGCCTAGACAAATAATTTATTATGAAGCCCCCAAAAGCAAACGCAACAAAAACAAAAATAGACAAAAGGGTCTTACTTAAACCCAAAAGCTTCTGCACAGCAAAAGAAATAATCAGCAGAGTAAAAGATGACCTACAGAATGGGAAAAAATATTTGCAAATTAGGACTCTGACAAAGAACTAGTATCCAGAATCTACAAGGAACTCAAAACACTCAACAACAACAACAAAAACCCCATTAAAACTGGGCAAAGGACACGAATATACATTTCTTAAAAGACAAAATCCAGGCAACCAACAAATGCAAAAATGTTCAACATCACTAATCATCAGAGAAATGCAAATTATAACCACAACGAGATATCATCTTACACCAATCAGAATAGCTATTATTCCAGAGTCAAAAAAACAACAGATGTTGGCATGGATGTGGAGAAAAGGGAACGCTTGTACACTGTTGGTAGGGCTGTAAATTAATTCAACCTCTGTGGAAAACAATATGGATATTTCTCAAAAATAGTTCTCAAAAGACTAAAAATAGAACTACCATTTGACCCGGGAACCCCCCCTGCTAGGCATCTACCCAAAGGGGGAAAAAAATCATTATACAAAGAGACCTGCACTAGTGTGACCAAATCTAAAAAATATATAATTACAATTCACAAAAGCAAAATCATAGAACCAACCGAAGTGTCCATCGACAGTCGACTGGAAAAAGAAAATGTGTGAGATATATATATATATACACCATGTAATACCACATAGTACCATATAAAATATCCATACTGCCCAAAGCAATCTACAGAATCAACGCAATCTCTATCAAATTACCAATGTCATTGGTTTAAAAAAAATGAAATCATACCCTTGGCAGCAACATGGATGGAGCTGAAGGCCATTATTCTAAGTGAACTAACTCAGAAACAGAAAATCAATACTCCATGTTCTCACTTATAAGTGGGAACTCAGCAATGGGTACACATGGACATAAAGATGGGAATAGACACTGGGGACTTCAAAATGGGGGAGGGTTGGTGAGAGACAAGAGTTGAAAAATTACACATTGGGTACAGGGTTCACTATTTGAGTAATGGGTACTCTAGAAACCAAATCCCCACCAATATGCAATATTCCCATGTAACAAACATGCACAATACAGTTGAATCTAAAATATAATTAAAATAATAATAATAATAGATATTTCATTAATAAATGATGGATATATTAATAAATGCAATAAAGCTGCAATAATTGAGACACTTGTAGTGTTGGCATCAAGATATTAATAGATAAATTGATCTAGACCAATGAAAGAGAATAGAGAGTTTAGAAATAGATCATACATTTGGACAACTGTTTAGCTTTAGGAGGAAAAAACCTAGATGACCTAAAGCGTGATGATGACTTTTTAGATATAACACCAAATCCATGACTGATCAAAGGAATTATTGAAGAGCTAGACTTTATTAAAAGTAAAATGTTCTTCTCTGCAAAAGACACTGTCAAGAGAATAACAAGTCATTGACCTGGAGAAAATATTTGTGAAAGATACATCTGATAAAGGGCTGGTATCCAAAATACACCAAAGTAACTGTCCTCGTTCATTTGTATTGCTATAAAGGAATGCTTGAGACTGGATAATTTATGAACTAAAATGTTTGTTTGGCTTGCATTTCTGCAGGCTGTACATACTGCAAAGCATGGCACCAACATCTGCTTCTGCTGAGAATCTCAGGCTACTTTCACTCATGGCAGAAGACCAAAGGGAGCCAGCATGGGCAGAGATCACATGCTGAAAGAGGAAGCAAGAGAGAAGAGGGGAGGTGCCAGAGTCTTTTTAACAACCAGCACTCATGACAACTAATAGAGCAAGAACTCACTCATTACCGCGAGGACAGCACCAGGACATTCATGAGAGATCCATCCTCATGAATCCAAACACTTCTCATTAGGCCCCACTTTCAACATTGGGGATCAATTCAACGTGAGATTTGGAAGGGTCAAATAAACAAAAGTATAGCACTGTTAAAGCTCAACAATAAGAAAATGAGCCTGATTTTCAAATGGGCAAAAGGCCTGAACAGACACCTTATCAAAGAAGACAAACAGATGCCAGGTAAGCATACGAAAAAATGTTCAACGTCATATGTCATTAGGGAATTAAAAATTAAAACAAGAAGATACCACTACACACCTATTAAAATGACTTGTGTTCTGGCTGTCCAGAACACCGACAACACAAATTAGTGAAGGTGTTGAGTAACAGGAGTGCTCATTAACTGCTGGTAGGAATGCAAAATGGTATAGCCAATTTAGAAGACACTTTGTTGATTTCTTAAAAAGTAAAAAAAAAAAAAAAAAAAAAAAAAAAAAAAACTAAACATTCTTTTATGTTACAAACCAGCCATTGCACTTCTTGGTATTTACCATAATGAGTTGAAAACTTCAGTTCACACAAAAACATGCACACCAATGTGTATAGTGTTTTATTCATAATTGCCCAAACTTAGACACAACCACAATGTCCTTCAGTACATGAATGGATAAATAATAAATAAATAAACTTTAGTACATCTGGGATATGGGATATTATTCAGCAGTAAAAGAAACGAGCTATAAAGACATGGAGGAAACTAAATGCCAATCAGAAAAGGCTACATACTGCATGGTACCAACCATATGACATTCTAGAAAAGGCAAAACTGTGGAGACAGTAAAAGGATCAGTGATTGCCTCGAGTTAGGGCAGAAAGAAGGAAGAATAAGCAGAGTACAGTGGATTTTTAGGGTAGTGAAACTACTCTGCATGATACCATAATGGTGGATACATATCATTATCCATTTGTCAATAGCCATAGAATGTACAACACCAAAGTGAACTCTAATGTAAACTATGGACACTGGATGATAATGAGGTATCAATGCAGGTTCATTGATTATAATAAATATACCACTCTAGTGTGGAATTTTGATAGTGTGAGAAGCTATGCATAATTATGGTAAGGAAGTTATGGAAAATCTCTGTACCTTCTACTAGATTTTTCTGTTAACCTAAAACTGCACCAAAAAATAAAGTTTGTCTTTAAAAAATACCAAGGATAGTTTATAAAACATATTACATTGAACCTCTACTATATGGGAAAGAAGTAAAATAATTATAAATACAAAATGACAAATAGATGGTATATATCCTAAGCACTCATATGCTAGTTGGGAAGATGAGGCACAGTAAAAATAGATCAAATAGCTAGCCCAGCTTTACCTTCTCTCTTTCCTGGTCGCCACCAAGACCTTCTCTGGGTATGTGACATTTATTAGCAACACACAACTTAGAATTTTATTCAATAACCTCTAAAACACATAGAATTACTAAAGGGAATATGACCAAAGGGATTGAAAACTCAAAAGACTGCAGGGGCCAGGCAGGTTACAGAAATTAGTAAAGCAGTCTATACTACTATCAGATAGTAGGAAATTATGGGAGTGGGTGGAATGAGAGAAAACCGGTCAAACTGGAGCATGCATACTGCCTAAAAGAACTCAAATTCATAGGAAAAGCCAAATCATGCTGAAACAAAACAAATTTTGTAAAAACTCATGCCTACTGGACAAAGTCAATCTTTGCCAGATGTGATCTTTGTCCTAAACTACATTCCTTAAAGGCTAGGCCACCAATCTTACTGAACACTTTCTTGCTTTGGGAAGAACTAGTGGAATAAATAAAACACATAAGAAGTTAAAGCCTAATAAGTGCTTGAGTTCAAGCCCTCATGATTTTAGAGCTGGAAAAGCCCAGTGCTAACCTGTAGGGAAAGAATGGGTAGGAATTAGATCAAAGGCAGGGGAGAAGACCTCAGGTCCTTTTTTTTTTTTTTTTTTAAATTCCTCACCAAGCATCCAGTGAACCATCCAAGAAGGACCCAGTACTAAAAATCTTACTACCTAGGAAATCACCCTTGCCCCAAAAAGTGAATTAGCAGGAGTACTCCTATGCCTTCTCCCTGGGAGGTTAATGGACTTTTTCACAGAAAAAAAAATTGAATTGCCTCCAATTCTCAATTCACTTGGAAAATGCTCTGACCACATGATACCTCATCTTGGCAACTACCACAAGACCTAGAAGCAAACTCTATGGGTTTGCTGTTTACTAGGAACGAGGAGGCACAGGAAGATTCTTCATTACTCCTGAGGTCATTAGACGTATCAGAAAATGCGTGCAAGGTGGGCAGGGAAGGAAAAGGAATGGAATGTACTATAAGAGGAAAGTGAAAACAAGGACCTAGATTTGGGAAGAAATAAGCTCTGTTGTGTCCTTCCTAAAGTAGATTTTTTTTTAGTTACAATCCTTTCATCTTTCCTGCCATCTGCTCCCTCTATGCCTGCCTACCCCCAAACCCCTTCAACACTCAGACCAGGCAGTGGGAGCCTGGGAATGAGGAGCAAAAGGGAGAGAGGGACTCAATTGCTATACAAATAAGGCAAATCATTTAGTATAATGACTATAAATTTTGCATTCAATTCCCTGCTAAAGCTGTTTGGTGTACCTGTGGGTACCCGCCTCCCCATCTCTGGCATGCAGCTAATGTAAATCCATGCCCATATGACTTACAGGAGGAATCATTGCTTGTTCCTCTCCTGTAGACTTTCAAGTAAACATCATTTCACATTGGCTTCAACAAACAATGCTTTTTCTGGATACCAAAGGGAATGGATACACATTCATATTAGATTTGACTAAGAGTCTAATCTCCTAGTCAAGGTTCTCTTTGTCTTAAGGCCAGATGATATAAAAGCAGAGACTTTGAGCTTATTTCAGCTGCTTTATTATTTCTTCCTCCCACTACTCTAGGCTTTGAGAACAGAAAGTAGATGGAGGAGAAAAGGAAAAAGGTATGTGAAGCTAGACTGGTGCTGGCTGGCTTGCATTTGGAAAAGGCATCTTCTCAAACAGTTGTATAGGGCCGGCCAGCTGTGGGCTCATTGGCAAGGGAGAATCAGGCAGCTGAGATACTTCTCATGAAACTCCAAACAGAGCTGAAAGTTTTCTGAGGAACTGCTCCATTTCAGGGCAGCTGACTTGACTCTTTTATCTACTTATGTGGTTACAACCATGATGTATGACAGTGACAGCCAGAAACCTGGACTATAGCTCCCAGCTGTTGGGCACCTCTCCCATTTTGGGAGTCCTATCCTGTATGCCCAGGACCATCTGCCATAATAAATGGTTTATACTTAGTATACTGCTCTAGATATTTTAAACATGGAATTTAGATAGAGGTTGGGTTACACAGGCGATGAAAGAGCTGAGAAGCTAAACAGAGATGAAGCAACCAACCCAGAGATGATTAGCAACAGCAAGAAAGTCTATTTCAACTTTTTTTTAAAACCAGAGGTTAAAAATAAGAGGTAGGGGATGAGGCAGTATTACTGGAGCCCAGCAGACAGGGCTGCCTGGCAAAGTTTTTACCTGCAGGGGAGGGTCTGCTCTGCAGGAGCTGGGACCATGATGGGTGAGTATACCTAGCAGAAGCGAGAGTCATAGAAGAGATGAAGCTCCTGTCAGAGATGCTGCTTTGCTGCTTTTGGCAAAGAGGCGTGTGTGTGTGTGTGTGTGTGTGTGTGTGTGTGTGTGTGTGTAGAGACAGAGGTAGGAAGATTGATATATCATGATTTCTTCTTACCTCCCTTCCTCTAAGCTCCCACCAGAACTCCCATTGGCTGATCTTAGGAGAAAGTCGATTTACAAGGGATCCTGGGAAATGTAGTTCTCTGTGATGCCAGGCAAGGCCAGAGAAGGGTTAGGAATGGCTTTGAGACAAAATAAGCAAATGACTGGCCCACTTACTATTACAGATAAATTCTCCTTCAGTTGGTATCTCATCCCTCAACTTAGACTTCACCTTCGTAACACTGTTAGCTAACTTCCTTTCTTTACTCATCTTAGGTGCTTTACAAAGGTGAAATTATCATATCCTCATGATGCATGGATGGATAGATGAATGAATGGATGGATGGATGGATGGATGGATGGATGGATGGATGGATGGATGATAGATTAATATATGATTGATAGAAAGGCTCAATAAGCAACCCTTTCTTTTCAGATAATCTTCACATTCACAGCAATTCACAATCATAAATGGTATTTCCATATCTGTGCTGAACCAAAGATCAGATAAATATAAAATGTTGAAGATAAGAAGTCATTTTTTTTGAGAGAGAGCGGGAGAAAGAGGAGTGGCTCTGATGAGTGACAACTTCTCTCTAAATTGGCCGTGATATCTGAATACAATGATATAGCACAATTCTTAGCATATTTTCTGTTGAATCTATCAAATAGGATTTACTTCAAAGGATATTTACAAGCTGATGGTGGCAACCATTGCGGACTGCCCAATGTAAGCTTTAGGCATTGTAGAACTATGTTGAGTGATTCTTATCATAAAAGTTTCTTTCTTGCAGTATTTTCACCTATTAGCTACTGTTTATATATATGTCAAGGCATTTAACATGGAAAGTTGCTCCAATCAAGGAATGACTGTAAGGGTCAGTAACAACATGAAGTTATAACAGGTATGTGTCTCTACCACCTACAGGAGGGCAGAGCATGTTTGAAACAGATTGACCTACCACTTACCTGGACCTGGTACAGAAGACCATCAACTAAATAAAACTCCTCTACTGAAAACGGTGGAGGTGTTAACTTGAAAAGATCTGAGATATGTCTATTTGCTGGCATAGCATAGATGGAAATTAGAATTGGAAAATGAGAACCAAAATATTAAATAACTTAGGTCAAAAATAAGTTGATTCATAGCCAGGAGGCGTCTGAGGAGACATGATGGCTGAAGGTAATGTGGCATCCTGGATGAGATCCGGAATAGAAGAAAGACATTAGACAAAAGCTAAGAGGAGCTAAATCAAGTATGGACTTTAGTTAACAATAATGTGTCATGATTTGTTCATTAATTTTAACAAATACACCATACTAATATCAGATGTTATTTATAGATGTAACTGGATCTTGGGTGTGTGGAAATTCTCTGTACCTTGGCAATTCTTCCGTAAATCTAAAACCATTCAAAAAGAATCAAGTTCTTTCAAAATGAGTTAATGACTAATATAGAGGTAAATCAATCCTCATGATTTCCCCACAGGCAGGAGTTTTTAATTGGCTTGTATCATGGAAGCCTTTGGCAGACTGGTGAAGCATAGCTACATACAAGATGTAAGATTATAGAGGAAATACATTCTATTGAAATACAGTTATCAAAATATTGAGATCAAACAGGAAGTGTATTGAAACACAGTTATCAAAATAGTAAAATATCAAACTTGCTGCATACTAATATGTGTGTTATCATTAATGCATCAAATACATGATCTAGTGACCTATTACCTACTGTGATTTTGGAGAATGATGAGTATAAATGACAGTTCAAAATGCCTGCAAGTACTGAAATATGATATGAATTTTTTTATTTCTGTTGCTGAAATACTGCTAATTCTACTGTGGTTTGTTGCCTACATTCATAATGTAAGAAAAAGTTAAATTTCAATGAGAAGTTGTGAAAAAAACTTGTAAATTTTTCCCATTTAAGTTCATAGGCCACACTGTCCTCTATCATCTCCTGCATTCAACCCGCAGTCCAAGGGTTAAGAATCCCTGGGTTAAAGGAAGTGCTTGCACTTGCCAACTCTGTAAGGATAATAATCACTGAGGTTCCATGAAATCAGTGGTCTTCCCAGTCTTGTATTTGTGCTTCTGTCTGGACACAGAAAGATGTGTTTGGGGAAATGCCATACTGTTGTGTGTTTCTCCTTCACCCTGCACAGCCTCACCTTTCTTCCCATCTTCTCCTCCATGTTCTGATGTTTTTGGACCCCTTAAGAAGTTAGAGATGAATCAGAATGTTCAGAGACTTTTGTTATTCATAACATGAATCTAAACCTTACTGTAGTTTGTTTATACTCGCTTCCCTTCTTAATTCTCTGGGCAAAATTTCCACATGTAAGCTAGGTGCTTTATATAGGAGTGCTTTCTTTAAATTGCTCATAACCTTTTCATATATATATATATATATATATATACACACACATATATATATATGAAGCAGTCGAAGATTCACACATATATATATATATTTTTTGGAAATAGTGAAAAACAGCACATATTCAAATCATAATACCTAACAATTTACTTGTTTACATACTGTTAATCTGTGGTCAGTTTACACCTTATCAGTCATGGATACTTAAATGTGCCTTTGAGATGCAGCTTTCTAAATTTATCTCTGATGTCCTGTCTTCCTCCCACCAAGTTAGTAGGAAAGAGAAAACCCATGATATCCAAGCTGTATATATATCATCCAAAAAGCATAGTATTCTGCCCAGCCCAGAAATATTCAAAGACTAACAGCTTGGCAGTGCCAAGTAAAATTTTGAAGGTAAACACTTAGAGGTATTCCCCTAACGACTTTCTGCACCTCTGCATAAACTTACCTGTTGATGGTATCTGTCAGTGCCTCCCTCCCGGTAGAGCAATGTTGGCCTCACAAATCAGAATTTCTGTTTACTAAGAACTGGAGCCTGGCAACCATTCAACCACAAGAAACCTGAAAACATCTACCTGCCTAAACCAATCTTCCTTTTGACACACCAGCCGGGCGTGGCCAAGCTTGGAAACATCGCAACTAATGTTTTCTTTCTGAAAAACGTAATTAATCTACAATTGTTAAAGTCTGACAAAATGTCCTCAAGCCATCCTTTATTTTGTTTTATTATGAGCAACTTTGCATAAGCAATTTATTATCACAAAATCTGAAATTGACTAAATGAATTTATGGGAGCTGACTGGCTTGAATCTATTTGATTTTGACCATATACTTCCAGCTAATTACTAGTTCTCAGTAATGCTGTCATGTTAAAATACAGATATGTGGATTTATAAGAGCAAACTGTTTGATTTTCTTCCCCCAAGCTCAAGTAGAAATTTGCCCGGGCTTGCTGAGTACCTGCATACTTAGAAAAACTTGCTGTTTTGCTGCCTTTTTTTGTTATCCTGAGATATAAAATAATATCCTTAAGTATAATTTTTTTTTTTTTTTTTACTTTTCTATGATCCAGTGCTTCAGGCATAGTAAAAGAATGCCATATTTGTAAAATCACACTTTCGTTAGATCTCCTGGGCACGTTCTGTGCCAGTGGCAAACACGCTGCTCTGCGTTGCCCCCTCCCTGGTGGTTTCAGCGTCTATAGCTGTGCATGCAAAGCGAAGTAGAGAAATGAGATCAGTCTGAATCATTTCAGCCCCTAATCCAAAGACAGTCCACCTTTTCTCTTCTCCCAAAAGGAGAATTAGCAACTTGATCTGTATGAAGGGACTCGACTCCCCATTTTCCCTCAGATTGTCTTTGTCTACACTCGCTGGTTGTCCTCTGCGGAGCCAGAGTAGGGCTCTGTAAGGAACAGAGACTGGCCAGAGGGAATGAGCCAGAGGGTGGTACAGAAGCCAAAAGCCCGAATCAAGCGAACTTTGGGACAGACTAAAGACAGCCCCTCCAGATTTTCTACACCTCTGGAAGTTCTGGACACCCTAGACAGCATCAGGCTGTAATGAATAGGAATGTCTCATACTGAATATTTTCCTCTTATTTCTTAGAAGAAAAAAAAAAAAACTATTAACAATAAACCTTTTTCCTTTGAACTGTGCTCTTTGCTTTACAATTATCCTAGGGCTGTGAGTCCTTGTCTTTCTGACCTAACCAATAAGATTGTCTTGGGACCTCCCTAGCAATGCACAGTTTTAAATTTTCCAAGTTGTGAATATTAAAAATACCACTACTCTCTAGCATCATTTTCATTTCATTAAAAATAAAAGGATATTTTAATGTCCCTCTAAAAGGTAAAGAATGGACATAACCTAAGAATGAAGAATAGTTGTTTTAGTAAGTTTAGTTCTATGGAAAACTCATCATGACTACTTTTTATTTTTTGGTTTGTTTTGGTTTATAGTTTGTTTTTTAATTTCACCACTGTCTAGCCTAACTTTCAGGAATTATTGCTTTGGAGTATAATTTGTCTAGGCCAAATTATCAGGAAATAGTGTGCAAGCCTGTGGTGGCCATAAAAGTGTGCCACTCACATCTCCTGCTGTAGGAATGTGACTGGCAGGTTCAGCCATGGCCCTCTGCACCCACAGTCAGGCTGCACTTCCCACTGGCTGCCCCCAGCCCCTGACTGCATGCAGCAGGAGGAATAAGACGCAAGGCCCCTCTGATGAGCAGCTGACTGCAGGGCTCCCCAGCGGCTGGCCAAAACCTTCCTAGGACTGAGCTGCAGGCCAAGACTCTTCCTGCTCCTCTTTTTCACAGGGGTCAGACTTGAATCTCAGGCTCAGGGTTCTCCATCCCTGCTTCAACTCTCTCCCTTTTTCCCCTTGTAGGCATTTCCCCCATCTCTTATAAGTTGAATCTATCTAGGTGGCTGCTGCTCCAAGACCTGAACAAACACAAAGTCCTTTCCCATCCAGTATTTCATTTTACTTGGGCTTCACACTGCCACTGGGAAAGTTCAAGGATATATATACCACAAACAGGAGATTTCAGCAAATATAATCCATACCAAGGCTAGGACTGGAAGCTAGACATTCCAATGCTCTTTCTAAGACCTCAACTTCCAATTATACCACACATTTCTCCTGAAGGAACCACTTCTCAATGCAAAGTATCCTGTGGGAAAAAAACATACCTAGTTTATAAGTACTCGAGAGAATTTTCCAATGACAATTTCCAAGTGATTGTTTCATCTCTCCAGGCTGGTGGTTTTCAAATGTCTTTAAGCTGTTGACTCCTTTCTTCAAGTTACATCCTTATGGATGATCAGTAGGTCACAGCAGAGGCAGGATTGACCCACAGCTGAGGTGGTTGGTGAAGGGGAGATCTAGACCTGCTGCCAACCGCTGGCCTCCTGTTTTCTCACCCTTCTCAGTGCTACTGAGATGCCCTTTCCAAGAACCCCTGAGCTCAACTAAGCATGGTGATAAAATCCCTGCTCAAACCATTGATTTGTAAATAGTATTTCACAGAGACCTGCTCAGTGAAATCTCACCAGGAGAATGAGGGTCAAGCTACTGGCTTCTGCCTCCCAGGCTATTTCAGAGAGGGCCTCCTGGCTTTTATCTGTAAGGGTATGATTCCTCACCAGATTTCCCTTGAAGAAAGTGTCCTATAGTTTAAAAAATGTTTGAAAAGCTCCGGCTCCAGGACACTACTACAGAATGGACCTTACACAAAATGCTTTCTTTTTTCCTTACATTGCAGCCACATCTACAAGTATCTGGAACAAATGGACTAGAGCACAATCTCAGCCATTTGACTCATCCCATGGTGGTTCTGCAGAACTCCTAGGGAATTATCCATTTCAACTCTTTTATCACATATTAATTCATCCAGCTATTCAAGGAATATATGGTCAGCATCTAAAGTCACATTCTTTCAAGAGAAGGAAATATATAAATAAATGCCAACCAGTGTGATCCCAATTCAAGAAAAGCCCAAAAGAAGTGTCCCTGTCTACTAGGGAGGTTGGGAAGTGGGGGGAGCCAGGAGACTTGACGTAGAAAAGAGACCTAAAAAGAGGCAGGTATTAGGCCAGGTTCAGTGGCTCATGCCTGTGATCCCAGCACTCTGGCAGGCTGAGTCAGGAGGACAGGACCACTTGAGCCCAGGAGTTCAAAACTAGCCTGGGCAACATGGCGAAACCCAATCTCCACAAAAAAATAAAAAGTAAAGAGTCAGGTAATAGACCCTGGGTATTTGCTCCTCCTATTTTCTGCCAGGCATTTCTGCCTCAAATGTCTTATGTCTCAGAACTCCTTCCTGCCTCACCCTGTGAGATAGAGGCTATTGTCACCCCCCATTTTAGAGATGAGGAAACCCAGGCACAGTGACATCAGGTTAAGTGCCATGTCTGAGGTAACAGATCAATAAAAGGCAGAACCAGGAATACACTCTCCTGTGTCCATCCTCTTAGCCCCCACACATCCTGCTCATGACCAACAAGGCAGGATTGAATCAAGGTGCTCTGATTCTCAGACTAGCATTAAATTCTAACTCCCAAGACCCTAGAATGGTCTGTCAGAGGCTGATGACTCACAAAGTAGCATCTTTTTAAAAAGGCGAGGCATTCACTAGAATAGCAACTTCGGGCTTCGTGTTTAGAAGTGCCGGGGCTGGGGGTAGCGGAAATGTGATAAATATAAGGCTGAACTTCCATTAAACAAAAATGTACTGTGAGAAAAAGCTTGGTGTGTTTGGGTGAACAGTGAGTTTCTACCACATGCAAGGGATAATAATCATCAGGTTTTCAAAATACTCAGCCAGGCTCTGCTGGCTTCTCTAAGGTAGAAATGCACAGACAGATAAAAGACTGTTCAGGTTTTATTTTAATCTTTCCCTCCCTGCTTGTGGTCTTAAAAGTCTTAGTATTGAAAGCAAATGATATAGCTACCTCCTCCTTCCCGAGGCAGGAATTTGCATTTTAATTTTGGATCCTCTAGGAAAAGATCAAATGAAATGCTTTATTTACTTTTTGGGGACTTGTTTTTCTTCTTTCCAGGAATCAAGCCTATTGCTTACTGAGTTGTAGACTAAATACCATGAGTCCCAAGAAAGAGATGGTTACTGGAGCTACAGTGAATGTGTTTGTGCTTCACTAACGAGGAAGGAGCCTCGCTTTGAGGGCGCTCCAGAGTGGAATGGGTTTCTATCAGAGCATAGTAATTCGACTTACCTTGAACTGAACTTCAAATCAGGAGCTTTATACGTAAACATGCAAGAAATATATTTCAATAACTATGTGCTGAGAGCCCTTCTTTGGTAAGGAAGTTAATTACATACACTTTTGTCATCTTATTTAGAAATTATAAAAGCCTCTAAACTATGAAAATAATGACAACATAGCTACCAGTATATTATTCTTAAGTTTTTCCACCCACACTAGCCACTGTTTATCTAGATAAGATGGCCACACAAGTTATAATCCAAACTGGACATTTGGAAAGCAAAATGAGGGCGGGCACGGTGGCTCACGCCTGTAATCCCAGCACTTTGAGAGTCTGAGGTGGGCGGATCACGAGGTCAGGAGATCGAGACCATCCTGGCCAACACAGTGAAACCCATCTCTACTAAAAAATACAAAAAAAAAAAAAAAATTAGCTGGGTGTGGTGGCAGGCACCTGTAGTCCCAGCTACTCGGGAGGCTGAGTCAGGAGAATGGCGTGAACCCAGCAGGCGGAGCGTGCAGTAAGCTGCGATCACTCCACTGCACTCCAGCCTGGGTGACAGAGTGAGACTCCATCTCAAAAAAAAAAAAGCAAAATGAGTGTTGTTATTAATTACATTGGGATAATAAACCAGGGATGACCCAGGCAAACTAGCATGAACGATCAGCCTAATCATAAACAAAATTCCTTTTTCCAGCAAATAAACTGAATCAGCATGGAGTTTGCAAGCAGTGGGTAATGGCAGGCACAAGGCTCAGTCAGTGAAGGGTCAAGAAGAGGAAGTTCTCTACCTGGGACTACTTTAAACACAGTTATGTAGAGATGGAAGGGATGGTACAATCATGTAGTTCAACCAGATGAGGAAGTAAAGAAGAATTGGGAAGACATTATCAGCTTTTCACAGTGGGACAAGCTCCAGGCCTCCTGACTCAACGACATCAAGCTGACTCTTGGGTAGTCTGAGGCTTTACTGTCAGCTGAGTGGATAAGATCCAATGAACGGTCTATCAGGGGCCAGTCACTTTCCATCCGAGCATCCCTTCCCTCCCCTGAAACATCCTCAACACTGCACCCAATTTGTAGTATTTTGTCCCTCACCCCTTTCCCACCCTTTCCTCTTGAGTCCCCAAAGTCCTTTGTGTCATTCTTATGCCCTTGCATCCTCATAGCTTAGCTCCCACTTATGGGTGAGAACATACGATGTTTGGTTTTCCATTCTTGAGCTACCTCACTTAGAATAATAGTCTCCAACATTATCCAGGTTGCTGCAAATGCCATTAATTCATTCCTTTTTATAGCTGAGTAGTATTCCATTGCATGTATACACCGTAGTTTCTTTATCCACTCGTTGATTGATAGGCATTTCGGTAGTTCCACATTTTTGCAACTGCGAATTGTGCTGCTAATAAACATGTGTGTGCAAGTATCTTTTTCATATAATGACTTCTTTTCCTCCGGGTAGATACCCAGTAGTTGGACTGCTGGATCAAATGGTAGTTTTACTTTTAGTTCTTTAAGAAATTTCCACACTGTTTTCCGTAGTGGTTGTACTAGTTTACATTCCCACCAGCAGTGTAGAAGTGTTCCCTGTTCACTGCATCCACACCAACATCTACTATTTTTTGATTTTTTGATTATGACCATTCTTGCAGGAGTAAGATGGTATCGCATTGTGGTTTTGAATTTGCATTTCCGTGATCACTAGTGATGCTGAGCATTTTTTCATATGTTTGTTGGCTATTTGTATCTCTCCTTTTGAGAATTGTCTATTCATGTGCTTAGCCCACTTTTTGATGAGATTGTTTTTTACTTGCTGATTTGTTTGAGTTCGTTGTCGATTCCGGATATTAGTCATTTGTCAGATGCATAGATTGTGAAGATTTTCTCCCACTCTGTGGGTTGTCTCTTTACTCTGCTGACTGTTCCTTTTGCCATGCAAAACCTCTTTAGTTTAATTAAGTCTCAGGTATTTATCTTTGTTTTTATTGCTGGGACTGGTTAGTTTTGATGAAAGGGGGAAAGGTCTTCAGGGAATATGATACTCTAAAGAACAGCAGATGACAGGGACCTTCAATAGAGTGCCTGAGATACCCAGCTGGGCTATGCGAAGGTACTGAGTGTTGGTGAGAGGATGGCTAGAGTAATTAAGGAGAACATAAGAAGGGAAGAGAAAATTTCAAGAGATAAATTTTTCATGGTGTCTACCCTGGCAAAGAACCTTGACAAAGGCTCCTTGAAAAGCATGAGCTCACACATGGACCAAGTGTAGCGTGCTCAGAGCACCTAAGAGTGTTGTTCATGACTTTGATTATGGGCAGAGGCTTAGGAATCCAAGACCAGGAATTAATTGTCCCCTGGAAGGCAGGTTCCTGTGTCTCTCTCCAGCTTTTTAGTGCTCCCCGGCAAGCCAAGGTGAGTTGGCAGGAAGAGGGAAATGAGTTAATTTCAAATATAGAATTATTTTTCTTATTAGTCATGAGTAGCACATTCTCTTCTATAAAACAAACCCAAGAAAATTGGAATGGATATGTCCTGCAGATCTAAGAGAAGAAATAATGAAATTCTGATATGAAATTAAATGAAAGAGGAATTCTTTCTGGAGTCTCAGCTTATCTGGGGCAATGTCTTTGCTGCATGAAACCAATGTTTAAATGAAGACAGAAACATTAAATCAGGTAGTCATAATTTTAGTCATACTATGTTTTTCCTACATTGCCTATTGCATGTTAGGGGATTTATGGACAAACATTTCAGGATTCACCAACATGTTGAATGTTATAGAAGTTAAATAGTGCTGCAATCAGATAACAAAGTATTTCTCAAGTCATTTACATTAGAGCTTCCAGAGTATCCCTTAAAATGTTGCTTTTTATTGGGCCGTACGTTGTAAATACACTATTAGTTTTTTATACCTGGTCTGAATAAAGATACACAATCTGCATGCATACCCTTGGAAAGAAGAAGCACTAGGACAGTGCTTTTCAGTCTTTTTTGACTGCAGTCCACATAAGAAATGCATTTTACATCATGACCCAGTACACACACACACACACACACACACACACACACACACCCCTGAATCAAACATTTCACAAAATAATGCCTTTACTACATATGGCACATTCTGATATTTTCTATTTTGTAAGGCTGGTTTTGTCTGTGAAACTGATCAGTTTGAAATATAATCATTCTAAGAGGCTATGAATTAAATATCTGGGTTAGAGTTGGTATTTTAAAGCTAATTTTTCATGAGACATTTTGCAAACACTTTTTTGCACATAGTCATCTGTGCTGCAAAACAAGAAAACCAAGGCAGTATATAAACAATGCCAAAACTAAGCTCTATTCAATCTATCCAGTTAAAGAAGCCAATGCAATTGCTTTCAAGGTGGACAATTGGTTTCTGACTGTTCATATCTGTCAAAATAGTAAATGTTACAAATTTTTGTGTTCTATCTGCTCTGGAATTAATAAAATGACTAGAAAGTGCTCTGAATCATTAAAAAAGGATGCAAGAAATGAAGGTAAAATTAATTTAAAATTTGCTGTTATTATTAAGGCTTTTAAGGTAAAATCTTCAGTCACTGGAAAAAGTCACCATTTCTTTGTTCTTGAAAGAAGTCTACATTTAATTACCAGAGTTCTATTTGATTAACTTGTTCCATACTTGGAATTTGGGTTGTCCATAGCTAGGTAATAAAAGAACAAGGGATTTGATTATTTATATGTAGATTTGGTTACTTTTCTTAACAAAATAAAGGGTTAAATTAAAATATTCGTTATCTGCACTTTCAGTGTAAGACACAGTACTTGGTTCTGTTTCTTGGTTCACCCAATAAAATATATCTGTTGAGCCAGTGTTAGGACTGAACTCATAGACACACACAAACAAACTTAGTCACTCACATTTTTAATGAACACTTGCTCTTTTTTTTTTTTTTGAGACAGAGTCTCACTCTGTAGCCCAGGCTGGAGTGTAATGGTGTGATCCCTGGTCACTGCAACCTCCGCCTCCCGGGTTCAAGCGATTCTCGTGCCTCAGCTCCCCCAGTAGCTGGGATTACAGGCACATGGGACCACACCTGGCTAATTTTTGTATTTTTAGTAGAGACGAGGTTTTGCCATGTTGGCCAGGCTGGTCTTGAACTCCTGACCTTACATGATCTGCCCACTTCAGCCTCCAAAAGTGCCGGGATTACAGGTGTGAGCCACCATAAGCACTAAAGTAAGCATTATTAGAACTGAATTAAAGCCTTTATAGGCCCTAAGCACTGAAAAGATTATTCCATGTACCCCTCCCCCCCATGGACACACCACAGACAGATTACAATAAAAATAATTCTAAAATATAAATTATGTAAAGAAATCATCAGAATTCTTTTTCCCACACCACATTATAACTAATTTGATAATTTTTGGAAACATCAAATATTAAATTCACTCAGAATATTTTTTTCTCATTTTTTGGTGCCTGTGTTTTTCTTATTCTCTACACATCTGTTTAGTCTGCCTATTGGATACCTCAGGCCTAGACAGTGTTAACTTTTGAGATAAAAAGACATTCTTTCTATCTTCAGTGACAGTACATATGGTCCAGTGAATAGAAAACATTTCTAACACTGTAGGTCTTAAATCACCAGCCACCCTCCCAGAAAGCCTGGCTAACATTCTTTTCTATGAGAGCTGCATTTTAAATGACTGCTTATTTGCACACTTGAATTTTGATTGCAATACTTAGCTAAGGACACACCTGGTCCAAAAATCTATAGTAGTACCTGTTTTGTTTTTTAACTTTGAACTTTGAGAAGTAGGATAAGTGGAAATCAAAACATCTATATTCTAACATACAGTACCTATAATTTGTTGTATTTAATGATACACTTCACCGTAGCAAATGAGGTATGCAAATTTATTTATTTATTTATTTAGTTTTGAGATGGAGTCTCACTCTGCCATCCCAGCTGTAGTGTAGTGGTGCAATCTTGGCTCACTGCAACCTCTGCCTTCCAGGTTTGAGCAATTCTAGTGCACCTCGGCCTCCTGAGTAGCTGGGATTACTGGCACTCACTACCATGCCTGGCTGATTTTTGTATTTTTAGTATAGAGATAGGGTTTCATCGTGTTGCCCAGGCTGGTCTTGAACTCCTGACCTCAAGTGATCAGCCCACCTTGGCCTCCCAAAGTCCTGGGACTACAGGCATGAGCCACCATGCCTGGCCGCAAATAGACTTAGATTAACTACGACCTAACAGTAAAGTATACATATAATTAGATTTAATTATTTAATGTAATTTAACAATATTGCAACAGATTTGGGTGGTTTAGCTATAATTTTTCCTAAAGAATTGGTTTGTGTATGCTTCCCCTTGGAGATTCCAAATGGTTGTTGAGGGCAGGCAAGAGTTGTGCCTTATTCATCTTTGTAAGCTCAGAGTCTCAGAATGTCTGGCACAAAGCAGGTGGGCTGTACATTGTGAGAGTGATGGCAGCTGAGCTGAGGAGGTTCATTTCTTGGAATACACCCTGGAAAAACCAGCTGACAGGCTTCTTTCTATTCAGCATGGCCCATGCTGCCCCTTAACAAGTCATATTTTTGCGGAAATAATAACATTCTGATATATAAAGACTAAAAATGGATCCCCATGTTAGAAAATATAGATATCAAAATACTCCTGGGTACCCCTTTTAAACGTTCATTTCACATCTGCCATTGTGAGTGGTGGCCATTCTAAGATGAAGGCTTGTTCCTTTTTGTTGGAAATGTAGAGGCCCAGGACTGTCTCTATCTTGGGGAGCAGTATACAGAGAACAGTGTGGCATCATACTTCTGAGCACCACCACCTGCCGGAGGGTGAAGCAGAGGGAGACTGGGGATAATGGTAGCAATCAGGAAGGCAACGTTTTGACAAGTCTCGAGTTAAGAGGACTTCATAGTGTGAACTTGCTAAGCCTTGTGGGGGAATAGAGTTGAGGTAAGCATTAGAAATACACAGATTGGAGACCCGGATAGCAGTCAGGAGGTTATTTCCATTGCTAGTAGTAACATAAGAAGGGCTAAAACTGTAACATTCAATAGACAGGACACAGAAATAGCCCACTGAAACTTTTTTACAGCTTTATTAGGGTAAAGTTGACATATAAACCACATATCAAAAGTGTACACTTTGATACATTTTCACCATATATACACACTATGAAACCACTGCCACAATCAAGATAAATGAACATTACATAACTCTCAAAAGTTTCCTTGTACCGTTTGTAATTCCTGCCTCTTTCCAGATCAGGCAAACACTGATTTGCTTTCTGTAATGATGATCCATTTGGTGTGAGGTAAGGGCCAAAGTTGGTTGGCTGGCTAATAGGTTGGTTGGTTGGTTGGCTGATAGGTTGGTTGGTTGGTTGGTTGGCTGGATGGTTGATTGGTTGGTTGGTTGATTTTACATATGGCTGTTTAATGCCATTTGTTGAAAAGATTATTCTTTCCCCTTGAATTGCCTTGACAAATTTTCCAGGAATCAATTGGCCATATATGTGGCTATTTCTGTATCTGCTATTCTGTTCCTTTTTCAATCTTAATGCTAATAACAGTCTTGAATTACTGCCATTATAATAAGTCATAAAATCTGGTAGTGTAAGTCTTCCAGGTTTATTCTTTTTTCAGACCTGTAGGGTTATTATAAATCCTTTGCATTTTCACAGAAATTTTGGAATCCAATTCTCAATTTCCACAAAGAAGCCTACTGGGGATTTAACTGAGACTGACTTGAAAGTATAAGTCAGTTGGGGGATAATAAGCACCTTAACAATATCAAGCTTTTCAATCCATAAGCACAATGTATTTCTCCCCCACTAAGGAATGTACCACAGTTTTTAATGTATAGATCTTGTACATCTTTCGTCAAATTTATCCTTTAATATTTCATAGTTTCATCATGGTAGAAATGGTATTTTTATTTCAATTTTTGATTATTTGTTGCTAGCATATAGAAATACAATTGATTTGGGAATACTGACTTTGAATCTCTTTCACCATTAAGTATGATATTACCTGTAGATTGTTCTTCATAGATATCCTTCATCAAGTTGAGGAAGTTTCTTTTGTTCCAGTAAGAATACTGAGAATGTTTATCAGGAAGAGATGTTAGATGTATACTTTTCCTGCATCTATTGAGATGATAATATTGTCTCTTAATATGATGAATTATAGAGACTGATTTTCAAATATTAAATAAAACTTGCATTCTGAGGATGAATTCCATTTGGTCATGAGATACCCTTTTAAAATACTATTAGATTTGATTTGCTAAATTTTGTTAAGAATTTTTGCATTTGCATTCATGAGGTTTTATGATTGTCCCAAACAATGCTCTATTATGGTAATGTTCTCAATGCATTTGAAGAATGTATATTCTTTTGTTATTGAATAGAAAGTTGTACTAACGCCAATTAGATCGCGTTGTTTGATATTGTCTTCTAAATTCCAATTTCTGTCTTCTTGCTCTATCAATTATTAAGAGGGGTTATTAAAATCTTGACAATAATTTTGGGTTTATCTATTTCTTTTTGAGTTCTATCAGGTGTTGCTTGATGCATTTTGAAGCTCTGCTGTCATATTTGCAAATGTTTAAAATTGTCTTTTTGATGAATTGACTAATTTTAACAACTTTATTGAGATATTGAGATGTAATTAAGAAGTAACCAACATACCTCAACTTCATTTAATTATATTGTACAATGCAGTAGGTTGTGGTATACTTACAGAATTTTACAACCATTCTTGCTGCCTAATTTCAGTACAGTTGATATGCCTATTTTGAACATTTCATATAAATGGATCATGGAGTACACGAGTATTTTTTACTGGTTTTTGTTGCTAAGCATAAGGTTTTCAATGTCCATCCATGCTGTAGAATGTATCTGAACTTAATTTCTTTATAATGCCAAATAATATTCCATCATATATATATACCACATTTTGTTTATCCATTCATTAGTTAATGAACATTTGGATTGTTAACACGTTTTTCACTACTATTAATAATGATGCTAGGAGCATTGATCCACAAGTTTTTGTGTGAACATATGCTTTCATTTCTCTTGGGTAAATAAAATTACTGGGTAACATGGTAACTCTAGGGTTACAGCTGAGGCACTGCTACATATTTTCTAAAGTTGCTGTTCTATTTTACAACCACCAGCAATGTATGAAGATTCTTCTTTGTACATATCTTCATCAATACTTGTTATTGTCTCAAGAATTTTAGCCATCCTAGTGAATATGAAATTTTTAGTTTTATTAATTTTTCTTTATTGTTTTTCAATTCTGTTCTTTACTTTTGCTCTAATCTTTATTGTTTCCTTGCTTCTTCTTTTGAGTTCTTTTTCTGCTTTCTTAGCGTGAAAGTTTAGATTATTTATCCAAGATTTTTCTTCTTTTTTAGTACAGCCATTGACAGCTATAAATTTTCCTCTGAGCACTGCTTTAGCTGTATACCATATATTTTGATATGTTATGTCTTTGTTTTCATTCATTTCTAAGTATTATCCAATTTCCTATGTAATTTCTTTGCTGATCCATTTGTTATGTCATAATGTGTTGTCTAATTTCCCCATATTCATGAGTTTCCCAAATTTCTTTCTGAAGTTGGTGTCTATCTTAATTTCTTGTACCGAGAGAATGTACTTTGTATAATTTCAATCCTTTTAAATGTATTAAGGTCTGTTTTATGATATAGATCTATTCTGGCAAACGATCCATATACATTTGTGGGAAATCTGTATTCTTCTGTTGTTAGTAGAGTGGTCTCTAGATATAGTCAGATTATACTGTTGTTTAAGTCTTCTGTTTCCTTGTTGATCTTCTGTCTAGTTATTCTATCCATTATTGAAAGTGGGATATTAAAGTCTCCAAGTTTTTTGTTTGAAAAAGGTGTCTATTCTGTCTATATCTTCCTAGAATTCTGCCAGTTTTTGCTTCATGCATTTTGTGGCTCTATCGATAGTTGAATATGTAAGTGTTATGTCCTCATGATGGATTGACACTTTTATCATTATTAGAGGTCCTTTTTATTTCTATGAATCATTTTAGTCTTAAAGTTTATTTTGCTGATATTAGCATAGCCATTTCAGCTCTCTTTTGGTTATGGTTTGCATATTATATTTTTATTCATCTTTTTACTTTCAACTTTTTTGTAGCTTTGAAGCTGAAATGTGTCTTTTATAGTGTCAGTGTAGTTGAGCATGTTTTCATCCATTCTGCTACTATATGTCTTTTGATAGAAGTATGTAGTCCATTTACATTTAATTTAACTACTAATAAGGAACTTTTAAAAAACAGCTTTATTGAGTTATAATTCACATATCATTACCTATTTAAAGTATACAATCCAATAGTTCTTAGCCTGCTCACAGGGTTGTGCAACCATCACCATGATCAATTCTAGTTTTTAATCGCCCAACAAAGAAGCTCCATAACCAATAACAGTCATTTCAATTTCTTCTGCCTCCCTCTATCCTCTTCCTTCTACCACCCCAGTCCCAGGCAGTCACTTATTTACTTTATTCGTCCATATATTTACCTATTGTGTTTTTAAATATTTGCCTAATCTGTACATTTTTCACTCCCATCTAACTATAATTACATATCCTTTAACTGACATTTCCCCATTCCCCTGGCCACCCAAACCTCTGTTAACCACCTAAGCCTCTGGTAATGGTTATATAATTTAGATGAAATTATATAACTTAGATAATTATATAATTTAGAAGAAAGGATATATCATTTAGATGTTCCACATCTAAACCAGTATTTTTAGATTCCACATATGGATTGAGATCATGTGATATTGGTCTTTCTGTGTCTGGATTATTTTACTTAACATAATGTTCTCCAGGTTCATCCATGCTGTTGCAAATGACAATATTTCATTCTTTTTTGTGGCTGAATAGTATTCCATTGTGTATATATACCACGTTTTCTTTATTTATCCATTGTTGAACGCTTAGGTTGATTCCATATCCTGGCTACTGTGAATAGTGCTCCAATAAACATGGAAATTTGACATACTGATTTTATTCCCTTTGGAAAGATACCTAGTTCTGGAATTGTCAGATCATATGGTAAGTTCTATTTTTAAAATTCTGAGGACCCTGTATAGTGTTTTCTATAATGGCTGTACTAATTTACATCCCCACCAAAGTATGTAAGGATTCTATTTTCTCCACGTTCTTGCCAACATTTGTTATCTTTCGTCTGGTTTTGATTTGCATTTCCCTAATGACTAGTGATGTTGAGCATTTTATATACTTGTTGGCTATTTGTACGTCTTCTTTTGAAAAACGTGTATTCAAATCTCTTGCCCATTTTTTAATCAGATTTTCGCTTGCTATTGAGACTTTTTAGTCCTTGTATATTTTGGATACATACCCCTTATCAGATGTATAATTTGCAAACATTTTTCCACATTTTGTAGATTGTCTCTTTACTCCATTGGTGTGCTGTTGTTGTTGTTGTTGTTGGTGTTGTTGTTGTTGTTGCTGTACAGAAGCTTTTTAGCTTGATATAATGAGAAGGTACTTTTACGTCTGCTATTTTGCTCTTTGTTTTCTAAATATCTTATGTATTTTTGTTCCTTAATTACTTTATTACTGCCCTCTTTTGTGTCAACTATATATTTTCTAGTGTACTATATTAATTTGCTTATTGTTTCTTTCACTATTTTTTAAGTTATTCTACTAGTGGTTGCCCAAGAAACTAAAATTAACATCTTAACATAAGTAATCCTGTTCATATTAATATCGCTTTAATTTCAATAGCATACACAAACTTTGCTCCAATACACCTCTAGTCCTTCCTCCCTTCTCTGTGCCATTCTTGCCAATCCAGTTAAATTTTCGTACATTATAAGCCCATCAACACAACTTTATTACTATTGCTTTATACAGTTGTCTTTTGAAATCAGATAGAAGAGCTACAAAAGTACACTTATAATGTATTTTATATTAACCTTTATTATTTGTGATCCTTATTTTTTCATGTGCTTTTGACTCATTGTCTAGTGTCCCTTCATTTAAGATGAAAAAATTCCCTATCATTTTTCTAGTAGGGCAAGTCTGCTAGTAATGAATTCTGTCCCTCTTTGTTTATCAGAAATGTCTTAATATTTCCTTCATTGTTGAAGGATAGTTTTACTATATACAGAATTCCTTATTGGCAGCCTTTTTTCCTCACTTTCAACATGTCATCCCACTGCCTTCTGGACTCCATTTTTCTTTTCTTTTCTTTTTTTTTTTCTTTTTTTTTTTTTTTTGAGACGTATTCTTGCTCTGTCGCCCAGGTTGGAGTGCAGTGGTGCGATCTGGGCTCACTGCAAGCTCCGCCTCCTGGGTTCACGCCATTCTCCTGCCTCAGCCTCCTGAGTAGCTGGGACTACGGGCTCCCACCACCAAGCCCAGCTAATTTTTTGTATTTTTAGTAGAGACAGGGTTTCACCGTGTTAGCCAGGATGGTCTCGATCTCCTGACTTTATGATCCACCTGCCTTGGCCTCCCAAAGTGCTGGGATTCCGGGCGTGACTTTTCTTCTTTTAATGAGAAACCAGTTGTTAATTTTATGAAGACTCAGTGTACATAATAAGTTGTTTGTTCTTGCTGCTTTCAAGATTTGTGTTTGTCCTTGTCATTTAACAGTTTTGCTAATGTGTTTAGGTGTGGCTGTCACTGAGTTTATCCTACTTGAAGTTCATTGAGTTTCTTGGATGTATAGAGTAATGGTGTTTTTAAAATCATATTAAGAAGTTTGGCGTCCTCATATGTTCTTTCTCCACATATTCTTCATGTGTTTCTTCATGTGTTCTTTATACCCCGTTCTCTTTCTATTCTCTTTCTGGGATCCCATGTAGATATGCTAGATAGTGTTCCATAAGTATCTGGGGCTCTGTTCAATTTTTTCATTACGTTTTTCTTTCTGCTCGTTAGACAGCATAATCTCAATTGACCTGTCTTCAAGTTTGCTGGTTCTTGCTTCTGCCAACTCAAATCTGCTGTTAAACTTCTCTAGTGAATGTTTTTTATGAGTTATTGTACTTTTCAACTCCAAAATTCCAAATTATTTTTTGTTATTTCTATCCCTTTATTGATATACTCTATTAGGTAAGATATTGATCTCATAATTTTCTTTAATTACTTAAGCATAATTTCCTTTAGTTCTTTGAACATAATAGCTGATTTAAAGTCTTTATTCTTTAGGTCCAACATCTGAGCCTCTTTGAAGACATCTTCTATTGACTGCCTTTTTTTTTTTCCTGTTTAAGAGCCATAGTTCATGTTTCTTTGCATATCTTATAATTTTTGTCATAAACTGGACATTTTAAGTAATATAATGTGGCAACTCTAGAAACGAGACCACCACCCTCCAGGATTGTCTCTTGTTGTTATTTTGTGTTATTTCTGGATTTTATTGTTGCTGTCGTTGTTGTTACTACTTGTGTGTTTAGAGGCTTTTGTGTGTGTGTGTGTGCCAAGCCTTTAGGTCTGTATTCCTCACAATGTACAGATGCTGAAGTGTTTTCCTGGTTCGCTTAGTGGTCAGCTAGCACTGAGAAAGATATTGTCTTAAATACTTTAAGCCAATAGATCTTAAGCTCTTTGCCAAGGAATTCCGTGTGTTTGTTGGAGCACACCTTCAGCATTCCAGCAATTTCCCTTGTCCTTCACTTTCTGCTTGCACACAGCCTCAGCATCAGAGTAGAGTGATGCTGGACCTTTTTGGTTCTTTATTGGGCATTCACATAGTCCTGCACATGTGCATGGCCTTCTAAATCCTAAGGACTGCACCTTTACAAAATCCACCCCACCCCTAACCCACCCATGGACATTGAATTCCCCAGACCTTCCTTTTCAGTGTTTTGACCAGCCTCTTGTTTGCACCAACTAGTACTGCAGCCTCAGGCAGCTGCAATGTTACATAAATGTCACTGATTGTTTTCAACAGATGCCCTAGGGATCCAGTTTTCCCCCCTGAGAGAGCCCTAAGTGGGTTAAATAATGACAAGCCCAGTGAGTGTCTTTTCCAGGGGGCTTCCAGAGAAGTCAAAGAGTGACAAATTCTCTGGGAATATCCATATTTAGGAGCTTCAGACCCAATCTTTCCCTTTCAGTGGCTTTAGGTTGCTGCCTTTCAAGCCTACCACAGAGCTGAGGAGAGGAGGATGGGAATAAGGCAAGTTAAAACGCCAAAAATGTCATTATTCTTACTGAGATTCAGCTGCTTTTTTGGAAAACAAAAATAGTTTTCAAATTGTCATGAGCTAATTGACTAATTTCTAGAATTCTGAAAGGTTGAGTCAGCTGCTTTTCTTGAAAAAAAAGTTCTCAAATTGTTGCAAGTTAATTTGGCTAATTTTCAGTATAAGAGTTTTATAAGGGTATGATTCTGTTTCCTCCTTTGCTAGCCTTTGTGCTGTGATTGTCTTTCATTTTACCTCTAATTGTTACAAACCCCACAATACATTATTGTCGCTTTAACTAGTGGATTATCTCTCGAAGAGATTTTCAATTAGAAAAAATTATATATTCACTCACATAGTTACCATTTCTGTTGTTTTTCACTTCTTTGCATAGATCCCTATTTTCCTTTGGTAGAGTTTTTTTTCTACCTGAAAGATTTTCATGAGTGTTTTCTGTAGTGCAGTGCTGCTGATAAAGAATGCTTTCAGCTTTTATATGCCCAAATGTTTTCTTGCCTTCTTTTTTGAAAGATATCGTCACCGGTTGTAGAATTCTAGGCTTGTTTGTTTGTTTTTAATACTTTAAAGATGCTCCATTTTCTTCTGGCTTTCATTGTTTCTGATAAATGTGTTGTTGTTCTTACCATTTTCTTTTTCTGTACGTAATATGTCTGCTTCCTCAGACTACTTTTAAAATGTTTTCTTCTTTATTGCTTTTAAGCAACTTGTTAATGATATACCTTGGTACATTTTCTTATCTCTTGTGCCTGGAGCTTGTTGAGTTTCTTAGAGCTTACATCAATTGGGAAAATTTTTTATGTTTTTCCAAGTAACTTTTATCTCCCCTCCGTCTCTTCCATACACACATACAGGCCATTTGAAATTGTCCCACAGCTCATCTGTGCTCTGTTCACTTTTTTCCAGGTTTTTTTCTGTTTTTCATTATAGATCATTTTTATTTTGTATCTTCAAGTTTACTAATATTTCTGCTGTAATATCTAATCTGCTATTAAGTCTATCTAGTATACTTTATTCTCAGATATTGTATTTCTTATGTTTACATGTTCAATTTGAGTCTACTTTCCGTCCCTCATGTTGCTACTTAATAAGCTTAAGCTTTTACCTTGTTGAATACATGGAATTATATTTATAACTGTTTTTCTTTTTTTTTTTTTTTTTTTTTTTTTTTTTTTTGAGATGGAGTTTTGCTTTTGTCACCCAGGCTGGAGTGCAATGGCACCATCTCACTTAACTGCAACCTCCAACTCCCAGGTTCAAGCAATTCTCCTGCCTCAGCCTCCCGAGTGGCTGGGATTACAGGCACCTGCCACCACTTCCGGCTAATTTTTGCATGTTTAGTAGATATGTGGTTTCACCATGTTGGCCCAGCTGATCTCGAACTCCGGACCTCAGGTGATCTGCCCACCTCAGTCTCCCAGAGTGCTGGGATTACAGGCATGAGTCACTGTGCCCAGCCAATTATAACTATTTTGTTTATTGTTCTTGTCTATTAATTCTATCATCTGTTTCATTTTGAGATCTCTATGTGTTTTTCTCCTTATAATGAATTGCATTTTTCTGCTTCTTTCCAAACCTTGTAATTTTTTATTGGATTTCATACGTAGTGAATTTTATTTTGTACTGTGCTTGAATTTTTTTATAAGGATTCTTGGGATTTGTTCTGGATCACAGTTAAGTTTCCTGGAAATCGTTTGATCTTTCAAGGCTTTCTTTTAAGCTTTGTTATGCAGTAACATAACAACCTTCATTCTAGAGCTAATTCCGTCCCGTTACTGAATCAATAACTTTCTGAGCACTTTATCCATTACCTTGTGAGTTACAAAGTTTTGTACTCTGGACAGTTTGTACATTATTTGAAGTGTAAGATCTGGAAATTATTTCCTCTGCTTATTTCAAGTAGTCTTTTTCTTGGCCTTGTGTCATTTTCTCACACTTACGTGCTGATTAGTATTCTGCTGAAAACTTGAGCGGAACCTACTGCAGATATTCAAAGCTCTTCTCTCTCTCTCTCTCTCTCTCTACCTCTCTCTCCCTCCCTCCCTCCCTCTCTCTCTCTTCTCTCTCTTTCACTGTGCAACTCGCTATTCTGTGGCACTCTGCCCTGTGAACTCTAACTGCCTTGATCTCCCCAGGCTCCCAGCTGTTCCTTCAATTCAGATGATCACTGGGTTCTGCCCAGGTTCTCCTGTCCTACACTGTGGTCTGGAAGTTTTCTCCGGGCAGTAATCCGGGACCCTGATATGGCTCACTTTATTTGTTTTCTCTCTTTGGGGGATCACAGACCAATGTCTAAAAACTATTATTTATATTTTGTTGAGTTTTTAGTTGTCTTAGTGATAAGGGTGACTAGTCCCTGTTACTGTAGCTTTGTGAGAAGCTGAAGTTCTATTTGGTTGAATATGAGTGACGCTTAGGAGGTAGAATTGACAAAACCTGGTGACTGAGTGAATATCAGTATGAGGACAACATTGCAGTCTAGAATTATTCCCCGTGGATAGATAATTGCATCTGAACAGCTTTCACTAACTGATTAGTATTAATCACTTGCATTTGTATAGCACTTTGTATTTACTATCCCCATACTATTGTCTTCTTCTTCACTAGTGAAAAGGAGAGCTGGTAAAGTTAATCAGTAATAACACCCTTACCATTTGCCAGCTATGTGCTGCCACAAAGTCCACAAAGCTGTATATATTATATAAAGTGGTATTTGTGAGATGGGAGAGTTCTTTTGACCCCCTTGCGGGACTCGTGAAAGGGGTAGCTCATTTATTCAACTGCCACACTCAATCCCTTATGGGAGGGACCACACTAGCTGATGGGTGCAGGAACCAGAGCAAATGAACGCTGGAACTGGCTGGTCGCTCCTCTCTGATGGGAGCAGCTTCTGTGTGGGCCCCACAGCAGCATCCGAGTGTGTTACAATGCTCTTTTAGCTTTGCTGTCCTGGAGGGGTTGTCTGCAACCCACGGAGCCCCAGAGGGTGTGTGTTAAAATCAGTGCTTTTTTAACATTTGCCATCCATGGACAGTTAAGTATTAACCAGCTCAGTGGAGGGTCAGGGTGACAGCCTTTTACACCCTGCCCTCTTGGGTGCACAATATCCCTCTTGGTACTCAAGTTTTTGTCCAGTGTCCAGGAAGAATTAGGTCACATGAACAAATCGAAGGGTGGTGAATGTGGAGGACTTTTAGTGGTGGAAGTGGCTCTCAGCAAAAGGTAGAGCTAGAAAGGGAATGGAGCAGGAAGGTAATCTTCCCCTGGAGTCTGGCTATTCCGGGCCAAACTCCTCTGTGACCCGTCTCCAACATCCAGCTGCTGCTTCTCCTCTCAATGTCCAGAAGCATCTCTCGTGTGTGTGTGTGTGTGTGTGTGTGTGTGTGTGTGTGTGTCTGCTCAGTCTGGAGTTTGGAGTTTTTATGGGCACAAGATAGGGGGCAGGGTGGGCCAAAAAGCAACATTCAGTGGGGAAAACAGGGATAGTTCTCACTTTGGGCTCCGGATCCAGGCTTTAGGGTGGAGCCCTTGCCAGGGACCCTGCCCTCTTCTACCCAGTATTTCCCTGTTTTCTCTGTCTCCTGTCCATATCATTTGCTTCAGAATTTCAACCTACGAAACATCCACAGAACAGTGGAAGTTTTAGTGCCTCCTCTTTTCTGTACAATATCCAATTCCACTATGGCCCCCACCAAGAGTTACTGAATGGTCTTTCTCCTATATTCTCTACTCTCAAAGTCTACCTTCTTCCTTATATTCACCTCTTTCATAATCATTAGGAGATTTTTAAGAAAAGTCTTTCTTTGGAACCTCTTTTCTCTTTAATATCACAGCTACTCTCCCCATCCTCTGCTGTATATTATATGCGATTCGTTAGAAACAAACATAACATTGCCTTGTATCCCATAAGGAGGTGGATATATACCACTCTGCAAGAAAGGGGTGGAAGATGGTGGAATATGTGTAGTGGTATTGGCAGAGGGAGAAAGCAAGTCCTGCCACACCTCTTTTATAGATATAGAAATTAAGCCAAGGGAAATCAAGTATAAAGTATATAGATCATGAAAGAAACTAAATAGGTATGATAACTGTATGCAATGTGTATTCTTGAATTAGATCCAGGATTGGATTTTTTTTTTTTTTTGCTATAAAAAACAGTGAAACAATTTTTAAAAACTTAAGTACCTAATTTTAGTAATTATTATTGTGATTATGTAAGAGAATGTCCTTGTTTTTAGGAAATCCACACATAAATGTTCAGGGGGAAGGAAGCATTATGTCTGACTCTCCGACAGTTCAGAAAAAGATACTAGACAGACAGATTAGATTTAAAGCAAATGTAGTAAAATAACATTTGGGAAAACTGGGTGAAGAGTATATGAAAATTATATTGTGTATTGGTCCATTTCTGTTACTAGAAGGAATACCTGAGACTGGGTAATTTATAAAGAAAAGAAGTGTGATTGGCTCATGGCTCTGCAGGCTGTACAGCAAGTATGGTGCCCGCCTCTGCTTCTGGTGAGGGCCTCAGGGAAGCTTACAATCATGGCAGAAGGTGAAGGAGGAGCAGGCATGTCACATGGTGATAGTGGGAGCAAGAGAGTGAGGAGTGCAGTCTCAGACTTTTAAACAACCAGATCTCCCTCAAACTAACTGTGCAAGAACTCACTTTTCACCAAGGGGATGGTGCTAAACCCTTCATGAGGGATCCCCTCCTGTGATCCGCTCACCTCCCACTAGGTCCCACCTCCAGCACTGGGAATCCCATTTCAACATGAGATTTGGAGGGAACACACATATAAATCATATCATATTGTTTTTGCAACTTTCCTAAAAATCTGATTTTGTTAAAAAAAAGATTTTTTTTTTTTTTTAAGTATCTGGATCATATTTGATACAGTCAGGACTAGATCTATTTCTCTTGGCTCCAACATCCACTTCTAGTTATGTTTCCTTTACAAGATGGTTTGGGAAATTTTTCTCCTAGAAAATGTAGATTGATTTTTAAACATGCCCCAACCCCCCAACATGCACACTTCTAGTCCTTGGTGAGAAAAAAATATTCAAATGCCTAGTTCATTTTTTTACTAATCTTTAGGTCTCCATGTTTAAAAATAAACACTTCAGCTCTGCCAATGGCATCTGTTTCTTTTATGCCCTGGGGGCCATTGCCCAGTGGGATTGCTTTTGAGGTGATAGAACATACTCTGAATTTTCTGAGAACTAACATGTTAACATATGGAATTATTTTTGAGGACATCTTACAAACTCGTCTCTTCTTTGAACAAACAGTTCTAAATTATCTGTCACTCTGCAAAATCTCATGAACTTCAACAAATGCAAACATATTCAATTTATGGAAGCAGTCAGTTCCAATATTTTCTTTATGCATTTTTTCCTTCACTGGGATATTTTCTCCTGACAGTTTTTATGATGTAAGGAACTCTTAGTTCTTTGCTCAAAAAAACAAAACAAAGTCACTTTTTACAAATAGTGATCCTCTTTAATCAGCAGCTGACCTCTAGGACTCTGGTTAATTCATTTTAAAAATAGTTTAGAAAACAAATGATTGCATATGTGTAAAAGGCTCCTTAGCCTGAGTGGAGCTATTTTTTTCCATTTTAAAAGCTGGGATCTTTTAGAGCACTCTCTTTCTCTAGCCTCCACAATCACATTTTGTGTCTTTTCCCTGGATGTGGCTATCCTTTATCTCTCTGATAGCAACAACTTATTCCAGGACAGACTTCATAACAACAATTTGCTTGGTCTTTCCTTGAAACTCTGCTAAAGAAACTGGATTCAAGAGAATCTGCTCAGCAAATTTATGGCAGTAGTCCAAATCTGACGGAAATAAAAATATCAATGACCCTCTAGGTTGCTCTAAGGAGTAAGCAAGAAGAAAAAAAAATGTTTAACTTTGTAAGTACTGCCCCAAAATCTAGAATACTCTGCCTTGCGTTTTAGATACATATAGACACGTCTTATCCTACTCAACAAACCCTGCTCCATCCCCAAAATGCTCCCACTTCACTGTAAAATTTTTAAGTACCGGGATTTTTTTCTGCTTATCTTTGCATTTCTGCAGCAGAAAACTGTTAGGAGGGATTGAGTAGAGGCTTTTGAGTTCATTTAACAAGAGGGAACTCGCTGTGGAAACTAGTGGATCTGCTTTTGCTGTAGAAGATCATCTTTGAGCAGGATTGGGAGCTTTTTGTTTATCTGAGAGAAGAGAATCATTTCTTATACTGTGCTTGACCAGTCGCATATGTAACAGAAGCCCTGTGAAGTATTATTTGAGAGAAACCCCTGCCCCTAGAAAACATCCTTCATCGGTCGCTGAAATCCTGCCATTAAAAATTTATTTTTCCTTCAACTTGATAAAGAACATCTACAGAAACCTGCATTTAACATCATACTTAGTAGTGAGAAACTAAATATTTTCCTACTAAGTTCCGGAACAAGGCAGAGATGTCCACTTTCACCATTCATATTCAGCATCATATTGGAAGTTCTGCTTGATGCAATAAGTCAAGAAGGAAAATAAAAGGTGTATAGATTTGGAAATAAAGAAATAAACTGTCTTTGCTCACAGATGACGCAACTGTTTATGTAGAAAATTCCAAAGAGTCAACAAAGAAAACTTCCTGAAACTAATAAACAATTATAGTAAGGTTTCAGGATACAAAGTTAATATGCCTAGTTTATTTTTTTAATCTTTAACAGATACCATTGATGGTATATGGGAAGTCAATTGCTTTCTTATATACCAGCAATGAACAATTGGAATTTGAAATTTAAAGTACAAAGTCATTTATATTAACACCAAAAAAAATGAAATGCTTGGGCACAAATTTAACAAAATATGTATAAGATCTGTATGAGGAAGAGTACAAAACAAATGAAAGAAATATATCAACAAGATATAAATAAATGGAGAGATATTCTATGTTCATGGATGGGAACATTCAATATTGTTAAGCTATTCATTCTTTCCAACTTGATATGTAGAGTCAACACAATCCCAATAAAAATTCCAACAAATTATTTTGTCAATAATTTGATTGTTATAATATAAATCAAATGATTCTAAATGTTATATAAAATATAAAAATGTGCAAAATAACCAACAAAATATTGAAGAATAAAGTCATAGGATTTACACTACCGAACTTCAAGACTTACTATAAATTTACAATAATTAAGACAATGTGGTATTGGCCAAAGAATAGACAAATAAATCTATGGAACAGATAGAAAGCCAATAAATACAGCCACACAGATATAGTCAATTAATCTTTGACAAAGGAGTAAAGATAATTTGATGGCAAAAGAATAGCTGTTCCAACAAATGATGCAGGAACAAGTGGACATCAACAGGCGAAAATACATGAATCTAGACATAAATCTTACACTTTCCACAAAAATTAACTCAAAATGGATCATAGCTTGAAGTGTAAAGTGCAAAACCATAAAACTCCTAAAAAATACCATAGAAGAAAATCTAGATAAACTTGGGTTTGGCAGTGACTTCTTAGCTACAACACCAAAAGCACCATCTATGATAGAAGAAAACTGAGGTGTGACTCCATTAAAATTAAAAGCTTCTGCTCTATGAAGGATTCACTTAAGAAAATGAAAAGATGAACCACAGATGGGGAGAAAATCTTCGCAAAACAAATATCTAATAAAGAACTGGTATCCAAAGTATACAAAGAACTCTTAAACTTAACAATAAGGAAGAAAAATGTGATTAATTAATGGGGAAAAGACCTTAACAGAAACCTCACCAAAGAAGATGTACAGATGACAATAAGCATATGAAAAATACCCAACATCATATATAGTTAGAGCATTCCAATTAAAACAACAATAAGATACCACTACATACCAATTAGAATAACTAAAATCCAGAACACTGACAATACCAAATGTAGGTGAAGATGGAGAGCAACAGGCACTCTCATTCATTGCTGGTGGGAACAAAAAATGGTACAGCCACTTTAGAAGACAGTGTGGCAGTTTCTTACTAAACTCAATGTATTCTTACCTTATAATCTGGCAATCTAGCTCCTTAGTATTTACCCAAATGAGCTGAAAACTTATATCCACATAAAAACCTGTACATAAATGTTTATAGCAGCTTTATTCATAATTGCCAAAACTTAGAAGCAACCCAGCTGTCCTTGGATAGGCAAATGGATAAACAAACTACGGTATACCCTTACAATGGAATATTATTGTGTAACTCAAAGAAGTGAATAATCAAACCATAAAAAGGCATGGAGGCATATTGCTGAAAGAAGTCAAGCCTAAAAAGGCTGCATACTGTTTGGTTCCAACTGTAGGACATTGTGGAAATGGCAAAACTGTAGAGACAGTAACAGGAGCAGTGGTTTGGAGGGGTTTTGAAAGGAGGGAGGGAGATAAGAGAGGTGGCACATGGGGAATTTTAGAGTAGTGAAATTATTCTGTATGATACTTTAATGGTGGATACATGACATTATTCATTTGTCAAAACACACAGAGCTTTACAACACAGGGTGAACCCTAATGTAAACTATGACTTTAGTTAATAATGTGTCAGTATTTGTTCATCAGTTGTAACAAATATACCACATTAATGCAAGATGTTAATAAAAGCAGAAACTGTGGGAAGTAAGTGGGGAGGGGAAATGGGGAGCGGAGGCATGAAGGAACTCCGCCATTTTTCTGTAAATCTAAAACAGTTCTAAAATATGAAGTCTATTACTTTAATTTCTTAAAAATTATTTCCTGGGAAATTCAAAGGGATTTTTAATAATTCTCACTTGTAAAATTTCTGTGAATAATGAACTAACATATTTGTATGCAAATGAGTAGATCTCATTGGTAGTCTTCTACTCAAGAGTCTCTCTGCAGAATGAAATTTCCAGGTTTCATGAGACTGGGGGCTGCTGAAAGAGAAAGTGTGATTCAGAAAAGATCACTAGGTCAAAAGTCACCTTTGTATTCTGGTTATGAGCTCTCATGATACTAGGTCTCCACAGGAGAAACATCCTCTCTTTTTCACATTTATGACTATTTCAGCATCTCTGAGTAAGGGGCTAGAGAATTTACAGCTTCTCTAATACTTACAAGTAATGAAAATTCTACTGCCTTTGTACTTGGAGATAACAAAATGCATCAGTATGTATCAACAGCATGTATTAAGTTTGCATCTCACTTGAGCAAGTTACTTTAACCTCCTTTAAAATAAAGATAATAACTGTTACTTCGATCAAAGGGTTGTAGTGATGATTAAATGAGGTAATGTAGGTATGTTATGAGGCTTCAATAAAATATTAGCAATTGTTGCTACTGCCACTACTGTTGCTGTTATGTCTTGCCAATAGAATACTTTCTGGGGAAAATGCCGATAAAATGTAAATTTCAGAATGTCTGATTTTAGTTAGAGGACTAACTGTGGTTGTAGGAGGTGAGAGGATAGGAACAAGAAGGATATCTGGATGAGGTAAAAAAGAAACTAACTTTTTTTTTATCATCTACTTGGCCCCTGTGAATCAAGCATCACGTGCATTGTTATCTCAGGAATCCTCGGGCAACCTTATGAGCTAGTCCTTTTTATACTAGATGGAGAAACTGACATGCAGGGTAGGTAATTTACCCAAGGTCGTGCAACTAGTATTGCAACTCACAATGCCGAAGTTCGAACTCAGGGCTTTTTTTTTTTTACTCAGAATCATGTGAACTTCCCTGTCTGGCATGTAATGTCACATGGGCTGAAAGACTAGGCTTCTTCATTATTTGGACTTAGACTACCTTCCTTGTGGTCAGTGTCTCAGAAGTGTAAAATTTGTTTAACCTATTTTTGAACAAATAAGAAAGTGATTAAATGAATGAATTAGGTGAATTAATCTATACAAAAATACAGAATATTAATGTAAATCGAAAGTGGACTTTATTTTCACACTATGGGTGCGCTTGCCTTAAAGTTGCAGAACTTCTAGAAATGTAGTTATATTTTAAATGCTCTAAGGAACCTCCCTCATTTGAACCTGATAGTTTTGTGAAGGAAAAATTCCTTTTGAAATAGGAACAATTGCCTTATTTATCAGTAGGTTTTTATTTCAATGGGTTTAATTTTTTGAAAAATGAGGCACCCCATAGAGGATTGAGTAAATGGTCCTAAAAGTTTGCTTGAATGTCACTTTGTGAAATGAATACAGATCAGAGCCGAGTCACTGAAGATTCCCACTTTTTCTATAGCACTTTTTTCCCACCTTATAGAGGCATACACATTGGCTCAGGCAACCAGTTTTGTTTGTTCGTTTGTTTGTTTCTGGCTAAGTCTCTTCCAGGCTTCCGTTCAGATAATTCTTTTCTGTTCTCATAGGAAGATGAACATGTTACCTGGTAGAGGCAACAATCTAATTTGAATTTGTGTTTCTGATTAAAACTAGTAATAAAAGGCATTCCTGCTGTCAGAGGTGTCTAAAATATTGAATTAGTCAACAGATATTTGTAAAGTCTACTATGTGCTAGACAATAGAGACAAAAGATGTAAACCACAATCTCTGTCTTCAATGAACTCATAATGCAATAAGTGAGATGACTAGATAATCACCGTTTGAAGATTATTTTTATTTTTATTATTCTACAATAATATGGTAAAACATTTGCATATAAAATGCCATGAAGAAGTAAGGAAATAATCAAGATGTAAAAGCATTAGTGAGTGGGAATTATTATCTACGTACCAGACCTTATGCTCACTAAATTCTTAAAACTACTCTTTGAGATGCATATGCTTACCACCGCCCCCACCCCAACCACACCTTTTACAGATAAGAAAAAGTGCCAGTGCCAGGGAAAGGCAAAGCTGGGAGTTCAAACCCAATCCTACCAATTCCAATAGAGTTTTTCTCCCAAAGTAGCCACCATTTTCTGAATACATTCAATGCACCCGGTTCTGGAGTAGGCAGTTCAATATGTCTAGATGGTTCAGGGAGTGTGGCTGGATTTGAGCAAACTCAAATGCTTCTCTGAGAAGTGAAGAGTGACAACCTCACCCCAAGTATCAGTTGATCAGCACGGGAAGCATTGTTGGGGGTGTATGGAGTTGTGCTTTGTTTTGTTTGTTCTGCTGTGTTTTGTATTTTGCTGAAGATTAAGAGGAACTTGGAGGCAGGTGAGCTAAGGGAACAGGAAAAACCAGGACAATGGAGAAGGCCTGGCCTACTTTCTTTCACTCATCTCATCCCACCTCCACTTCAAACTTGAATGGTCACTTTTTGTTAGAAGGTAAAATATATTTTTTCCATGAAAGTTCTTGTGAGACTCGAGGCATAGGTAGTGCTGACTAGCGGCTCAGATGACCCAACTGAATCCAGAATGAGGCATGCCCTGTAATGTCTACTTGTGCCCTACATAGGAGGAGGGAGAAGTATCTTCCTAGTATATTCATTTCCTAAAGCACTTTAACAAAGTATTCCAAACATGGTGTCTAAAAACAACAGAAATTTATTCCCTAATGGTTCTGGAAGCCAGAAGTCTAAGATCAGCTTCACTGTGCCTAAATGAGGTGCTGGCAGGGTGATACTCCCTCCAGAAGCTATAGAGGAGAATCTGTTCCTTTCTTCTTCCAGCTTCTCGTGGTTGCTGCTTTGGCATCCAGCTTCTTGTGGTAGCTTGTAGCTGCATCACTCTAACCTGTAAGGCCAGTATCTCCAAATTTCTCTCTGCCTCCCCGCTCACGTCACCTTCTCCTCTTTTTTCTATGTCAAATCTCCTTCTGCCTCCCCCTCATAAGGCTATATATAATTGCACTTAGGGCCTACTCTGATAAACCAATGAAATCTCCCCATTTTAATTAAATCTGATCATCTTAATGAAATCTATAAAGACTCTGTTTCCATATAATATAATGCTCACAGATTCCAGGGATTCGAATATGTATATCTTCAGGGATCATTTTTCAGCCCATCACATCCAGGATTCCTGTCTTCCAAGTCAGTGGGTAGGGGCCTCATTTGAGGCCTACAAACCCATGGACTTCCCAAAGGGTTCACAAACAGAAGAAGAGGAGCAGTCAGTACTGAGACCCTGGGAATCCCCTTGACCTTGGAAAACTCCTGACTATGACCCAGGGAAACCTTGATTGAGTTGGGGAGTTGAGTAGGGAAGTAGGGTGGGTAGGGTGACCACCTACAGGAACAAGTATGAGCTAAGAGCCATGGAAATTTGGAAATACATTTTCATGTGTGCTACAGACTGCATGTTTATGTTCCCCCCAAATTCATATGTTGAAACCTAATCCCCAATGTGATTGTATTTGGAGATGGGACCTTTAGGAGATGATTAGGTCATGAGGGTGGTGGCCTTATAAATGGGATCCATGCCCTTATAAAAGAAACCCAAGAGCTCCTTCAGCTTTCTACTACATAGGAGATAGTAAGAAGACTATGAACCAGCAAGTGCCCTCACTAGATACAGAATCTACCTGAACCTTAATCTCGGACGGCCCAGCCTCCAAAACTGTGAGAGATAAATTTCTGTTATTTCTAAACCACCCAGCCTATGGTATTTTTATTATAGCAGCCCAAAAGGACCAAGACAGTCTCTACATATACTCTCGCAGACTGATACAGGCTGAGACATTTGGATGAGCTATAACCAGTACTTGATGGGGCAAAACATAAAAAGGTGCAATCATAAAGTAACTTTACTTTCCTCCCTGCCCTTGGCACTAGCTCAATGGGTTCGTAACTGGTAACCCATTGTAACTCAGTAACTCAGGCAGCACCCATAATTTTCTGATTCATTTTGAATATTAGGAGTCCTCTGGTCAGTCTCACCCCAGTAATTAAATGTCCAGTCCACTATTATGATCAACTTTTCATACTTTATTTAAAGCTAAAGTTCCTTCCTTCCTCTGGTTCGGGGCTACTTCCAGCTAAGAAACCTGCAGTGGGGGAAAGGAACATGGTCCTTTTTATTTCTCAGACTTGAATTTTTCTCCTTCTCTACCCTCCCCAAATCCTACAGAGTTACTGCTGGGAGTGGGAGTAGGGAGAGGTAGGGGAAAGTTCTTACTGGACTAAAAGATATGTAATCTGATAGTAGCGCTCTCAGGGTATGGCAGATTTCCAATACTGATTTTTTTCATGAGCATTTTTCTGGAGTTTCTTCAAGATTCTGCTAGTAGGAACATCAAATGGCAATTCTTAGGTCACCAGCAATCTGACAAGGTGCTAAGGAGTCAATCCTTGGGTCCTGGGAATCCAGCAGTCAACACACACAGATGTTCCCTGACAGGGTTCATTAAGTCCCTTTTAAGCTGGCTGTAAACCAACTCTCTCCCAAAGTGTCGCCATCATGTCCAAAGTAATCTTTCATATGACCAGGCTATGTAGTCCCCAAAAAGGCAGCTTACCCCATTGCAGCCTACATTTTCTCTTCTCTGCCATCTTAAGCTTCTAGAATAAAAATTTAAAAAAAAAAATTGCAACTCTTAGGCAAAAGTTCTGCTAAAGAGGAATGTCTTTGCAGTTACTGAAGTTAACTTTTTGTAAAACTCTTCTCCCTCTTTTCCTCCTCCTTTGGTTGATTTCCTCCTCCTGTTTTCAAATACTTGGTATTTGAAACCAGAAAAAAAATAAATAAAGGCTGTAATTTTGACTTCCCAGGACCCATACTGACCTATGGTCTCCAACCAGCAGATCCAGAGCATGTTAGATGAAATTCAAGGACCTCCAGGCAATACTATATCCTCCTCCTCAGGGTGACGGTTTTTCCACTGCCTCAAACCCTATATCTTTCTTCTGCAGCTGCTCAGCACAGAGTTTTGGTTCTAAGATGTAACAAAGGTGCAGGAAAAGGCACACTCTTTAGTCAACTCTTGGACCCTGCTCCAAATCTCTATCTCCCTACTCTAGAAAGATAAGTTGTTTAATCTAATTCAGGGCTTCTAAAGGAAAAAAACCCTAAGTCAGATTTCATTTATTCTGTTCCCTTAAAGCTAACACCAATTGGCTTGAGAGGACTCTATTATTTCCTTTTCTCTTGAGTGGCACCAACACTTGAGAAAAAAAGTCAAGTCTATTTAGAGGCTGATGCCCTCTAAAGCACACTCAACACAAAAGCCCTTCAGTGACCTCAGAAACTCTGGTTCTCAGACCATAGAGGTCCACACCCCACTTTGTTGAAGAAATGTGTACATTTTAGCCTTTGCTATTTTATGTTGGTGCAAAGTAATTGCAATTTTTTGCCATTAAAAGTAATTGCAAAAGGCCGGGTGCGGTGGTTCACGCCTGTAATCCCAGCACTTTGGGAGGCTGAGGCAGGCGGATCACCTGTGATCAGGAGTTTGAAACCAGCCTGGCCAACATGGCGAAACCCCGTCTCTACTAAAAATACAAAAATTAGCCAGGCATGGTGGTGGGCGCCTGTAATCCCAGCTACTCGGGAGGCTGAGGCAGGAGAATTGTTTGAACCCAAGAGGTGTAGGTTGCAGTGAGCCAAGATCGTGCCACTGCACTCCAGCCTGGGCAACAGAGCAAGACTCCATCTCAAAAAAAAAAAGTAATTGCAAAAACTGCAATTACTTTTACACCAACCTGATACCTTTCTAAAATATTGACTTCAACTTTAATTTAACCTCATCATTGCAGAGCAAATGGAAATATTCTGATTTCTCTGATAGAGCAAGTAAAGTTTCTAATCAACAAAAATAAGCAGAGAAGCTATCTCCAAATACAGATGTGTCTTTTAAATAAGAAGAAAAGAACTTTTCTTCAGTTCTTAACAATATTTTAAAGCTTAACAAACTGGATAGCAACATGGGTTATATATATTTGTTGACTATTTAAAGATCCACATAGATTTCAAAAATGTCATCCCTGAAAGACAAATAACATATGGTAGAATTTAATATTTATGTGCCTTTATGGAAAGGAATTCATTGTTTTATGATGGAATTTTAAGGGAGATAAATGAGACCTGAAGCAAGACTGAGTTTCTTTAAAATGAGTCCTGGATAAGGAGTGAAGAAGTGGCAGTTAAGAAATTCTAAAATTGGGACAATTTTTAATGCATACTTTAAAAATAAGCACTTATTTGTTTAAATTAGACCTTCATGATAAAGTACCATTATTTTATAAAATGCTGATTCTAGTCAGTAACAATATGGAATTATAAAACTATAATTCACAATACTTAGGAAACTCAAAATCACTATGTTTTAATGCAATTAATTAAAAACTACTATAAAACAGAAAGATTTTCAGTTTTTCAAACATTTATAATTGGTGAGAAGTATAAGCAATTTTATTAATAACAATAAGCATTGTTATTATTAATAAATCTTCTAATGGTGTGTTCCATTTCAAGGATATCAGCCAAAATTGCTTTTAGCTAATGTAAATAGCCTGAATTTTACAGAGAGAAACACACAGTTTCAAATTCTAAGTTTGTCACTTTCTAAATGTAACTTTGAGTTATTTACTTGGCTCGTCTGTGACCAATTTCCTCACTAGCAAAGGAATAATAATCCTTATTCCACCATTCATGAAAATTAAATGACATAAAACTGCACTTCCATTGAAGACAAACTGAGACAGTCAGAACAACCTTCCCAAATAAACAGCTGGAAACTAATTTTTAAAAATATTCTGCTTGAGAGCTTTGGGGAACCAACAAGATAGGGGAGAATTACAGAGCCGAAATCTGGGGCAGAAACCCACTGAAGTAAGTTCAGCTTGGGACCTATTTTCCCCTCTATTGTATGCGGGTTCTGGAAGAGGATGCTGAGAAGCCCAGAAGCTGAGCAGAACTTTCAACCAGCTCACATGAACAGCAGCGCCGTAATGGTGTTCAGAGTCTGTTCTCAGCAGGGATCCTGAAGGGCACCTCCTTGGGAATAATGGTCTATCCGAGTAGACTAGCCTTCACAGAGACTGAAACCCAGCTTCAAATCATCTCAACCCAAACGGTAAGAAATGAGAGAAGAGAACACACGGTGAGATGAAGAGAAATCAAGCAACGACATAGTAGATTTAAACTCAAGTGCATCAGTAAGTACATGAAGTGAAAATGGGCTAAATGCTACAATTAAAAGACAAAGATTGACAGACTGGCATAAAATGTATGTATATTCTTCTTAATATGGGCCGAACCTAAAATACAAGGAACAGTCTAGAAGTAAAGGAATGAAAAAATATATACCTTGTAAATACTAATTGCGGTCGTTTTAAAATAGGACCACAAATTCCTTGATACTTCTGTCTTCAAAGGTGGAGCCTTTTTCCCCTCCCTTGAGAGTGAGTTGTATTTAGTGACACTTCTAATGAACAGAATGTGGCAGAAATGTAAGTGTGTGACTTCTGAGACCAAGCCATAGAATACATTGTGGTTTCCTCCTTGATCTCTCTCTCTGGATTGTTTGCTCTGTGGGAAGCTAGCCATCATCTCATGAGGACACTCAGGCAGCCCTATGAAGAGATCCATGTGAGGAACCAAGGCTTCTTGCCAATAGCCAGTGAGGAACTGAGGTCTCCAGTCAACAGCTATATGAGTGAGCCCTCGTGGAAGTGGATCATCCAGCCCTGGTCAAGCCTTTGGAAGACTGCAGACCCACTTGACATCCTGGCTGCAACTTCATGAGAGACTAAGCTGCACCTAGATTCTTGATTCTCTTAAAGTGTTAGGAATAATAAATATTTGTAGTTTTAAATGACTATGTTCATGGATACTTTGTTAGTCACCAATAAATAACCAAAAGAAAACTGATAGAACTGCACTAATATGAGAAATATTCGTGTATGTGTGTGGGTGTATATATATACAAATACATATATAAATATATAAATATATATAATAGACATAAATATCTAAGTTTATATATAAAGTATATATATATATACTTTAAAGCAAAAATGAGAGACATTATGGGAAGAGGATTTAATTTAACGGTTATATATAATAATTCTAACTTTATGTCACCTACTAAAATAGCCTAAAAACATATGAAGCAAAAACTGATGGAATTACAAGACGAAACAGGCAAATGCACATTCATGCTAGAAGATTTAAAAATACTTCTATGGAACTGACAGAACAGGCAGACAAAAAAAAGATATAGAATATTCGAACAACCCAGTTAGAATTTATGTATTTGAATAACCAACAACTGCAGACCATACCTTCTTTTCAAATGCATGCAGAAATTTTTTTAAGTTGCTAGACCATAAAGCAATTCCCAGCAAATTTCAAAGGAGTAAAATCACACAGATTACATGACCATAGACTAATGGATAATAAAAAGATAACTAGAAAATTATCATATGTTTGTAAAATACAAAATATATTTCTAAATAACCGTTGGGTCAAAAAGAGATCACAACAGAAATTAGAAAATACTTTAAACTTAGTGGTAATGAAAATATGTGCAGAATGCAATAAAAGTCATGCTTTAGAGGAAAAATTCTACAACCTTAAACATAGATGTTAGATAAGAATAAAGGCCGAAAATCAATAATTTAAACATCCATCTCAAGAAGTTAGTAAAAGAAAAACAAATTAAAACCCTCAAAAATAGAAGTTAGAATTAATGAAGATAGAAGCCAAAATTAATGAAACACAAAACAAACACATGAGAGAATTTAAAGAATCAAAATGGATTTTTTGAAAGAATAATGAAGTTATGAAGGGATTTGCAATAATCCCACCTGACTGGGTAGTAATTTAAGAAAAGTGCTTTCTACTCTGTTTGAATCACGGCTCCAGAGCTGGTGGCACAGAAACAAAACAGACAGACAGTGTCCTCAAGTATAGAAGCTAACAGTCTAGCATGAAGACCAACAGTAAGCAGATGGAATAAAAGCTCCGTTACAAGTGTGACAGCAGTGGCAAAAACAGGGAGCCATGGGAGTTCACGGAAGAGCAGAGTGCTGAAAGATAAGCAAGATGTAGCTAGATGGAACATTAAAGAAAAGATGACTCAGGAAAGAAACATCAGGTACAAAGCAAGACACAGCTGGTATCTTCTGGGACCTGCAAATAGTTTTACATAGCTACAGTGGGAGGTATGAGCACAGTGTGAAAGCTTTTTACTTCCCAAATGCCTCAAATTCATTCACTCACTCTATCTTCAATGCCAAACCCTTTCATAAATTACCACATTTTGCCTAAACTACACAGAAGCCTCCCAGGCAGTTTTCCTGCATGCATTTCCCTGTTTTACACGCCAATCTTCACACTGAAGCCAAAATAATTTTTCTTAAATATACAATCTCAATCCCCAGCTATAGTTCTTGTAGCACTGCATACTTTACCTTCGTAACATTTATCTTAGTTTGTAATTAAATTTATTTTATTACTACTTATTTAATTACAGCTGATCCTCCCACGAGAATGTATAGGAATTGGAGATTATAAGCTCTATGCATTTTGTAAAGCCTTGGTTAAAATTATAGCTAGAATATTAAGTTGTAAGTCGAAACATTATTTTGTAAGAAAATAAAGAATAATACCATTGTGATGACAGGTCTCTTGAAAATGTAACTGAACTAGTTATTATTCTTTGTCACTATACAAGACAAGAAAGACACTATATAAGATAAGAAAATAAAGTTCCAAAGATATTTATACTCCTGTGATTATCAAACATGAAAACCAGAGAACCAGCCAGGTAAGATAAAGTTCACATTTAAGTTAAACATATACACATTTTGTGCTGTCATATTCTGTCATCATGAAATATTTTTGATAATGATAAGCAGCTTCCCCTGATATTCTTCTACTGTGCTAACTACATTTTTTCTCCCACAGAACATTAAAAAGCTGTGATTATTGCAAATTGATATTTTTACATTTTTGATGTATTAAACACCAAAACATCGAACAAACACAGTTAGACTATGTTTGGTAGGAAATTGAATTTGGTTCCTGATATAGTTTGAATGCATGTCCCCTCAGAATCTCATGTTGAAATGTGATCTCCAGCGTTGAAGGTGGGACCCAGTGGGAGGCATTGGATCATGGGGTGGATTCCTCATGAATGACTTAGTGCCATTGCCTCAGTGATGAGTGAGAAAAGTGTTTCTCACTCAGTTAGTTCATGTGAGATCTGGTTGTTTAAAAGAGTCTGGGACCTCCTCCCTCTTTCTCTTTCTCCTACTCGCTCCATGTACATGCCAGCTCCCCCTTCAACTTTCATGTGACTGGAAGCTTCCTGAGGCACTTACCAGAGGCAGATGCTGGCACCATGCTTCCCATACAGCTTGCAGAATCTTGAGCCAAAATAAACCTCTTTTCTCTATAAATTGTTCAGTCTCAGGTGTTCCTTCATAGCAATGCAAATAGACTAAGACAGTTCCTTAAGTGATAGTGAACACACTAGAAAATAAAGTTCCAAAGATATTTATACTCCTGTGACCATCAAACATGAAGACCAGAGATTAAATTAAATTAAATTAAATAATTGTTAACTATAGGCTAACTTATCTTATTCCCTAATTCTATCACTAAGTCACATATGTAAATGATATGAATTCATTTGCTAGTTAGAAAGCATTGAGGCCCTTTTTTTGCTTCATACAAGTTTGTTTGAGAAAAATAAATTATAATTCTAAGAGATTCAATTTTAAGTGAATTTTCTATTGGAGTAGAACGCATAGAAAGTTTTCCAAATTATGCGTCTGTCATGAGGTGACTCTTCACAAATTGAGTATATTCCAGATCAAGAAACAGAATACTATCAGTGCTCTAGGAACTCTCCTTGTCCCCCTCCAGCAACTGCCCCCATGAAGGGAGCCACCATCCTGACTTTCAACAATTTATGTTCATTTTTTTCTCTTTTGAACTTCATATAAAGTGTACATTATACAGCCATTTAGTTCTTGCTTTTTTTTTTTCCAGGCTTAATTCACTTTATTTTTCTTGTATAAAAACCCTATGTTATAGCCACAGCTGGAGCCTGGGTCCGCGGCACGGAGACTCTGGTGCGGGTCTTGACAAGGTGGTCAGTGAATTCCTGATAGGGAGACTTGGTAAATACAGTCTCCTTCCAGAGGTCAGGGGTCAGGTAGCTGTAGGTCTTACAGATGGCATCAAAGGTGGCCTTGGCGAAGTTGCCCAGGGTGGCAGTGCAGCCCCGGGCTGAGGTGTAGCAGTCATGGATACGAGCCATCATGAACAGCTTCTTGGCCACAGGCGCTGAGACGAAGCCAGTGCCCCTGGGTGCACGGATGAGGCGCACCAGCACAGAGCCGCAGCGGCCTGTCACCTTGCAAGGGACGGTGTGGAGCTTGACAGTCTTGTTCCCCCAGTAGCCTCTGCGCACGGGGACAATGGAAAGTTTGGCCAGGATGATGGCCCCACGGACGCCGATGGCCACCTCCTTGGAGCACTTAACACCCAGGCCGATGTGGCCATTGTAGTCCCGATAGCAACAAAGGCCTTGAACCTGGTGCGCTGGCCAGCATGGGTCTGCTTCTGCACGGGCATAATTTTCAAAACCTCGTCTTTGAGAGAGGCCCCCAAAAGAAAGTCAATGATCTCAGATTCCTTAATGGGCAGGGAGAAGAGGTAGATCTCCTCCAGGGACTTGATCTTCATGTCCTTGACCAAGCGGCGCAGCTTGGTGACGGGCATGCACTCCTTATCCTCGGCCTTGCCTCCCTGAGCTCCGCCCCTCGGCCTCGGCCTCGGCCCCACCCTGTCCACGGCGGTGACCCAGGCCCCAGATGCCACTGCCTAAACTCCGCGGAAGCCACCGCGGTTCCCCATCCCAGGGCCATCAGGGCCTCTGGGCCCCCCGCTGCACCGGCGTCATCCGCCATTTGGTGTTTTCTCGGAGAAGAAGAGCTAGTTCTTACTTTTTATGCTTCACACTATATTTGTGAGATTCACCCATGTTGTTGTATATATTTGTGGCTCATTTATTCTTATTTCTGTAAAGTATCCAGTTGCATTATATTAATTAAAAACAAATCAAACTTAGATAAGGAGAGACTTTATTCAAAAAGACTATTGCAACAGGAAGAACATGCCAACCTCAGATATCTGCAAGTGTCTCAAAATCAAACAGAAAGAAGCTTTTCCTTTTTATGGAGGGAGAAGGACCAGCCAGACCTTTGTGGAGAAGGGCATAGAGTGTGGGCAAGCAGGCGGCAAAACCAGGATATTCCAATAGGAAGTGTTTTTATCTATGGTCAGTTGATTTTCAGGATGAGCTGTTAACAGATGTTCTGCTCCTTAGTGTTTCAGCGCTTGCTTAAACTTGCGGGAGAGCCAAAATCTAGGAATCTTTGTGGAGGAGAGAAGCCTGACTAAAGTCTGGTCAAGCCAAAGCAGAGGGTCAGAAATGAACTATTGTGAACATGTGGTCAGTTCCCCTTGTTGCTTAAGACAAAGTGTGTTTTTAAACACCACTAGGGATGGAATAAGAGTCATTGTGAAGCTGAGTTTGATCCGTCATTTTCAGGGGTGGGCTGGTCTTCATGTTCTTGATCTTGAATGACCAGCTGTCATGTTGTGAGCATGCTGTCTGTCTGACAGCTGGTGGAGGGTCTTAGAGATCAGGCACTTAGCATAAGGTACACCTTGTGATGTGATCTGCTTGGTCCAAAGGTCTTGAGAAAGCTCTCTACCTCTCTATTTGCAAGATCTATGTCTACCTATAATGGCTCTGCTCCCTAGAAGTACTCAACATGTTGTTCCTGTAGCCCAAAGTGAATCAGAAATGTGAATGAGAATGTTTTGAATGTGGGGATTGTCAATGGCTTGGGAGGCTGTGGGAAAGGCAAGAAAACTTTCCCCAAATTGAGGATATCAACTTGGATATAGTACATGTGCCCCAGTTGTCGTGGCCAGGACTGATATGTGACTTCTTCAAATTCTGGACAGTTCCTGCTCCACTTGAACTCTATTGTCCATTATTCTCCGTGCTACTTTTGTGATGAAGAAAGACAGAATAAATACCTCAGCTGTGTTTGCAAAAAGGCTGGTTCTAACTAGCCTTCCTTGGCCAAGTGCCCACTGATGTTGTAGTGAAGTCAAAGAGCATTTGTCTTCAAGATTCAATGGCCTATGAAAGTCAATAATAAGTTTAATTATGTCACACTGAAACTTTGTGAAATATAAGATACTGGTTTTCAGAAAATTGACTCATTGAGAAATTCATAAGACCAAATTCCACAGTCTCCACAACCTCTTTCACCTTCTGCTCAAGCAGAGGAGGAGGGCATATGGAGATAGGTCTTGAGTGTAATTGGAAAACACAGTGAGTCATTTTTGCTTGTCCATTCCTATTTGAAAGAAAATATCATTTCAATGATTTAATTTTTGGTACAAAACCTGGCTTAGTCCTGGAACCATAAGTGCTTCCACACCTACTATTATTCAACCCATCATTAAGAGTCACTTATTTTTTGGTAATTGGAATTGCATGTTTGAGAGAGTAAACTAAAACCACCTTGTGACCTGGCTGCTACCTCGTTGGGGCAGTTCTATCCCTGAAAGTGGTTACTTAAAGAATATTGTGATGACAATGGGTGAGATGATGTCCGCACCCTGAGCCAGAGTTATTTTAGAGACAGTCCCGTGGTAAGTGAATCACATGTTTATCTTATAGGGAAAATATGGATTGCACATTTTTCTGTTTATAAAGAGGAAGAAAAGAAACATTGTTGCCTAGAAAACTCTCTGCTGAGAAATGCCTAGTGGTAATGGTATAATTTTGATGCCATGTGACAATTGGATTGAGAAATCTAATATTGCAGGCAGCATTGTAGAAGAAAGTTAAGATAATTTATAGCTCATTCTGAGTGATGATCCAGCTTTGGGTTGTCCTGGTTCCTGGATTTTCTTCCTTCTCTTTCCAAAAGCCTGTTTAGGGATGATTTTATTGCTCATTAGCACCTCGCTAAGACAGCTGGCAAGAAACAATGGAGATGGAATTTGCATCATTCAATGCATTTGTATTTTTTGGATTCATAGAAGATTTCTGAAGAAAAGAGCACCAAAATAACTGTGAAATGAGGTTTGAAGACCTCTGGGAACTTTAATAACGTATCTTGTCCTTACCCCATAGCAATTATAAGTGCATCTATTTGACTGTCTTTATTGTAAGCACCTTTCTTAGATTCCCAAAGCAAATCCCATAATGCCACAAATGATATCAGGGCCTCTGACAGACCTTTTCTAAGTGCTGGGGACTGGCCTGTGATAAACAGTTGATCACTTCTCCAGCCCTTATTGGTTCCTTTGTGATTTCATCCCTGTGGGGCTCTTCCAACATCAAGCTTCCAATTTGAGGGCGTCCACAAAGCCAACTGACAAGTACAGGAATCAAATACTATACTGTAACGTTTATTCTTTTCAGTGTGATCACTTGGTGTTTGATTTGTTTTCTGGCTTGCCTTTGAGAGCCTTTGTTTTCTGGATTCTTGGCTGTCTTGCCCTTCCCAGTGACAAGGAGCACATGGCTTTGTTTCTCTATAATCTCCATAATCGACACCTCTGTTTGTGATGATGAAGTACATCCATAAGCCTCTTGTGTAGAGCAACTTACTTTACTTTCTAGAAGTTGGGGGAGAGGTGAACAGATGCCATGTTGTGTCTCATATTCAGAACTCATTGGTGACCCTGGGAGAGAACACATTGTGACTTTCTTTTGGAAATGTCAACACCTTACACATATCAGACCAGAATTTGTCTTCTATGCCAAATCCAATATGAACTTATCTCTTGGAAGAGAGATACTGCTCTTCTGGATGGCTTGGAAACTCGATGGGAAAAGCTGTGACAGCAGCTGCCTTATCGCTAGACCTAACACTTGTCCTCCCTTTAGTATCAGTGTGATTTGTAATCAAATTCAGTTAACGAAACTGGTATTCTTTGATTCCTCTTTAGTAGAAATTGATGGGGGGCAGTGTTTACAATTACACCTGAGGCAAAATTTCAATGTGAATGTTCAGCCATGTGAAATGACTCAGAAGTGAACTTTCCAATTTGATGCTAATACACATCTATAGTGGCACTTTACATTTTCTTATTCCAAATCCCATATTATTGCAAAGCAAAGGGGAAAAAATGAGATCCCTATTAGTACATTTGTCGTATGTTGAACTGGCCAGGTAGGAGTTTCCATTGCAGTTGTGGACCAAATTGCATCCCCCTGAAATTCTTATGTTGAAACACCCAATATGACTGTACTTGGAGAAAGGATCTTTCAGGAGGTAATTAAAGTTAAATGAGCTCATAAGGGTGGGACCCTAGTCCAATATGACTGATGTCCTTGTAAGAAAGAAGAGAGACAGCAGAGATGCACACATGCACGGAAAAAAGACCATGTGAGGGCACAGTGACCAGGGAACCATCTGCAAGCTGAGGAGAGAGGCCTCAGGAGAAACTCCTACCCAGCTGACACCTTGATCTTGATCTTCCAGCTTCTAGAACTGTGAGAAATACATTTCTGTTGTTTAAGCCACCTGGCCTATGGTATGTTGTTATGGCAGTCCTAGATGGCTGATACAATTGTCAAAAATGTCTTCTTGGGAAAAGGTGAGAAAGTCAAGCCTTTGAGCTTTTGGTTAAATTTATCTTTTGTGGATTCTATGGATTTAATTTGGTTGCTTTGAACAAAAATAATGTAGTCCTTTTATAAAAATCATATCAGAGCAGCAATAGAAGAGCACAATTTTGAGTTCCTTAGAAGTTCAAATCAAGACTCACCAGATGGGTGGGGTAGGCTTTGATGTATTTGACACACGAGGAACCTGGTGGAATGTTGGGCATGATTATTTCAACCAGAAACACCTAAAGAAGGAAATGTACTAGTGTCCTCGTTGTGGTTGTGTTATGTTGATCATTCCATAAGCTATATCTTTCTCTTTCCTATCTGCATCTCCCAGATTTTCTTCAGTGTGCTGGCATATCTTTTATAATGGAAAACTAAAACATAATTGGCTTGAAAACTTTATATATGTGTCTGTGTAGTTATATACATAACATTTTAAGTGGAAACTAAATGGTGAGAACACATGGACACATGGAGGGGAAACAACACACTGGGGCCTTTCAGAGGGTGGAGGGTAGGAGGAGGGAGAAGATCAGGAAAAACAAGCAGGTACCGGGTTTAATACCTGGGTGGTGAAATAATCTGTACAACAAATCCCCATGACACAAGTTTACCTGTGTAACAGACCTGCACATGTACCCCTGAACTTAAAAACATTATGCTACACAGGAAAAAAAAAGGCTTGTTGTATGTTTGCCATGATGTGAACATACTTGCTTCTTTGGCCTGACTGAATAAACAGGCTCCAGTAACCAGGGAAACCATTTTACTCCCAGAATCAACAATAGGATGGAGCCTTGCTGTCTAGGATAAGATGGGGCTGGCTATTCATTCTAAGGCCCTTCCTTCCTTCTTCTTGACCTACAAGCTGGCCTCCCTGCAGCTCTCTTATCTTCAACTTGTAGGGAGCATACTCCAGCTCAGAGAAAAACTGCTTCTCTCTTCCCTAGGCACCTCCTTCTGTTTCATTATCTCTTACCAGTTGCGACACAGTCCAAGGTTGTGATTCCAGACAGCAATGGGCTTGGACATTCCCTCCACACTTTTAGCCAGTCCAGAGGTTATCCAAACAGCCAGTGGGCAAAGAGAAGTATCTCTCAAATGATAATACAAAAAAAATTCAACAACTAAAATTGAGACTGCCCTGGCCACCCAACAACTGTGCTAATTGATCTCACTATATATCCATGACCACTAACCTCAAATGGGCAATCCTACCACATATGCCTAGTTTATTCACCTATTTTCCTAAATTACTAGTTCACATCTTTTTCTCTACCCCCAAATCTCCTACTCCCCCACCTTCCCCATTATTCTCATTTATAACATTATATTCTCATTATAACATTTACAGACATCATAGAACCAGTCACCATCAACTTTCCACCATCAAATCTATCAATCTATTAATTCATACCTGCATTCAGCACCCAAACTGCAATTCTTCAGCTACATTGAATTTACTATCATTGCTTTACCAAAATCTAGTCCCCCTCCACCTGGATCCCATACCCTCTCACCTGCACAGTTATCATGTTTCTTGTATTATCCTCTCTCTAATGAGTACTCTCATCAGCACAGAAACACTGATACTAAATTAACTTTTCAGAGTCCCAGCCCCACCAGTAAGAATAAGAGCATTTAGATTCTAAATACTCTTCTTTATATTTATAGATCCTAAATATTTAGATTCTTCCACAAACTCTGTAACCCCCTTTCCTCTTCTTTCTTCCTTAAAGCCTTCTTGCCTCACGTATGCTATTTTATTTTATTAGGCGTGGTACAAAGAAAAACATAATTGTGAATTTAGTCCCTGTTTTAGCCAATGATTCTCTCACTGGCTTGTGGATACAACAGTCTTTCTAAAATGTGGCCAGCTTTCTAGAAAATGCTACCAGAAGATGCGGAAGGATAAGTAGTGTCAATTCTCTATTTATTAACAACAATTTGAAGCATATTAACTAAAACCAGATTTATTTTAAGATAAGTGAATCTTGGGAAAAAATCAAAAAGATTGTTTAAATGGTAAGAAAATTAGACCTAGATTTATCTCCAAGCTTATTAAGCTGAAGAAACACTTAAGAATGTTCTTTTTTAAGTAGGAGAATTATTCATTTGACAATGATTAACTGATTACCAATTGCATTAGTAACGAAGAAAAAATGGATGTTAATAGAACCATGAGCATTAGTGTATTTCTTAATCTTTAGGGATTGAAATGTATTACTCAATAAGTTTTAGCATTTTTTGCCCTAGAGTAGATATTTTCATATAAAACATAACTGCCTCATTAGAGTGGCTGTTCTTGAAGTCAGAGGAAGGTAATAGATTCTCTCTCCAAGACTCTTTTACCTCTATGATTCTGAAATGTTTTGTGCTACCATATCAGAGTTATTTTTCCTTTAGTCAAATGAGTTTTTTCTGTTCCCCAAGCTGTGATGAACTCTCAAGAAGCAGGTACATTAACATTTCTAATCCAAACATTTGAAATCCAAAATGCCCCCAAATCCGAAACTTGTTGAACACTGACATTATGCCACAAATGGAAATTTCCACATCTGACTTCAAATTGCAGGTGCAAACTACACAGCTTATTCGACATTCCCAAGGGAGAAATGACCCTCCCAGCCCCCGTTTAGCTGCATTATGTCTTTTCTGCACGCAGCATGATGGTGATACCAAACAACCACAGACTGTCCACATGGGTGGCCGAGGTAGTGACACCTTTGCTTCCCAATGGGTCAGTGTGCTCAAACTTTGTTTCATACACAAAATTATTTAAAATATTATATAAAATCACCTTTAGGTTATATGTATAGGGTGTATATGAAATATACATGAATTTTGTGTTTAGATTTGGGTCTTATCCCCAATTATATATATTCAAGTATTCCAAAATCCAAAATCTGAAATACTTCTGATCCCAAGCGTTTCAGATAAGGCATGCTCTACCTGTAGCAGAAATGGAATTAAACTACTTCCAGCTCTCATGTCCTTTATCTGCTCACCTGAGCAGGTCCTTCTGTGAATGGCACTCTCATCACACAACCACAAGGAATTTTGCCTCTTTTGTTTCTATTCCTTCTCTTTTATGACACAAAGTGACAGAAGCCATCAAGGTTTAACTATTTTTCACATTTTTACAACTCTGTGCATTCTTGTGTAACTGGCAAATACCATGAAATAGTATTAATTACTGCACAGAGGAAACCTTCAACTCACAATAGATTTTACTGTACAATGGTCATGAATGCAAACAGTGCATTTGACCTTTAATTCATCTGCTCCCAGCCTTAGTTAGTGGCCACAGGAATCCAGGAGCAATGTTATGTCCATGAACATGAAAGCGTTGACTTTGACAGGAACTCCAATTTAAGTTTGTGCTTCTGCCATGCTCCTAGCAGAGGTAAGCCTTTTTGCTATATAATTTATGTGATTACTTTTTAAACTACAATGCAGAAAAAACTGCATACCTGGTAAGATATACTAACCATGACAAAGCTGTAACACCCCACTATGCGCTACAGAAGAAAACCAGTAAATTGCCTGGATAATTTGGGCAAAAGAAGAAAAAAAAATCCACATTTACATGAAATATCCAAGTAATTCTAATTTAGTACTTTGGGGCCATTAATATCTAGATGATGGTACTTCTGTTTAATGCCTTCTGGATCTGAGTGATGTCTTCAGTGGAGGAAATTTTTCACTGAATTTTTTAATCATGAAGGTGATTTTTTTTAAAAATGTTGTAAATAACTAAAATCACTTGGAGTGATATCTAATAAGTAAAACAGCTTACCACATTGTATTTCATGTTTCTGAGACTGAATCAAGGTGTAACTTTAAAGTAAAAATGTTGATTGTCTTAGCTAGCTTATAGCAGTCCCTGGGGAGCAGTTGAGTGATGGCTGCTCTTCTGCCGGAATAAGGGTTGCTGGAATGAAGGTGCTATTTTGAAGGGCAATATTATTGATATGCTTAGGTTTTGTTTTAGAATAAACAAAAAAGTTTTATTTCCCTTCTTCTCAGTCACAGCTCTTCTTAAAAGTACATCCCCCCTTTTTTAAAAGAATTTTTCTAGCATCTCTTGCAGTCCCTCAAGCCTCTTTTAGTGTCACAATGTCAAAGCCACTAGTTAGTGTCAACAAAAGAGTCAAACTCTGCAAAACATTTGAAGAGATTTATTCTGAGCCAAATATGAGTGACTATGGCCCATGGCACAGCCTTTAGAAGGTCCTGAGAACATGTGCCCAAGGTGGTCGGGGTGCAGCTTAGTTTTCTGCATTTTAGAGAGACAGGAGACATCAATCAAATACATTTAAGAAATACATTAGTGTGGTCCAGAAAAGCAGGACAACTCAAAGGGTCTGAGGGGTGTGAGGGGGGCTTCCAGGCTATAGGTAAATTTAAACCTTTTCTGACAATTGGTTGAGTTTGTCTAAAAACCTGGGCAGAAAGGAAATGTTCAGATTAAGATAAAGATTGTGGAGACAAGATTCTTTTGAAGTTTTATAGTGGCTGCCCTTAGAGACAATAGATGACAGATGTTTCCTATTCAGATCTTTAAAAGGTGCTAGACTTTCAGTTAATCTCTTTAGGATTGGGAGGGTCTGGAAGAAAAAGAGCTAGCTATGTTAATACAGATTCTTTACAGATGCAAAATTTCCCTCACAAAGGGCCGCTTTGCTGGGCCATTTCAAGATATGGCAAAGAAACATGTTTTGGAGTAAAATATTTTTATTTTCTTCCTTGTCTCGTAATGTTATTGATATAAGAGTTAGAAATTACTTAGGCAGATAGTAAGGTATGGAAGTTCTCAGTAAGATTTTACTTTTAATGAAAAGCAGCCCCAAATCATTTTCCTTTCTAACAAAGAGCAGCCTGTATAATCCACCTGCAGAAATAGATGCCGGTAATTGTGCCAATCATGTTCAAAATGGCATTTCCATCTTCCCTTCTCTGCCAGCCGGGTGTATAGTAAGGAGTAGACAAGATGGCAATGGCCAACAGGCCTTTTGCATAATACAGTTAGGGTGGGGTGACCACCTTCCCCGTGCAGCATGTAAATGTCACACCTGGCCGAACCAATCTGTGGGCCCTATGTAAATCAGACACCACCTCCTCAAGCCTGCCTATAAAATCTGCTGTGTTGGCCACTTTTCCCTTTTTTGCTATATAATTTATGTGATTACTTTTTAAACTATAATGCAGAAAAAACTGCCTACCTGGTAAGATGCACTAACCATGACAAAGCTGTAACACACTATGCGCTACAGAAGAAAACCAGTAAATTGCCTGGATACTTTGGGCAAAAGAAGAAAAAAAATCCACCTCTCTCAGACACCTTTCTCACAAGAGAGAGCTGCTCTGCTCTCTTCTTTCTTCTGCCTATTAAACTCCACTCCTTAATCCACTCTGTGTGTGTGTCCGTGTCCTTAATTTTCTTGGTGTGAGACAACAAAGCCCAGGTATTCAACCCCAGACAACAATGTCACTTCATTATGCCAGAGTCAGGTTGGAAAGTAAGTCATGATATATAGGGTTAAATAAAACCCATCTGATGAGAATTTATGGTTTGTAGGGCATGACTCCCCAGACCCCTTAGATAGGAATTTGGGCAAAATTTTAAAAAAATCAGAACTTAGTCCTCATTAGAATGCAGGAAGGGACAGTAAACTCTCCTGGCCTCAGTTTGTCAAATAACCATCAAGTGCCATGTCCTTTGCCCCAGTTGCCCACAGCATGCCATCCTAATGCCAGCCTTGTCGCGAAGTGAAGTATTCAAGCTACACAGCTTGGGAGAGGGGTCCAACTGGTGCATTTTAAGAAGCCGTGGTGAGAGTTAAATCTCGAACAGTTGATGATGTCTCTCTGGAAGCACCCATTTTAACATTCCATGTTACTGGAATTTCCAAGAAGACAGAATTACATTTATATTAATACTATGCTTCATGAGATGTTAAATTTTTTCTTGGTGTAGAGGAGACTGTCAGTGTTCTGCCTGCCACTACTATGTGACCCTCCCCTGGCTTCTGTGTGCTCTTGCTTCCAAAGCTCACACCAATTTTCTTGGAGGGCTACCAAAGTGCTCCTGGGCCTCAGCCCACACAAGCACAGAGCTGAAAGTCCCCAAGCAGCCCTCAACTAGTGACTGACTGGTGCAGGAGTATAAGGCACAGCTTTCTTGCCCTGGGGTCAAGAAAAACGCCGAGAAGATAGGCACAAAATGGGAGCCAAGGAATTCTAATTTCTATTTGTCACTTATCAGCCCAACACTAGTGACCCTAAACAGCTCATTTTTAAAAATCCCCTAGAATCTATTACATAAAGCTTAGTCAGATTTATATGAATGCTTTATTCAGATTTGTGTCAGTCAATAACTTGCATTGAGGATTCCATGTAGACAGAATACTGTGCTTATATTTAGATTATATAAAGGATACATGAACATCTATCTTGAGGCATATACAGCTGCCAATATATTCTGTTTGTTCTTCTCTGGTTGATGAGGGAAGTGTCTCATTCCTATGAATTCCATTGAACTTTACAATGCCTTACAATGTATATGCCTATGGAAAATTATCAATGGCATTTGGAAATACAAGGTCCAGAGTTGAGATCATAGCCAGAGAATAGAGAATGGTTTGCTTGCTAAACAGGTCACAGCAGGGGAGTGAGAAAGGAGTCTTAGGGAAGGCTCTCCATTAGGAGACTCGAGGTAGATTACCCAGAGATTAAAACAGAGCAGGTAGGAAGACCTACTACCTAGGAAAACATGGTGTCACAGAAGATAAAAATAAGTGCTTTGAGAAAGATGCAACAAGAAACTGTGCTTCTTCATGAGCAAATTCAATCTTATCAGTCCTCCTTCACATTGCTAGGGGCTGCCCCATGCACCACTCCTGTTGCTGCTGCATCTCCCAAGGTACTTGTGTGTTTCGGATTTTATCTTTGTACCTAACACTCTATTTCCATGACACTGTATTTGATAGTAGGGAACATCATCACCACCTTTTTTGAAGTTAGTTTGGCAGGCAGTCTTCTCTTGCAAATATTATCACAAGCTCTACTGAGCTTCATGGGCCCCTCCTTAATCCTTACTTTGGCTAGTTGTTTCTTGATATCTGAATGCCGAACAACAGCATCTACTGTAGCAGCAATAGCCAACAAATGCACAAGTTAAGTAAAAAGAAAAGAAAAATGAATTTCCAACAAGTGGAGGTATTTAATATAAATTTAAAAACATATTCAATGCCTTAGTGGTTTTCACCATTGATTTCAGCCAAATGGGCAGGAACATTTTCAAGTTCAATTGTTTCTGGGCTGCTATATTCCTGTCCTGTTGTGGCCTTAAGAAATGTTCACATTTGCAAGTTGCACCAGATACCATCAGATCTAGTTCTCTCCCTGGGGCCCAAGGATGCTCTTCTTTTTCATCTCTTTTTTTGATCACAGAGGTGTTTTCACAGAGTTTATCACCAATAGTAAATTAGCAAATTACATTCCAATTCTTTGAGTCAGAACAACGTTTCCACATGCACACCCACGTCTGAGTTGCTGTGTTGCTACCAGTTTTGCCTACGGGTGCGGGTATTTTTGGAGATGAGTCTAAAACATCTCAAAACCACATGAACATGGAACAGTGAGAACTGATGATTATTAAAAGATAGTTTTCCAGGCTTTGAAGAATTTTCACCCAAAAGACAAGAGTCTTTTACTATTTTCACTTAACAACAAGAACAGACCTAAGTACAAGCATTTAAATTAGAAGGAAGAAAATCCCAACAATGCTGACGTATGGTATACATTGGAAGTGGTTCCAAAAGCTGAATGTGAAATGAACTTCTAGGAAGATGTTAGAAATTGAACAAATTTGCACCAGTCTTAGGAGGGTTTGGGTAAAGAGGGGTTCAGCAACCTCTATGTCCCTTCTCAGCTGCACAATTCACAATAATACTGAATCACTATGAGCTTCAAAGTCACAGTCTTTAGCATCCAAAATAATTCATGGAAAAGCATTTACAGCAGTGTAGGCACTGCTTTTTCATAGTACTCAAATGGCATGGTGGTTTTGGTTGGCATTGAAAATTAAGTGAAAGGGCCGGGCGCGGTGGCTCAAGCCTGTAATCCCAGCACTTTGGGAGGCCGAGGCGGGCGGATCACAAGGTCAGGAGATCGAGACCACGGTGAAACCCCGTCTCTACTAAAAATACAAAAAATTAGCCGGGCGCGGTGGCGGGCGCCTGTAGTCCTAGCTACTCAGGAGGCTGAGGCAGGAGAATGGCGTGAACCGAGGAGGCGGAGCTTGCAGTGAGCCGAGATCGCGCCACTGCACTCCAGCCTGGGCAACAGCGTGAGACTCCGTCTCAAAAAAAAAAAAAAAAGAAAAAAGAAAATTAAGTGAAAGGAATTCTGCATTTTATAAAAATTAAAGTAAAGCAAGTGAAAAATATTATCTGGAATATGTATAACAATTTATGTGCAATCTCAGATAAAGTTATGTGATATTGTCACCTCAGTTAGCCTCATATATCTTGAAGCAGCTCTGATTTCACGTTCAGTAAATAGTTATTGAGCTTGTAATTCAGGACTCTGTGCTAGGCATTGGAGATGCAGTGATGAATGAAGTAAAGCATCTACCACCATGAAGCTTATAATCTTCTGGAGATAGACTTTAAAGAAGCAAACAAACAGATAAATTACCAACTGCAGAATACGAGAAGGAAATAAACAAGACATCATGATAGAGCATTACAGTGAAGATTTACAGTAATCAGAAAGAGTCTCCTAAGTCATTTCTTGGTTATACAAAAGGAGCCAACATGTTGTTTTAATGTAATATATTAAACTATATGAAATTGCCATAATTTGGCCATATTTAAGCTAAAAAAATGGCAATTTTGATGGCAACCTAACAAAAAGAAGCTATGCCTTTATATTTAAACTAGTCAATTTGGAAAAATTCATTTATATCAAACAGTGTAACTCACATTCTCTAGACATGCACATGCAAACAAATAAACATGTTTAGTGTCTTTCTGTTTTTTCTAAAAACCTGAAAACTGGCAAAAGCTGGGACAGAGAACAAGTTTGAGGCAGGGCAGATTTTTATTGCTGTATCCAGGAAGAGAAAACTGAGACCCAAAGACCTTAAGTGACTTTTCAGCAATCCCTCAGTGATGTCGCAAGTATTTTAAACTAGAGCTAATAGCTGCCTAGCTATTATGCTTCTCCCTATTATTTAATTGACTGTACTTCACAATCAAATTTGTTGTTTTTCCCTGTCCCTGTATTTTCATATTTTATCAAAAGATGGCCTTGCCCAGTTGTGGCTGAGACTGCTATGTGTTAGTCAAGTTCCAAATTTCCTTTTCCTCGAGGACACAGCTAGACTACATTTCATGGCCTCCTTTGCAATCAGGCACATGCATTTACTTAAGCTCTGGTAATGGAAAGGAGTTGGAAGTGATGTGTCCTCTCCAGGCCAGGCTCATGAAATCCTTCTACATAATGCTCCACACATTTTCTCCTTCTGCATCTGCTGGAAGGAGAAAGGATTTTAAGGTCTTGGAAGAAGTTGGAGCCACAGGATAGAAGAAGACTGAACTTGGAATGACTATATGGAAAGTGACTAGAGCAGAAACAAACATCTGTCTGAATTCTCTGGGGCAAATAATACATTCTAATTATATTAAGCCATAAGATTTTTAGAGATTTTTGTTATGGTAGCGAATATCACTTGCTTTAACTAATACTGTGACATTGTTATTTTTAAGTGGCTTTTGTTAGTATTCTGTAGGCATAGCCTGAGTTAGAAGGTGTGTTACTTTTTTTATGGATGCTGTAAGAATTGCCACAAACTTGGTGGCTTAAAATCACACAAATTTATTATCTTGCAGGTCTGTAGGTCAGAAGTCCAACATGGCTCTCACTAAGCTAAAATCCAGATGTCCTTTCTAGAGGCTCTAGAGGAGAATCTGTTTTCCTCCCTTTCCCGGCTTCTAGAGGCTGCCCACATTTCTTGGCTTGTTGCCTCTTCCCATCTTCAAAGCCCTCGATGGCTGGTCACATCTTTTTTATATCACATCACTCTGACACTGATTCTTCCACTTTCCTTAGCCACGTGAATGGTCTTGTGATTACACTGGGCTCATCTGGCTTATCTAGCATAATCTCCCAGTCTTAAAGGTCATCTTAACTAGAAATCTTAATTCCATCTGCAAGCTTAATTCTCGTTTGCCATGTATCCTGACATAATCACAGATTCGGGGGATTAAGACACAGACCAGATAGCTTTGGGGGTCCTTTATTCTGGTTACTCCCCAAGAGTACCTAAAACATTGCTTTAAGATACAACATGAAGGTGGAATCTAACCTTAAACTTAAACTGAGCATGAACATGTTTACCCAGATCTTCATTATATTTTGATATCCTCAGGATAAAATTATTGTGCCTCTTACAAATACTAAAATGATACTGGCGACCAAATGTGTCTTTAAATAATTAAGAGTGTATATACCTAACACCACATAATCATTATTTAATTTGTACATTCTCTAGAGTTCCATATTTTTCCAAGATAGACCGTGACCAAATTTGAGCCACAATTCAGGATAATCTCACCAGCTGGGAAAATTAGGAAAAGTAATGGTGTAAACATTTTTTGTCCGGTAAACATTATTCAGAGGGTCAATCTTTGCATCTTTTTAGGACCCTCAATTAGAAAGAACTTCTACTATGTGTGTATGCATATACACAACCATACATGCGCATGCATTCACACCTGAGAAACATAACCACCCTCTCCCCCAGAAAAAAAACAGAGGTTGAGGAAGAAAAAAGAAGACTTGAACTGAAGTTATAATGAGAAAAGACACTGCAAAAATAACATTGTGGCTTCTGTGGGATCCCATATTTATCCTCTCAGATGCTTCCAGAGCAAACATAGTCCATTTATAAATGAAAGGAGGATTTTGCTGTCAACCTAGAGCTTCACCTGAGATCTGGGGAAAGAAAGCCCCACCCTCACTCTTTTAGTCTCTTACCTCATTGCCTGGGAGCAAACACTCCCACCCCTAAAACTCAGTCTTAGTCTCTGAAAATGTAGGCGTAGGGCATCTTTGCTTAGCTTTGCAGTACGGAAAAGGAAAGCAGTTAATATGTAAATCTCCTCGAGAGATAGTTTCAACACAGTTTTGTAACGTCAATGATTATAACTGAAATAAGGTTTCTCTTGAATGAAAGATCATATCTTCCTGGACTCTAGTCTCAGGATGGAGTACAGAGACTCTACCTGTTATTCAAAAGTTGCTTGGGCACCACAGGAGAGGTGAAAAGGGAAAATCAGTGGTTAGGAAGGAGATGTGCCCCCTGCTAATATCCTGAGGGCTCAAGAATAGAATGAAGACTGGATGCAGTGACTCATGCCTGCAATCTCAGCACTTTAGGAGGCCGAAGCAGGTGGATCACTTGAGCCCAGGAGTTCGAAACCAGCCTGGGCAGTATGCGGAAACCCTATCTCTACAAAAGCACACACACACACACAAAATAAATAAATAAATAAATAAATAAACAAACAAACAAACAAACAAACAAACAGGGCATGGAGGCACATACCTGTGGTTCCAGTTACCCAGGAGGCTGAGGTGGAAAGATCACTTGAGCCCAGGAGGTTGAGGCTGCAATAAGCACTTGAGCCCAGGAGTTCGAGACTTGCCTGGGCACTATGCTGAAACCTCGTCTCTACAAAAAAACACGCACACACACAAAACAAACAGTAGGGCATGGAGGCGCACACCTGTGGTCCCAGCTACCCAGGAGACTGAGGTGGGAGGATCACTTGAGCCCAGGAGGTTGAGGCTGCAGTGAGCAGCGATGGCACCATTATACTCAGCCTGGATGACAGAGTGAGACCTTGTCTCAAAAATTTAAAAACATATATATACATATATATATATATATATATATATATATATTTTTTTTTTTTTTTTTTTTTTTTTCTGAGATGGAGTGTCCCTCTGTCGCCCAGGTCGGAGTGCAGTGGCGCTATCTTGGCTCACTGCAAGCTCCGCCTCCTGGGTTCACGCCATTCTCCTGCCTCAGCCTCCCAAGTAGCTGGGATTACAGGCGCCTGCCACCACGCCTGGCTAATTTTTTTTTGTACTTTTTAGTAGAGACGGGGTTTCACCATGTTAGCCAGGATGGTCTCGATCTCCTGACCTTGTGATCCACCTGCCTCCGTCTCCCAAAGTGCTGGGATTACAGGCATGAGCCACTGCGCCGGCCAATATATATATATATATATTTTTTTAACTGTCCAAAAAGATTAAATATAAATATATTTTTTTCTTCATATATATCTATATAACAATAGAGAGAGAAGAGGGTTACTAATTAGGCAGGGATGGATTTGAATCCTGACTTCACTGTACTTAACTTAGTATCATACTATGAACAAATTCCACAAACCCTCCGAACCTGGGTTTTTTTCATCTTTAGAAGGGTGATAATCATTCCTACTTTCAAAAGAAGACTTCCGTGATGACTAAATGAGAGTATGTTTGTGAGAGGTCCTAACCCAGAACTTGGCTCATGAGACTTAGGAACATTTCAGTACACTTTCACAGCTCCTCCGATACACCTGGGCATATATGCCCTCAAATCTATTCCTCACCCCTACCCTGTTTTTTCTTTCTGTCGCAGACGGCATAGCCCCCTGCAGGCCACTTTCCCCATACTCCCATATCACCTGGCTTCTGGCTGGGTTTCACCCATGGGAAATACTTGTGGGAATTAGAAGACAGGGGTTATAGGAACAACCCAAGGTGTTTTATTCCCCTCTTCCTGTCCCCAGCCTTAAGTGGTTGCTCTGGTAGCAGCTACATTTTCTTTACATCCCTTCTAGCAGACAGACCCATGATGATTCCAGCTTTGATCAAGTGGTCTCAGTCCCTTAGGCATGGGGAGAGCCAATTCCTTCCAGCTGTGGGATGATAATGGCTGGCCTCAGGATTCGCTCGCTGAAGCTTATGCAGCCTGATTTGGCTCTCTACTTCTCCATCACTTGTGTTAACTAGTTCCCTCCATCAGAATCCCTGTTTTAGATGCTGACAGTAGTGTTTCTGGTTAGATCCCAACTAATACAGTTCTTTTCCTCTTTCCTTGGCAGTGAAAGCAGAGGGAGCAATATAAAGATTGGGAAACAGACTGCCTCAGAATTACTGAATCCCAGCAGACTTTGCTGTAGTTACCTCCCTATTCTTTAGCTCTTCGGTCTTTCAGTCCTAGTTTTGACTTGCTCCCTCTAAGTGATCAATATGATCCAATGATCTATAGAGAAGGAAAGTACCAAGAAGCATCTACCACTACCTCAGTGAGTGGTTTGAAGGGTACCATGGGTCTCTTCAAATACAAGATCCAGTTAGTTTAGTTGTTCATCATCCTGAAGCTTAGAAACCAGGGCTTTCCAGCAGGTAAAATAACTGCCAATGGGCTAGAAGTGTTCTGATGTGCAAAGTAGGTGGACGAGATGGTCAGTATTAGTGCCTTGGGAGAAACCACTTAAGGGACCTATTACTTCACTCAGGCATCCGCACAAGTGACACTCAGAGAAGTCTGACCACCCCATCTAGAGCAGCACCATCACCACCATTACTAATCTCTTTTCTATCACTTCAAAGCACTTGTGAATACCTACATTTATTCCTTTATTATTTGTTGCCTTCTCTAGCAATGGAAGCCTCAGGAGGTCAAGAGCTTTATTTATTTGTCACTAAAAGCCAAGAACTTAGCACTGTACCTGACACTTGTAGTAGACACTCAGAAAATACGTACTGAGTGAATGACTGAATGTGACAGGGTGCCTGGTGTCTGGACCTGCCTTCTCCAGGCTACACAAGCCCTACGTCAGCCAAGGGTATTACCAGCTTCTGCCTGCAAATCCCAAATTAACCACCAGGAGGCCCTTCTATGCCTTAACAGAAAACATGCAATCACCTGGTTTCAAGCAATGTGTTATCCTCACTTCTTAGAATTTCTTTTCTTCTTCCTCCTCCTCCTCTTCTCCTTCCTCCTCCTCCTCCCCTCTTTTCTTCTTCTTCTTCCTCTTCTTCTTCTTCTTCTTCTTCTTCTCCTTCTCCTTCTTCTTCTTCTCCTCCTTCTTCTCCTTCTCCTTCTCCTTCTTTTTCTCCTTCTCCTTCTTCTCCTTCTTCTCCCTCTTCTCCCTCTTCTCCCTCTCCTCCCTCTCCTCCCTCTCCTCCCTCTCCTCCCTCTCCTCCTTCTCCTCCTTCTCCTCCTCCTCCTCCTCCTCCTTTTTCTCCTTCTTCTTCTTCTTCTTCTTCTTCTTCTTCTTCTTCTTCTTCTTCTTCTTCTTCTTCTTCTTCTTCTTCTTCTTCTTCTCCTTCCTTTTTCTTCTCCTTCTCCTTCTTCTTCTTCTCCCCCTCCTCCTCCTCCTTCTTCTTCTTATAGCCTTATTGAGATATACTGCATACACCATGAAATTCACCCTTTTAAAGTACACAATTCATCAGTTTTTAGATATTCACAGAGTTGTGCAACTATCACCATTATCTAATTCAGAAGATTTTCTTCATCCCAAGAAGAAACTGCACACCCATTAACAGTTACTCCCCCACTCCCAACCCAGTACCTGGAAACCACTAACCTACTTTCTGTGTCTATGAATGTTCCTAGTCTTCACATTTCATATAAATGAAATAGTATATTCACATTTCATATAAATGAAATAGTATATTTTGTGACTGTGTTCTTGTGCTCAGCATAATATTTTCAAGATCTGTCCATGTTACAGCGGGTACCAGCATTTCTTCCCTTTTTATTGCCAGATACTTTACTGTACAGATATACCCTATTCTTCCTTTCATCAGTTGATGGAAATCTGGGTTGTTTCCATTTTTTGGCCATCATGAACATATGCTGTGAACATTTGTACACAAGTTTTTGTGTGGACATATATTTTCTTGTATTCCCCAGCTTTATTAAGATATTATTGACAAAAATTGTATATGTTTATGATATATAATGTGATACTTTGCTGTTTACTTATCTGAGTTTATCTTATTTTGCCTCTTCTTTTCTTTTCTTTTAGAAAGAATCTCACTCTGTCGCCCAGGCTGGAGTGCAGTGGTGCAACCTCGGCTCACTGCAACCTCTGTCTCCCGGGTTCAAGCAATTCTCAGGTCTCAGCCTTCCGAGTAGCTGGGACTACAGATATGTGCCCCCACACTTGGCTAATTTTTGTATTTTGGTAAAGGCAGGGTTTCACCATGTTGGCCAGGTTGGTCTCGAACTCTTGACCTCAACTGATTCATCTGCCTCAGCCTCCCACAATGCTGGGATTACAGGTGTGAGCCACTGCACCTGGCCTTGGTTTTGCCTCTTTAATCCTTATTGGTTTTTGTTTTCTGAATATCTACCTGGACCATTTCTCCTATTCCTTGCTCATCTATATGCATGAATACCTAGCTAGCCTCTGACTCAATCTTTTAAACTAGCTACAAACTCACGTGTATGTCTTGGCTTCTCACTATTGACCTAACTGCTACTGACACCTAACTTAGGCTCCCAGTTCCTGGTTCTCCTTTCTTATGTACATCCATGTTCCATGTGTCCTAGCACTCACGTGTTAAAATAACAGAAAGACAACACAGAGAAGGAAAAATAGGATATACTGAAAATGAAATGTGTCTGCTCTACTATTTTGTCTTGGGTTAAACTTAACCAAGAGCACCTTGAGTTTCGACTTGTTTGAGCTGATGACTGAATATATAACCTCGAGGAAAGTTATTTGACCTTGTGGTCCAGCTTGCTCCAAGGTAACAGAAATGGTATAAAGCAGGAATGGAATAAAGCAGAAAGCTAATGCAGAGCTGCACATTGCCAGAGGAGCTCCAATCCTGGGCTGATAAACAATAAGTAAAATTAGCCCCGCTAATCCCTAGATGTTGCAGGCTTCTGTGCTAAGTTCATGCTGTTGAAGCAACACCTTTTCAATTCCTTACGTAACAGTATTTTGTGCTTGGGAACAGCCTCGCTGATCTCCCTGTTTTACTGAGATAGCATACTCCTTGGTGGAATGGAGAATATTTGGCCTAGGAGTTAAGAAAGCTGGATTCCAGTTTCAAGTCTGCCACTCATTAGCTATGTGACTGGACAGTTCACCTCTCAGGGCCTTCCTGTTCTCATTTCTGTATAAACAGTTTGGACTTTGATGATCTCTGAAAGAATTTCAAGCTTTACAATCCCATGTAACCAAGAAAATAAGTAAGAGCATTCTCTGTGGGGCACCTACAAAATTTGCTGGTGTATGTAGGGTTTTTGCCAAAAGGACACTCAAAGCAACATCTTGACTATGATGTGGTGAAAGAAACTCTGGAATCTCAGTGCTTTTTTTTTTAATAATCCCTTCAGCTTTTTTTTGGCTTCCATTTCTTCATCTATAAAATAAAGAGTTTGAGCAAGATCATCTTCAGCTGCCCTTCTTTTTCTGAGGTTTTATAATTTCTGCATTTCTGTGACTATAAAAAGTCTAGCCAGGCACTGTGGCTCATGCCTGCAATCCCAACACTTTGGGAACCTAAGACAGAAGGATTAGTTGAGCCCAGGAGTTTGAGACCAACTCTGGGCAACATAGCAAGACCCCCCATCTCTACAAAAAAAAATTGAAAAATTAAAAATTAGCCAGGTGTGGTGGCTCACACCTGTAATCCCAGCACTTTGAAAGGCCGAGGTGGGTGGATCACCTGAGGTCAGGAGTTTGAGACCAGCCTGACCAATATGATGAAAGCCCATCTCTATTAAAAATACAAAAATTAGACAGGCGTGGTGGCGCATGCCTGTAATCCCAGGTACTCAGGAGGCTTTGCTGGGAGAATCGCTTAAACCCGGGAGGCGGAGGTTGCAGTGAGCCGAGATTGCACCACTGCACTCTAGCCTGGGCAACAAGAGTGAAACTCCATATCAAAAAAAGAAAAAATTAACAATTAGCCAGGCTTGGTGGCGCATGCCTGTTGTCCCAGCTACTTGGGAGATGGAGGCAGGAGGATCACTTGAGCCCAGGCATTCGAGGTTGCAGTGAGCTATGATTGTACCACTGAAGTCCAACCTGGGCAACAGAGAATGGACCAGTCTCTAAAAAAAGGTCTATTTGCCTGGCATGTACTATGAACAAGTTACAAGTTTTCTCATCTTTAAAAACAAACAACTACTGAATGACACTTGGAATTTTGGTGAAAGTGGTATAAAATCTTTTTCACCTTAATAAGTGAATATTTTACCATATGGAAAATATGGTAAATTTCAGGAGGAAAAAACATATCATTTTGTTATTCATGATCAGATAGATAGATAATGTATAATAGAGGGACTAAAAAAGGAGTAGTAGCTAATATGCCTATGTGACTCAATGTGATTGCCAGTGTCACACCACAAGCCATGTTTTGTCTTTGATAAAATGTGGTCTCAACTGATCCAATCCTTGCCCTTATTTTATTTTTCATGCTTTTGAAATTGCACCCAATCCTTAGAACTTGATCTGCTAGAGTCAACATCTCTAAGATTGATTGAAGAATTTTATTTTTAACTAAACTGTCAACATTATCCCCAGAAGCACATCATCTTAATTAACATTGAGAAGAATTAATTTCTTAACTTTATTAAAAAATATTAATTAAAATAGATTAAGAATCAAAAATGCTTGAAACCTGTGATTCATATTGTTATTATTTTCCAATAGGGGAAAAAAAGCTTAGGGTAAGTCTTCCTAATTCTTAAAGAGAAAGCATATGAATACCATTGCTTATCTTAAAGAGAAAAATCTTGTGATAATTAAAAGAAAGGTATATGTAAAAGCACTTAGTACAGTGCCCGGAAGACAGTAGATGTTTGGCAAATGTAATTCTCCTTCTTTCCTTTCTCCTTTCTACAGATGGATTCCTAAACAGCCCTCAAGATGATCCTGAATCCTGAGAGTTCTAAGTCCTCCCCGCTCTGTCATTCACTTTGGTTCTGCCCTTTTGCTAAAGCCTAACAAATATCTCTATGCTTCACAAATTCTTAGGCTGTTCATTTTGTTTCTACTTGTGTCTAAATAGATGAAAGTCACAAGACATGCCTAGTCAGGATGCAGCACGCTTTAAGGATTCTGCCTTTTACCCGGGTCTATTTTTAAGTTTCAAGCTCTGAGAACATACTGTGTATGGATGTGAGTAATAATGCTTGTTCAGCTTTCCTTTTGAAAAAGGTTTGGGACCTTTCCCATCTCCTTCTAGGACAGCAGAGTTTCCAAGCTACATGTAGAGATTAACATTCTCTCTGGGGCACCTACAAAATTTGCTGTTGGGACCTCTGGGTTTGAGGTACAAACTGGCAGATTTAACAGGCTTCTAACATTCCCTATACCTCAACTATAGCTAAAGTTATTGAGTTCCATTCTCTGTCATTAATTTATGCTTTACCAGTTTTTTTAAATGGTAACTAAAACTGTTCAATAATATATTAATACTTAGTCTATTTATATGTAATGATTTATGGTAATAATGTATTATATATTTAGTTTATTTATACCCATCATTTTATCACAAAAAATTAGGGTAGCTTTTATCAAAACACATGATAAATGTATAAGATAGAAAATCAGGGCCGGGCGCAGTGGCTCAAGCCTGTAATCCCAGCACTTTGGGAGGCCGAGACGGGCGAATCACGAGGTCAGGAGATCGAGACCATCCTGGTTAACACGGTGAAACCTCGTCTCTACTAAAAATACAAAAAACTAGCCAGGCGAGGTGGCGGGCGCCTGTAGTCCCAGCTACTCGGGAGACTGAGGCAGGAGAATGGCGTAAACCCGGGAGGCGGAGCTTGCAGTGAGCTGAGATCCGGCCACTGTACTCCAACCTGGGCGGCAGAGCGAGACTCCATCTCAAAAAAAAAAAAAAAAAAAAAAAAAAAAAAAAAAAAAAAGAAAATCAGGGCCAAAGAAAAAAGGTGCCTGCTAGTCTACGTGGTTGTTGTGACTGGGCCTCTCATTTAATTATGACCTCCCTGGCAGCCAGGACGACGATTCTCATCAGAAAGGCAAAAGTACGCCAGTATCTAGAAGTGAGATAAAACTATACCCTACATTCTAAATAAAATTATACATGACTTCACATAGGAGACACAGAACCATTTAAGGACCAAACTGTTGGTATAGTCACAACAAATTAAGAAGTGGGTTTCAGATGGCAATTTTCGATGGTATAGAACTAACGAACAACTTTGAAAATGTGTGATATTTAAAGTGTTGAGACCAGTTCTGAAAGTGTCTGGAAATGCAGTTGATCCCAGTGGAAAATGTAGGGCGCTTAGAGAAGGGAACAGATTCAGTGTCTTGGATAACCCTCCAAGAATGCCACTTTTTACAACTCAACTGCTGAAAGACCATATAAAAGATCCCGCTTTTAGACAAAGGTTTAGCAGTCTCGGCTTCTACACTAGGAAAAATCCTTAAACTCTGAAAATCAAATGAGCAAGCACCAACGTGTTAGGCGCCTATCTCATGCTCCAGCCTGAACTGATGACCACCCTGTGTATGAGTGTATGGGAGCGTTGTATTAAGAATCTTCACAATAACCTGACTTGATTTAACAAAGTAGGATTGGCTGAGGTATAAGATACCTTCATCAGGCTGTGCTTTCCTTACACCTTCTCATTTAAAACCCACATGTCACTTCAACAGGCGTCTTTCCTCACCTCCTGTGCTCAGGTGGGGCTCCCTCATGCATGGTCCTAGCTTACCACTCATCATACTTCAGCTGTAATTCGGTGTTTAATGTTTTTCCTGCCCTCCAGGCAAGAAGAGGACAGGAATTCTATCTGTCTTTCTCTTATTATGATATCACCGTGTCTAGAATAGTGCCTGCTTTGTTATTTGTCCTCCAATTCATTTGCCACAGGATTGAATACATGCATAATTTCGCTATGTTTCAGTTTCGCTTCCTAGATCATTCCATTCATCAGGAGTGAGCTCACATAGTATGTATGTTGGATGTAATAGGATGTAAACATGATTTAATCTTTAAAACCATCCTATGAGAGAAATATGATTATTATCTCCATTTTACTGATGAGAAAACTGGGGCACCAAGAGCGTAGATAATTTCCCAGGATCATACTGTTGGTAAGTGGTGCAGCTAGGATTCATTCTTGGGCAGCCTGGCTCAAAATCCACAATCTTCACCTTCGGATAATATGAAATCTACAACAAAATTACCTTTAGGGATCCTAACAATTTCATCTTCTCACACTCAAGAGTGTAGTAGAATCCACCTACTACGCTCTTACTGACTTTAATTATTGGTAACAACTTGTTTTAACCTGTGTCTCCTTGATAAAAAGCTAAGATTAGATATCATCTCATTGTTTATTGACTCATTGTATTTTTTGGAAACTAGAGCACATGTGTTTTAATTGATAGGAAATAAAGAGGAAAGAAAAGGCCAAGAAATAGACCAATAGAAATAGTTTAGGCAGGCCAATAGGCCTAACTAACTAAACTAACTAAAATGTTGCCCTTAGAGACTCAGAGGCAGGGGGGAAGGTACCCAAGGAGGTCATTAATTGGTCCTCCAGGCCAGTCCTCTTCAGAGAGGAAAGGGGACAGATGTTACTAATTTTATCAAAACGACAGGCATAAAGCAGGACTGTCCCAGACAAACTGGGATGCCGTGTCACCTTACCTATTTTTTACCATTGGATTAGGCTAGTTTTAGTGCTGAGCTGTGGTGGTTGCTACTGGTTATCCCAAATAGTTTTATTCTGCATATGATGTGGGCCACGTTCGTTTTGTAAGATTCCAGGAATGGCACAACTATGTGTACTGTGCAATTTGTCACCTCAATTTGTCCTCCTGGGAGACTACACACCTATTCCAATGATGTTGCAATTGTTCAGAATATTTTCTGTAATTCTATTTGGCATCTCCTTCTGAACCAGTTAATGGTCTCTTTAAAAAGTCAATATGAATACATCTTGTTAATCTTTTTATTCCACTTACTCAGCTCCTTGCATGTAGAGACAGTCAATAAATATTTGCTGAATTCAACAAAATGGAATTCGTTTCCAAAAGTTCGAAATTACATTCAGAGGACAAAGATTTCTCACTTCTGAGTCTATTCAGTAGGACGAAACTCAGAATAAAAGACTGCAAAAATATATATATCTCTATATATATGTACATGTATATCTCCACATATATATAAAACACATTAAAAATGCCTGTCTCTGGGTTTTAGGATTATAATTATGAATTCAGAAAACAATAAGAACAAGAGAAAAATTAAAATTTCAATATGAACGTGTATTATTTTTAAATTTAAAAAATTATGATTTTGTTTTGTCTTTACATATGATGCCTCATACATATTTGAATAATTTCAAAGAATTTCTCAAATATGTTACATAATCTTGCCATTTGGGGAATATGTGTGCAACTTTCAAAAGTGATGACTTTGAAAGGGACAACACACATTTAGATGAGGACATTCTGTAATGTTTGTTTTAAAAAATAATCCACCGCTTTATAATCATGCTTCTATTTTAGACGTTTTTGTGAATATAAGTCATGACATGGATCCTATGAGGGACATGATTTTAAAAATAAGAGAAATAAACAGATGACACTCAGGGTCAGGGCACACAGCCAGCTGCCTGGGGAGTAGTCTCTAAAGCTGTGCTGTCCTCCAGGCCTGTGGAATCGAGCAGCCATGTGGTTCAATCAGCAGTTCTGCTTCGTGATAAGCAAGATGGGCCTTCACCTGGCCAGATATCGAGAGACTGAGAACGTTAGTTACCATTTCAGCTTTATGGAATGAAATTGAACCATAGAAGTTGCAACAGTTTGCCTCCATTGGGAGTGCAGTGAGGTCCTATTGAGCTTTCAGACCAGAGCCTGGGGAGGGCATACAGAGAGGACCCACATCAATACACATGTATTTCTGTCAACTGCATAACCAACTAAAACAGCCACACCCTCAACTCAAACTGCCCCATAAACCAAGAGCTAATTAAACACAAACAGAGTTGTTATCACTCACCGCGGGATGGAGTGGTGTATGGTGAGGGCGTTCTGAGTGAGGGTGTCCATGTCAATAATGAGGCTTTCTATGAAGAGAACTTTCTTAAACTTGTTGATGGGAGGAGAGGGCGGAGGGGGAGGGCACTGTGGCCGCGGTGATTTAGGTTAAAGGAGGCCATTTCACCGGCTTCTCTTGAGCCCGGGCCCCTGGAAGGGGGCCACATTTAGAGCAGATGTTCCCGAGTGACTGTGACTGCTGCTTTCTCTGTAGGGGAAGACGGCGCTGGGCTGAAAAGGAGGCGGCTCCATGGGAAACCAGCCCTGGTTCCCCTCTGGCAGTGGAAAGGAGAAGCGTGCTGCCCGTTGTCAAAAGAAAACATTGTAAAGTACCTGTTTATGTGCTGAAGTAATTTCTAATTACGTGGTCTGGTGTGGTTAGAAGAGGGAGCTCAGCCCCAGGACAGTGGCCATCCTGTTCTTTCTGCCCTGAGCCTCCTCGTGTGACTGACGGGCTGCGAGTCACCTCACCTCCTCCTTTCTCCAAGCTCCCAGCTCTATGATTTGGCTAAAACTTCGCATTCATTCAGTCCTTAGCATCCGGCAATTCTCAAGCCCCTTAAAACTTTAGACTAATTAATAGCATCCGTTTGAGGCTGGAAATCATTATTATAAAGATGACGATGCCTTTAGTTGATGGCACACAGAGTTTAAGACGTTTCCTGCCAAGGGTCAGAATCCCTAAATGTGGGTGAGAGCTAATCTTGGGCTATCACCATTCAACTCCACACCCTCCTAGACCACACCAGGGACCTCACAGGGTGCTCTGAGGATAAACGAGTGCTTATTCAGCCTTTGGGACAACTCAGATTAGGTGTTGGAGAAATACAAAGCATTTATCATACAGATGGGGGTTTATTTTCTCAAAGCCACACAAGCATTCTTGAACCCTCAGCTTGTGGGGTAGAGCTCCTTCCTGGGCATCTGCTCTCCACTGGAGACGTCACAAGTACAGGCTGTTGGAAGTAGGATGAATTACTGCTACTTCGTTTTGTTTGTCAATTTTCCTCTGAAAAAAAATCGCAACATACTCCTTGAAAAAATAAACTTTAAATAATCAAAAAGTACATCGAGTCCAGAGTGACAACGAAAAGAACAATCCTGCTTCAACATTTATCCTATACCCACCCCCAGGGACTTCCAATTAGACTTCCCAGGGCCAAACACTCTCCAGCTTCTTATTCGTCCTTCCAAGCAATAACAAAATTAACAATATTTGGAAGGGCAGAAAGCACAGTGTGACTGCCAACTCCATTATTTTCTAGCTACGTAATTTGGCCAAGTTCTTTAAGCCTCTCTAAGCTTCAGTTTTCTCATCTATAAAATGGAAATAATTATAAAACCTACTTCTCAGGGATATTTTGAAGATTAAATAAGATACTCATTTTGTACAATTAAATAATGTTCACTATTCGTTTTAAGAATACATACACTCCTTTTTTGACAAAATAGAATCATTCCAGGTATGAGTTTTGCAAAGTGGCTATTTTTTATCCAATCTTCTGCCATGCCCAAAAGGATCTTCCCCCATGTTAGTTTGTAAAGATGGGGTAATATTCAGAGTGTTAACAACCAGCCTGACCCAGATCCTGAGCAGGCAGAAAGAATGCACTGAATAATTTGAACAGATGCCAAGCAAAATTAGCAGATGGGTACCACTGAATATCAGCAATGTCTAGACAGCCACCTTATTCTCTTTTATTTTAACCACCTCTTTAGTTTCGTTAGAACATTCCATCATTTCAATAGTATTTTTTTTAAAACATGCTAATATATACTTGATTTCTTGCTTAATGACTTTGTGTCAAAAAATATGACTTCTATCCTTTGGAGTTGGTTCAGAATTATTTTTGGCCCAGTACATGGTCAAATTTTTTGAAAATGTTCCATGTGTAGTTTGAAAGAATGCACATTCTGCAGTTGTTGAATCCATGTTTTTTATATGGCATAAAATCAAATGTTTCAAACTGTGTTTTCCAAATTTCTGCAATTCCACTAGGTTTTGTTGTTTGTTCTGTTGATTATGGAAAACAGTATATTAGCAATGCATCATTGGAATTGTTGACTCTTCAATTTCTCCTTGTTTGTTTTGTCAGTTTCAGTGGAGGCTGTACTAAGTGATTTCCAATTATCCTCACAGTTCTAATCCAGGCAAAGTCTACTACTATCTCCTTATATATTATGTGGTTCAGTTTTGCCTCCATTGTGGTATATAAACTATGATGGTATCAACTTTTTTAAGATAGTTAAACTTTTCTAAAGAAACTTAATAAGCTATTCACTTGATTTCGTGTGTATCTTTAAAAAATAGCCAGGCTGGGCAACACAGCAAAAACCGTCTCTGTGAAAAAATACAAAAATTAACTGGGTCTAGTGGCACACACCTGTAGTCCCAGCTACTCAGGAGGCTGAAGTGGGAGGGTCGTTTGAGCCTGTGAGGCAGAGGTTTGCAATGAACCGTGATCGCACCACTGTACTCCAGCCTGCGAGACAGAATAAGGCCTTGTCTTTAAAAAAATAAAATTACAAATAAAAAATAGAAAACCATCAAGTTCAAGATGTCATGGGTTTATTGCTTTAAATTAAACTAAAATTAGCTATTTAAGTTTTTAAAAGAGAGTCAGTTTAAAGGAAAGTAATTCATGAACAAAGTTACAGATTATACTACATTATGTTAATGTAGTTCACAAAAGACTGAGGTTTAAGAGACCTTGAACTGGGTAATAAATTAAAGCAAACCTCTTACACAACAAGAAGCACGATTTTAAATTGCTGTGCACCCTGTGGGCAGACAGTAAATAGAGTGATGTTTCTTTATAATGCTACAGTAGGAGTTGGGCCTAATGCTGGCATTATATACTAATAATGGCTTTTAAGGGTTTTGAGTTATTTATACCCTGCTTTTTTGCTGAAACAATTTCAAGTGTTATCTAGGTGTAGTTATTTGTGCTTTCTAAAGAGATAATATTTACCTTCACATATTGACATGTTTACAAAAGTCTTGCTTTATGTATTTAATGTACTGTTCTTCCGAAACCACTATGTTTCGACTGCTGATTTCTGGTTAAACCTGTGCACTTTACTTCTCTACCTCTCACTTTTGGGTTATTTCACCAGCTTTAGGTGAATAAAATAAGTGAGGGGGTGGTTGAAGTTTTGATTTGGGATCATTTGTGGGAATGTTAGTTTACCCTTCTTGAGGCCACTAATACAAGTAGTAGAGAATTTCCAATAGTTTGATCACTTAAAAAAACTGACAAGATTTGGGCTACAATTCTCCAATAGTAACATGGTTTATATCTATGTAGTCTTTAAATGTTGCAAAGCACTTTCACAGACACTGTTTAATGTAGTCTTCACACAATCTTGTGAAGAGTGTTGTTATACAATGTATGAGGGTACCCTAGGATGATTGTAATTTAGAGTTGTTACGATTAGAGAATTGTCTTCTAGGACATTTCTAGGACATTTGAAAGCAGCTGGTGTATTTCAGGAGAAAATTTATCTTCAGGAATAGCCTTGTTTTGTCCCGGGAGAGATCGCTATGGAGCTGATGGAGGGCAGTACATTACAGACAGTTCTTTGGATTGAAATGTTAAGAATTTGGTTTCATAATGTAAAGCAAGTCTATTAGCAAGACTATGAATCCAAAGATTTAGACAACTTTTAAAATTTGTTTTAAGTTTCCTTATGCTGAAAAATTGTATTGATTCTTGGGGAGAGTGTCTATGCTCTTGCTTCAACACTGGCTCATAGGAACAGGACAACTGACTGATGGTCAAAAGGAATGAACAAAGTTCACCTTCTCTTTCACATCATCTATGACGTACTATCACATGTACTATTCTTAGGTGTGAGGTGTGTTGGCTAAACCAATGATTTCTCAAATATGGTGTCAGTAAAGGCTTAATAACCCAGACATCAGACTTTGGGATATATGCTGTGAACTACTGTGATATCCATGTCTATGGCATGTGAGCCAGGATGCATCTTGAAGATGGGGGTTGGCATTTTCTTGAGGAACATAGATCTTCCTATCATGATTCATCCTGGGGAAGGAAATGAAGCATAAACTGATGAGTCTTGAATATGCCCATTGTTAGGAGCTGAGCTGGCTTCACTTCTCGTGGAAGCTTGATAGGAGCTATACAAATAATCAGGGTTTGGGTCTGGAAACTTCTGGGAGCAAATAAAGGTGAAGGTGGGTTCACCATAAAACTAATGAAGTTTAATTTCCAGCATTCTTTACTTTGTAGGCCCCCTTCAAAGATCTTGGGAGTGTGTACATGGTCATATGTTTTTAAATTTGCAAAGGTAAGATATGTTTGTATTCTTTTTCTTACAGAAAGCCCCCAAATTATATAAATATTATTATATTATTCGCCACAGAATCTGGATCTGTTTTTGTTCTAAGGTAATTGATGTTATACTTTCGTTCTCTCCAAGCCTTTGCTACCATTCTGCTAAATATTGTGGCCTTGTCTCACCTGTTCTTTGGAGGAATTGAAGGGGACTGGGTGTACACTTTGCATGAAATGGTGTGGGGTTATGGCAATATCCTGGAGAAGCTGGTTATGAAATGCAGTAAGTTGACTAGCAAAGAGTGGAACAGAGGTCTGGAATGACTGTTAGGAGTCCAAAGACTGTGGCAGTACAAGAAAAAGTGTGCGCCAATGCAGGAGCGTGCCTAGAACAAGCATGCTCACCACAACTTCCATATCTATTAAAGGCAAGGGAACCTTGAAAGAAGATCCTTGACACCACTATTTATGTGTGGCCATCTCGAGTCATATTCATTTTAGAGATTAGAAGAGCTAAAGAGAACAGAGACGGAGCAAACAACTTGAGCAAGACTATTAAGCTAGTTATCAGAATTAACAGGAATAGAGCCCAAGTCTCCCTGATGTCATGGTCAGGTTCAGTCTTCCTGAAAGCGGTACCTTTCAGGTTATAAGGTTATATGTTCCTATCTAGGAAAATTGAGCAAAAGGGGAAAAAAGCAACTTTAAACTCATTTTTGTTGCTGTTGTAGTGACATATCTACTTGTTTACATGAAGTGATTGATAACATCCCAGAATTCTTTGGAGGCTAGCCCAAGAAATTTCAACGAATTTCAAACTAGACTATGTAGTCAAAGCTCTGTTACTATGTGTTGCTGTCTAATTCCATTTATAAGAATTCCAAAAGGGGAAAAAAGTAATCTGTGGTGATAGAAATCAGAAAGTAATTGAGGAGGGGACAGGGGAGTTGATGGGAAAAGGGGCATAAGGGAACGTTGTTGTTCTAGATCTTATTACTGTCAAACCTCCTCAAACTGAATACCTAGGAACTGTGCATTTCATTGTACTTAATTAAACTTTAATACAAATATAAAAATAAATTAAGACTAACAAAAACACCCGTAAGAATTAAAAATTGTATTACATTTAAACTCTGTTACTCTGCAGTGGCATGGGTAAAGATTCTCAAGATTCAGGGAGGTAAGATTTTCTGTTCTTCCTGTTGCAAGGGAAAATGTTTCTCCACATTACTACGTGTCACATATCTGTCTCGCTTTTATCTCTCACTGTCACTAGAGAACATAGAGAACAATGCCACTGGCAGACACAGTATCATTATCAAGCAAACCAATATTATTACTAGAAAAACTGGCAAATGTTTTCAGCAAAATGCTTTCCCAATTATGGGGTTGAATTTCCTTTCTGTCTTCTCTGATCTTCCAGTGTTTTTGCTGTGGATTTTTAAAAATAAACTCTAGTACGACCCTGTAATTCTAGGTGCCAGTGCTCTGGCTCAACAGGATTAATTCCAAGTAAATACAAACTTGATTTCTGAAAACTTTTATACTAACTACCTTTTGGACATATTTTTAAATAAATGTGTATATTTTTCAGATTCTAAAGAAAATACACCCTTGATATAAATAAATATAATCCCAAAGATAGTCACTATTCACATTTTAGTGTATGATAGTTCCCCCTTATCCACGAGGGATATGTTTAAAGACCCCCAGTAGGTGGCTGAAACCACTGATACTACCGCTGATAGTACCACTGATAGTACCGCTGATAGTGCTGAAACCCTGTATATACTATGTCTTTTCCTATACATACATACCTATGATAAAGTTTCATTTATACATTAAGCACAGTAAGAGATTAACAACATAATTATTAATAATAAAATAGAACAATTATCATAATATACTGTAATAAAAGTTATGACAATGTGCTCTCTCACTCTCTCAAGATATCCTAATATTGTCAGACCACGGTTGACTGCAGGTAACTGAAACTATGGAAAGTCAATCTATGAACGCAGCAGGACCGCTGTACTTTTCTTTTTGTCATGTTCCATAGTTGAGATCATGCTGCATACTCAATTTTTTTTTTCACCTTTTAGAACAAAACATCATAGTATAAGAATTTTCTGATACTGTCGGAATTACTGTCTAACATGGGATTGGCTTGCTAATTATTGGTCCTTTATTTTCAAATCATCAACTTTCCAATGATTATTTTCTTGTTATATGAATTAATAAATCAGAGTCTGTCAATAGCATTTTTTGAAGTTTCATGTTAATCAAAATTATATAACATCTTTTGAAAGTAACAGGTCGACTGTAAGCAACTTGAGGGCAGGGATAATACTCCCTCCATCTTTGCAGTCTCCACAGTGTCAGCACAGAATGGGAACTAAATAAGCACTCACAGCTTGAATGAATAAACAAGCAACTCCCACTTGCATAATATTTCCACACAACAGGGCTTCAGAGGTAAGTGTGTAGAGCTCAGTGCCTATTACTTACCTTCTGGAAGTAACATGGATTGTGCTGAGAACTCAAGCAAAAATAAAATAACTTTTAGACTACTTCTCTCCTGCTCTGGATTTGTAAGCCACCTTCTCACAACAGCATGGACCACATATATACATTGACACTGCTCAGCAAGCTCTAGTTAAAACTTTTTTAGATGTTCTAGCCATAGATGTTCTAGGGTTTTTCTAACTGATTATCACTGAATATGATTTGGAATTGCATGTTTTGTGATGCCTGTTTTTGTTTTAACACTCAGTTATCGCTTGACTATCAGAGAGGCCTTATAGAACAGAAATTCCAGATATTTCAGAGAATTTTTTATTCACAGAATAAATGAATTCTAAAAAGTTTAAAACCATAGAGAGCCTAAGTAATCATCTATTTCCAGGTCATTTTTAAAGAAGAGGGAGGTAGTCAGTTGATTTGCCAAGGCATTGGGCTAGCCAGGAGTGATGCAGCAGTATTTTCACTTCCATTTTATAATTTTTATGTGACAACATACTGCCTCCCATGGGTCTAAGATTTATTAGAAACAATTCATGTCTAGGAAATACCATTTTCATTTTTGATAAGATCACTCCGAACATGAGCGAAATGTGCTTAAGCAGGAAGTTTGACAAGGTATTTTATATCTTTGTGCTTATAGAGGAGTAATATAAGCTAGATGCTGGGACAGTCATTGTTGTGTTTTTAGTGATTCATTTTACTCTTTGGCCTTGTGAAAAATGACAGACAATAAATATGCATAAAGCATAAATGTGTAGCTTAATGATTTATTATAAGACTAACAGATGTGTAATCACCAACCAGATCAAGGAATAAAACACTATCAATGCCTTAGAAACCCACCCTTAAAGTATTCATCCGTAAACACAAATCTCATCCTCCCCTCTAAAGATAACCATTATCCCAACATATTTCTTGCTTTTCATTATAACGCTAGGGACTGATCCCTAAACACTATAGATTGCTTTTGTGTGTTTTCAAAATTGATTTAAATGGAATGAAAAAGTGTGTATAATTTTATATCTGGTATATTTTGCTCAACATTATATTCAAGATCTATCTAAGACCATGGCTATACCTACAGTTTATTTCCTTTATAAGATTCCATTACTTGAGAATTCTACAATCTCTTTAAATTTATTTTCTGTATTCATTTTACTATTAAGTGACATTTGGGTTATTTCTGAACTTAGTCTATTATAAATAATGACTGGGGCTTTTTTCCATGCATCCTAGCATACGTATGTACCCACTTCTGCTGGGTATATACTTAGGGGCAGAATTGTTGTATTATAATGTATCTGCACCTTCAATTTTAATAGATAAATCTCAGAGTTTTCCAAAGTGGTTGCACCAATTTGTACTACCACTAGTTACATATGAGCTTTCATTGATCTATATCCTTACTAAAATGTGGTATTGTTGGGGTTTTTAAATTATTGTCAGTCTGATTTGTGTGTATCTTGTAGTTTTTATTTGTATCCTTCTGGTTATGAGTGGGGTTGAATAACTTTTCATAGATTTATTAGCTATTTTTCTTTCTTCTTATGAGGTACATGCTCAAAACTTTTGTCTATTTTTCAATCAGTTTTTCTAGCATTCTTTATATACCCTGGTATGATACTTACTGATTATATGCAATGAAAAGGTTGAAAATTTTTTCTGCCATTCTTTGGCTTGCTTTTTCAGCCCTGAATAGTTTTCTTGATAAGCAGAAGTTTTTAATTTTAATGTAGTCAGATTTAGTAGTTTTCGCCTTCAAGGTTAGTACTTTCTTGCATCTTATTTAAGAAATCTCTTACTTACTTGAATGCAATGAAAATATTCTTTGGTATTAATTTCTAAAACTTTATTGTTTTATCTATCACAGTTACACCTAAAATTTACCTGGATTTTTGTGAATGATGTTCTGTAGGGTCAAATTTCCTTTTTTCCGTATGAATGCTCATTGATCTCTGCATCATTACTGAAAAGACTATGCTTTTTGTAACCCTCTACAGTGCAACCTCTTTTGTATCTTCATATGGGTCTCTTCTGTAGCTCTTTTTGTTCAAATGATCTAATCCTCTCTTCTGAGAATGCCATAAAAGATATTAAAGTTTGCACATCCTCATATACGGTAGAACAAGTCTTTCTTTTTTCTTCTCCGAAAGTTCATTGGTTTTCTGGCCATAATGCAGCATCAGGGATTAGATTTATTTGTTGACTAATATATTAGAAAAGGAAATAAAATAAAAAACTATTCAATTAATCCAAAAGAAAGCAGAATAAAGGTAAATAATAACAAATGAGACAAAGAACAAAATGGCATCTATTAAAATATAAAAATTCTATAGCTAACATATACATAATGGTAAAAATTGAATGCTTTCCCTCTCACAGGAGGAACAAAGCAAGAATGTCTACTCTCACCATTCTGGTTGGCATTGTACTGGAGGATCTAGCCAATGCAATAAGGAGAGAAAAAGAAATGAAAGGTATACAACTCAGGATGGAAAAAAGTAAAACAATCTTTAGTCACACCACGATCTTACGTAGAAAATCCTTTGGAATATACAAAAAGAGTACTTGGTCTACTAATTCGTAACAAAGTTGCAAGCTACAAAAAAAAAAAAGTACATTGCATTTGTACACATAATTTCAAATTAAATTGTAAATTTAAAATAAACTGAAGTTATAGCTTTAAATTAGAAATTGAAAGTTTAAAAAAATATTTACAAGAGTATTAAAAATACAAAACTCTTAGGAATTAACCTGACTAAAGGAATGCAGGATCTATATACTGAAAACTACAAATAACATTGAAAGAAATTAGGCAAGCCATGATGGCTCATGCGTGTAATCCCAGCACTTTGGGAGGCCGAGGTAGGTGGATCATTTGAGGCCAGGAGTTCAAGAACAGCCTTGGCAAAATAGTGAGACCCTGTTTCTACTAAAATTTTAAATTAAGAAAATTTTCTTTTTCCATCTGGGCTCATTAAAAAAATAATTTCAAAAGAAATTTAGAAAGACCTAAATAAATGATGAGATATACTGTTTTGTGGATAAGAAGAATCAAATTAAAGTTTCACTTCTCCTCAATATTTATAGATATTTAAATATAATCTCAATCAAAGTCTGAGCAGTCTTTTGTGTGGAAATTGACAAGCTGATGCTAAGGATGCACCAAAATCTCACAAATCACCACTAAAGATCTTAATCATGTAACCAAGCATTACCTGTTCCCGAATAACCTATGCAAAGAAAAAAATTTTAAAAAAAGAATCTAGTGAAAATTATTTTGAAAAAGAACAACAATCTTGGGAGACTTACACTGCCTGACTTCAAGATTTGTTTTAAAGCTACAATGATAAGACAGTGTGGCATTGGCATCAAGATAAAAAAAAAAGATCAGTTACATAGAATGGAGGGCCTGGATATACAGCCACACATATATGATCAACTAATTTTTGAAAAAGGTGCAAAGGCAATGCAGGGTCAAAATGATCAGAAAATCATACTGGAGCAAATGGATATCCATCCATCAGCAATGAAAAAAGGACTTTGATCCATACCTTTTGCCAAATACAAAAATCGACTCAAAATGAAGCACAAATATAAAATAAACCACAAAGCTATAAAACTTCTAGGAGAAAATATTTGGTTAGACAAAGATATCTTAAACCATTTGAGCATGAATTCAGCATGATACATGAAGCATGTATGATACATAAGACATAAAATTTTAGAATTATAAAATGAACTTTAGCAAAGTTAAGAACTTTTGCTTTCTGGAATAATTAAGAAAATAAAAAGGCAAACCACAAACTGGAAAAATATTTGCAAAACGTATATCTGACAAAGGGAGTGCATTCCAATTACATAAAGAACTCAACAATTCAATAATAAGTCAACTCAATAAAAAAAACGTGAAAACGTTTTGAACAGATGCATCATAAGAAGATACACAAGTAGCCAATAAAACAAAAGATGATTAACATCATAAGTCACTAGGGAAATGCAAATTAAAACTACAAATGAATACTACGGAAACCTATGAGAATGGCTAAAATTAGAAACACTGGCAATATCAAGTGTTAACAGGGATATAGAGCAATTCCAACTCTCATACATTGCTGGTAGAAATGCAAAGTGGTACATACACTTTGGAAAATAGTTCAGCAATCCCACATCAAAATGTTTTTTCCAGGAGAAATGAAAACATACGTCCCCAAAAAGGTCTGTATGTGAATGTTCACAGGAGCATTATTCATACTAGCTAAAAAACTGAAAAATACCCAATTGTCCATCAACTAGTGAATGAATAAGCAAATGTTGTTATATTTATTACCCCACAATTTTAAAATGACTTATTAATATATGCGACAGTGTAGATGAATCTCAAAACATTATCTATGTGAAATAAGACAAATATATGAGACTCCTGATTATATAACTCCGTTTATGTGAAACTCTAGAATAGGCAAAACTGTAATGGTATAAAACAAAACAATGATTGCCTGGTGATAAGTATTGGGGGGAATGATTTCAAGGGACAGAGGGAACTTTTTGTGGGATAGAAAATTCTATATTTTGGCAGGGTATGGTGGCTCATGCCTGTAATCTCAACATTTTGGGAGGTGAAGGCAGGCAGATCACCTGAGGTCAGGAGTTTGATACCAGCCTGGCCAACATGGTGAAACCCCGCCTCCACTAAAAATACAAAAAAATTAACCAGGCGTGGTGGCACACACCTGTAATCTCAGCTAGTCTGGAGGTTAAGGCAGAAGAATTGCTTAAACCGGGAGGCAGAGGTTAGAGTGAGCCAAGATCGCACTACTGCACTCCAGCCTAGACAACAGAGTGAGACTCTGTCTCAAAAAAAAAAAAAATCTATATTTTGATTGTGGTGGTAGCTTACATGATTGTACATAATTGCCAACATTCATCAACTCTGCACTTAAAACAGGTGGACTTTGTTATTTGTAAGTTATTCCTTAATAGACATGGGGGGAAATAAAGAAGGATACTTTCTCAAATGAATAAAAAGGATGGTTTTTATCTTTTACCTTATATACTTCAAAAGTGTTTGATATTTATGTCAGCAAACATATTTACTTATATTATTTTTATAAAAACTGATACAATGGTTATACAAAGAATAAATTTTTTAAATTATTAGCCCAAGCAAAAATTTCAGAACAGACCATATCTATTCTTTCGAGATGAAAGAAAGAGAGAAAAGGAGGAGGACAAAGGAAGTAGGGAGGGATACCCCCAAGCTCAGCCATCTCCTTCCCTTAATGAGGAGTGCTCTAAACAGATTTACAAAGGTGGGAATTGTTTGTTTATGTAGTATTCAGTATATCTGAAATCTTCAGTTTAGCTCTTCAATGCTAGAATCTGAAAACTTCAGCTCAATTCGATAGTATATATTAAACATCTACTATTTTTCCAGCCTTGTAGTAGGTGTTACAAAGGATGCAGAAGAGATGGTCTAAGTCAGAATAAAACTATTTATAACTTACTTATTAAATTTCGGTATTTATGCTTTGAGATGTATTAGAATTACTCTATTTCAGATTTTATTATAATTCCTCCAGAAAAGAGACAACTAAATTTCTCCTGAAAACATTTAGCCTAACAGAAGTTAATCCTTAATCCAACCCAGAATTTTAAAAAATAAAACTGAGCCATAACATACTCAATAAACCATTTTAAATATTTAGGTCATCCAGGACTCGTTCACTGACTGATGCTAAGAACTGTGACTTGCCAAAGACTGAATTGTTAGACTTATCTCACAATAATTTTGGGGTATCTCAGTCATTCTTAGGATTGAGTCTACCCAGCATAATCATCTATACTTAATTTTATAAAATTCTCAGAAATTTTTCTTCAAGTATATCTCAGAATATCAATGCAAAAACAGATAGAAGTAAAGCTCTGATCGTTGTAGGTGTGCAATCTTATTCCCGGGTTCTCTATTCTGTTCTATTGGTCTATGTGTCTGTCCTTGTACTAGTACCATGCTGTTTTGGTTACTGTGGCTCTGTAGTGTAGTTTGAAGTAGGTTAGTATGATGCCTCCAGCTTTGTTCTTTTTGCCTAGGATTCCCTTGGCTATTTGGTTCCGTATGAATTTTTAAATCTTTGACAAACCTGACAAAGACACACAATGGGGAAAGGATTCCCTGTTTAACAAATGATGCTGGAAGAACTGGCTAGCCATATGCAGAAAATTGAAACTGGACCCTTTCTTTACACCATATACAAAAATCAACTCAAGATGAATTAAAGACTTAAATGTAAAACCCAAAACTATAAAAACCTTAGAAGAAAACCTAGGCAATACCATTCAGGACACAGACATGGACAAAGATTTGATGATGAAGACACCAAAAGCAATTGCAACAAAACTAAAAATTGACAAATGGGATCTAATTAAACTAAAGAGCTCTGCACAGCACAAGAAACTATCAACAGAGTAAACAGACGACCTACAGAATGGGAGAAAAATTTTGCAAACTATGCCTCTAACAAAGGTCTAATATCCAGCATCTAGAAGGAACTGAAACAAATTTACAATAAAAATAAAATTACACCATTAAAAAGTGGGCAGAGAACATGAACAGACACTTTTCAAAAGAAGACATACATGCAGCCAACAATCATATGAAAAAAAAAGCTCAACATCACTGATCATTAGAGAAATGCAAATCAAAACCACAATGAGATACCATCTCACACCCATTAGAATGGTTATTAGTAAACAATCAAAAAAAATATGCTGATGTGGTTGTGGAGAAAAAGGAACACTTTTACACTGTTGGTGGGAGTGTAAATTAGTTCAGCTATTGTGGAAGAGTGCAGTGATTCCCCAAAGATCTAAAGACAGAAATATCATTCAACCCAGCAGTCCTATTACTGAGTATATGCCTCAAGGAATATAAATCATTCTATTTTAAAGACACATGCACTCATATGTTCGTTGCAGCATTATTCACAATAGCAAAGACATGGAATCAACCTAAATGCCCATCAGTGATAGACTGGATAAAGAAAATGTGGTACATACACACCATGGAATACTATGCAGCTGTAAAAAAGAAGATCATGTCTTTTGCAGGGACATGGATGGAGCTGGAGGTCATTACCTTAGCAAACTAATGAAGGAACAGGAAACCAAATACTGCATGTTCTCATTTCTAAGTGGGAGCCAAATGATGAGAACACACGGACACATAGAGGGGAGCAACACACTGGGGCCTATTAGAGGGTGGAGGGTAGGAGGAGGGAGAGGGTTGGGCAAAATAACTAACGGCTTAATACCTGGGTGATGAAATAATCTGTACAACAAACCCTCATGACCTACGTTTACCTCAGTTACAAAACTGCACATCCTGCACATGTACCACTGAACTTAAAAGTTAAAAAAAAAAGAAAAGAAAATTGCTAAATACAAAAAAAAAAAAAAAAAAAAAGTAAAACTCCTCTAATTGATAGGTGGGTCCTTCAAAAAAACTGTTCCACCATCTCTCCACCACAACCCATTGCCCTTGAGTTATCTCCAGGGCACCCTTGGGATCCAGGGAGACCTGAAATGGTTCACTAAAAATGAATATTTTGCATCAGAAATAGGTAACTAAACCACTAAAACAAAAACTAACCTTAATTTAGAAAACTTAGTTGGTCCCTTTTCTCATTTTTGGTGCCAAGAGCAGTGCCTGACTCCTGGTGGGTGATCTATAATGACTTGCATAACTATCTGTATAACCTAGAGATCTTCAGAAGTCAGCATGTAGGGGAAAGTCTCTAAGGAAACAAAGATAGTCCACTTGGGAAGGTTTTTTTGGTCTCTCTGCCTATTTCTTACTCTAAGGAACATTTGTATTCAATTACCCTAAATCCCTGATTAGTCTACAGAATCATATCACATGGTATAGAACCTCGTATCATGGAGCATTAATTACATGGCTCACATGTCATGAGACAGGCAACTACTATGCTCCATATTGTCTGTCTTTCTTCATAGAACAAGAAAATCGCTGACCCTGTCTTCTTGATTTCATAGCTAATGATCTGATAGCACTTAACAGAACCTCAGGCAGCACGAAAAAGACCTTCTCAAAGAGGCTTTTCCTGTATATTCAGGAGGACACATAGACCTGCATCTAGGCATCAAGCCTGTTGGATGTATTCTCCAAAGGATGACCTAATTCTAGTCTCCTTTATCTCCTGACTTAGGGTGGGTTCCTCACCGTTCTCTGGACCCTTTCATAAGCAGGGGAGTTGTAGATGATACTGAGGAATCGTTAGCACATATGTGTAGGAAATGTTAAAAGAAGTGATTAAAAATACAAAGACAAAACAAATTATGATAAGAAAATGAAAACAGAAGGGCAAAGAACCAAGCAAGATAGGTTGCTCACCCTTGGACAGGTAGTGACTTTTCTTTCCTATGTGGCACCTCATTCTCCCTGCATCCAGGTGGTGGCACTGGTGCTCTTTCTGCTTGCCCTGTGGGTGACATTCACTTAGTCTCCCTAAAAGAGGAGGAACTCTAAGAGATAATGAGAAGAGGGCACTTGGCTACCCAGTGTTGGGTCCCTTGAGGCAAAGCTCCTGAAGGACTATTTCCTTGCAACAAATTACCTTAACAAAGATGTACTAAGCTATAAGCAAGGGAAGGAAAGGAAATGGGACCCTAACTGAATATAGCCTATGGATGGAACATCCAGGGATTGAGCAGAAAGAGCCTTTCCAGTTTTTAAGGCAGTCTTAAAGATGGTGGCATTAAACAATTTATATCCTAAATTGTGCACATTGTTGCCACAAACACATAGGTCAGTTTCTATCATTCTCAACAACTTGTATAGCCTCAAAAACTTTATAACTATCCTCACTCTGTTATTCTACACGGTGCCTGATTTTATAGGTAGAAAGAAAGCATAGAGAGGTCTGCTAACTTAGGCAAGGTCACCTAGCAAGTTAGTGATAAAGTTCTCCAAAGCCTTTGGTTAAGCTAAGGAATTCTCTAACTATAGTATAGGTGCTTTTGGATGCATCCTTTGCAAATAAGCATTTTTCTACGTGTATCTAAAACTAAAGGCTCAAACACAGAAATGGATCTAAGTTGCAAAGAGACCATCTCAGGCTTTCAAGTGGTCCTGAATCACTAGTCTTGTTCACCATGCAAATGTATCTGCATCATAACCTATACATAAGACAAATAGCATTTTGAATCCTTCTGTTTTTAGATTCCTTACAGAGAAATGATTACAAATGGACACTTGTGACATATACAAAAATAATTGGTATTGAAGATACATTGGTTTCTAGTTCTTTCCTATTCCCTATCAGATCATGTGATCTGAAGTAAGCCACTTAATTGTCCTGCATCTCTAACTTCCTCGTCTGTAAAAAATAAATAAATAAATAAACTCAACTGGATTAATCTTTAAATCCCATCCTTCTCCATTCAACCAGCATGATTCTGCTGAAACTCCTTGTAAGCAAATGTTTTTCCACCTGAAATTGCTTCAGGCTAATCGCTTCCCCAGGAAAACTCATTCTAAGACTAAAGTTGATATGAAAAAAAAAAATTCAGTTGCGTTACAAGTGCCTGCTGCCTTTGCCTTTCTATGTGGCTTTTTTCCCACAGTATCTCAAATCCAGTATATATCTCAAAACACATTGCTGCAGTATATAAACCTAAAATTTGACCAGCAGTGTCCATGGGGCTGGTATATTTAACTGTGTATCTCGTTTAAATACAAATAATTACATGGTTATGTCAAACTCTATTGTCAACTCACCGTTTTTGCAGATAAGAGAAGAATTAGCCTAGTCTAGGAATGAATGTCAGTTCCAGGACTGAATATCATATGAGATTATACCACCCAATTTGAGGTAAGTATTGTCACTGGCAGCAAATCCATATGGGTCTGCAGCAACCTCAATTCCCGCTTATTCAGAAGAAAGAATTCAGCTGAGGGCCAGAAGGCAGATGGAGAGACAGGCAGGTTTTAGAACAGGAGTGAAAGTCTGTTAAAAAGCTTTAGAGCAGGAGTGAAAGGAAGCAAAGTATACTTGGAAGAGGACCAAGCGGGCGACTTGAAAGACAAGCACACCATTTGACATTTGACTCAGGCTTTTATGCCTGGGCACACTTCTGGGTTCTCGCATCCCTTCTCCCCTGATCCTACCCTTGGGGTGGGCTGTCCACATGCACAGGGATCTGCTGGCACTTAGCTGGGGAGCATGTGCAGTGTGTTTACTAGAGTTGTACGCATGCTCACTTGAGACATTCTTCCCTTACCAGTCGAATGTCCCTAGAAGTCCATTTACCAGTTAAACACCGCCATTTTGCCTTTTAATGTTTGCGCTTAAGCCCAGCTGCCCAGCTCCTGAGATCTTATCAGGAGGCTGCTAATCACCAGTTTCAGGTTTGTTCTGTTAGGAGACTGCCTTTCCTCCCTGGTGCTAGCTGTGACAAGTTATTTTAGAGAGACAGTTAACAACTGCCTATCACCTGATGGTTGCCTGACAACCCTAGTGGGGTTAGGGGAGCCCTCTCCTGCCCTGCTCATGTCTGCCTAGCTACCTACTGTAACAGTATGACCAGAACTCACATGGGAAGCGAAGGTAAAAAATTGGTAGCAATAGTGACTCTTTTTTGGCCAGATGTTTATTGGTCTTGGATAATATCAGGCTAAGTTAACATTAGCTGTACTGTGCAGTTGTATTCTCTTTATAGGAGGAAATGTTTGTGTCTGTAAAGGATTTGGGTTGATCACCAAATAGTATTCATTCTGACTATAGGAACATACCTGCTTCAGAGTTCAAAGAGCAGTTCTGTCCTGAACAATTGAATTTCCTCCTGTTGCTTGACTTAGTAATCTCTGGAACCACAAGGTTAATCTTTGGTGTTGGTTAATGCTTATCCTACCTAATTCTTCTGATTTAATGAGAAATTAGGCAAATAAAACATATTTTGCTTTGACTTCTGAAAGTCCACATTTAGCCAAAAGATATTCAAATATAGTTAGATAATTATCTGGATATCAGGCCAATCACAAAAGCACAAGTGACTGGAGATTTCTTAACAGTCTCTGCTAAGGGCTTTATTGTGTCTTCTCTCTTATAGACCTTGCAGTAAAAAGACATTTGACAGAATCTTAAAACTGCACTGATAAAGCTGAAGGGATACATAAAGCTGTTGTTGCTTGAACAGTGAGTTCATTTCAGGTTTCTTGGAATGCATAAATGTACACTGTCCACATTCAACTTCCCTTTTGGCCCTTTTCACTATTTTCCAAAACAAGCCATTTTCCTTTAAGATAAAAAGTTATGGAAAGAATGTTTACAGGCCTTTGATAAATGTCATTCTCTGCAACCCTCATAGAAGTGTTCATGGTAGTGGCAGGGAAGCAAAGTAAGTGCCTTAAGCTCCCTTGGCTTTTCTAACCCTAAACTGTGGCTAGGAGTTGTTGGTTTGGTGAGGTTTTAGACAAGTAAGCAAGGCGCATTTAACCCTTTTCCATTCCCATTGAAGTGGCATCATTCTTCTGGGGTAATACCCAAGGTTTGTCAGCTCATGCCAAGGAAATCAAGGACACAGACACATAAGAAGTGAGTTTAAGAGCACAGGTGTAATAGGTGAAAGAAAAAAGAAGAGAAAAGCTTTCTCCCCTGCAGAGAGAGAGGCTTCTGAGTGGGCCTTCCGGTTTTGTGGTGAAATGCATGGAGTTTTATAGACGAGCTTGAGGAGGGGGTGTCTGATTTACATAGGGTCCGAGAGATTGGTCGGACCAGGTGTGCTATTTGCACTGCATGCAAAGAAGCTGGCCGCCCCACCCTACTCTTTAACCCTTTTCCATTCCCATTGAAGTGGCATCATTCTTCTGGGGTAATATCCAAGGTTCATCATCTCGTGCCAAGGAAATCAAGGACACAGACACACAAGAAGTGAGTTTAAGAGCAGAGGTGTAGTAGGCGAGAGAAAAAAGAAGAGAAAAGCTTTCTCTCCTGCAGAGAGAGAGGCTCCTGAGTGGGTCTTCTGGTTTTGTGGTGAAATGCATGGGGTTTTATAGATGAGCTTGAGGAGGCGGTGTCTGATTTACAAAGGGCCCGAGAGATTGGTCGGACCAGGTGTGTCATTTGCATAGCAAGCAAAGAAGCTGGCCGCCCCACCCCAATCTTTTATTATGCAAATGGTTCTCTACCTGGCTGGTGCCATGTTGTCTGTTGCTTACTGTACACCTGCTTGACAAGGAAAAGGGAAGATGGAGCTGCTATGTTGAACATGCCTGGCTCGCAGGTAACCGCTGCCAGCATTCACCGGTGCAAGCTTCCAGCTTGCTTATCTATGTCTGCAGCTTGATTTTACAGGCTGCTCTTTGTCAGAAAATAAATAATTTTGGGGCTACTTTTTGTTAAAAGGGAAGCCTTACCAAGGATTCTCTTACCCTCACTAACTGCCTAAATAATTTCTTTTTAGCTCCTGTATCACCACCCTTCCTGAAGCCTTAGTCTTTTCAGGTTCAGCTTTGGTTAAAATGGTGAAACACATGATGTGGATGGCCCCCACTTTGTATCAGAGCATGAGAATGCTATTCTCTTCCCCGGCCCCTGCTTTATCCTTTCAATTTTATCCCTCTTCAGTGCTCTGAAAAAAATTTCCTGACTCCCAGTTCGGTGCTTTTTAAATGTTTACAAGTTGCGAATTCCTTTGCTCTATAATCCTCCCTGGACACCCAATAGATAAAGCTGATAAAACATCTGTTAAACTGTAGATAGAAGGCCCACAGCCCCTACTTAATCTATCCTCTTCACTTCTCCCCATTACCCCACAGCTTCCCATGAGTGGGGCCTCACAGAACCCCCCAGAGCAAGCAGAGCTTTGTTGGAAAATGACTAGCCCACTCAAAATTACTCTCTTCCTTCGTCTGGATTCCTTTTTTCTTTTTTTCCCCACTGTTTCTAACATTATTTCATTTATTCACTCACCCAGTAAATACATATTGAGTATCCACTATGAATACCTGGCACTTAGTTATGGATGGCCTGGTTATAACACTTATCTAATTATGTTGGAATTTTCCGTGTAATGTTTGTTTCCCCATAGACTGGATTCTTCCTTGGATCTCCTGATCCTACACAGAACTTAGAACATAATGTTCAATATTCCCATATAGCCACTTGCCTCTAATCAAATGCCACCTAATTAGGGAGGCCCTCACTCACCATCTTACCTCAAATCCTACCACCTTCACCCTTTCTCTCCTCTCTACCCTTAATCTGCTTTATATTTTTCCCAAAACGCTTATCATCAGCTTGTAAATTACATTTATCCCTAAACAAAAGTAGGGTCCCCTTGTTTATTCACTACCATATACACAGCATCTAGAACAGTGATGGGCACTCAAGTTGGTACTCATTAAATATTTATTGAATGAGTAGCTGAATAAATGAAGTGAGTAAATATGGCAACATATTGTTAGCTATTTAAGAAGATATTCATATTAAAATGCTTGTGTTGCTTGTGTCCCTCACTGGAATGACACCTTTTTAAAAACAAATCTATGTCTTATGTTTCTCCTTATCCTACACACCCATCACCCTCTATGCCCAGCACAGTATCTTGTTTATGGAAGAAGTTCCATACATTTATTGAGTTGACTGACCCAGGGACCAGCTGCATTGGCGTCACCTGGGAGCTGGTCATAAATGCAGAAGCTCAGGCACCACCTCAGACTTCCAGTACCACCAGTTGGAAGCTGAATGCAGAAGTTTCCAACACCACCAGTTGGAAGCTGCATTTTAGCAAGATCCCTAAGGCAATGGTATGCACCTTAATGTTTGAGAGGCTCCAGTGTCATCCTGTTCTGAGCCTCCTCTCACTCTTCTACATTGCCTTAATTATTCTCTTACTTTATTGCATTGAATAGTTCAATTTTTGAACATGCCATTATAGTTTACCTAAAAATATTTACAATTCCTTGGCCTCTTTCAAAGTAAATCTGTGAGTCAATTAATAGCTATAACTTGACCTTCTAGGTTCCGGGACATCAATTTCTGTGAATGTAAAATCTGACACAAATTTTCTCCTTCTGGAAAACATGGAAGAGGACACATCACATGGTATTCAGAGCTGCCCCTCAAAGAGAGGGGACAGAGGGCCACTTCTACCCTCTGGTCCACTAGCAGAGATACTTGGCTAAGCAAGGAAGGCCCACAATAGGACCCTGAACGTTTGGGGTACAAGTGCTGAGAGGCTGAGTCCGCCAGCAGAGCTTTGACAAATGGCACATTCAGCAGCTGAGTTCTGCGGCCTCGGAGGGGCAGCCTCTGCCCTCCAAGTTTGTATTAAGTGATATGTTTGTCTGAAGTTATAGGAGTCGTGGCCTTCAGAGAAAGGAACGGGGGTAACAAAGGAAGGTTGATACTGATATTCTTTTTTTTTTTTTTTTTTTTTTTTTTTGAGACGGAGTCTCGCTCTGTTGCCCAGGCTGGAGTGCAGTGGCGCGATCTCGGCTCACTGCAAGCTCCGCCTCCCGGGTTCACGCCATTCTCCTGCCTCAGCCTCCCGAGTAGCTGGGACTACAGGCGCCCACAACCGCGCCCGGATAATTTTTTTTTTTTTTTTGTATTTTTAGTAGAGACGGGGTTTCACCGTGGTCTCGATCTCCTGACCTTGTGATCCGCCCGCCTCGGCCTCCCAAAGTGCTGGGATTACAGGCGTGAGCCACCGCGCCCGGCGATACTGATATTCTTTAATGCCTCAGAAGAATCATGAGGAGCTTGGTCATTGGACAGATACCAAAAACATTCTTGAGGTGGTTAGGCCTGGGGGAGGAATGATGTTAGAGCAATGTGACTTAGGCAGCAATGCTCAAGATTAATTGCTCTGTGTGTGTGTGTGTGTGTGCATGTGTGTGTGTGTGTGTGTGCACGCGCTTTTTTCCTACTTTGAATGTGGAAATAATTTCAAACATTCAAGAAAGCTGCAAGAATGTCACCTATTGCTAACATATTGTCCCCATCCACTTTACCAATTATGTGTTTCTTTCTCTCCTTTCCTTATCCCCTTTCTCTCTCTCTCTCCCTTTCTCCTCTCTGTGTCACTCTGTCTCTATGTCTGTCTGTATCTAAATATCCATATAACTATTTTTCAATCATTTGAGAGTAAGTTGCGTACATCATGCCCCTTATCCCCTATGTAGTTTAATGTATATTTCTTAGAATATAGACATTCTCTTAAATAATAAAGTGGCTATAGCTTTAAATGTCCTAATTTCCACAGCTTTCTCATGATGACTGCATTCCTCTTCGCACTGTTTCACCATTAAGATGACCACTTCCTATGTGATTAATATCTTGAGTTCTTCTCATGTTCTGACTTTTACACATTTTTCAGTGTGATTTACTGTTGTGAGTAAAAATTTCAGTATTACACAAAGTTTTTCCTACAAGCTCTTGGCTCTGCTGTGTTCCCATTATCCCTCTACCAGACCACCTCTAATAACTGGGCTGTGGTAATGCAGAGCCTTGCAGTGGGCACTAAAATGTTTTACTTCATGGGACCAGCTGAAGCATTTGGTCTAAAATCTATTCCATTATCCTTAGAGAAAAATCAGCTAATATATTTGAGGCAAAAAAATCAACCATTTTTATTATGAGCTGTCTCGGGCTTTTGGCTGCAGTTTTGGGTTATCATCCCTTAACAAGTTCAAAAGATGAAAAGCAGAACCGAGAATGGAAGTCACACTGCTATATGCAAATAATTGGGTTGACTTCATATGTGGAAATTCTAAAGCTTAGCCTTTTCAAGCTATGAAAATAGCATTTCTCACCTTATGTATTGTTTATAAATATATAATTGATCTGAGCCATAATGTGCTCTTCCAAAATAGAAAATGTCTAACACTAAGAAGGGTCAATTGTTCATATGATTAGTAGGGTATCTCCTTAAAAATTGAGTTTGTGCCATAAAAACCCTAGAAGAAAACCTAGGCAATACCGTTCAGGACATAGGCTCGGGCAAAGACTTCATGACTAAAACACTAAAAGCAATGGCAACAAAAGCCAAAATTGACAAATGGGATCTAATTAAACTAAAGAGCTTCTGCACAGCAAAAGAAACTGTTATCAGAGTGAACAGACAACCCACAGAATAGGAGAAAAATTTGCAATCTACTAATCTGACAAAGGGCTAATATCCAGAATCTACAAAGAACTCAAACAAATTTACAAGAAAAAATCAAACAACCCCGTCAACAAGTGGACAAAGGATATGAACAGACACTTCCCAAAAGAAGACATTTATGCAGCCAACAGACGCATGAAAAAATACTCATCATCACTGGCCATCAGAGAAATGCAAATCAAAACCACAATGACATACCATCTCACTCCAGTTAGAATGGCGATCATTAAAAAGTCAGGAAACAACATATGCTGGAGAGGATGTGGAGAGATAGGAAGGCTTTTACAGTGTTGGTGGGAGTGTAAATTAGTTCAACGATTGTGGAAAACAGTGTGGCGATTCCTCAAGGATCTAGAACTAGAAATACCATTTGACCCAGCCATCCCATTACTGGGTATACACCCAAAGGATTATAAATCATGCTGCTATAAAGACACATGCACATGCGTGTTTATTGAGGCACTATTCACAATAGCAAAGACTTGGAACCAACCCAAATGTCCATCAATGATAGACTGGATTAAGAAAATGTGGCACACATACACCATGGAATACTATGCATCCATAAAAAAGGATGAGTTCATGTCCTTGGCAGGGACATGGATGAAGCTGGAAACCATCATTCTTAGCAAACTATCACAAGGACAGAAAACCAAACACCATATGTTCTCTACTCATCGGTGGGAATTGAACAATGAGAACACTTGGACAGAGGAAGGGGAACATCACACAGGGGGGCTTGTTGGGGGGTGGGGCACTGGGGGAGGGATAGCATTAGGATAAATACCTAATGTAAATGATGAGTTGATGGGTGCAGCAAACCAACATGGCACATGTATACATATGTAACAAACCTGCGCTTTGTGCAGTGTACCCTAGAACTTAAGTAAAATAATAACAAAAAATCTTAAAAGGCAAAAAAAAAAAAAAATTGAGTTTGTGCCATTTTATAAGCTCCATGTCATCAGTAACATAAATGATTTTTACTCTGTTTTTATGTGTGTATCCCCATGATGCACAAATAGTTTTAGACAAAATGTCTTCAAAAATTGTTACATTGATCTAGGTTGGTTTTCATTATTTTGGAATGTTAGGATTAAATTGTGATTATAGTCTCATGCAAGGATGGAAACTTGGAACCAGTGTTCAGACAACTGGTCAGTATACGGTATCTAAATTTACATAAAAATGAATGGATTCTGGGTAAATAGGGATTCTCCCCACCACCATTCCCCATTAGGCTGCCTATAAGATGACTTTTATTAAGTTAAATTCACCTTTATAAAGGATATAATTAAGTTATTAATACATGTCTTACCAAGGCTTAACACCTGAACTTCTTGTTTTTATATATCTACTTATTTCTCTGGTGACTGTGCCTAGTCTCATGGCTTTAAATGGAATCTATATGCTGATGAGCCTCAAACTCGTGTCACTAGCCCATCTTCTCTCCTGAACTCCTGAACCATATTTACTATCTATTTGGCCTATCCACTTGGATGTCTAATAGGCATCTCAAATTTAATAGGTCCAAATTAAACTCCTAGTATGTCCTTTCAAAACACCAGCTTCGGCAGTCTTTACATCTCAATAAATAGCAACTTCATTCTTCCAGTGGCATAGGCTAAAATCTTTTAGGCCATTATGGACCCCATTGTCTCTCTCACACCCCTCATCAGGTCCCATCAGAAAAATCTTTCCATCTTTATCTTCAAAATAGATTCAGAATTTGACCACATCTTACCACATTATTGCTAACACTCTGGACAAACCACTGTCATCTCTAACCTGGCTTACTGCCATTGTCACCTATCTCATTGATTCTTCCATGACACCCCTCCAATCTTTTCTCAAGAAAGAAATGAAGGAAATCTCTTCACTACCCATATCTCAGAACTTCTTGCTCTAGCCATGTTAAAGTCACTGGCATTAGACTTACCCTCCTTCTGTAAACAACCATAAAACTGGATAAAAAAATATAGAGAATAATAGTTTGCAGTTGGAAATTAGACAGAAATCGACACAGGCTACAAACCTTAAGAGAAGAAAACCATGTAAGGTGAGCCCCACCTTTTCTCTGAGAGCAGTTTTCAAAAAGTGGCAGTTTGCTGGGCGTGAGAGTTCAGGATTGCTAAAGTGGTTAGGATTTGGAGGTGGAGGGCAGGGCACCAGATATAAGATAATCATAAAGGAACCCCAAAGGGTTACATAGAAACTCTTGGGATTTTGGCTGTGTTACGTTACATTTGTGCAGGAAAGGATTCCAGGAGGCCTATGAAAGAACAGCTTCTGGGATGCTGAGAGTTGAACAAGTATTTCAGAAGTCATGCAATGCTTGGGAGAAGGTAGATATCTGGCTCAACCAGAGAGGAGAGAATTTGATGAATACTCTGTGTTGAGACCTTAAAAAGATCATGACTTAGAAATAAGAACCATGCCATAGGAATAGAATTATGATTGAGTACTAAGCAAAACATTGAAATTGACCTGTCAGAACAAAACCTGGAACCAATCTTTGGCAGAATCAAGGTGATACACTAGTAATTTTGAATGAGGAAGAGAACATTATCATCAAATTAAAATATCTATAATGTCTAGCATATCAGCAAAAATTCCTGGACAGGTAAAGAAGCAGGAAGGTACATTTCATTGTATAGAATTTAAACTTCAATAAAGTTTATTTTAAAAGAGAAAAAAGCTTAGAAGAAACACATTATCTTCTTGAGAGGAACAAATATAAGAGTTGTAGTTGATTCCTCAGCTGAAACAATGAAACCAGGAGACAACAGAATAACACCTTTTAAGTGATGAAAATGCTCTCAATCTAGTATTCTACACTCATTAAAAATATCCTTCAAGTTTGAATGAATTATACATGTTCCAAGACAAAAGCTGAGAAAATTTCAAATCAATGGACTTACTACAAGAAGTACTATAGGAAGTTCTTCAGGCTGAAGTAAAATAATCACAGATGGAAAGGCAAAATTACAAGAAAGAATCAACTGTAGTGTAAAGTCTAAGTATATGGATAATTTATAAGTGTAAAAGAAAGGTAAATTAATAATGATGTTTTGTGAGGCTTATAAATCGGAAGACTTAAAAAGAAATTTTAAAATAGTTAAGTGGGTAAATGGATTTAAACTGTTACAAGGTTATTGCATTGTTTGGAATGTGTTGAAAATATAAGTAGGCTGTAGTAAGCCAAAGATATACTTTATGTTTCTAGGTTAACCATTGAAAGGACAATACTAACTTATTCTAATGTATATATGGAAATGCAAAATACCAAAAATAATTAAGACTGTGTAGAAGAAAAATAAAGAACTTTTATTACCACTTCAATATTTCTTTTAAATCTACAAATAATTCAGAGACTATTATATTGGTGAAAGATAAGACTAAATAGAACAATGTAACACAATACAATCCAAAATAAACTCAAATATACATTGTCATTTGATATGAACCAAAAGCACCATTGTAATTCAATGCAGAGGAGAAGAGTATGTTTTATAAATATTGCTAGAGAAATAAGCTATCAGAAAAATCCATATCGCTCACCTCAAACCATACCTAAAATTAATTCAAGATGGACTACAGGGCTAAATACAAAAATGAAAATAGTCAAGTTCTAGAAGAAAACATATGTCTTTTCTGAGCTATGAAAAGATTTCCTTAATGGAAAACAAAAAACAGTAACCATTTTTTAAAAGGTAAATTGGATTTCATAAAATTAAGAATTTCTGTTCATCAAAATTAATCATTAGGAAAGTAAACAGGCAAGCTCCGGACTGGAAAACAATACTTGTAATATATATAGCTTAAAAAAAGGCTGATATATGGAATATATAAAGAATTTCAAATCAGTAAGAGAAAAAACAAATCAGTAAAGAAAAAAACAAAATGGGCAAAATGTAAACAGATGTAAATAGATGAGCAAAATGTAAACAGATACTTCATAAACAGATGGCCAACAAGCACATAAAAATGCACTTAACATTATTGCTCATCAGGAAAATAAAAAATAAAACCACAAGGTGGTACCATTACATAACCATACCAGTATGGCTAAAATAAGTCTCACAATATCAAGATTTGGGAAGGATATCTAGCAAATGGAATGAGCATAAATTGTTGATGTTAGGTAAACTATTCAGCCATTTTGTAAAATGTTTCCACAGTACTAAAGCTAAACAAAAGCCCAACCTATGACTCAGCTTTTCTCCTCCTAGGTATACCCAAGAAAAACTAGTATATATAGTTAATGAAAAATACATTCAAGAATGTTCGTGGTATCTTTATTCATAGTACCCAAAAGACACAAGCAATCAAAATTCCCATCAATAGGAGAATGAATAAATTATGGTATATTCATACAAACAGTACTCCATAATGAGAGAGAGAGAGATACAGAGAGAGCCTTATACGTGAAACAACAGGAATGAAGCTCAAATATAAAATTGAGCAAAAATAACCAGATACAAAAGTACGTATTGTATGATTTCATTAAAATAAAGCTTGAGAACTAATACATAGAGTCCATCAGTAGAGCTAGAAGACAGAAGAGTGATTATTCCATTAAGGAGATGGGTTATGGACTAAAAGGAGCAAGAAACTTTCTGAGTTCAATATTCTGTATATTGAACCAGGTGTTGGTTACATGGGTGGATACATACATAAAAATTTATTGAGATATACATTTAAGATTTGTGCACTTTACTGTGTATGTTATATCTCAATTTTAAAAATTGTTTAGAAAAAGTATACAAGTCAGATCACATGTTGTCTCTATTTAAACTTTCCAACAGCTTCCTATCACTCCTAGTAAAAGCCTAAGTCCTTACTCTCTACTGTGTTCTTCATGGCTGAAATGATCTCCTCCAGCTCCCCTATACCCAGTTCAAATCACACTCCACCTCACTATTTCCAAATACTCCAAGCACACTTCTGTCTCAGGCCATTGTTCTTACCTGGAAAGTTCTTTGCAATCATTGCTATCTAGTGTGCCATGTATTTTACATTATTTAGCATCAGTCTTCTAGACTTGATTGTAAGCTTTATGAGGGCAGAGATTTTTGCCAGTTTTGTTCACCACTATGTTTCTAGTATCTAGAAGAGAGCCTGTCATATAATAAGTGCTCAATAAATATTTCTAATGAATAAGCAAACCATCATCATACCATTTTCACTAAATATCAGATATTTTTGAACACACTTTATATTCTACCAGCCAGCCTCTTACACCAACCATCTTACAACTGTCAGTTCCACACACATTTTGACAAGATTGTCCTGTCTTAATGTGACAGTGGTTAACCTTGGAACATTCACTCTTGCACTGTGGCTTCTCTTATGCCACAGTGTGGGAATCTGCTTATTACATGAGAGTAACCCAGAGGGCGGGACAGTTAACTCCATTGAGACAACCCTTGACCACTAGGAAGGAAAGCTAATGGATAAATGATTTCTACTCTCATCCTTTAGAGCAGAAGTCAACAAACTTTTTCTGTAAAGGGCAAAATTGGGAATACTTCATGTTTTGTGGGCCATACAGTCTCTTTCACAACTATCCAACTCTGCCATCACAGCCTAAAAACAGATATAGAAAATACAGAAATTAATTTTGAGGCTATGTTCCAATAAAACTTTATTTACAAAAATAGATGATTAGACAGATTTGCCCCAAAGGCTATAGTTTGCTTATCTCTCCTCTAGACAACAGTTTAAGACACATTTCAAAAGGCTCCTCAGAAGTTCCCAGCAAAATCAAGTCCCAGTTTCCTATAGTGGTTTTCAAATCAATTGCACACATTTGTGTTGGCTTTTCCCCTCTCTGTTTCACTCCTCCATCCTTCCCTAGAATCACTTCCAAACTACAAGGCTTAATCTCTGGCTTTGCTTTCAGAGGAACTTGGGGTATACTACCATCCTCAAAAACATGAATGCATTTTTATTATAGGCCAAACATTATTTAATTCCTAGTAGTGAGTACAAACAGTCCTTTAATATGGTTAGGCTTTATGTCCCCACCCAATTTTCATCTTGAATTGTAATCCCCGTAATCCCCATAATCACCACGTGTCAAGGGAGAGACAAGGTGGAGGTAATTGAATCATGGGGGTAATTTTCCCCATGCTTTTCTCATGATAGTGAGTGAGTCCTCACGAGATCTGATGGTTTTATAAGGGTCTCTTCCTCCTGTGCTCAGCACTTTTCCTTCCCGTCACCTTCTGCAGAAGGTGTCTTGCTTCCTCTTTGCCTTCCACCATGGCAGTAAGTTTCCTGAGGCCTCCCAGCCATGCTGAACTGTGAGCCAATTAAACCTCTTTCCTTCATAAATTGCCCAATCTCAGGCAGTTCTTCATAGCATTATAAAAATGGACTAATACAGTAAATTGGTACTAGCAGAGTGGGTGCTGCTATAAAGATATCCAAAAATGTGGAAGCAACTTTGGAACTGGATAAAAGGCAGAGGTTGGAACAATCCAGAGAGCTCAGAAGAAGACAGGAAAATGTGGGAAAGTTTGGAACTTCTTAAAGACTTGTTGAATGGTTTGACCAAAATGTTGATAGTGATATGGACAATGAAGCTGAGGCTGAAGTGGTCTCAGGTGGAAATGAGGAACTCATTGGGAAATGGGGCAAAGGTCACTCTTGCTATGTCTTAGCAAAGAGACTGGTGGCATTTTGCCCCTGTCCTAGAGATCTGTGGAACTTCAAATTTGAGAAAGATAATCTGAAATAGGAACTTATGTTTAAAGGGGAAGCAGAGCATAGAAATTAGAAAAATTTGCAGCCTGATTATGTAGTAGAAAAGAAAAAAAACATTTTCTAGGGAGACATTCAAGCTGGCTATAGTAATTTGCTTAAATAACAAGGAGCCAAGTGTTAATCACCAAGACAATAAGGAAAATATCTCCAGAGCATGTCAGAGACCTTCAGAGCAGGCTCTCCCACCACAGGCCCAGAGGACTAGGAGAGAAAAATGGTTTCCTGGGCCCAGCCCAGGCCCACCCTCCGACCCTCAGCTGCTCTGTGCAACCTCATAACTTGGCACCCTGCATCCCAGCTGCTGCCACTCCAGCTCCAGCTCTGGCTAAAACATGTCAATGTACAGTTCAGAGTTCAGGCTATTGCTTCAGAGGGTGAAAGATCCAAACTTTGGAGGTTTACACATGGTGTTGGGCCTGCAGATGCACAGAAGTCAAAAACTGAGGTTTGGGAAACTTCACCTAGATTTCAGAGGATGTATGGAAATGCCTGGATGTCCAAGCAGAAGTCTGCTGCAGGAGGAGAGCCCTCATGGAGAATCTCTGCTAGGACAATGTGGAAGGGAAATGTGGGGTTAGAGCCCCCACACAGATTCCCCACTGAGCCTAGTGGAGCTGTGAGAAGAGGGTCACTGTCCTCCAGACCCCAAATGGTAGAGCCACTGACAGCTTGCACTGTGCATCTGGAAAAGCCACAGACACTCAATGAAAGCAGCCAGGACAGAGGCTGTACCCTGCAAAGCCACAGGGGCAGAGCTGCTCAAGACCATAGGAGCCCACTTCTTGCATCAGCATGACCTGGATGTGAGACATGGAGTGAAAGTAGATCATTTTAGAGCTTTTAGATTTAATGACTGTCTCACCTGGTTTTAGACTTGCATGGGGTCTGTAGCCCCTTTGTTTTGACCAATTTCTTCCATTTGGAATTGAAAATTTTACCCAATGCCTGTGCCTGCATTGTGTCTTTGAAGTAAATAACTTGTTTTTTTTTGTTTTACAGGCTCATAGGCAGAAGGGACTTGCCTTGTCTCAGACGAACTTTACACTTGGACTTTTGGGTTAATGCTGGAATGAATTGAGACTTTGGGGGACTTTGGGTTGGAAAGGCATGCTTGGTTTTGAAATGTGAAAGGTACATGAGATTTTGAGATTTGGGAGGGGCCAGGGGTGGGATGATATGGTTAGGCTTTGTGTCCCCACCCAAATCTCATCTTGAATGGTAATCCCCATAATCCCCACATGTCAACAGAGAGACCAGGTGGAAGTAATTAAATCATGGGGGCAGTTTCTGACACACTTTACTCATGATAGTGAGTGAGTTCTCATGAGATCTGATGGTTTTATAAGGGGCTCTTCCTGCTTCACTCGGCACTTCTCCTTCCTGCTGCCTTATGAAGAAGGCACCTTGCTTACCCTTCACCTTCAGCCACAATTGTAAGTTTCCTGAGGCCACCCTAGCCATGCTGAACTATGAGTCAATTAAACCCCTTTCCTTTATAAATTACCCACTCTCAAGCAGTTCTTTATTGCAGGGGCCCTTGAAAACAGTATGCTGAGAATAGATAGGGCTCAAGGACAGTATCTCCAATTGAACTTTTAATGAACTCCCATAGGCGCCAAGAAGGCGGACAAATAAGGAAGAGCATAGAGACAAGGAACTAAGCAGAAGGTTACATCTGGGTAAAGAAAGTTTGTTTTGCATTGTGTTCTTTCTGCTGACGTGGGGTTTATGGAGTATAAATAAAGTGAGGTGGAGGCTCTGGGTGCGGCCGCCATGTTCTCTGTATGTCTTGTCCTGTGTTGTCTTGTGTGTTCATTCCTTTGTTTAGGAAACACGTGGACCCCAACATTTATAGCAATATGAAAATGGACTAACACATCCTTGATCTCATAATAGGCCGTTTTACTGAAAAATATACCATTAGTAAAAATTAGGTACATGAAATCTGATTTTTCGAAGAAAATGCAATGCGAGTTCTTTTGTTTCAAAGGCCATGCGTTCATTGTTCATAGAAACAATTTCAAATGAACATTTAGATAGACCTGGCCAAAACAGTAAACAAAGCACAAAATTTTATTTAATATAAGCTAAAACATCAAACCATACACAAGGCTTATTTTTGTGACTCCTGCCTTAATTTTATTCCATGTATTAGAATATTTAGTGAAGTAATTCTGACAGACACCTGTGAGGAAATGCCAAACCATTTTAATGGCAGCTGAAGACGTGATTCGGGAATGTTAGGTTTCTTCCTGTTGAGCTTTTTCTTTCTGTCTTTCTTTTAATTAAAGTTTTCATGTGGCAACATACTTTTCAGCATCAGGTATTAGATTTTTCAGCTACATCCGTTGTCAAAATTTTCCTCAAAATTGTTTGTGTTGGGGTGGCTGGAAAGATGGATGAATAGGAGCAGCTCTGGTCTGCAGCTCCCAGTGAGATCAACACAGAAGGTGAGAGATTTCTGCATTTCCAACTGAGGTACCCAGTTCATCTCACTGGGGCTGGTTAGACAGTGGGTGCAGTCCACAGAGGGTGAATCAGGGTCAGGCGTCGTGTCACCTGGAAAGTACAAAGGGTCAGGAAACTCCCTCCCCTAGCCAAGGGAAGCCAAGAGGGACTGTGCCATGAGGAATGGTGCATTCCAGCCCAGAAACTATAATTTTCCCACAGTTTTCACAACCCGCAGACCAGGAGATTCTATTGGGTGCCTACACAAACAGGGCCCTGGGTTTCAAGCACAAAACTGGGCAGCCATTTGGGCAGACACCGAGCTACCTGCAGGAGTATTTTCTCACACCCCAGTGGCACCAGGAACTCCAGCGAGACAGAACCATTCACTCCCCTGGAAAGAGGACTGAAGCCAGGGAGCCAAGTGGTCTAGCTCAATGGATCCCAGCCCCACAGAGCCCAGAAAGCTAAGATTCACTGGCTTGAAATTCTCACTGCCAGCACAGCAGTCTGAAGTCAATCTGTGATGATTGAGCTGGTTGGGGGAGGGGCACCACCATTACTGAGGCTGGAGTAGGTGGTTTTCCCCTCACAGTGTAAAAAAAGCTTCAGGTAAGTTTGAACTGGGTGGAGCCCACCACAGCTCAGCAAAACCGCTGTAGCCTGACTGCCTCTCTATATTCCCCTCTCTGGGCACAGCATCTCTGAAAGAAAGGCAGCAGCCCCAGTCAGGGGCTTATAGGTAAAACTCCCATCTCCCTGTGACAGAGCACCTGGGGAAAGGGGTGGAGGTGGGCGCAGCTTTGGCAGACTTAAACATTCCTGCCTGTTGGCTCTGAAGAGAGCAGCGAATCTCCCAGGACAGCACTCAAGCTCTGCTAAGGGACAGACTGCCTCCTCAAGTGGATACCTGACTGGGAGACATCTCCCAGCAGGCGGCAACAGATGCATCATACTAGAGAGCTCTGGCTGGCATCTGGCAGGTGCCCCTCTGGGACAAAGCTTCTAGAGGAAGAAACAGGCAGCAAACTTTGCTGTTTGGCAGCCTTCACTGGTGATACACAGGCAAACAGGGTCTGGAGTGGACCTCCAGTAAACTCCAGCACACCTGCAGCAGAGGGGCCTGACTGTTAGAAGGAAAACTAACAAACAGAAAGGAATAGCAACAACTTCAACAAAAATGCCATCCACACAAAAATCTCATCTGAAGGTCACCAGCATCAAAGATCAAAGGTAGATAAATCCACAAAAATGAGGAAAAAGCAGCGCAAAAAGGCTGAAAATTCCAAAATCCAGAATACCTCTTCTCATCCAAAGCATCACAACTCCTCACCAGCAAAGGAACAAAACTGGATGGAGAATGAGTTTGACAAATTGACAGAAGTAGGCTTCAGGAGGTCAGTAATAACGAACTACTCCGAGCTAAAGGAGCATGTTATAACCCAATGCAAGGAAACTAAGAACCTTGAAAAAAGGTTAGAGGAATTGCTAACTAGAATAACCAGTTTAGGGAAGAACATAAACGACCTGATGGAGCTGAAAAACACAGCACAAGAACTTCGTGAAGCATACACAAGTGTCAATAGACAAATCGATCAAGCAGAAGAAAGGATATCAGAGATTGAACATCAACTTAATGAAATAAAGCATAAAGACAAGATTAGAGAAAAAAGATTGGAGAGGAATGAGCAAAGCCTCCAAGTAAATGGGACTATGTGAGAAGACCAAACCTACGTTTGATTGGTGTACCAGAAAGTGATGGGGAGAATGGAACCAACTTGGAAAACACTCTTCAGGATACTATCCAGGAGAACTTCCCCAACCTAGAAAGTCAGGTCAACATTCAAATTCAGGAAATACAGAGAACACCACAAAGATACTCCTCGAGAAGAGCAACCCCAAGACATATAATCACCAGATTCACCAAGGTTGAAATGAAGGAAAAAACATTAAGGGCAGACAAAGAGAAAGGTCAGGTTACCCACAAAGGGAAGCCCATCAAACTAACTGAAGATCTCTCTGCAGAAACCCTATAAGCCAGAGGAGGGTGGGGACCAATATTCAACATTATTAAAGAAAAGAATTTTCAACCCAGAATTTCATAACCAGCCAAACTAAACTTCATAAGTAAAGGAGAAATAAAATCTTTTAAAGACAAGCAAATGCTGAGAGATTTTGTCACAATCAGACATGCCTTACAAGAGCTCCTGAAGGAAGCACTAAACATAGATAGGAGCAACCGGTACCAACCACTGCAAAAACATGCCAAATTATAAAGACCATTGATGCTATGAAGTAACTGCATCAATTAATTGATGAAATAACCAGCTGGCAACATAATGACAGGATCAAATTCACACATAACAATATTAACCTTAAATGTAAATGAGCTAAATGCCCCAATTAAAAGACACAGACTGGCAAATTAGATAAAGAGTCAAGACCCATCAGTCTGTTGTATTCAGATGTCCCACCTCACATGCAAAGACGCACATAGGATCAAAAGAATGGGATGCAGGAAGATCTAGCAAGCAAATGGAAAGCAAAAAAAAAAACAGGGGCTGCAATCCTGGTCTCTGATAAAACAGACTTTAAACCGACAAAGATCAAAAAAGACAAAGAAAGCCATTACATAATGGTAAAGGGATCAATTTAACAAGAAGAGCTAGCTATCCTAAATATACATGCACCCAATACAGGAGCACCCAGATTCATAAAGAAAGTTCTAAGAGACCTGCAAAGAGACTTAGACTCCCACACAATAATAGTGGGAGACTTCAACACCCCAGTGTCAATATCAGACAGATCACCCAGACAGAAAATTAACAAGGATATTCAGGACTTGAACTCAATTCTGGACCAAGTGGACCTAATAGACATCTACATAACTATCCACCCCAAATCAACAGAATATACATTCTTCTCAGCACCACATCGCACTTATTCTAAAGTTTACCATGTAATCGGAAGTAAAACGCTCTTCAACAAATGCAAAAAAAAAATGGAAATCCTAATAGTCTCTCAGACCACAGTGCAATCAAATTAGAACTCAGGATTAAGAAATCTACTCAAAACCACACAACTACATGGAACGGAACAACCTGCTCCTGAATGACTAATGGGTAAATGACGAAATTAAGGCAGAAACAAATAAGTTCTTTGAAACCAGTGAGAACAAAGATACAACATACCAGAATATCTGGGACACAGCTAAAGCAGTCTGTAGAGGGAAATTTATAGCACTACATGCCCACAGGAGAAAGCAAGAGTGATCTAAAATCAACACCTTAACCTCACAATTAAAAGAACTAGAGAAGCAAGAGCAAACAAATTCAAAAGCTAGCAGAAGACAAGAAATAACTAAGATCACAGCAGAACTGAAGGAGATAGAGACACAAAAAACCCTTCAAAAAAATCAATGAATCCAGGAGCTGGTTTTTGGAAAAGATTAACAAAATTGATAGACAGCTAACAAGACTAATAAAGAAGAAAAGACAGAAAAATCAAATAGACACAATAAAAAATGATATAGGGGATATCACCACTGATCCCACAGAAATACAAACTACCACCAGAGAACACTATAAACACCTCTACATAAAATAAACTAGGAAATCTAGAAGAAATGGATAAATTCCTGGACACATACAACCGCCCAAGACTAAACCAGGAAGAAGTCAAATCTCTGAATAGACCAATAACAAGTTCTGAAATTGAGGCAATAATTAATATCCTACCAACCAAGAAAAGTCCAGGACCAGACAGATTCACAGCCGAATTCTACCAGAGGAATAAAGAGGATCTGGTACCATTCCTTCTGAAACTATTCCAATCAATAGAAAAAGAGGGAATCCTCCCTAACTCATTTTTATGAGGCCAGCATCATCCTGATACCAAAGCCTGGCAGAGACGCAACAAAAAAAAAGAGAATTTTAGGCCAACACCCCTGATGAACATCAATGCGAAAATCCTCAATAAAATACCTGCAATCTGAATCCAGCAGCACATCAGAAAGCTTATGCACCACAATCAACTCGGCTTCATCCCTGGGACGCAAGGCTGGTTCAACATATGCAAATCAATAAACATAGTTCATCACATAAACAGAACCAATGACAAAAACGACATGATTATCTCAATAGATGCAGAAAAGGCCTTCGACAAAATTCAACAGCCTTTCATGCTAAAAACTCTCAATAAACTAGGTATCAATGGAAAATATCCCAACACAATAAGAACTATTTATGTCAAACCCACAGACAATATAATACTGGATGGGCAAAAACTGGAAGCATTCCCTTTAAAAACTGGCATAAGACAAGGATGCCCTCTCACCACTCCTGTTCAACAGAGTATTGGAAGTTCTGGCCAGGACAATCAGGCAAGAGAAAGAAATAAAGCGTACTCAAATAGGAAGAGAGGAAGTCAAATTGTCCCTGTTTGCAGATGACATGATTGTGTATTTAGAAAACCCCATCATCTCAGCCCAAAATCTCCTTAAGCTGACAAGCAACTTCAGCAAAGTCTTAGGATATAAAATCAATGTGTAAAAATCACAAGCATGTCTATATACCAATAATAGACAAGCAGAGAGCCAAATCATGAGTGAACTCCCATTCACAATTGCTACAAAGAGAATAAAATACCTAGGAATACATCAAATACGAGGGATGTGAAGGACCTCTTCAAGGAGAGCTACAAACTACCGCTCAAGGAAATAAGAGAGGACACAAACAAATGGAAAAACGTTCCATGCTCATAGAGAGGAAGTATCAATATTGTGAAAATGGCCATACTGCCCAAAGTAATTTATAGATTCAATGCTATCCCCATCAAGTTACCATTGACTTTCTTCAGAGAATTAGAGGAAATCTACTTTAAATTTCATATGGAACCAAAGAAGTGCTCGTATAGCCAAGACAATCCTAAGTAAAAATGTGAAAGCTGGATACGTCACAGTACCTGACTTCAAACTATACTACAAGGCTACAGTAATCAAAACAGCATGGTGCTGGTACCAAAACAGACATATAGACGAACAGAACAGAACAGAGGCCTCAGAAATAATGCCACAAATCTATAACCATCTGGTCTTCGACAAACCTGACAAAAGCAAACAATGGGGAAAGAATTCCCTATTTAATAAATGATGTTGGGAAAACTGGCTAACCATATGCAGAAAACTGAAACTGGACCTCTTCCTTACATCTTATACAAAAATTAACTCAAGATGGATTAAAGACTTAAACATCAGACCTAAAACCATAAAAACCCTAGAAGAAAACCTAGGCAATACCATTCAGGTCATAGGCTTGGGCAAAGACTTCATGACTAAAACACCAAAAACAATGGCAACAAAAGCCAAAATTGACAAATAGGAACTAATTAAACTAAAGATCTTCTGCACAGCTAAAGAAACTATCATCAGAGTGAACAGGAAACCCACAGAATGGGAGAAAAATTTTGCAATCTATCCATCTGACAAAGGGTTAATATTCAGAATCTACAGGGAGCTTAAACAAATTTACAAGAAAAAAACAAACAACCCCATCAAAAAGTGGGCAAAGGATATGAACAGACATTTCCCAAAAGAAAACATTTATGCAGCCAACAAACATATGAAAAAGCCCATCATCACTTGTCATTAGAGAAATGCAAATCAAAACCACACTGAGATACCTCCTCATGGCAGTTAGAATGGTGATCATTAAAAAGTCAGGAAACAACAGATGCTGGAGAGAATGTGGAGAAATGGAACGCTTTTACACTATTGGTTACGCTTTTACACTATTATGCCTTTACATTGTATTTCAACCATTGTGAAAGACAGTGTGGCGATTCTTAAAGGATATAGAACCAGAAATACCATTTGACCCAGCAATTCCATTACTGGATATATACCCAAAGGATTATAAATTATTCTACTATAAAGACACATGCACACATATGTTTATTGTGGCACTGTTCACAATAGCAGAGACTTGGAACCAATCCAAATGCCCATCAATAACAGATTGGATAAAGAAAATGTGGCACATATACACTATAAAATAGTATGCAGCCATTGAAAAGGATGAGTTCATGTCCTTTGCAGGGACATGGATTAGCCTAAAACCATCACTCTCAGCAAACTAACACAGGAACAGAAAACCAAACACCACGTTTTCACTCATAAGTGGGAGCTGAACAATGAGAACACATGGAGACAGGGAGGGGAACATCACACACAGGGACCTGTCATGGGGGCAGGGGGCTACTGGAGGGATAGCATTAGGAGAAATACCTAATGTAGATGATGGGTTGATGGGTGCAGCAAACCATCATGTCACGTGTATATTTATGTACCAAACCTGCACGTTCGGCCCATGTATCCCTGAACTTAAAATATATATTTAAAAAGGTTTTGTTTGCCTGCCATAACTTTAACAAGTGGTAACACAGTTACATCTGGCAAATCACCATAAATATGAAATTCACTAACTTGGATCCCTGTCGTATGTTGAGGACAATGACATGAAGTCTCAGTGTGGTAGCATGCTGCAGGAAGCAAACATTACAACTATTCATAACTGCAATCTACACAGTTGTAACCATTGACAGACATTTCACAAGGTATAATGCTGCCCACAAAGATGTTTTACAGGAAAGAGTTGATGGTACAACAATTAGAGAAACACCCAATAATCAAATTATTCTGCTGATGAGTTTTCCAATCTATACAAGCCCGCATTGTCCGCCATAAGGGAAAATGAGTTCTTATCTCAAGTTAGGATGCCAGTCTTCAATTTCTGCCTTCTCTGTTTCCTAGCCTTGCCACCTTGTACAATTTACTTCACCTCTCTAAGCTTCAGAGCTGTTTCTTTTTGAATCTGTAAATTAGGAATAATAATAATAGCGCCAACCTCACAGGATTGCTGTGAGGACCAAATAATAATTTGTGAAAAGGATTCAGCACGGTGTCTGGCACACAGCAGATGCTTAGTAAACGTTGCCTGCCAGTGACATCATCATCATAATCATCGTCATTGCTATCATTTCTTTTAACAGACTGTTTGAACTTACTTGGTCTTCCCTGGACCATCTAACTTCTTTTTTTTCACTTCCATGAGGTTTGCATCCCAACATCTGGAGCAATGTTTCTCAACCCTTTTCACTCCATTTCAATAAGCTTAAGACTTCATGTAGTGCACTCCATATTTTGACATGCTACCTTCAGCATCATTGAAAATCTTCTTAGATATTTGGGGCATTTCATTCTAATGTCATTTGGCTTTACTTTCTGTAGCTGGTATTATGAAATTATTTATTTTTTTATTCCTCCAGACTTCTATGCTCCTGTTATCTCATTCATATTCATCCCCCACAGCACAGCATCCTTCTTTCTATCCTCAAAGAGTTGACTGGGGGTAACAGACAAGCAACTCAATAACCTCAACATGACTTTAAGAATTTTTCTAGTGCATGAATAAAAGAGAGTGCAACAGATTTAAGTTGGGATGGAGGGCAGATACTCTTCTATACAATTCTTCTGCCTTCCAACACTCCCCAACCGCTTGTTAAAGGATCTTTTGCTGGTCAGCCTTCTCATTCACTTGAAAATTGTCTTGTGCTAGTCATCACCACCCTCTTCCCAGAAGAAGAAGACCAATTATCATCTTTTCATTGAAATCCCCACTAGCTCAAAAATAAGATTTCAATGAACTATCTTAACAGTAAAGAATAGATCACACTAATTCATATTAAAAAGATTAAATAATTGCTGGCTCAAAGTACTAGCTTATTCTAATTTCAGGTCTCCATATTGAAATTCCATCCCTCACCCCACTTAGTTTGGCAATAAAAGTGTGAAGCAAGAGTATCAAGAATTTCCAGTGTCCTCCCAGAAGATCTACATTAAAATCTTGAGCTACTTATCCCTAAGGGCTACATTCTCAAAGGTGGAATTTCCGTGTGACTGGCTCATGTGTATGTGTGTTTGGAGTGGGGGAAAGTGGGGAGGTTTGCCTGGATGTGAACAATTACCCCTTACATAGCTCTTTGGAAAGTATGAATTTTTTGCATATTAAGTGGTCTTAGAGTAGGCCCTATCTACGAAGAGAAAATTTCAAACCTGATACATGTATTGCTGCGGCAAATAAATGGTCCTTTGCAAATGTATAAGTATCCTTTTTACAGTAGGTAGCTTATGTAAGGGAGAGACATTATTTAAAACAAAATGTAGGAGTGTGGAATGACTATGAAGTTTCAAGGTAGACTCTTATGCTGTTGGAATCTTTGAGAAATGAAGCTTAACCCAAAATGATTTGAGAAGATGAATCAGAGGTTAAAGAACACCACACAAATACATCTGCTGTCTAAAGCTAAATTGCTTTTGGGCATTCCTCCATCTGTAAAGAGGCAGGAGACAAGATTAATGTTTGTTTGACATTCTAGCCATTAGGTATAAAGTTTAGTCTTCAGTGAGGAAAGGGAATCACTTGTAGTTTCAAAAAATGGGGGACGGAAAGCCTTCAGCTAAGGAAGGTAACATTTAGACAAGATATTAGGAAAAAGAATGTTCTCATGAACAAGAGTCATAAAGTATTAGAGCAGGTTCCCAAGAGAAATCAAGGGAGCTTCTGTGCAAAAAAAAACCACAATGGTTTCATTAAGATGTTATAGAAATATAAGGAATGGTTTGAAAAATGCAAGTGGAAACAAGGCTTTTTCTAATTCTAAGGCCTAATAGGTCAGGAGGCTAGACCACTCAGTAACAAGCCATGTTCAAGGCCATAGGGAAAAATAGTAATTCCCAGGAAAATGGCACTATATTGATGAAAACCACAGAGATTAAAGAATCTCCTCCTTCAAATTTATATCTAAAAATTCTTTCATAAATACACCAAGATATGCAAAACAGGTCAAAAAGGAAAGAATCAAGGGTAAGCATGGGGAAGCGTAGAACTTCAGATAATTTCAAACAAATGAACATATACATTTTTAATATCCTGAAGCCTGGGAACAGAACAATACTTCATGAACTTGCAGATCCCTTCATAGGAAGGCCAAAGGCCAGGCATTTATGTATATATATAATAGATCAGTTTTTCAAAATCTTCAAGAAAGACATCTGTAGTTCCAGTTTATAATCCAAAGGGAACATACTGTGTTCCTGTTACCTGATCCATAATTACGTGTTCCATTAAAGGCAGCAAAACTTATTTTAAACTATACTTATGAAAACCCAAATAAAATTATAAATCTGGGATCCCCTCCCCAGACTAAAAAATCTAGTTTAGTTGTTTTAGCTTTAAAATTTGATCCCAAGAACCTTCTATGTTTTGGTCAAATAATCAGTTCTAAAGTAAAAAATTCATTCAATCAGCCACTCGTGTTGACACAGCTCCTAACATTTAATTTGACATATTTTTTACTGAAATAACCTATTATTATTGCATTGTGATGATACAGCTTTATGGTTATTAGTTGTTTAGCAAGGCCACAAAAAGTAGAGATATATGATGGACAATATGACTGAAATATCTGTCTCCCCATCAGTGGGCAGAGTTGATGTGGTTCATTTGGCTGGCTAAGCCATGAAATTTCTATCTCCTGCCTCTATGTTTCCCATTCTCATTCCAAGACAATGAACATCACTGAGAGTAAAATAATTTTTCAAAATTTGAAGAAATCTGTATTCCAGTTAGTATGGCTATGTAACAAATTATCCCCAAATTCTGTGGCTTAAAACAGTAGTAATCACTTATTATTTCTCATAGCTTCTGTAAATCAGGAATTCAGAAGCTGATCACTTGAGCCATCCAGGCTCAGGGTCTCCCTTGAGGTTGCAGTTAACCGAAGGCTTTAGTAGGGCTAGAAGATCTGCTTCCAAGGTAACTCACTCACTTTCTTGGCCAGTTGGTGCTGGTCTTTGGCTAAGGTAGCACTTCCTCTCCATGTGGACCACTCCACAGAGTTGCTTTAGTATCCTCAGAGCATGGCAGATGGCTTCCTCCAGGGCAAACGATCCAAGAGAGCAAGGCTGAAGTTGCAATGCCTTATATGACCTAGCTTTGGGAGTCACACATCTTTACTTCTACTGTATTCCACTGGTCACACTAGGACAGTCCTGATTCAGCGTAAGGGACGACAGACTTACATGAACAACAGAAGGCTAAGATTATTAGAGCTTATCTCAGTAGCTGGCTACCACAATCAAGTAGAAGCAATATACTGATAAGACACTTGTGAACACGTAAGTCATTCATTGAATGCAAAGTTTTCCTTAGCCACCTGAGATAATTGAATTGTTATTATTGTTTCACACCCAAGCTGGGTAACACTTTTTTCTTCTTGGTCTTAGGGGCACCATGTCTTCTCCTTCAGGTTTCAGGTTTCAGGTATGACTTATCAGGTTCATGTTGAAAATGCCTATTTTTACAGACCCTAGAACACCATCTGGTGGTTCTAGCCTCCATAGGATTCCACTTAGCCATTTGTAAATTTGTTCATTTAACAAACATTTATTAAATGCCTACTGTGTCTTAGGGATACAATGTTGAACAAAATATACAAGCTCCCTAGTCTCCTTTCCCTAGTGAAGGAAAACAAACAATGAAAAAGAGACAAACAAATATGAAGATAACAGACAATGGTAAATACTAGAATGAAAATAACTGGATAGATAAGAAAAGGCTAGCAAAGGTGTTTCATTATGTGACGAAAAAGACTTCTCTGAGGAAGCAGAGTCCTATATAACAAAGATGCAAATATTTTGAGGGGAGAACATTTCAGGCAGAAGGAAATCAGCACAAAGTCCCTGAGAGAAGAACAAGCTTGATGTGTGTTAGGAACAAAATAAGGTTTAAAGGCTGGAGCACAGTGGGCAAGGGTGAGAGAAGAATGACATGAGTGGGTAGTGGTCATATCTCGTACAGATATATTGACCAGGGAACTGGTTTAGGTCTAATCTCAAGGGTAACTGCAAGACATTGTAAGGTCCTTTATCTTAAAATAAATGCTCATTTTCTTGTCTTCATTTCTTTCTTATTTTCTTCCTTCCTACAGTGCAGCTTCTCTAAAATGGGTTCCTTTCTCCTTCCAGACACACAGAAGAATTACATTTCTCTACTCTCTTGCAGGCAGATGGGGACATCTGAGTACTAATGGCCAACTGATTATGAGTAGAAGTAACATCAAAGCCTTTGTCCATGAAAAGCCTGCAATTCTCTCTTCTTCTATCGTAGCAATGGAGGTCACATACTTCAAATGGTACGCAGCTAGTAAGGTGGTAAAGCCTTCATCAGACTGGGTCCTTGAGTGACTAGGGTGCAAGAAACAAAACCTGTGTGTGTGTCTTAAACTGCTAAGAGTTTGGAGTTGTTAGTTAACAGAATATAGCCTAGACTATTCTGATTTCCAAAGTGTTCTTCCAAGGAAAATAAGTTCTAAACTGAATTGTTGCTGGTCAACCCAAATCTTTCTGTTATAGCCACTGCTGGTTGATCCCATAATATAAATTAATTCATAATTCTTTCTGACTTTCAGTTTCTCTGAACAATTCAATTTACTTTCCAGTTCTGTTCCTACCTTTAGTCACTAGGAGATGCAGTGTTGTCACCACTTATTAGTAAATCACAAAACTAACATTTATAAGGTCCGTGTTTTCTTATTCAGAGGAGGGAAGGGGGTCCATTACTTAAGTTTGGGGAAAAGAAGATATATCTTGTTCACAAACTGCTGCCATCCAGATGTTGGGAAAAATTTCAGAAGGGGAAGTAAGACATAGAGAAGCCAACTCCATTCTGTGCTTGAGATGACACATAGCACCCAACAGGGAAAATAGAATTGCTTATTGTTTATATTTTTCCTCTCAGAGCCATTCATAATTACACACATTTAATTTTTGCTAACTTCCTCAAGGTTCATTTCATTCATTATATTTGTTTAAAAAGCACTATCGGTAAAGAAAATCTTCATCTGCGTTACATGGCAGCTTGATGCTTCTGCCAGGAGTATATTGTATATGGGAATTCCAAGCAATGCAGACAAGCTTAGAAAGATTTAATTTCTTTCAAATGTCCTTCTTGGCTCATACCAATTCATCCAGGCACGGCATTCTTTAAGCCATTTCCAATTTCTCTGATCAAACAGGCTGGACTATTACCTGGGGGTTTTGGCTCCATCCAAGAAACCTGCTTTACCAAACCATCTTTAAAGCTCCTGGATTCCTTCTATTTAGTGAGACTCACATGTCATATGGCCTACATTTTCACCTTCTGAACCATGTCCTAGACATCTTACTGGAACAACTTACTGCAATCACACATGATCTTTCCAAAGATATTTTCTTATCCTAAAAGCTCAAATAATAGTTCATATTATGGCAGAACTGCTCAAAAATTCTGCACGCATGAAGAAGACATTAAACCAAGAGTACCTCGCCTTTCAGTTTGGGTTTTATGTCCTAAGACTGGGTAGTATTGAAAAGACGGTGGGTAACAAAGAAATATACAAGTTATTAAATGTTTCAGGTAAAACCAACCTAGAATTATCTGAGAATCATTCACAAGTAGCAAGTTTATGAAGGGCTTTTGATGTGCATGAGCCATGTGCCTACAGGAAAATATCTCAGAATCCTGGAGAGTCTCCTCCTATGCCCACAGAACAAACTTCATTAATCTTCTCAGTTTATGAGGGCAGTAATAATGGAGCCAAGACAGAGGCCTGATCTCTGTTCTAGGCCAGTTAACTTTCCTAAGTTACGTGGCCAAAAACAGGAACACTGGCCCCTCATTAATCACGTAAAAAGCAGTATTTGTTCAGCACATACTCTATGTACAGCATAGGCATTTTGCACACTTATTTTTGGTTCCAAAGTTGAACTTAAGGGAATAAATAGGTGAAATAACAAATAACCAAAATTTGGTAAATCTTTCAAAATCACCCTTACCTTCTTGAGGGCCTCCCTTGTACCAGGCATTTTCATAAAAGACGTCTCATTTAATCCTTAGAACTCTGTAAAGCAGTTTTTGTTTTCCCATTTAGCGTATGAGAAAAACTAAAGCTCAGAATCACAAAATGGCTTACTTAGCTGAGATCATATAGATAGTAAGTTCAGAGTTAAAACCTAAACCCAGATCCTGAGCTTCTTCCCTTCCTATCTGGTGCTTTTCCAAGCCTGCGAAGGAAGAGAAGACCACAGTTAATACTTGAAACATATCTTATTTGAATACCAAAGGCAGTAAATTCTGGGTAAAGATTGTTTCCCCATTCATTCATCTTTGTGAGTTCTTAGCTAAGTAAATAGTATTTAACCCAGTGAAGTTTTGATTGTCAAATCATATCAATAGTAACAAACATAGTATTTCTAACTAATATGTTGGTTATATTTTTGAAATATATAAATGTATTATGAAAATGTAAATTATTAAAATATATAATAGACTTCTCAAATGTGATCAATTAGGGTAGTTGATTGAGAATCAAATACTCATCAGATTTAGAGAAGATACTCATTAAACATATTTACTTACTTTAAACTTTCATTTTAACTAAAATATATTAACAAATGTTCATTCACGTATCTTTTCTTGTGCATCCAAAGCCTTTTTTAAAGTACAAGTTTTTGGACACTAGCAATGAATAATCCAAAAAAGAAATTAAGAAAACAGGCCGGGCGCAGTGGCTCACGCCTGTAATCCCAGCACTTTGGGAGGCTGAGGCGGGTGGATCACTAGATCAGGAGATCGAGACCATCCTGGCTAACACGGTGAAACCCCATCTCTACTAAAAATACAAAAAAATAAAAATTAGCCGAGCATGGTGTTGGGCACCTGTAGTCCCAGCTATTAGGGAGGCTGAGGCAGGAGACTGGCGTGAACCTGGGAGACGCAGCTTGCAGTGGGCTGAGATCGTACCACTGCACTCCAGCCTGGGTGACAGAGCAAGACTCTGTCTCAAAAAATAAATAAACAAATAAAAGAAGAAAACCATTCATTTACAGTAGCAGCAAAAAGAATAAAATAGTTAGGAATACATTTAACAAAGATGATGCAAGACTTGTACACTGAAACTACAAAACATTGCAAAAAGAAATTAAAGAATATTTAAATAAATGGAAAAATACCCCAATGTTAATGGACTGGAAGACTTCATATTGTTAGGATGGCAATACTTCCCAAAGCGACGTACAGATTCAACACAATCTATATAAAAATTCCAATAGCCATTTTTTGCAGAAATGGAAAAGCTGTTCCTAAAATTCATATGAAATTATAAGGGAACCCAAATCACCAAAATTAGCTTGAAAACAAAGTTTGAAGTGCTCACACTTCCAAGTTTCATAACTTACTATAAAGCTATAGTAAGTAAAATGGTATGATACCAGCATAAAGATGGGCATATAGATCAATGAAATAAAATTTTGAGTCCAGAAATAAATCCAAACATCTATGATCAAATTTATTTTCAATAAGCATGCCAAGACCATTCAATAAGGAAAGAATAGTCTCTTCCATAAATGGTGCTGGGGCAACTGGAAATCCAGATGACATAACAGTGAAGTCAGACCGTTACCTCAAATAAGACACAAGGACTGTCATAGCACGAATGTTTCTGTCCTCCTCAAAATTCAAACATTGAAGTTATAACCCCAATGTGATGGTATTTGGAGATGAGATTTGGGGGAGAAAATTAGAGTTAGATGAACTCATGAGGATAAGGCCTTTGATTGGATTAGTGCCTTTACAGGAGGGGATACAAAGGAGCTGTCTCTTCACTATGAGGACACAGTGAGAAGACAGCTGTCTGAAGGCCAAGAAGAGAATCCCAACTAGAAACTGACCATGGGGCACCTTGATTTTAGATGTCCCAGATTCCACAAATGTGAGCAATAAAATTCTGGTGTTTGTCACCCAGTCTATGGTATTTTCTCATGCAGCCTGAACAGACTAATATAAACATTAACTCAAAATGGATCAATGATCTAAATGTAAGAGCTAAAACTATAAATTTATTAGAAGAAAGGATAGGAATAAATCTTTATGACCTTGGATTTGATTTCTTAGATATACAACAAAAGTATAAGCAAAGAAAGAAAAAAGTAAATTAGACTCTCAAAATTAGACACTTTTGTGCATCAAAGGACAGCATACTCCAAGCTGGAATAACAGCCCCATGAGCCAGACCCCAAGTTCATTGACCCACCATGTGCATACCCACACCCCAAATTGAGAAGCAACCTGGAAAGCCCACTCCCAGCAAGCCACATCACTGCCACCACAAACTCTCTCAGCCTCAGCCACTGAAACACTCACAAATGTCCCTAATGTGGATTACAGATGAAGAAACTTCACTAACACTACACTAGTGTGTCCACCTAGAACCAAGGTCAGTGCACCCCTCACCAAACTGACATCCCAAGACCCATTCACATGAATAAGTCTTTTCCTATGAAACTTACTCCACAAAATTTGAAGAAACAACTTTTCCACCAGATGTGTAGAAATTAATGTAGGGACACATCAAGCATAGAAAAGCAAAGAAATATGACACCACCAAAGGAAAACAATGATTCTCCAACAATGGTCCCCAATCATAAGGAAACATATGAAATGCCAGGAAAAAGAATTCAAAATAATGATCTTAAATAAATTGAGTGAAATCAAATAGAATACAGGTAGACAATTCAATGAAATCACAAAACAATTTGTGTTTGAATGAGAAGTTCAGAAAAGAGACAGATATCATAAACAAGAACCAAACCGAAATCCTACAGCAAAAAAATTCAATGAGTGAAATAAAAAATACAACTGACAGCTTCAACAACAGACTAAACCAAGCAGAAGAAATAACTTCTAAACTTGAAGAAAGGTGTTTTGGAATAACACAGGCAGACCAAAAATGAAAAATAATAATTTAAAAAGCCTACAAGATTGACGGGACATCATTAAGCAAACAAAAATTCATATAATGGGCATTCCTGATGGCAAAGCAAGGGGAAAAGGTGAGGAAAACACATATTAAATGAAATAATAGTTAAAAACATCCCAGGTGTTGGGAGAGATGGGCATCCAGGTTCAAGAAACTCAAAGAAGCCAAAATATATTCAATCCAAAAGGTCCTCACCATAGAACGTTATAGTCAAGTTGTCAAAACTCCCACCAACAGTGTAAAAGCCTTCTTATTTCTCCACATCCTCTGCAGCATCTGTTGTTTCCTGACTTTTTAATGATTGTCATTCTAACTGGCATGAGATGGTATCTCATTGTGGTTTTGATTTGCATTTCTCTAGTGAACAGTGATGATGAGCATTTTTCTTATGTCTGTTGGCTGCATAAATGTCTTCTTTTGAGAAGTATCTGTTCATATTCTTTGTCCACTTTTTGATGGGGTTGTTTGGGTTTTTTTTTGTAAATTTGTTTAAGTTCTTTGTAGACTCTAGATATTAGCCCTTTGTCAGATGGGTAGATTGCAAAGATTTTCTCCCATTCTGTAGGTTACCTATTCACTCTGATGATAGTTTCTTTTGCTGTGCAGAAGATCTTTAGTTTAATTAGATCCCATTTGTCAATTTTGGCTTTTGTTGCCAATGCTTTTGATGTTTTAGTCATGAAGTCTTTGCCCAAGCCTATGTCCTGATGGTATTGCCTAGGTTTTCTTCTAGGATTTTTATGGTTTTGGGTCTTACATTTAAGTCTGTAATCCATCCTAAGTTAATTTTTGTATAAGGTGTAAGGAAGAGATACAGTTTCAGCTTTCTACATATCGCTAGCCAGTTTTCCCAGCACCATTTATTAAATGTAGAATCCTTTCTGCATTGCTTGTTTTTGTCAGATTTGTTAAAGATCAGATGGTTGCAGATGTATGGTGTTATTTCTGAGGTCTCTGTTTTTTCCATTAGTCTATATATCTGTTTCGGTTACTGTAGCCTTGTAGTATAGTTTGAAGTCAGGTAGCGTGATGCCTCCAGCTTTTTTCTTTTTGCTTAGGATTAGAGCCAGACCCTGTCTCTTAAAGAATATCTGTCTATCAATAGACGTCTATTTATTGTCTTTTTCTTTTTAAAGAAAAGATCTTAATAGATGAGATACAGACATAGACATAGAGATCGATAGATGATAGATAGATAGATAGATAGATAGATAGATAGATAGATAGATAGATAGATAATGTCAATGACATTCTTCACAGAAATTTTTTTAAATCCTGAAATTTGTATGGAACCGCAAAAGACTCATAATAGCCAAAGCAATCCTAAGGAAAAAGAATAAATCTGGAGATACCATCACACTACCAAACTTCAAAATACACTACAAAATTATAGTAACCAAAACATCATGGTACAGGCATAAAAAACAGACACGTAGACCAGTGGAACAGAATAGAGATCCCAGAAATTAATCCAGGTATCTACAGTGAAGTGATTTTTGACAAAGGTGCCAAGAACACTAATTGGGAGAAGGGCAGCATCTTCAATAAACGATGTTGGGAAAAATGGATATCTATATGCAGAAGAATAAAACTAGACCCTCGCCTCTCACCCTATACAAAAATCAACTCAACATAGATCAAAGATCTAAATGTAAGACCCGAAACTATGGAACTGCTATAAGAAAACATAGGGTAAATGCTTCAGGACATTTGTCTGGGGAAAGATTTTATAAATAAGACTTCAAAAGCACAGGTAACAAAAGCAAAAATAAACAAATGGAATCATCTCAAACTAAATACTTTCTGCACAGCAAAGGAAACAACCAACAGAGTGAAAAGAAAACCTAGAGAATGGAATTAAATATTTTCAAATTATTTATCCAACAGGGAATTCATATCCAAAATACACAAGGCACTCAAACATTTCCACAACAACCAAAAAAAAAAAAAAAAAAAACCAAACAAATACCCCCACATAAAAATTGGCAAATGATCTGAACATTCATTTCACAAAAGAAGACATACATATGGCCAACAAATATATGAAAAAATGCTCAACATCACTAATTATCAGGAAAATGTAAATTAAAACCACAGTGAGATATCATCTCACCACACTTAGGATGGCTATTATCCAAAAGACAAAAAATAGCAAATGCCTACTGAGGATCCAGAGAAAAGGAAGCTCTTATACACTGTTGGTAGAAGTGTAAACTAGTGCAAGCACTATGGAGAACAGTATGGAGTTTCCTGAACAAAACTAAAAATACAATTATCATATGATCCACTAATCCCATTACTGGGCATTTATTCAAAGAAAAGAAAATCAGTATATTGAAGAGACAACTGCACCCATATGTTTATTGCAGCACTATTCACAATAGCCAAGATATAGAATCAACCTAGATGTGCAAGAACAGATGAATGGTTAAAGAAAATGTGGCATATACACACAATGGAATATTATTCAGCCATGAAAAAGACATGGATGCAACTGGATACAACTGGAGGACATTATGCTCAGTAAAATAAGCCAGAAACAGAAAGTTAAACACCACATGTTCTCACTCATAAGTGGAAGCTAAAAGAAAGCTCTCATAGAAGTAAAATGTAGAAAAGAGAGTTCTAGAGCAGCAATTCTCAACCTTTTTGGCACCAGGGACCAGTTTCATGGAAGACAATTTTTCCACAGATGGAATGGGAGTGGGAGTTGTGGGATGGTTTCGGGGTGAAACTGTTCCACCTCAGATCATCAGACATTCAATTATCATAAGGAAAGTGCAACCTAGATCCCTCACATACGCAGTTCACAGTGAGGTTTGTGGCTCTTATGAAAATCTAATGCCTCTGCTAATTACAGGAGGCAGAGCTCAGGCGGTAATGAGGTCTGTGGCTCCTATGAGAATCTAATGCCTCTGCTGCTCTGACAGGAGGTGGAGCTCAGGCAGTAATGCTCACTGGCCTGCCGCTCACCTCCTGCTGTGCAGCCTAGTTCCTAGCAGACCATGGACCCATACCAGTCTTCATCCCTGGGGCTGGGGACACCTGTTCTAGAGAATGGGAAGGGTACAGGGAAGGGAAGAGATTTGTTAAAGGTTACAAAATTACAGCTAGATAGGAGAAACAAATTACGGTGTTCTATAACACTGTAAGATGACTATAGTAAACAATAATATATCATCAAGTTTCAAATAGCTAGAAGGAGGATATTGAATATTCCCAACACAAAGAAATGATTAATGTTTGGGCCAGGTGCAGTGGCTCATGCCTGTAATCCCAGCACTTTGGGAGGTCGAGGCAGGTGGATCACCTGTGGTCAAGAGTTCAAGACCAGCCTGGTCAACATGGCAAAACCCCATCTCTACTAAAAATACAAAAAATTAGCCGGATGTGGTGGTGGGCGCCTGTAATCCCAGCTACTTGAGAGGCTGAGGCAGGAAAATTGCTTGAACCGGGAGGCAGAGTGTACTCCAACCTGGGAAACAGCAAGATTCTGTCTCAAAAAAAGAAACGATAAATGTTTGAGATGATGGATATGCCAATTACCTGATCTGATCACTATATATTATATATTGAAACCACTACATAAAATGGTATTCAAGAAGCGGTGTGGTCTTATACAAGGATCACTAGGTTTGGGGCTGGAAACTTTGTCCCACTCCCAGCCTTGCCACTTACTAGCTGTGTAACTTTAGGCTTATTACTTAACATTTCTGTGTTTCAATTTTCCCACAAAAATACGATCTGACTTGCTGATACCCGGTATTGATTGATATGTCTGTTATGGGTTGAATTGTGTATCAGCCTCCACATTTATATGTTGGAGCTCTAACCCCAAGTACCTCAGAATATGGCCGTATTTGGACATAGGGACTTTAAAGAGGTAACTAAGTTAAAATGAGGCCATTAGGGTGAGCCTTAATCCAATCTGACTGGTGTCCTAATAAGAAGAGTGTATTAGTCCATTCTCACACTGCTATGAAGAAATACCCAAGACTGGTAACTTATAAAGAAAAGAGGTTTAATTGACTCACTGTTCCACATGGCTGGGGAGGCCTCAGGAAACTTACAGTCATGCTGGAAGGGGAAGCAAGCATATCCTTCTTCACATGGCAGCAGGAAAGAGAAGTACAGAGCAAAGTGGGGGAAAAGCCCCTTATGAAACCATCAGATCTCGTGAGAACTCACTTACTCTTACAAGAACAGCATGGGGGAACTACTTCCATCACCTCCCACAAGGCCTCTTCCCCCAACATGTGGAGATTACAGTTAGGATTACAAGTTAAGGTGAGATTTTGGGTAGGGACACAGCCAAACCATATCAAAGAGGAAATCTAGACACACAAAAAGACATGGGTGTGTGCACACAGAGGAAAGCCCACATGAGGACTTGTGAGAAGGCAGCTGTCTTCAATCCAAGGAAAGAGGTCTCAGGAGACACCAAACCTGCCAACACTTTGATCTTGCACTTCCAGCCTCTAAAACTGTGAGAAAATAAATTTCTGTTTTTTAAGGCCCCCAGTCTGTGGTATGTTATGGTGGTAGCCCTACAAAACTAAGAAAATGGCAAAGTCTACTGTTAAATCTATTAATTACTAAAGATGTGTAAGACATTGCTTTTGATAGGGTAGATTTTATCTACAAGTGATTTCAAGTTGTTTAGGTCACTTTTCTCTCCACCCCGATTGATTCTTTCTCATTTCCAGAAAGTAATTGTTGGTACTCTTCTGCAACTTAAACCCCAGATAAATATCAGAATTGGAAGGTATTTTTAAAATCATTTTACTCCAACCCCTTATATGATGGAAGAGAAATTGAGTCTCAAATTCATACAATTAGCCATTTCTGTAAAACAGGGGACTGGCAGATTATCAAGTACCTTTGGCATTGGAGTATTGTGAAGAAAAGCATGGGTAATTCCAGTAGAGTGCTTAGCACAATGCTCAGTAGGTAGCAAGTGCTCAGTATACAATAGCTCTTTATCATTGAGAAAGGGCAAATAGCTTGGTCTGGGTCTCATTGCTAATTATTGGTAAATCCAACCTTCCAATAATGCTTGGGGATATTGAAACTCTCAGATTTTCCCTAAATCCAAGTCCAGTGAGTTTTCCCAACAGCAATAAGCCTGATCTAATTTAGAATAAACTTGTTGGGAACCTGATGAGCTTCTATAATATTTGGTTTAATTTGTCCACAGGAACCACAAAACACATGGGGAGCTGAAGTATGTAGACCCCTCACATGCCTTGGACTCAGTCAAAGCCAGACTAAACTACTGAGCTCACAAGTTAACAGCCTATTCTCTGAGTCCCTTCTCCTTTTCTTCTGGAAGAAAAGCAGAAGCACAAAAGGTAATCAAATGGATTTCCTTGGCCCACCAGCTCATTCCAAGGGGCCATCACCCCATGGAATGAGCTGGAATAATCAGCTTACTGATTAAGCTAATCAGTAGCCTGCATCTGGTATGAACTAGTCCACACAGTCCACCAACCCCCAGCTTGAGCCCCTCCTCATCATTAGAAAAACAAAAAGGTCCTGGATTTCCCTTTGACCCTTGTCTTGGCTCTCTGCATGGATTCTCTCCAGCTATGTTGAATCATGCCTTTCTACCTTTCTATCTCTGCTTTCCCAGCATTTCCTTTTCTAAGTAACACAGGCAAATGCCCAGACTCAAAACCTTTCCCGACTTGCAGTCTGGATTTCAGTGTAATACTCTTTCATGTTCAGCTTTGGAGATTATAGCAATGATTACATTAGGGACAGTTACCTGCCAGCTATTAACCATTGCCTCATTGCCTCTGGCCTGACCTGAATTCACAGAAGGCATGGTCACCCGACAACTTAATCAATGAGCCCCTTTGGCTTTAGGGTGGCAGGGGCCAAGAGCTCCATCAAAGAAGCCTATGTGCTTTCAGCAACTCAGAAGATTCCAGTTGTTTTCAGCAGGCCTGAGAGGTTAAAATAAACAAATAAGAAAATGCCAGGTTGCCCTCTCATTTTTTCTCATACTCCATGCCAGCCAGGGCCAGGACTGGACAGGCTGCCCCCAAAGAGACTGCGGTGGTGCCCATGATGCCAAGCCACGCGACCAGAGCTTTCCCTGCATTAAGTGTCTGCCTTTCTCTCCTCATTCCACTATCCATTTCTAAAAATGCATTAAATACCCACTGCTGTATAATTACCAAATGAATAAAAGGCTCTCCAACCCCTCTCTCCCAGGACAGGGTTCATCCAGGTTGAGGCTGCAGTTTGGCAGCTTTTGGGTACATTAACACTTTCAGCACTGTTTGAAAACAAAACCTGGTGCAGAAAATCCCAGTAATTGTTGGCATTTACAACCATCATCAGTAGCAATTTTCCTGTCCCATAGCAGTAAGGCCTGAGATGTGAGTGAGATCTCCATATTGGCATTATAGGGTAAATACACATCCTCTCTGTATGCCTTCAGCCTTTAGGTCTTTGCAGGGCTTTTTAAAAAGCTCATAAACATGTTTGCCTGCCAGACAGCTCACAGAAAAGAGGTGGCTCACTGAGCGATTGTTCAATCAGGTAGTCCTACTTACAGGGCAGCTTCAGCCCTGTAGTTTGTGTCCTTTGAGATGCGTAGATCTTCTGAATTGGAATGGAACTGAAAGAATTTTTTAACTATTTGTTGGTTAGTTTTAAATACCAGCATTCAGTCTTTAGACTGAATACAAGAGCATTGTGTGCCCCTTGTGTCTAAGATGACAAGAAAAATTGTATAAAGCATTTGTGAATGTCTACTGCCCTTCTGCACTGAGTTGAATTTGTTGTGTGTGTGTGTGTGTTGAATTTGTTACGTGAATGCACGTGTACATACCTGTGAGGGTGAAAGGTGGTCAAAGCAGGACCTCTTTATAGCTTAGGGAAAATGTTGCAACTCGGCTGCTTCTGATGCTGTTCTCAAAAGTCACCAGTGAGTTTCTCATTGCCAAACCCAGTGGCCAATTCTCAGTCCTCAAGCTCCTTGATGTCCTGATAACACTCAATACCATCGATCACCTGCCTGCTCTTTCTTGAAACTCTTTCCTTTGCAAAACCATATGAGACCCTGCACCACCGTGATTCTTTCTGATCTCCCTGACTACCACCCTTTCACTGGTCTTCAACCTCTTTTGGTCCCTAAATGACTGAATTCCCCCATCAGTATGATCAGGTCATCAGCCGTCTTCTCTTCTTCCTCCAGTCTCACTTGGGACACTCTATTTCTTACCAGGACATCAAAGGTTGCCACTATGTAAATGACTCCAAAATGTACATCCATGGCCCTGCCTCTCCTATCTTATATTACCTTTCTGTGTTCAATCTAACTGTCATACTGGTACCTCAAACTCAGCATGCATACAATAGAATTCCACATGTGTACCCTTACTTTCCCCCAGGCCCGCTTCCAGGCCTGCTCATGCTCTTACATTCCCAGTTTGTGTTTAGGTCACCAGCATCGTCCAATTACCCAGTCTCAAAACCCCAGCGCCATCTTTGATTTATTTATTCCCCTTACCCCTTCATGGGACTGTTAGTGAATCCATCTGGAAACCTAAATGTCTTGTGTAATTTTTTCCTTCTCCATCACCTCTGCCACTACACTGGTCAAGCATCTATTATTCTCACCAAGAGTATTACTAGGATCTCTAAGAATTTCATGGCTCTCTTTCCCCTTTCTTCCACACCATCCAATGCGTTACACTCAGATGAATCCTCCCACAACATGGTTTTTATTATATTACTCCTCACCCAAAAATCAATGGCCCCACTACCCATACAATAAAATCCAAACCCTTTAGCCTAAAATTAAAATCACGCCAGGATCTGGCCGATGGCCATCCTGCGTTCAGCCAAATGTAACTTCCCACTGTTTCCTATTAAGTATTTCCCTTCAACATTCGTGTCTTTATTCATGTTGTCCCCTTGTCTAGAATCCCCACCCATCTCTTTGTGTTCAAAGTTAAAGACTTGAGACATGACATAAAAACCACCTTCTCCTTAAAGATTTTTCAGATATCTTCTTCTCCTAGCCCAGCACATCAGAGAAATTATTTATCTGGATTCTCAATGGTTTATCTGTAGCTTTGTATGGCATGTTCTACCAAAGATTCAAAAACAAATAAAAATATAATGTAATCTTCCTATCTAGACTAAACATTGCCTTAGAGTAGGGTCACATCTTACCGATTGCAATGGACTGAATGTTTGTGCCCCCAGTTACATCCATGTTGAAACGCTAACGTGCAATGTGATGGTATTTTGAATTGGGACCTTTGGGAGATAATTAGGGTTGAATGAGGTCATCAGGATGAGGCCCTTAGATGAGATTAGTGTCCTTATAAGAAGAGACACCAGAGATCTTTCTCCTCTTTCTTTATCTCTCTTCTCAGCATACACAAAGAAAAGGTAAAGTGAGCACAGAGCCAGAAAAAGAACCATCCCCAGAACCTGACCCTAAGAAATAAATTTCTATTGTTGTCGTAGCCCAAGACAACTAAGACACTCATTATATGTACACATTGCTTAACACTCCTAAATCTTTTTCAAATAAATGAATGAATATATGAGGGAATATGTGTCAAAAAATTGTCTTTGACCTCTGATGTCCAGCAGAGCCTGCCACTCAAGGATTCTGACTCCTCTTCACTGCTCTGGCCACACCCCTGCCCCGACTTCACCTTAGCCCCACCACTGCAAGTTTATCCCTCCTTCTAAGCCAGAGATAGTAAAATGGGAGCCCAGAGTCTAGATATCGCCTACAATTACTATTTTTCTCAACACCATAGTGTTTTTCTAGTTTCAAGTTAGTTGCCAGCATTTAAAAATTGGGAGATTTCATGTGAATGTATGGGTTTGGGTGACAGTGGACCCTCAATGACAATTGACTACCACTTATAGATGGGTCTTGTACTGTTCAAGCCACAGCTCCAAATAGTTAATGTGACTTTCAGTGGCCCTTGTATAAGTATTTGAGTTCAAGAGCCATATTCTCCATGTTTTTCTACTCTCTCACAGCTCCATAGCTAAAGTCTGCATCTCTAATTGTGCCCTTCTCATACCAGGAAGAATTCACCAACTACCAAAGCCTGAAATTGACCCTCCTTGCCTCTTTGGATTTCTGTAGAACAACAGAGTTAACTAAATCTCCAGGAAATTGGGGTATGCCACTATTATACTCTCTCACTTTTCTCATTTCTTTAGGTCAAAAGGATAAAAGTGAGATTCCAGGAAAGTGGCCAGGGGTATTAACTTTTACAAATGGTGATTGATAGAACTTGTATTCAAACCCAGGTCTTATGGCGTCAGGTTGTAGTCCTTATTTGGATGATGAGTTCTTTCTTCACTGGTCTGTGCTGTTGTCTTCTGCAATTCAATCCAACTTAATTCAGAAAATATTTATTAAGTACTGAAAGTGTTACTGGAACTCACTGCTTTCTGTCCTGGATCAGTAAACATTCTCATTCTAGGTACTGAGAATTCTCACTTTTCAACTGGATACCCTGCCTGTTGACAGAGGATAGCCACTAGAGATAAATTCTCTCCTTCACTTAATAATGAACATCAACTTTGTTTAAGCATCATGCTAGATCCTAGGAATACAATGGTAAATAAAACTGGTATTTCCTTGTCCTCATGAGGCTTAAAATATATTAGTCCTTAAATACATATTATTTTTTCAAACAAATTAAGAATTCCTGTAGGGTAAGAGCTGTGTATTAACTCTCTTTGAATGATACAATGGACTGAATTCAGTAGGTTCTTCATTGTTGCTATTGATGACAAATATTCTCAGTTGCTCCCAGGTGGAATCTGCACTTGTCCCTGCCTTCTCTGCTGTCCTTCAAAGCCACTCTCTGACTCCTAGCAGCTGGTTCTTATAGAACTATACTCTTGTCCTTAGAATTATAGGATAAGAACATGTCAGGTCAGTTTTATGGACACGTGACCTAGACCATCACACAGGGCCCTATACTTGGTTTAATGCTTTATTGTTACTGTCTTGAAATTCTTAATGATTCTAGTCAAGGAGCCCCACCACTTGTGTAGTCCATTCTGAGAACAGAGTTGAGGGTGGCAACTGATAAAGCTTTAATGTCCACACTATCACTTGTCAATAGGCTCCTCTTCAGTATGCCTTTAGTCTTATTAAAATGTAGAAAAACAGTAGGGATATAGTTTGAAAGATATCTCCATATTTGAAGTTGTTTGTATTCCATGGTGCCTCACAGAGTACTATGTTCTAAGCCACAAAAAATAATAATAATGATGATGATGCTCAGATAACGATGTCATGTTAGTTCACCTAGAACACTGGCATCTTTAGGTTCAGTGTGCAATTATTCTTAAAGTGAGAGTCCTGGACCAGCAGCATCAGCATCACCTGGGAACTTGTTAGAAATGCAAATCCTTGGTCCCCACCCCAGACTTAATGAATTAGAAACTCTAAAGACGGTTCCCAGTTATCTGTGTTGTAATAAGCCCTTCTGATGACCCTGGCATCTGGTGAAAACTAACAACCACGGGGCCATGGCATTGTCAGCCCCTTGAGAGCAGAGTCCATGTCTCCACAGACTCTCTACCTTCTACTGTTTCTCAACTAGGTGTAGATAATTCAATATTGACCCATTGTGGAACAACTGGGAAATAGTCGGGCTCAGAGAACTTTTCTTTAATGAGTTTATATGAGTAGAGGGGAAAGGAGGAGGACTGTTTTTTTTCTTGGGCAACATATTTGTTTATCTTGCTCCTTTGAAGTCAGAGCCAGTAATGTAGAAAGTTTTGGTGGCTAAAGCTAAACATCTGAGTGAAATAGAAAAATATTTTAATTGTTTCCCCGCATATACACATTTTTGGAGATAATGCCATAGTGTCCTATTGCTGAGAGTGACCTTACATAATAAGTTTCCACTCCCACATTTTGTAAATGAGAAAACTGAGACCCAGAGAGATGACCTTACTTGCCTGAGGTCACCCAGTTTTCCCCCAGAATTCACCAAAGGAGGTTTATTAAGGTAAAATTCAGAATCACCTTGCTGATAATTTGGCTTCTGTCATGACTGAGCAGTTAGGTATTGGATAAGGGAGAAGCAGCCACTTGTCCAGAAGTTCTATTAATTGCTTTGCCGTTGAGCAATTCATACATTTCCTCACTGTCTTGTCTTAGGTAGTTTGAATTTAGAACACATATGTATTTTTTGAAAGACAGCCTTCATGTTCTCTACTTTTCAATGTTTTATTTTTCCTTAGCGGTTGGACGTCTCACCCCAGGAAGACAACATGGTGGCCGAGCTGTGTAGTTAATGAGCTACGTAGTTGATGACCAACCGTCACCCCCGGGATGAGGATGAGTCCTGCTTGTAGGTGGCCATGCTCAGCTCCAAGCTGCTTATCTCCACACCTGGTTCTCGTTTGCAACACCAAAAGCATTTCATGCTTATTAAGCATCATCTGTTCTCAATTTTTAAACCACAAGTTTGGCTTGGTTTGTTTCTAATAAGCGGTTACAACAGAGTCCACCTTTTCAGTGTGATGATGTCTCTTAAACCCAGCTATTGGCATCTTTTAAATTTGGATTAATATGACTATTACAGGAGGATAAAAACATGAAGAACATAAATCCTGCAATTTCTTACTTTCTTCTGCCGAGATACAACACAGATTTATTTCTAACACATGTATAAAAAAGGATAATCATGTTTAAAGGAAAGGGCATAACAGTCTTTATCTTTGCATGGTTTTCCATGTCTTGATGTTTTCTTCCCCTATTTTGAATCTAAAGAAGTTCTAAATTTTATGCAAAATTAGTTTGGAGAATTACGTCAATGACCCCTTTATCATTACCCAATTTCTTTTCTCAGTATTTTGTGATTGGTATCACTTGTTTTTTTGACAGCCAATAGTTCTTTATGTGGTATTTTGTCACTGCACTTGGCCACAAAAGAGTTAAGACATTCATTTTGTTTTAAGATGAGAGAGTAAGGAGTCTATTTGTTCCAAGTTAAATATAATTGTAAAGTCACAAGTTTTTTAAAAAAGGATACATAACTGATAGTTAAATTTTAACAGGATTTTCCAGGTACCTTTATAATGCATTTTTAAATGCCAATTGCCTGGTGTTAAACACATGTAATGACTCATGTATTAGGCAGGGATATTTTAGCCTTGGTGTTGGGCAGGGATATTTTAATTTTAGCATGTGAAATTCTTTGATGTTGGGTTAGTGTCACAAGTGTGGGCCAGCATGGCATAAGTCTGCAGCCATCTCAACTCTCTTCCTTTAAAATAAAAGCCAACCTGAATTAGGGGAAATGATTAATTTTTCTTCTAATATAAATATTATGGATGTTTCCAAGTTTTAGCTTCAGGAGAAATGGCCCTCCTATAAATGAGCAGCAACAGTATAAACCCTCTTCCTGTGTGATTTCAAAAGTTAAGTCTTCTTCACAAATATTTCTAATAAGCCCTATGACATGCTTGTGTGTTTCACAGATTGGTCCCATCACAACCTTTTCTCATGATGATTTAATTGTTCAGTGACATCAACTCTGAGCTAGGTGAGGTCAGAGCCCTCTTCTACCTTTTTGCCACTATATCCTCAACATCTAGAACAGTGCCTGTCACATTATCTCTGCTGGATTAGTCTCTTGGGTGTGGATTAAATGAATGAGTGAATACCAGAAACATATGTATTATGATTATTCATCCTTAAAATTCAAAATTTAGATTTCATATGAATGAGAGAAAATTAGGGAAATCACAGGAACATTAACATAAATTTCTATGTTATTCCTAGGGAATGTCTCTAAATTAATATTACTCTTCAGTAATTATATATTAATCAAATATATTAACCGGATTATACCCTCCAGTTACCATTTCTGTAATTCCTAAGATTAGAAGTTTTTCTTCAATATTTATGAATCACTATGTAATAGTTTGCTTATAGTTGGTTTAATATATTTTCTCATGGGCAAAACAGAAATTGTAGTTTTCTTTTCTGAAAAGTTTATGCAAATCAGTAAAGAGATGTAAGAACTTTGCAAATGTTAATAGTGTATTTACTTTTTTGTTACCTTTGGAAGTCTAAGTTAATGGTTAACAGAAATCACAAAGAAATTAGTTTTTTACATCTGTCCATTCTTTTACATTTCAAAATTCCAGATCAGTAAATTTAAAAAATACAAACAAATATTATTAATATCACGTTTTGCAATCGATTCTCTATCAGTGTTGTCAATAAATTATCCTATAGTATGAGTCAAACTCTTTAATCATTGAATAAAATATGTTTATACCACTCTCTTCTACCTTTAGCTATTGGCATCCAAGGCATTTCTTTTCTCTGGGGTACATACAATATTTTCAAAATTGCTTTTTATTTCAATATTCTCCACACCTCTTAGGGAGATTTTAATACCAATAAGAAACAGAATTGCCCTCCATTGGGAAGGATTCAGATTCCAAATGCTGGTCCTCAAGCTCTGTTCTCTTCTACATCTTCAGTAAGTCCACATTTAACCTCATTCATAGGCTCTTGGAAACCGCAACTTCAAGTGAAGTGACCTAAAAAGGATCCTCAAGTAACTTTGTTTTATTCCATGTTGATGAGAAAAACGAAACTGGTTTTGTTCTAAGTTGTTTAACTTAAAGTCACAGTTTGGCAAGAACCTATGGATGATATTAAGTGAAGACTTACTGTACTTGCATCTTTCAGGAAAATTCTAACCTTTGTGTATCTCACATATCAATGCCAAAATAAAACCATGCTAAGTTGGCTCCCAATGCCCAAATACTATTTAAGCTAGAAAGAATCAGATTTTTAACAAGGCACTGGAAACATACGTTAAAATACCTTCTCAAATGGTACAATGACATCCTTTATTCTCACTCACAGATTCAACTTTTTTTTTTTTTTTTTTTGAGAAGGATTCTTGCCCTGTTGCCCAGGCTGGAGTGCAGTGACATGATCTCAGCTCACTGCAACCTCTGCCTCCCGGGTTCAAGCAATTCTTCCCCCTCAGCCTCCCAGGTAGCTGGGATTACAGGCAACCACTGTCATGCCCCGCTAATTTTGTATTTTTGTAGAGACAGGGTTTCACCACGTTGGCCAGGCTGGTCTTGAGCTCCTGACCTCAGGTGATCGTCCCGCCTCGGCCACCCAAAGTGCTGGGTTTACAGGAATGAGCCACCGTACCTGGCCAACTTCTTTTTTATGCTCCCTTCTTAGTGTCCTACATTTTTACAGTCTTACAGTGTTTTCCCATACATTGTTTCATTTGACCACAATACAGCTCTGTAAATTGTAAAGACAACATAGCGTAATGGTTAGGGGTACAGGCTTTGTAGTGAAACTGAAGTTTTTATCTCTGACTAGTTGTGTAAACTTAAGCTACTTAACCTCTCTCAGCTCAGTTTCTCATTGTAAATAAGTAAGGATAATATATTTTTTACCCCACACAACTATTAAGAGGGTGAGATGGGGAAAAATGCATGGATAATATGGGCTACCTTGGTTGAAACTGAGGCTCAGCTATACCTACATGTGAATTTTGTCACTGTGTACATTGGTTTTGAGCAGTGTTACTTTTTCACTCAGACATATGTCTTAGAACTCTATGTATGTTAGAACAAAGAGATTGGCCTCCTGCCTTTTAAAGAGCCTTATAATATTTCATAGTAGGTATTATGCAAACAGAATACAAAAAAGAGCAGGCATCGCTGTTCTTATATCAGACAAAACAGACGTTAAAGCAACAACAGTAAAAAAAGGACAATGAAAGGCATTACATAATGATACAGGGTTCAATTTAACAAGAAGACTTAACTATCCTAAATATATATGTGCCCAATATTGGAGCATCAAGATTCATAAAACAAATGCTTCTAGACCTATGAAAAGACTTAGACAGCCACACAATAATAGTGGGAAACTTCAGCATCCCACTGACAGAGTTAGACAGATCATCAAGGCAGAAAACTATCAAAAACATTATAAACTTAAATTCAACACTTGACCAACTGGACCTAACAGACATTTACAGAACACTCCACCCACCACCCATAGAATATTCATTCTTCTCATATGCACACAGAACGTACTCCAAGATTGACCATGTGCTCAACCATAAAGCAAGTCTCAATAAATTCAAACAAGTTGAAATCATACCAACCATACTGTCAGACCACAGTGGAATAAAAACAGAAACCAACGTGAAGTTCTCTCAAAACCACACAATTACATGGGAATTAGGCAACTTGCTCCTGAATGACTTTTGGGTAAACAATGAAATTAAGGTAGAAATCAAAAAATTATTTGAAATAAATGAACATGGAAACACAACATACCAAAATCTCAGACAGAAAACAGAAGCAGACCTAAGAGGAAAGTTTATGGCACTAAACACCTACTTCAAAAAGAAAGATCTCATATTAACAATCTAACATTACCCCTAGATGAACTAGAAAACAACAACAAACTAACACCAAAGCTAGCAGACAAAAAGGAATAACTAAAATCAGAGAGGAACTGAGTGAAATTGACACCCAAAAATCCCTACAAAGAAAGATCTATAAACCACTAGCTAGATTAACAAAGAAAAAGAGAGAAGATCAAAATAAGCACAAGCAGAATGACAAAGGTGAATTTACAAATGATCCCACAGAAATAACAAAAGATCCTCAGAGACTATTATGAACACCTCTGTGCACACAAACTCTAAAATATAGAAAAAATGGATAACTTCCTGGAAACATGCAAACTCTCAAGATCAAATCAGGAATAAATTAAAACTCTAAACAAACCAATACTGAGTTCCAAAATTGAATCAGTTATTTAAAAAAAAAAAAAAAAAACCTACCAACAACAACAACAACAAAACAACCCAGCCAAGACCAGATGGATTCACAGCTGAATTCTGCCAGATGTACAAAAAACAGCTGGTCCCAGTCCTACTAAAACTATTCCAAATAATCAAGGAGAAAAGACTCCTCCCTAACTCATTCTACAAAGACAGCAACACCCTGATGCCAAAACCTGGCAAAGCACAATGAAAAAAGAAAACTACAGGCTAACATCCCTGAAGAATAGAGATGTGAAAATCCTTAACAAAATAAAAGTGAACTAAATCCAGCATCATATCAAAAAGTTAATTCACCATGATGAAGCAGGCTTCATTCCTGGGATGCAAGGTTGTTTTAACATATGCAAATCAACAAATGTGATTTGCCACATAAACAGAATTAAAAACAAAAAACATATGATCATCTCACTAAACGTGGAAAAAACTTTTGATAAAACCCAACATCTCTGCATAATAAAAGCCCTCAAAAAACTAGACATTGAAGGAATATACCTCAAAATAATAAGAACCAACTATGACAAACCCACAGTAAACATCATACTGAAAAAGCTGGAAGCATTCCCCTTGAGAACTAGAACAAGATGAGAATACCAGCTCTCACTCTTCTATTAATATAGTACTTGAAGTCCTTGCCACAGCAGTCAAACAAGGGAGAGAAATGAAAGCCATCCAAATAAGAAAAGAAGAAGTCAAAATATCTCTCTTTGCTGCCAATAAGATTATATACCTGGAAAACCCTAAAGACTCCATGGAGTCTGGAATTATTCAATAATGTCAGTAAAGTTTTAGGGTACAAAATCAATGTACAAAAAATTAGTATTATTTCTATTCACCAATAACATTCAAGCTGAGAGCCAAATTAAGAACACAATCCCATTTACAATAGCTACACACACACACACACACACACAAATGAAACACCTACGAATACCTCTAACCAAGGAGATGAAAGATCTCTACAAGGAGAACTACAAACAACTACTGAAAGAAATCAGAGATGACACAAACAAACGGAAAAATATTCTACACTGACGGATTGGAAGAATTAATATTGTTAAAATGGCCATACTGCCCAAAGCAATCTACAGATTCAGCAGTATTCCTATAAACTTACAAACATCATTTTCCACTGACCTAGAAAAAACTATTTCAAAATTTATATAGAACCATAAAAGAGCCCAAATAGCCAAAGAAATCCTAAGCAAAAAGAACAAAGCTGGGTGCCTCACGTTATGCAGCTTCAAACTATATGGTAAGGCTACAGTAACCAAAACAACATCGTATTGGTACAAAAGCAGATATATAGATGAATGGAATGGGATAGAGAACCCAGAAATAAAGCCATACATCTACAGCCATCTGATCTTTGATAAAGTCAATGAAAGTACACAATGGGGAAAGGACTCCCTATTCAATAAATGGTGCTGGGATAGCTGGCTATTCATATGCAGAAGAATAAAAGTGGCCACCTACAAAAATTAACTCAAGGTGGCTTAAAGATTTAAATGTAAGACCTCAAACTATAAGAATCATAGAAGAAAACCTAGGAAACATCATTATGAACATCAGCCTTGGGAAATAATTTATGACTAAGCACTCAAAAAAAAAATGCAAGAAAAACAAGAATTTACAAGTGGGACCTATTTAAACTAATGAGTTCCTGCACAGCAAAAAAAACTATTCAAAGAGTAAACAGACAACCTACAGAATGGGAGAAAATATTCATAAACTGTGCCCCACAAAAGTCTAATATCCAGAATCTATAAGGAACTTAAATAATTGAACAAGCAAAAACAAACAAAAAAAGACATTAAAAATTGGCAAAAGACATAAACAGACACTTCTCAAAAAAAAAAAAAACAAGTGACCAACAAA